>NC_090444.1:755975982-756622995 GCF_031143425.1 Pleurodeles waltl | reverse complement strand
TGGGTATCCTCTGCAATGTCATACGGTATGTGTGGAACACCAATGTGTAAAAATACCATTCTTGAGTAGATGAAAGAAATGACGACTTTCAGTTAGAGATCTGACTGATTGCTGAAGTGCTGAAAGCGATTACTGCAGACATAAAAATGGTGCTTTGTTCATTAAGTAGTATACTAATGAATATAATAAACAGACCTGTAAAAAAAAGATCTGAGCGATTACAGTAGTAGTGAATTTTTACCTAGTTTGCCAAGGCAAATATATGTCCCCCTTTTTCACTGTGTTTACTTAAGGTGTGAAGTATATTGTGTGTCCCATCCTGCTAGGATTGAATATTTGCAGCAAGATGGCACATCCCAGCTAAATTGGTGGAATTTGATCACGTCCACCGATTGATGGGCAAGAAAAAACTTGCCATCAGTGTGCCACTTTTTTCTGGGGCTGTTACTGAATTCCTTTTTGGAACTCTCAGGTAGCCCAAAATTAACCTAATGAAGTTTAAACTTGAGAAAATACAGGCCTTGTCCTATTGTCTACCTCCGTCTTGGCTATCATGTTTTGGTTGCGAAGTCCAATATACATTAGCTAATTGTTGAGACTAGAATGAATTTCATGTAGTCATGAATAGTTCATACGGTTCTAATTTAGATGCCACATTTTAAGAGGATGGCTTATTCAATGGGTAAAATCCTACTTTCTCAGACCTTGTTTGTTTTGTTGTCACAAGTGATTGTTGCCTTGATGGCACCACTTTTTAACATGGGCACCAGTTCACCAAAATACCATTGGTTGTGGAAGTTTAATAAACGGCCATAGGTTCCCGAGTGTGCATAGATACTTAATACTGGATGCAGCCGGTATAGATACTCTTTTCAAATATCAAAAGATATCTACACATCAATATTTTCCCATTTCTAAAGTAGACTGCAAGTGCACTAGCAATCAGCATGGATGACATTACTCAGTTTTCAGGAGTATTCAGTGAGACACTAAAGATATCAATATTTAATAATGAATGAGTAACCTTGCAAAAAGTTTAAAGAGTGATACATGACACTTTTTCCCAATTTAAGCAGCCTTTTCACACAAAAAATAGGATACAATAAGTATTGGACCCTTGAATCAAAACCTAATAGGCCATGTAAGTCATGCACCTACTGTTGTCGATTATGAGGAAATTTCTGAGGGTCATGTAGGTCTACTTTTGGTTGAAGTCTTTTTTGGCCCGTAACTTATGACAAACCCAGCCCGCTGGAGTGCACAGTGATAACCCCCTTCAGTTATAGTGCTTAATCTTTTTTCAAATGGGATCACACAGTTATTCAAATGTCCTAAGCATCCCCCTCAGTACAATCAACACTTTTTGCCATTTGTCTTCCTCGGGGCTAGTAGGGGCCCCTACTCTCATCTCATTCGGAGCAAGCTGTGTCTTGAAGATGTTTAATTTTCCCAAAACTGGCTCATTAGGGCATCCTCTTAGTAGTCAGGGCACCTCTCTACAGGCTCACTTGAGTTGACAGTATTCAGATAAGCATTCATTTTTCTCTGTTGTACTTTATCATGGGTCAACTCATTACCCAGCTGTGAAATTCTTTGTGTGCTTCCAAGGCAGACTTCCCTTTTTGGTGTCGGGGGAGGGACGACATAGTACTTTCCATGATGGAAATGGGAGGTGTAATTTAATGAACTGTACCTTGACTGGCCATTAGTCACCACTCTGACCATACTCAGCACCACCAGACAAAGCTGGAATAATAAGCCAAAGCAAACGGGACCAACATCTTTTGGACCAACCAATCCCCATCGATGATCTTGATAAAATGATATAACAACTTTCAGTGAACGGATATCAGGCTGCACTGAGGCTCTAGCACCCCTCAAGCACACTAAACAGAGGAAAACCAAAAAGCAAACCAGCTGGTACATTGACGACCTCAGAGAGTCCAAATGCTACTGCAAACAGCTGAAAGAAATGGCGTACCACCCAGGACACCATCACCGCCAAACAACACATGCATGGCCACACTCAGACTCTACCACCACCAAATCAGAGGATCAAGGGAAAAAACCCTGCCACTCAGGAGAGAAACCAGTTCCAACATCTGCAAATAGCTTTTCACCATCTTCAAGGAATTCTCTAACCCTGCATCCGCAACCATCATCATCACACCTTTGCAAGAATTCTGCAGCAACCTCTCCAACTTCTTCCACAGCAAAATCAAATCACAAAGCTCTACAGCAACTCTAATCCCCAGCACCACCCAGAAGACATCATCAACCAACTACCCACCACGACAAGCGGTAACAATCACCTAGCGAGGACACTGCAGTAATCATGAAATCCATCCACTCAGAAGCTCCAAGAGAACAATGCCCCCACCACATCTACAACTTAGGAGGATCTATGTTCAGCTCTGCTCTCCAATCCATCATCAACAAATCCATTAAATGCGCAAACTTCTGGGTCATCTGGAAACACTCTGAAGTCAGTGGTTTCCTGAAGAATCCATCCGCCGACTTGAGTGAACTCAGCAACTACTGACCCTTCTCTAAATACTACCTTTCCCTGCCAAAGTTCTGGACAAGGCAATCAACAAACAGCTCTCCAGACACTTAGAAAATCAATAACTACTGGACATCAAGCAATCAGGTTTCTGCAGCAACCTCAGCACAGAAAAAGCCCACACTGTAGCCACCGATGACATCTGGACCATCCTTGACCACAGAGACACTGCAGCTTTCATTCTGCTTGAGCTTTCCACAGCTTTCAACACTTTCGCTCTCTACACTGTCGTTTCAAGGGTATACCATACCGGAATGCAAGGACCAGCTCTAAAGCGGATAGCCTCCTTCTTCACAGTCAGAACACATAGTCAGGTTCCCACTGTACACCTCAGAACCTAATACACTGATTTGAGGAATCCCACAAGGATCATCTCTCAACCCAACTCTCTTCAACATCTACATAGCACCCTTCGCAGGCATCACCAAAGCTCATGGATTTGACATATCCTATGCCGGCAACACACAGCTCATCCTATCCCTGACAAACAACGTCAACACCACCAGGAACAACTTCATAAACTGCATGTAAGGAAATGCCTCCTTGGCATGGTTACTTTTTGCCTTTGCTGATGCCAAGTTATGATTTGAAATTGTGCTGGGACCCTTCTAACCAGGCCCCAGCACCAGTGTTCTTTCCCTAAACTGTACCTTTGTCTCCACAATTGGCACAACCCTGCCACCCAGGTAAGTCCCTTGTAACTGGTACCCTTGGTCACCAAGGGCCCTTATGCCAGGGAAGGTCTCTAAGGGTTGCAGCATGTCTTATGCCACCCTAGGGACCCCTCACTCAGCACATACACACTGCTTGCCAACTTCTGTGCGCTGGTGGGGAGAAAATGACTAAGTCGACATGGCAATCCCCTCAGAGTGCCATGCCAACCTCACACTGCCTGTGGCATAGGTAAGTCACCCCTCTAGCAGGCCTTACAGCCCTAAGGCACGGTGCACTATACCACAGGTGAGGGCATATGTGCATGAGCACTATGCCCCTACAATGCCTAAGCAAAACCTTAGACATTGTAAGTGCAGGGTAGCCATAAAATATGGTCTGGGAGTCTGTCACACACGAACTCCACAGTACCATAATGGCTACACTGAAAACTGGGAAGTTTGGTATCAAACTTCTCAGCACAATAATTGCACACTGATGCCAGTGTGCACTTTATTGTAAAAACACACCCAGAGGGCATCTTAGAGATGCCCCCTGAAAACATACCTGACTTCCAGTGTGGGCTGACTAGTTTATGGGAGCCTGCCACACACCAGACATGTTGCTAGCCACATGGGGAGAGTGCCTTTGTCACTCTGTGGCCAGGAACAAAGCCTGTACTGGGTGGAGGTGCTTCTCACCTCCCCCTGCAGGAACTGTAACACCTGGCGGTGAGCCTCAAAGGCTCACCCCCTTTGTTATAGCACCACAGGGCATCCCAGCTAGTGGAGATGCCCGCCCCTCTGGCCACTGCCCCCATTTTTGGCGGCAAGGATAGAGGAGATAATGAGGAAAACAAGGAGGAGTCACCCCCCAGTCAGGACAGCCCCTAAGGTGTCCTGAGCTGAGGTGACTCTTACTTTTAGAAATCCTCCATCTTGTAGATGGAGGATTCCCCCAATAGGATTAGGGATGTGCCCCCCTCCCCACAGGGAGGAGGCACAAAGAGGGTGTAGCCACCCTCAGGGCCAGTAGCCATTGGCTACTGCCCTCCCAGACCTAAACACACCCCTAAGTTGAGTATTTAGGGGCTCCCAGAACCGAGAAAGATAGATTCCTGCAACCTAAAGAAGAAGAAGGACTGCTGACCTGAAGCCCTGCAGTGAAGACGGAGACGACAACTAATTTGGCCCCAGCCCCACCGGTCTGTCTCCCTACTTCGAAGAAAACTGCAACAGCGACGCATCCAACAGGGTCCAGTGACCTCTGAAGCCTCAGAGGACTACCCTGCATCTAAAGGACCAAGAAACTCCAGAGAACAGCAGCCCTGTTCAAGAAAACGCAACTCTTTGCAACAAAGAAGCAACTTTTAAAGACCACACGTTTCCCGCCGGAAGCCTGAGACTTTCCACTCTGCACCCGACACCCCCGGCTCGACCTGCGGAAAACTAACACTACAGGGAGGACTCCCCGCCGACTGCGAGCCCGTGAGTAGCCAGAGTTGACCCCCCGGAGCCCCCACAGCGACGTCTGCAGAGGAAATCCAGAGACTGCCCCTGACCACGACTGCCTGCTTCAAGGAACCTGATGCCTGGAAACCACACTGCACCCGCAGCCCCCAGGACCTGCAGGAACCAAACTCCAGTGCAGGAGCGACCCCCAGGTGACCCTCTGCCTAGCCCAGGTGGGGGCTACCCCGAGGAGCCCCCCCCATGTGCCTGCCTGCATCATTGAAGAGACCCCCGGGTCTCCACATTGATTCCTATTAGAAACCGGACGCGTGTTTGCACTCTGCACCCGGCCGCCCTTGTGCCGCTGAGGGTATACTTTCTGTGACTGCTTGTGTCCCCCCTGGTGCCCTACAAAACCCCCCTGGTCTGCCCTCCGAAGACGCGGGTACTTACCTGCTGACAGACTGGAACTGGGGCACCCCTATTTCCATTGAAGCCTATGTGTTTTGGGCACCACTTTGACCTCTGCACATAACCAGCCCTGAGCTGCTGGTGTGGTAACTTTGGGATTGCCTTGAACCCCCAATGGTGGGCTACCTTGGACCCAACTTTGAATCCTGTAAGTGTTTTACTTACCTGTGAACCTAACATTTACTTACCTCCCCCAGGAACTGTTGAATTTTGCACTGTGTCCACTTTTAAAATAGCTTATTGCCATTTTTGTCAAAACTGTGCATGCTATTGTGATTATTCAAAGTTCCTAGAATACCTGGGTGAAATACCTTTCATTTAAAGTATTGCTTGTAAATCTTGAACCTGTGGTTCTTAAAATAAACTAAGAAAATATATTTTTCTATATAAAAACCTATTGGCCTGGAATTTGTCTTTGAGTGTGTGTTTCCTCATTTATTGCCTGTGTGTACAACAAATGTTTAACACTACCCTCTGATAAGCCTACTGCTCGACCACACTACCACAAAATAGAGCATTAGAATGATCTCTTTTCGCCACCATCTTACCTATAAGGGAAACCCTTGGACTCTGTGCACACTATTTTTTACTTTAAAATAGTATATACAGAGCCAACTTCCTACACTGCATAACCAGCGTGGCAGACTGGATGAAACTGAACTGCCTGAAGCTCAACACAGACAGAATGGAAGTACTAATCTTCAGAAACAAGAGCTCATCCTGGTATTCCTCCTGGTGGCCAGGGGAACTAGGACCCACGCCAATTCCATTGGACAAAGCCAGAAACCTAGGACTCATCGTGGACAGTAAACTCACTGTGGCACCTCAGATAACTGCTGTCAACAACTTTTGCTTCCTCATCCTACAAGTGCTACATAAGATCTTCACCTGGCTTCGCCAAACCACCAGAAGCACCGTCACTCAAACCCTCATCTTAAGCAGGCTGGACTGTGGCAATGCATTCTACACTGGTATCCTAACCCACCTCACACAAGGACTCCAGACCATTTAGAATGCCGCTGCCAGTCTCAACCTCCCTTGCCGCACCCATATCTCGCCTCACCTCCACGAACTCCACTGGCTCCCCATCCAGAAATGCTGCCAATTCAAGCTGCTCACCTATGTTTTCAAGATCCTCCACAACATTGGACCTGCCTAACTCAGCCACTGCCTTCACTTCTACCAACCCACCAGACAATTGCAATCTTCGTCTCTTTCTCAGTCTCTCTCTCTTGCACGTATCCCAAGCATCCACAGAAGCAGAGCTGGAGGTCTTACTTTATTTCGACATCACCCAATAAATCCCCCAACACATCAGGACCTTTTTTTCACTACTCAGCTTCCATGAGCAGCTGAAGACTTAGCTCTTTAACTAACCCAGCAGATCTCCTTTGGATGACCAACACCTACTCCTAATTGACATACACACCTGCTGAAGCACATAATGATTCATCAATACTTTTTTCATTTAAAAGGATGCAGTGTCCATAGACACCAAAGGTGGCATGCTTCATCAAAGGGCCACGCCTCGTTCTCAACATATGTTCAGAATAGGCCTTTTTCAGGTTCTCTTCTGCCTGTCTTTATAAGCCAGGATACAGCCTGCCTGTCTAGTATTCATTGAGTTTGAAAGAATGGGGTCTACTGTTAAATTATGTTGTTGGGGTATGGTCAGTGGCGTACCCAAGGCCCCTGAGCCCCAGGGTGCAGGGGGCCCTGGGCTCTAGGGACCCCCCTCAGCATAGTACACTGTGCACTGGCAGCAGGCCCCTTATTGGGTGTGGGAGAGGGGGCCCCTTAGAGGTACTTTGCAGGGGGCCCTCTTAAGTTTCATTACCCCACTGTTTATTTGTCCCCTGACTCTCAGCAGAAAAACAATTTGTAAGATAAGATTGAAAGTGTCCCCTTTTAAGTGTCACATGTTTCTACTCTAGGTAGGGCTACAGCAGTAGAGGGTCTGGGGTACTGGCCAGTAAAAAAAAGGCCTCTTTTGTCTAGCACACAATGGCAGTCAATTACTGCCAATTGCACAGTTGTGAGCTATATGTATAAAATTGATTATACCAACATCTGTGATGGCCTTGTTAAGTGTCCTCTTATTTAGATGGGTTCCTACATATTGGTTTCATACACTCAGTGGTAGTGGTGGTTTAATGTAGCTTTTGTTCTAGTAAATGCCACAGAACCTACTCTTGTGGTCATGCTGAAGGCAGAAACATGTTAAACATAATATTTGCAATAATAGGAAAGATAGGAAAGATATTAGATTCACTTCCTCTGGATTTTCGTTTCAAATGACCACATACTTAATATGCCCTGAGGTGCCACCCCTTAACCAATGAGGTATGATTGTCAGTATGTAGAATGGTCTGTACCACTAGCATGGTATGAGTCCGGAGAGCTTAAGCAATTAGTCTATGGCAGGTATTTTTGAAAAACCAATGAAAACGAGAATCGTATTGCTTAGGAAAAACATCATGCAAAAAATGCTAAGGGGCTGTGAAGAAACAGGACACTGCTTACTGACCTCCAGATAAGAAAAATTATGTGGAAACAATTATCTTAAGTTCTTCGGTGTGTTACCTTGACAAACACAAAAAATAACATATTTCTCAGTGCTCACTTTCTAAGCATCTCAGATGGGTGAAATTTGTCTGTATGATATCACTTGTAAACCTCTTCAAAGCGACTGCTCAGCCTTAAGAAAATTCAGATTGAGACACATAAACCTTTCATCTTTGATAAAGCTAAAACACTTGAGCAGTGGAAAAAATACGAGTTCTAGTTTCTGTGTGACAATCACCCATAAACTTGACAACAATTATGATACGCTGAGAATACAATTGTCATTAACTTACTATTATTATTATTATTATTATTATTATTATTATTATTATTATTATTACTATTATCATTATTATTATTACCATTCTATAATTAGCATTGTTGTTAGGTATCAGGCATTTATTCCTCGTTAACGTCATTGCTGAACACAGAAACTGTCCAAAGCCATTTTCACTTACAAAAAGCAACTCATCATGTGCATTTGTGCCATCAGGAGAAACTAAATGAGCAGCTTGAAGAGCAGCGTCAGGAGCAGGCACTGCAGCGATATCGAAGTGAGGCTGACGAGCTTGATAACTGGCTGTTGAGTGCCAAAGCCACCTTAACCAATGCCTTACGTGTGTTCGAGGAGCCAGTGGACATGGAAGCACAGCTGATGGACTGCCAGGTAAATCATGATTGCAGCATTTTTAAACGGCTATAAACATTTACTCTGTTTAGCTTCACTGTAATGCATGTTGTTATGTCAAGTCAGCAAAATTTGTTATGGCAGGGAATGCGTCTGTGTCAAATTGTTTTCTCTATTTAATATTGCCCACCATTCATTTCCAAGTAGTACTTTACTCTCCATTTGTCAAAACAACAAGCAAATGCTAATGGAGGAGCTTGCTCAGCAATTGGAGGTATGGCAAATTCATAAAAAGAGTTGTTTGGGAGGAGGGGGCAAGTGGGTTGAAAATGTTCATATGTAGTACTGGAACTGCACTTGCTTGAGAAGCTGATGCTGCGACTAACAAAGTCCTCTGTGAGCGAGACGCGCAGACAAAGAAGATGCCCTCCTGCTGAGAGATGGTGAAATCAAGATGGCATCTACTTTTCTGTCACAGGGAACTGAAGGAGACATCTGTCCCATGTGACATGTGTGACAGGCCCCATAATGTGAGACCAGCCCTGATGACATCCAGGAGCCTATAATCTGTTGGTGTTCATAAAGTGGGAAAAGTATGCACCAAAGGAAATTGAACTGGCCTTGCTCACAAGAGCTAACATTAGCAGTCTTCTGGAAGATGAGAAGCTAGGCTGGATATTCAAATCAAAAAGTAGAGAGCGACCTTAGTAGCCCACACACTTATTTTGTGAGAGGGGAGACAGCAGTAGATAAGCACATCCACAGTGCACCACAGCCCTTTGTCCTGGAACAATGCTGAATATAGGGGATGTGCAGATGGCATGGCATCCAAACATGGGTCTGGTTGCCTGGCTGGGTCCCTGGTGCTGGCGCTCTTATACATCTAACAAGGCAGTACTCTTGTACAATTTATGAATGATGAATGCTAAGGGCTGATAAAACCAGGAGGCAATCCGTGAAGCCACTTTAGAGTGGTGGTGGCATGTGTGCTGGTGCAGCCCCTGTGCCTATGTCTGTGAATGCTGCAGAAAAAGCAACACGGTTTATTTGCTGTTCTTGGTAGACTATAGGGAACGCTCACCCTTGGACATTTAGATAAGATAGGAGTATCTTGCTGGAATTGGGGCAACTTGTGCTTTTTATGACTGACCTACAGATGGGAGTTAGGTATGTCTTGTTTAATATGACCTCAAAGGATCTTTGAATATGAAATATCTTGGTATATTGGGTTGAGTAAAAGGGTATAGGTTTACAGTTGACTTGGGGGTGAAGAAGTGGCGCAGTGTTAGTGGGGGTGGGGAGTGAGGGGGAGGAAGATAGTGCTTCCTCCCAAGTGAGGAGTGAGGGGGAGGAAGATAGTGCTTCCTCCCAAATTGTCACTCACTAGGTTGGAGGCCAATTGAGCTGGTCAGACTGTTTTCTAGGTGAGATATTGCCATGCCTGGTGGGAATACTTCTCAGAGGGGGACTAACATAGTCGTCTGTTATGTTGTTTCTGAATTTAGTTGGGGTTATTGAAGTAGTTTCTTAAGAATTTCTTAACATAAATGTAACTTATGTTGTGTACCGCTGGCTGGATTGCTCTGGAGGGCTCTCTAGATGGGCTGTAACTTACCGAGTTGTCTTGAGCTTTCTCTTAACTAACTTCAAATGAATGAGCCAAATAGCTTACCTAAGTGTTAAAGGCTTGAATTTGCATATGAAAATGCAGGCAGGGTGGAGGTCCTTACGTGGGATTTAGCAGTACCCACAAGAACCACTCCTTTTTCTGTCAGTTCAGATCAGAATATGGAACTACCCTAGACTCCAGTCCTCAACCAGCATGAAGTAATAAAATGGTTGTCTTCATTGACAAGGACTTCTGCTTTCAGGTTTTGAACTGTAAAAAGGATAAAGATGGCATATTTTAACAGTGCAAGGTGTTTTGTATGTTTTGTGTGTATGTATGTATGTATATTTGTATGTTTGATGGCATGTGTAGCTGCAGATACACATGATGTGCATTATCCTGCCATCTAGTGTTGGTCTCGGAGTGCTACAAGTTGTTTTTCTTCGAAGAAGTCTTTTCGAGTCACGAGACCGAGGGACTCCTCCCTTTCGGCTCCATTGCGCATGGGCGTCGACTCCATCTTAGATTGTTTTCTTTCCGCCATCGGGTTAGGACGTGTTCCTCTACGCTCCGTGTTTCGGTTCGGAAAAGATAGTTATCCATCGGAAAATTTGACGGTATTGTTTGCACTCGGTACCGGGTTAGTGCTAGCACATCGACACCGAAGAAACAAAAGTTCCGGCAGCCCTTCAGGGTTTCCATGCCTCGGCGGGGCCTGGTCGGCCCAACTGCGTCCATCTTCAACGCTCATGGACCGGACCCCGTTCCGCTTCTGCCCCAACTGCCACGCAAAGTATCCTTATACAGACCAACACTTGGTCTGTAATTTGTGTTTGTCCCCCGAACACAATGAGGATACTTGCGAGGCCTGTCGGGCATTTCGATCCAAGAAGACACTGCGGGATCGAAGAGCTCGAAGACTCCAGATGGCGTCGACACTGGCCGGACACACCGACGTCGAAGAAGAGGAGCCATTCGCCATTAGAGATTCGGACTCGGACGAGTCCGAGAGTGAGCAGCCGAAGACACAGCAAACCGTGAGTAAACCAGCCTCGGCAAAAACTCACTCTAAAATCATGAAGGCCTAAGGGACGCCCCCGCCAACAGGCCATGGCTTTACCCGAAAGCACTGTGACCAAACATTGGCACCGAAAAAGGCCTCCCAGCAGCCGAAGACATCCGACTCCGG
The DNA here is from genome assembly GCF_031143425.1 of Pleurodeles waltl. Classification (NCBI taxonomy): domain Eukaryota; kingdom Metazoa; phylum Chordata; class Amphibia; order Caudata; family Salamandridae; genus Pleurodeles; species Pleurodeles waltl. Next base: position 756,611,868 of record NC_090444.1, on the reverse strand, counting down.
TCGAGATACCGGCTCCGACCAGACTTGGCACCGAGAGATCGGCACCCCGAAATCCAAAAAGGTTTCTTCGGAGCCAAAAAAGACTTCCGAAAAGGTTTTGGTGCCGAAACACGCAGCCTCGGAGCCGAAACAAAGCTCCTATACAGACAAACAGGGCCTTTCCTCACAATTACAAGGCCACAGGTTTGAACAAGAACTGGGCATGGGAGAGCCGGACCATACCCAGAGGAGGCTCCATATACAAAAAGACACGGGGAGAACTCTTCCTCCAATTAAAATGAAGCTGAAGCTCGCATTCCATGAGGCGGAAATGCAGCCAGAAGCAAAAGTGGCTAAGGAAAGAACACCACCCCAGTTTTCTCCACAGCCATCGCCACCGCACTCGCCACATCTTTCCCCAGTAGCAACACCCCCAATGATGCAGTCATCAACGCACAAAGGGATGAGCCAAGATGACCCGGATGCATGGGATCTGTATGATGCACCGGTCTCGGATAATAGTCCGGATTGCTACCCGGCAAGGCCATCACCACCGGAGGACAGTACTGCTTACATGCAGGTGGTTTCCAGGGAAGCTACTTTTCATAACGTAGCGTTGCATGCAGAGCCCATAGAAGATGACTTCTTGTTCAATACCCTGTCATCTACGCACAGCCAATACCAAAGTTTGCCAATGTTACCAGACATGTTAAAACACGCCAAACAGGTGTTTCAAGACCCAGTCAAGAGCAGAGCCATCACACCTAGGGTGGAAAAGAAATATAAACCTCCCCCTACGGACCCTGTATACATTACACAACAGCTAACTCCTGATTCGGTGGTAGTAGGAGCAGCCCGGAAAAGGGCAAACTCACAAACTTCTGGAGACGCACCACCACCCGACAAAGAAAGTCAGAAATTCAATGCAGCAGGCAAAAGGGTGGCAGCACAGGCAGCCAATCAATGGCGAATTGCCAATTCGCAAGCTCTACTGGCAAGATACGACAGGGCACATTGGGACGCAATGCAACATTTTATTCAACACCTTCCCAAAGAGTTCCAAAAACGTGCCCAACAGGTTGTCGAGGAGGGCCAAACTATCTCCAACAACCAAATAAGGTCGGCTATGGACTCAGCAGACACGGCGGCCAGAACAGTAAACACAGCGGTAACCATTCGGAGACACGCGTGGCTACGTACCTCCGGATTTAAGACAGAAATCCAGCAGGCTGTGCTGAATATGCCTTTCGACGGACAACAATTGTTTGGGCCGGAGGTGGATACAGCTATAGACAAACTGAAGAAAGACACTGACACGGCCAAAGCCATGGGCGCACTCTACTCCCCACAGAGCAGAGGCACTTTTAGGAAGCCGCACTTTAGAGGGGGGTTTCGGGCCCAGACCGCAGAGCCTTCCACCTCACAAGCCAGACCCACATACCAGGGCCAATATCAGAGAGGAGGTTTTCCTGAACAATATTGGGGTGGACAGTTCCCTAAAACAAGAGGGAAATTCCAAAGCCCAAAAACACCACAAACTAAACAGTGACTCCGACGTCACAAATCCCCAACACATAACACCAGTGGGGGGGAGACTCACAGATTATTATCAAAATTGGAAACACATAACTACGGACTCGTGGGTCCTAGCCATTATCCAACATGGTTATTGCATAGAATTCCTACAATTACCACCAAATGTGCCTCCAAAAGAAGCACACAACATGTCCAAACAGCACTTGGATCTATTACAACTAGAAGTCCAAGCGTTGTTACAAAAAGATGCAATAGAACTAATACCCAACCATCAGAAAGGAACAGGTGTTTACTCCCTGTATTTCCTAATTCCAAAAAAGGACAAAACACTGAGACCCATCTTAGATCTCAGAACACTAAATCTTTACATCAAATCAGATCACTTTCACATGGTGACACTTCAAGACGTGATTCCCTTGCTCAAACAACAGGACTGCATGTCAACATTAGATCTCAAGGATGCTTACTTCCACATACCCATACATCCTTCCCACAGGAAATACTTAAGGTTTGTAATCCAAGGAGTACATTACCAATTCAAAGTGTTACCGTTCGGAATAACAACAGCACCAAGAGTATTCACGAAATGCCTTGGGGTAGTAGCTGCACATATCAGGAGACAGCACATACACGTATTCCCTTACCTAGACGATTGGTTAATAAAAACCAGCACTCAGCAACCGTGTCTTCAACACACAAAATACGTCATAGAAACCCTTCACAAGCTAGGGTTCTCAATTAACTACCAAAAATCACATTTACAACCGTGTCAAATACAACAGTACTTAGGAGCAACATTCAACACACAAAAAGGGATTGCCACTCCAAGTCCACAAAGGATACAAGCATTCCAAAACGTTATACTAAACATGCACCCAAACCAACACTATCAAGTAAGGTTTGTGATGAAACTTCTAGGCATGATGTCTTCATGCATAGCCATTGTCCCAAGCGCAAGACTACACATGCGGCCCTTACAACAGTGCCTAGCAACACAATGGACACAAGCACAGGGTCAACTTCAAGATCTAGTGTTGATAAACCACCAAACATACTCCTCGCCTCAATGGTGGAATCCTATAAATTTAAACCAAGGGCGGCCATTCCAAGACCCTGTGCCTCAACACGTGATCACAACAGATGCTTCCATGATAGGGTGGGGAGCACACCTCAACCAGCACAGGATACAGGGACAATGGGACGCTCAACAAAGCCAGCTTCATATAAATCATCTAGAACTACTAGCAGTGTTTCTAGTATTGAAAGCATTTCAACCGTTAATAGCACACAAACACATTCTTGTCAAAACAGACAACATGACAACAATGTATTGCCTAAACAAACAGGGAGGGATACACTCATCACAGCTGTGTCTCTTAGCACAAAAGATTTGGCATTGGGCGATTCACAATCACATTCGCCTAATAGCACAGTACATCCCAGGAATTCAAAACCAGTTAGCTGACAAACTCAGTCGAGATCACCAACAAATCCACGAATGGGAAATTCATCCCCAGATACTACAAACTTACTTTCAAAACTGGGGAACACCACTAATAGACCTATTCGCAACAAAAGAAAACGCAAAATGCCAAAACTTCGCATCCAGGTACCCACACCCTCGCTCCAAGGGCAATGCGTTATGGATGAGTTGGTCAGGGATATTTGCTTACGCTTTTCCCCCTCTCCCACTCCTTCCGTATCTAGTAAACAAATTGAGTCAAAACAAACTCAAACTAATACTAGTAGCATCAACTTGGGCTCGCCAACCATGGTACACAACACTACTAGATCTGTCAGTAGTACCTCATATAAAACTACCAAACAGACCAGATCTGTTAACTCAACACAAACAACAGATCAGACACCCGAATCCAGCATCGCTCAATCTAGCAATCTGGCTCCTGAAGTCTTAGAATTTGGACATTTAGACCTTAAATAAGAATGTATGGAGGTCATTAAACAAGCTAGGAAACCTACTACAAGACATTGTTACGCAAATAAATGGAAAAGATTTGTTTATTACTGCCATAATACTCAAATTCAACCACTACATACGTCCACAAAAAACATTGTAAGCTACTTATTACACTTACAAAAATCAAAGCTAGCTTTTTCGTCCATTAAAATACATCTCACAGCAATATCTGCCTATCTGCAGATTACACATTCAACATCACTTTTTAGAATCCCAGTCATAAAAGCATTTATGGAGGGCCTAAAGAGAATCATACCCCCAAGAACACCACCAGTTCCCTCATGGAACCTCAATATTGTATTAACACGACTCATGGGTCCACCATTTGAACCCATGCTCTCTTGTGAGATGCAATACTTAACCTGGAAAGTAGCCTTCCTAATAGCTATCACATCTCTTAGAAGAGTAAGTGAAATACAAGCATTTACCATACAAGAACCCTTTATACAAATACACAAACATAAAGTACTTCTACGCACAGATCCCAAATTGTTACCAAAAGTTATATCACTGTTCCACCTAAATCAAACTGTGGAACTCCCAGTCTTTTTTCCACAACCAGACTCAGTAGCCGAAACGGCATTACATACATTAGACATCAAAAGGGCATTAATGTATTACATTGATAGAAAAAAACAATTTCGCAAAACAAAACAATTGTTTGTAGCCTTTCAAAAACCTCATGCAGGAAATCCAATATCCAAACAAGGCATTGCCAGATGGATAGTTAAGTGTATTCAAACTTGCTATGTTAAAGCAAAGAGAGAACTGCCTATTACACCGAAGGCACACTCCACTAGAAAGAAAGGCGCCACAATGGCCTTTCTAGGAAATATACCTATGACAGAAATCTGTAAGGCAGCCACATGGTCTACGCCTCATACATTCACAAAACATTACTGTGTGGATGTGTTAACAACACAACAAGCCACAGTAGGACAGGCAGTATCACGAACATTATTTCAAACAACTTCTACTCCTACAGGCTAAACCACCGCTTTTGGGGAGATAACTGCTTACTAGTCTATGCACAGCATGTGTATCTGCAGCTACACATGCCATCGAACGGAAAATGTCACTTACCCAGTGTACATCTGTTCGTGGCATGAGACGCTGCAAATTCACATGCGCCCTCCCGCCTCCCCGGTAGCCGTTATAAGTTGATCAAAATTATATATTAGATGTTAATAAAACTTGTACATTTGTAAATTTGTAAATATATATCACTTTTAGACACATTATGTACATACATACTTACTCCATTGCATGGGCACTATTACTATATACACAACTCCTACCTCACCCTCTGCGGGGAAAAACAATCTAAGATGGAGTCGACGCCCATGCGCAATGGAGCCGAAAGGGGAGGAGTCCCTCGGTCTCGTGACTCGAAAAGACTTCTTTGAAGAAAAACAACTTGTAACACTCCGAGCCCAACACTACATGGCAGGATAATGCACAGCATGTGAATCTGCAGCGTCTCATGCCACGAACAGATGTACACTGGGTAAGTGACATTTTCCATATATATATATATATATGTTCGATGGCATGTGTAGCTGCAGATACACATGCTGTGCACAGTCTGGTGTTGGGCTCGGAGTGTTACAAGTTGTTTTTCTTCGAAGAAGTCTTTTCGAGTCACGAGACAGAGGGACTCCTCCCACTTCGATTCCATTGCGCATGGGCGTCGACTCCATCTTAGATTGTTTTTTTTCCGCCATCGGGTTCGGACGTGTTCCTTTTCGCTCCGTGTTTCGGGTCGGAAAGTTAGTTAGAATCTCTGAAAAAAACGTCGGTATTGTTTGCGTTCGGTATCGGGTTAGTTAGAACAAATCGACACCGAATTTTGAAAAGCTCCGGTGGCCCTTCGGGGTTCTTTCGATCCCCCGTCGGGGCCTGGACGGCCCGGCCACGTGCGACTTCAAGGCTCATGGAACGGACCCCATTCCGCTTCTGCCCAAAATGCCATCACAAGTATCCGTATACGGATCACCATCTGGTCTGTAACTTGTGCTTGTCCCCCGAGCACAAGGAGGATACTTGTGAAGCCTGTCGAGCGTTTCGGTCGAGGAAGACGCTGAGAGACCGAAGAGCCAGGAGACTACAAATGGCGTCCACGCCGACAGGTCAAGATCGTTTCGAGGAGGAAGAAGAAGCTTTCTCCGTCCGAGAGTCGGATTCGGAAGAACTCGACGTCGAAGAAACAACCAAAACCGTGAGTAAGACGTCGAAAATCAAGACTCACGAGAAGTCGACAAAAGCCCAGGGGACGCCACTGACAACAGGCCATGGCTTAACCCGAAAAATAGGTGACCCATCCAAAGCACCGAAAAAGGGCATGCTGGTGTCGAAGTCATCCGACTCCGGTCGAGATACCGCCACACAGCAACCTCGGAGCCGAGACAGTGGCTCCGAGAAACTTCGGCACAGAGACAGCGGCACCGAAGAATTTCAGCACCGAGACACCACGCCGAAAACAAAGAAGGTTTCTTCGGAGCCTAAAAAGACTTCCGAAAAGGTTTCGGTTCCGAAACAGCCAGCCTCGGAGCCGAAAACTAGTTCCTATACAGAGGAACAAGGATTTACCTCCCAATTACATAGATTTGGAGAGGAGCTTCAAGCTGTAGAGCCTGACTACACACAAAGAAGGCTTCATATTCATGAGGACACAGGGAAGATAACCACTCTTCCCCCAATCAAAATAAAAAGGAAACTTGCCTTTCAACAAAAGGACAAGCAACCACAGGCAAAGGTGGCAAGGAAAACAACCCCACCACCGTCTCCACCACCATCAATACATGCATCACCAGCAACAACTCCACCATTGATGCACTCACCAGCTCATACCACAATGAGTCAGGATGATCCCGATGTATGGGACCTCTACGATGCTCCAGTGTCTGACAATAGCCCAGACTCTTATCCTACAAAACCGTCACCACCTGAGGACAGTACATCCTATACACAGGTGGTCGCAAGGGCAGCTGAGTTTCACAATGTCTCCTTACATTCGGAACCAATTTAGGATGACTTTCTCTTTAACACCCTATCCTCCACCCATAGCCAGTATTAATGCCTTCCCATGCTCCCAGGAATGCTAAGACTTTCAAAACAAATTTTTCAGGATCCAGTTAAAGGCAGAGCCATAACTCCAAGGGTGGAGAAAAAATATAAGCCACCGCCCACAGATCCAATATATATTACAACACAACTAACACCAGACTCAGTAGTTGTGGGGGCAGCTCGTAAGAGAGCCAACTCTCATACCTCAGGCGACGCACCACCTCTAGACAAGGAGAGCCGCAAATTTGATGCTGCGGGAAAAAGGGTTGCAGCACAAGCAGCAAATCAGTGGCGTATTGCCAATTCACAAGCACTTTTGGCAAGATACGACAGGGCTCATTGGGATGAAATGCAACATTTCATCGAACACTTACCCAAGGAGTTCCAAAAAAGAGCGCAACAGGTGATGGAAGAGGGACAAAGTATCTCAAATAATCAGATACGGTCTTCCATGGATGCAGCAGATACAGCTGCAAGGACAATAAACACTGCAGTCACAATACGAAGGCACGCATGGCTGCGCACTTCTGGGTTCAAACCGGAGATCCAGCAGGCTGTGCTCAATATGCCGTTTAACGAACAGCAATTGTTTGGGCCGGAGGTGGACACTGCCATCGAAAAACTCAAAAAGGACACCGATACAGCCAAAGCCATGGGCGCACTCTACTCCCCGCAGAGCAGAGGCACATTTCGGAAAACACCTTTTAGGGGAGGGTTTCGAGGTCAACCCACAGAAACCACAACCTCACAAACAAGGCCTACCTACCAGGGTCAATATCAGAGGGGAGGTTTTTGGGGGCAATTTAGAGGGGGCCAATTCCCAAAAAATAGAGGAAAATTTCAAGGCCCCAAAACCCCTCAAAATAAGCAGTGACTCACAAGTCACACAACCCCATCACATAACACCTGTGGGGGGAAGACAGCCAATTTTACAAACTTTGGGAGGAAATAACAACAGACACTTGGGTCTTAGCAATTATCCAGCATGGTTATTGCATAGAATTTCGCCAATTCCCTCCAAACGTCCCACCGAAAACACACAATATGTCAAAACAACATATAGATCTTCTAGGACTAGAAGTTCAAGCATTGCTACAAAAGGACGCAATAGAATTAGTACCAATTCAACAAAAAAACACAGGAGTTTACTCACTGTACTTTCTAATACCCAAAAAAGAGAAAACTCTGAGACCAATACTAGATCTCAGAACACTAAATACCTACATAAAATCAGACCACTTTCACATGGTCACATTACAAGACGTAATCCCACTGCTCAAACAGCAAGACTACATGACAACATTAGATCTAAAAGATGCGTATTTCCATATACCAATACATCCTTCACACAGGAAATACCTAAGGTTCGTATTCCAAGGAATACATTACCAATTCAAAGTGTTGCCATTCGGGATAACAACTGCGCCAAGAGTTTTTACAAAATGCCTGGCAGTAGTAGCTGCACATATCAGAAGGCAGCAAATACATGTGTTCCCGTACTTAGACGACTGGTTAATCAAAACCAACACGCTAAAACAGTGTTCACAGCACACAAAATATGTCATACAAACCCTTCACAGGCTAGGTTTCTCCATCAACTACGCGAAGTCACACCTTTTGCCGTGTCAAACGCAGCAATACTTAGGAGCGACAATCAACACAACAAAAGGGATTGCCACTCCAAGTCCACAACGGGTTCAAACATTTCACAAAGTAATACAGGCCATGTATCCAACACAAAAGATACAAGTCAGAATGGTAATGAAACTACTAGGCATGATGTCTTCATGCATAGCCATTGTCCCAAACGCAAGATTGCACATGCGACCCTTACAACAGTGCCTAGCATCACAATGGTCACAAGCACAGGGTCAACTTCTAGATCTGGTGTTGATAGACCGCCAAACATACATCTCGCTTCTATGGTGGAACAGTACAAATTTAAACCGAAGGCGGCCTTTCCAAGACCCAGTGCCACAATACGTCATAACAACAGATGCTTCCATGACAGGGTGGGGAGCACACCTCAATCAACACAGCATCCAAGGACAATGGGACATACATCAGAGACAGTTTCACATAAATCACTTGGAAATGTTAGCAGTATTTCTAGCGCTGAAAGCATTTCAACCCATAATAACCCAAAAATACATTCTTGTCAAAACAGACAACATGACAACAATGTATTATCTAAACAAACAAGGAGGGACACACTCAACACAGTTGTGCCTCCTATCACAGAAAATATGGCATTGGGCGATTCACAACCACATTCGCCTAATAGCACAATTTATTCCAGGGATTCAGAACCAGTTGGCAGACAATCTCTCTCGAGATCACCAACAAACCCACGAATGGGAAATTCACCCCCAAATACTAAACAATTACTTTCAAATTTGGGGAACGCCTCAAATAGATCTATTTGCAACAAAGGAAAACTCAAAATGCCAAAACTTCGCATCCAGGTACCCACAAGATCAATCCCAAGGCAATGCTCTATGGATGAACTGGTCAGGGATCTTTGCATACGCTTTTTCCCCTCTCCCTCTCATTCCATATGTAGTAAACAGGTTGAGTCAAAACAAACTCAAACTCATACTAATAGCACCAACATGGGCGAGGCAACCTTGGTACACGACACTACTAGACCTGTCAGTAGTACCTCATGTCAAACTACCCAACAAACCAGATCTGTTAACACAACACAAACAACAGATCAGACATCCAAATCCAGCATCTTTGAATCTAGCAATTTGGCTCCTGAAATCCTAGAATTCGGACACTTGCACCTCACACAAGAATGTATGGAGGTCATAAAACAAGCTAGGAAACCTACCACTAGACACTGCTACGCAAACAAGTGGAAAAGATTCGTGTATTACTGCCAGAATAATCAAATTCAGCCATTACACGCATCTCCAAAGGATATAGTAGGATATTTACTACATTTGCAGAAATCAAATCTAGCTTTCTCTTCCATAAAAATACATCTTACCGCAATATCAGCTTACCTACAAATTACTCACTCAACTTCACTATTTAGAATACCAGTCATTAAAGCGTTTATGGAAGGCTTAAAGAGAATCATACCACCAAGAACACCACCTGTTCCTTCATGGAACCTCAACATTGTCTTAACAAGACTCATGGGTCCACCTTTCGAGCCCATGCATTCTTGTGAAATGCAATACTTAACGTGGAAAGTTGCATTTTTGATTGCCATCACATCTCTAAGAAGAGTGAGCGAGATTCAAGCATTTACCATACAAGAACCATTTATTCAAATACATAAAAATAAAGTCGTTCTAAGAACAAATCCTAAATTTTTACCAAAGGTTATCTCACCGTTCCACTTAAATCAAACAGTAGAATTACCAGTGTTCTTCCCACAACCAGATTCTGTAGCTGAAAGAGCACTACATACATTAGACATCAAAAGAGCACTAATGTACTATATTGACAGAACGAAACTAATTAGAAAAACAAAACAACTATTTATTGCCTTTCAAAAACCTCATACAGGAAATCCAATTTCAAAACAAGGCATTGCTAGGTGGATAGTTAAGTGTATTCAAACCTGCTATCTTAAAGCAAAGAGAGAGCTGCCTATTACACCAAAGGCACACTCAACCAGAAAGAAAGGGGCTACCATGGCCTTTCTAGGAAATATTCCAATGAATGAAATATGTAAGGCAGCAACATGGTCTACGCCTCATACATTTACCAAGCACTACTGTGTAGATGTGTTAACTGCACAACAAGCCACAGTAGATCAGGCTGTACTAAGAACATTATTTCAAACTTCTTCAACTCCTACAGGCTGAACCACCGCTTTTGGGGAGATAACTGCTTACTAGTCGGTGCACAGCATGTGTATCTGCAGCTACACATGCCATCGAACGGAAAATGTCACTTACCCAGTGTACATCTGTTCGTGGCATGAGTCGCTGCAGATTCACATGCGCCCACCCACCTCCCCGGAAGCCTGTAGCCGTTTAGAAGTAGATCTTCAACATTTGTACATTTGTAAATATATTACTTTAACCTTTATTATGTACATACGTATTCATTCCATTGCATGGGCACTATTAGTAACATACACAACTCCTACCTCACCCTCTGCGGGGAAAACAATCTAAGATGGAGTCGACGCCCATGCGCAATTGAATCGAAGTGGGAGGAGTCCCTCAGTCTCGTGACTCGAAAAGACTTCTTCGAAGAAAAACAACTTGTAACACTCCGAGCCCAACACCAGACGGCGGACTGTGCACAGCATGTGAATCTGCAGCGACTCATGCCACGAACAGATGTACACTGGGTAAGTGACATTTTCCATATATATATATATATATATGTTCGATGGCATGTGTAGCTGCAGATACACATGCTGTGCACAGTCCGCCGTTGGGCTCGGAGTGTTACAAGTTGTTTTTCTTCGAAGAAGTCTTTTCGAGTCACGAGACCGAGGGACTCCTCCCACTTCGATTCCATTGCGCATGGGCGTCGACTCCATCTTAAATTGTTTTTTTTCCGCCATCGGGTTCGGACGTGTTCCTTTTCGCTCCGTGTTTCGGGTCGGAAAGTTAGTTAGAATCTCGGAAAAAAACGTCGGTATTGTTTGCATTCGGTATCGGGTTAGTTAGAACAAATCAACACCGAATTTTGAAGAGCTCCGGTGGCCCTTCGGGGTTTTTTCGATTCCCCGTCGGGGCCTGGTCGGCCCGGCCACGTGCGACTTCAAGGCTCATGGAACGGACCCCATTCCGCTTCTGCCCAAAATGCCATCACAAGTATCTGTATACGGATCACCATCTGGTCTGTAACTTGTGCTTGTCCCCCGAGCACAAGGAGGATACTTGTGAAGCCTGTCGAGCGTTTCGGTCGAGGAAGACGCTGAGAGACCGAAGAGCCAGGAGACTACAAATAGCGTCCACGCCGACAGGTCAAGATCGTTTCGAGGAGGAAGAAGAAGCTTTCTCCGTCCGCGAGTCGGATTCGGAAGAAATCGACGCCGAAGAAACAACCAAAACCGTGAGTAAGACGTCGAAAATCAAGACTCACGAGAAGTCTACAAAAGCCCAGGGGACGCCACCGCCAACAGGCCATGGCTTAACCCGAAAAATAGGTGACCCATCCAAGGCACCGAAAAAGGGCATGCTGGTGTCGAAGTCATCCGACTCCGGTCGAGATACCACCACACAGCAACCTCGGAGCCGAGACAGCGGCTCCGAGAAACTTCGGCACAGAGACAGCGGCACCGAAGAATTTCGGCACGAGACACCACGCCGAAAACAAAGAAGGTTTCTTCGGAGCCTAAAAAGACTTCCGAAAAGGTTTCGGTTCCGAAACAGCCAGCCTCGGAGCCGAAAACTAGTTCCTATACAGAGGAACAAGGATTAACCTCCCAATTACATAGATTTGGAGAGGAGCTTCAAGCTGTAGAGCCTGACTACACACAAAGAAGGCTTCATATTCATGAGGACACAGGGAAGATGACCACTCTTCCCCCAACCAAAATAAAAAGGAAACTTGCCTTTCAACACAAGGACAAGCAACCACAGGCAAAGGTGGCAAGGAAAACAACCCCACCACCGTTTCCACCACCATCAATACATGCATCACCAGCAACAACTCCACCACTGATGCACTCACCAGCTCATACCACAATGAGTCAGGATGATCCCGATGTATGGGACCTCTACGATGCTCCAGTGTCTGACAATAGCCCAGACTCTTATCCTACAAAACCGTCACCACCTGAGGACAGTACATCCTATACACAGGTGGTCGCAAGGGCAGCCGAGTTTCACAATGTCTCCTTACATTCGGAACCAATTGAGGATGACTTTCTCTTTAACACCCTATCCTCCACCCATAGCCAGTATCAATGCTTTCCCATGCTCCCAGGAATGCTAAGACATTCAAAACATTTTTTTCAGGATCCAGTTAAAGGCAGAGCCATAACTCCAAGGGTGGAGAAAAAATATAAGCCACCGCCCACAGATCCAATATATATTACAACACAACTAACACCAGACTCAGTAGTTGTGGGGGCACCTCGTAAGAGAGCCAACTCTCATACCTCAGGCGACGCACCACCTCCAGACAAGGAGAGCCGCAAATTTGATGCTGCGGGAAAAAGGGTTGCAGCACAAGCAGCAAATCAGTGGCGTATTGCCAATTCACAAGCACTTTTGGCAAGATACGACAGGGCTCATTGGGATGAAATGCAACATTTCATCGAACACTTACCCAAGGAGTTCCAAAAAAGAGCGCAACAGGTGGTGGAAGAGGGACAAAGTATCTCAAATAATCAGATACGGTCTTCCATGGATGCAGCAGATACAGCTGCAAGGACAAACACTGCAGTCACAATACGAAGGCACGCATGGCTGCGCACTTCTGGGTTCAAACCGGAGATCCAGCAGGCTGTGCTCAATATGCCGTTTAATGAACAGCAATTGTTTGGGCCGGAGGTGGACACTGCCATCGAAAAACTCAAAAAGGACACCGATACAGCCAAAGCCATGGGCGCACTCTACTCCCCGCAGAGCAGAGGCACATTTCGGAAAACACCTTTTAGGGGAGGGTTTCGAGGTCAACCCACAGAAACCACAACCTCACAAACAAGGCCTACCTACCAGGGTCAATATCAGAGGGGAGGTTTTCGGGGGCAATTTAGAGGGGGCCAATTCCCAAAAAATAGAGGAAAATTCCAAGGCCCCAAAACCCCTCAAAATAAGCAGTGACTCACAAGTCACACAACCCCATCACATAACACCTGTGGGGGGAAGACTAAGCCAATTTTACAAACTTTGGGAGGAAATAACAACAGACACTTGGGTCTTAGCAATTATGCAGCATGGTTATTGCATAGAATTTCGCCAATTCCCTCCAAACGTCCCACCGAAAACACACAATATGTCAAAACAACATATAGATCTTCTAGGACTAGAAGTTCAAGCATTGCTACAAAAGGACGCAATAGAATTAGTACCAATTCAACAAAAAAACACAGGAGTTTACTCACTGTACTTTCTAATACCCAAAAAGGACAAAACTCTGAGACCAATACTAGATCTCAGAACACTAAATACCTACATAAAATCAGACCACTTTCACATGGTCACATTACAAGAGGTAATCCCACTGCTCAAACAGCAAGACTACATGACAACATTAGATCTAAAAGATGCGTATTTCCATATACCAATACATCCTTCACACAGGAAATACCTAAGGTTCGTATTCCAAGGAATACATTACCAATTCAAAGTGTTGCCATTCGGGATAACAACTGCGCCAAGAGTCTTTACAAAATGCCTGGCAGTAGTAGCTGCACATATCAGAAGGCAGCAAATACATGTGTTCCCGTACTTAGACGACTGGTTAATCAAAACCAACACGCTAAAACAGTGTTCACAGCACACAAAATATGTCATACAAACCCTTCACAGTCTAGGTTTCTCCATCAACTACGCGAAGTCACACCTTTTGCCGTGTCAAACGCAGCAATACTTAGGAGCGACAATCAACACAACAAAAGGGATTGCCACTCCAAGTCCACAACGGGTTCAAACATTTCACAAAGTAATACAGGCCATGTATCCAACACAAAAGATACAAGTCAGAATGGTAATGAAACTACTAGGCATGATGTCTTCATGCATAGCCATTGTCCCAAACGCAAGATTGCACATGTGACCCTTACAACAGTGCCTAGCTTCACAATGGTCACAAGCACAGGGTCAACTTCTAGATCTGGTGTTGATAGACCGCCAAACATACATCTCGCTTCTATGGTGGAACAGTACAAATTTAAACCGAGGGCGGCCTTTCCAAGACCCAGTGCCACAATACGTCATAACAACAGATGCTTTCATGACAGGGTGGGGAGCACACCTCAATCAACACAGCATCCAAGGACAATGGGACATACATCAGAGACAGTTTCACATAAATCACTTGGAAATGTTAGCAGTATTTCTAGCGCTGAAAGCATTTCAACCCATAATAACCCAAAAATACATTCTTGTCAAAACAGATAACATGACAACAATGTATTATCTAAACAAACAAGGAGGGACACACTCAACACAGTTGTGCCTCCTATCACAGAAAATATGGCATTGGGCGATTCACAACCACATTCGCCTAATAGCACAATTTATTCTAGGGATTCAGAACCAGTTGGCAGACAATCTCTCTCGAGATCACCAACAAACCCACGAACTGGAAATTCACCCCCAAATACTAAACAATTACTTTCAAATTTGGGGAACGCCTCAAATAGATCTATTTGCAACAAAGGAAAACTCAAAATGCCAAAACTTCGCATCCAGGTACCCACAAGATCAATCCCAAGGCAATGCTCTATGGATGAACTGGTCAGGGATCTTTGCATACGCTTTTCCCCCTCTCCCTCTCATTCCATATGTAGTAAACAGGTTGAGTCAAAACAAACTCAAACTCATACTAATAGCACCAACATGGGCGAGGCAACCTTGGTACACAACACTACTAGACCTGTCAGTAGTACCTCATGTCAAACTACCCAACAAACCAGATCTGTTAACACAACACAAACAACAGATCAGACATCCAAATCCAGCATCTTTGAATCTAGCAATTTGGCTCCTGAAATCCTAGAATTCGGACACTTGCACCTCACACAAGAATGTATGGAGGTCATAAAACAAGCTAGGAAACCTACCACTAGACACTGCTACGCAAACAAGTGGAAAAGATTTGTGTATTATTGCCAGAATAATCAAATTCAGCCATTACACGCATCTCCAAAGGGTATAGTAGGATATTTACTACATTTGCAAAAATCAAATCTAGCTTTCTCTTCCATAAAAATACATCTCACCGCAATATCAGCTTACCTACAAATTACTCATTCAACTTCACTATTTAGAATACCAGTCATTAAAGCGTTTATGGAAGGCTTAAAGAGAATCATACCACCAAGAACACCACCTGTTCCTTCATGGAACCTCAACATTGTCTTAACAAGACTCATGGGTCCACCTTTCGAGCCCATGCATTCTTGTGAAATGCAATACTTAACGTGGAAAGTTGCATTTTTGATTGCCATCACATCTCTAAGAAGAGTGAGCGAGATTCAAGCATTTACCATACAAGAACCATTTATTCAAATACATAAAAATAAAGTCGTTCTAAGAACAAATCCTAAATTTTTACCAAAGGTTATCTCACCGTTCCACTTAAATCAAACAGTAGAATTACCAGTGTTCTTCCCACAACCAGATTCTGTAGCTGAAAGAGCACTACATACATTAGACATCAAAAGAGCACTAATGTACTATATTGACAGAACGAAACTAATTAGAAAAACAAAACAACTATTTATTGCCTTTCAAAAACCTCATACAGGAAATCCAATTTCAAAACAAGGCATTGCTAGGTGGATAGTTAAGTGTATTCAAACCTGCTATCTTAAAGCAAAGAGAGAGCTGCCTATTACACAAAAGGCACACTCAACCAGAAAGAAAGGGGCTACCATGGCCTTTCTAGGAAATATTCCAATGAATGAAATATGTAAGGCAGCAACCTGGTCTACGCCTCATACATTTACCAAGCACTACTGTGTAGATGTGTTAACTGCACAACAAGCCACAGTAGGTCAGGCTGTACTAAGAACATTATTTCAAACTACTTCAACTCCTACAGGCTGAACCACCGCTTTTGGGGAGATAACTGCTTACTAGTCGGTGCACAGCATGTGTATCTGCAGCTACACATGCCATCGAACGGAAAATGTCACTTACCCAGTGTACATCTGTTCGTGGCATGAGTCGCTGCAGATTCACATGCGCCCACCCACCTCCCCGGAAGCCTGTAGCCGTTTAGAAGTAGATCTTCAACATTTGTACATTTGTAAATATATTACTTTAACCTTTATTATGTACATACGTATTAATTCCATTGCATGGGCACTATTACTAACATACACAACTCCTACCTCGCCCTCTGCGGGGAAAACAATCTAAGATGGAGTCGACGCCCATGCGCAATTGAATCGAAGTGGGAGGAGTCCCTCGGTCTCGTGACTCGAAAAGACTTCTTCGAAGAAAAACAACTTGTAACACTCCGAGCCCAACACCAGACGGCGGACTGTGCACAGCATGTGAATCTGCAGCGACTCATGCCACGAACAGATGTACACTGGGTAAGTGACATTTTCCATATATATATATATATATATATATATATATGTTCGATGGCATGTGTAGCTGCAGCTACACATGCTGTGCACAGTCCGCCGTTGGGCTCGGAGTGTTACAAGTTGTTTTTCTTCGAAGAAGTCTTTTCGAGTCACGAGACCGAGGGACTCCTCCCACTTCGATTCCATTGCGCATGGGCGTCGACTCCATCTTAAATTGTTTTTTTTCCGCAATCGGGTTCGGACGTGTTCCTTTTCGCTCCGTGTTTCGGGTCGGAAAGTTAGTTAGAATCTCGGAAAAAAACGTCGGTATTGTTTGCATTCGGTATCGGGTTAGTTAGAACAAATCAACACCGAATTTTGAAGAGCTCCGGTGGCCCTTCGGGGTTTTTTCGATTCCCCGTCGGGGCCTGGTCGGCCCGGCCACGTGCGACTTCAAGGCTCATGGAACGGACCCCATTCCGCTTCTGCCCAAAATGCCATCACAAGTATCTGTATACGGATCACCATCTGGTCTGTAACTTGTGTTTGTCCCCCGAGCACAAGGAGGATACTTGTGAAGCCTGTCGAGCGTTTCGGTCGAGGAAGACGCTGAGAGACCGAAGAGCCAGGAGACTACAAATAGCGTCCACGCCGACAGGTCAAGATCGTTTCGAGGAGGAAGAAGAAGCTTTCTCCGTCCGCGAGTCGGATTCGGAAGAAATCGACGCCGAAGAAACAACCAAAACCGCGAGTAAGACGTCGAAAATCAAGACTCACAAGAAGTCTACAAATACCCAGGGGACGCCACCGCCAACAGGCCATGGCTTAACCCGAAAAATAGGTGACCCATCCAAGGCACCGAAAAAGGGCATGCTGGTGTCGAAGTCATCCGACTCCGGTCGAGATACCACCACACAGCAACCTCGGAGCCGAGACAGCGGCTCCGAGAAACTTCGGCACAGAGACAGCAGCACCGAAGAATTTCGGCACGAGACACCACGCCGAAAACAAAGAAGGTTTCTTCGGAGCCTAAAAAGACTTCCGAAAAGGTTTTGGTTCCGAAACAGCCAGCCTCGGAGCCGAAAACTAGTTCCTATGCAGAGGAACAAGGATTAACCTCCCAATTACATAGATTTGGAGAGGAGCTTCAAGCTGTAGAGCCTGACTACACACAAAGAAGGCTTCATATTCATGAGGACACAGGGAAGATAACCACTCTTCCCCCAATCAAAAT
This sequence comes from Pleurodeles waltl, assembly GCF_031143425.1. NCBI lineage: Eukaryota > Metazoa > Chordata > Amphibia > Caudata > Salamandridae > Pleurodeles > Pleurodeles waltl. The sequence goes on along the minus strand of NC_090444.1, from coordinate 756,593,904 downwards.
AAAAAGGAAACTTGCCTTTCAACAAAAGGACAAGCAACCACAGGCAAAGGTGGCAAGGAAAACAACCCCACCACCGTCTCCACCACCATCAATACATGCATCACCAGCAACAACTCCACCACTGATGCACTCACCAGCTCATACCACAATGAGTCAGGATGATCCCGATGTATGGGACCTCTACGATGCTCCAGTGTCTGACAATAGCCCAGACTCTTATCCTACAAAACCGTCACCACCTGAGGACAGTACATCCTATACACAGGTGGTCGCAAGGGCAGCCGAGTTTCACAATGTCTCCTTACATTCGGAACCAATTGAGGATGACTTTCTCTTTAACACCCTATCCTCCACCCATAGCCAGTATCAATGCTTTCCCATGTTCCCAGGAATGCTAAGACATTCAAAACAATTTTTTCAGGATCCAGTTAAAGGCAGAGCCATAACTCCAAGGGTGGAGAAAAAATATAAGCCACCGCCCACAGATCCAATATATATTACAACACAACTAACACCAGACTCAGTAGTTGTGGGGGCACCTCGTAAGAGAGCCAACTCTCATACCTCAGGCGACGCACCACCTCCAGACAAGGAGAGCCGCAAATTTGATGCTGCGGGAAAAAGGGTTGCAGCACAAGCAGCAAATCAGTGGCGTATTGCCAATTCACAAGCACTTTTGGCAAGATACGACAGGGCTCATTGGGATGAAATGCAACATTTCATCGAACACTTACCCAAGGAGTTCCAAAAAAGAGCGCAACAGGTGGTGGAAGAGGGACAAAGTATCTCAAATAATCAGATACGGTCTTCCATGGATGCAGCAGATACAGCTGCAAGGACAAACACTGCAGTCACAATACGAAGGCACGCATGGCTGCGCACTTCTGGGTTCAAACCGGAGATCCAGCAGGCTGTGCTCAATATGCCGTTTAATGAACAGCAATTGTTTGGGCCGGAGGTGGACACTGCCATCGAAAAACTCAAAAAGGACACCGATACAGCCAAAGCCATGGGCGCACTCTACTCCCCGCAGAGCAGAGGCACATTTCGGAAAACACCTTTTAGGGGAGGGTTTCGAGGTCAACCCACAGAAACCACAACCTCACAAACAAGGCCTACCTACCAGGGTCAATATCAGAGGGGAGGTTTTCGGGGGCAATTTAGAGGGGGCCAATTCCCAAAAAATAGAGGAAAATTCCAAGGCCCCAAAACCCCTCAAAATAAGCAGTGACTCACAAGTCACACAACCCCATCACATAACACCTGTGGGGGGAAGACTAAGCCAATTTTACAAACTTTGGGAGGAAATAACAACAGACACTTGGGTCTTAGCAATTATCCAGCATGGTTATTGCATAGAATTTCGCCAATTCCCTCCAAACGTCCCACCGAAAACACACAATATGTCAAAACAACATATAGATCTAGGACTAGAAGTTCAAGCATTGCTACAAAAGGACGCAATAGAATTAGTACCAATTCAACAAAAAAACACAGGAGTTTACTCACTGTACTTTCTAATACCCAAAAAGGACAAAACTCTGAGACCAATACTAGATCTCAGAACACTAAATACCTACATAAAATCAGACCACTTTCACATGGTCACATTACAAGAGGTAATCCCACTGCTCAAACAGCAAGACTACATGACAACATTAGATCTAAAAGATGCGTATTTCCATATACCAATACATCCTTCACACAGGAAATACCTAAGGTTCGTATTCCAAGGAATACATTACCAATTCAAAGTGTTGCCATTCGGGATAACAACTGCGCCAAGAGTCTTTACAAAATGCCTGGCAGTAGTAGCTGCACATATCAGAAGGCAGCAAATACATGTGTTCCCGTACTTAGACGACTGGTTAATCAAAACCAACACGCTAAAACAGTGTTCACAGCACACAAAATATGTCATACAAACCCTTCACAGTCTAGGTTTCTCCATCAACTACGCGAAGTCACACCTTTTGCCGTGTCAAACGCAGCAATACTTAGGAGCGACAATCAACACAACAAAAGGGATTGCCACTCCAAGTCCACAACGGGTTCAAACATTTCACAAAGTAATACAGGCCATGTATCCAACACAAAAGATACAAGTCAGAATGGTAATGAAACTACTAGGCATGATGTCTTCATGCATAGCCATTGTCCCAAACGCAAGATTGCACATGTGACCCTTACAACAGTGCCTAGCTTCACAATGGTCACAAGCACAGGGTCAACTTCTAGATCTGGTGTTGATAGACCGCCAAACATACATCTCGCTTCTATGGTGGAACAGTACAAATTTAAACCGAGGGCGGCCTTTCCAAGACCCAGTGCCACAATACGTCATAACAACAGATGCTTTCATGACAGGGTGGGGAGCACACCTCAATCAACACAGCATCCAAGGACAATGGGACATACATCAGAGACAGTTTCACATAAATCACTTGGAAATGTTAGCAGTATTTCTAGCGCTGAAAGCATTTCAACCCATAATAACCCAAAAATACATTCTTGTCAAAACAGATAACATGACAACAATGTATTATCTAAACAAACAAGGAGGGACACACTCAACACAGTTGTGCCTCCTAACACAGAAAATATGGCATTGGGCGATTCACAACCACATTCGCCTAATAGCACAATTTATTCCAGGGATTCAGAACCAGTTGGCAGACAATCTCTCTCGAGATCACCAACAAACCCACGAATGGGAAATTCACCCCCAAATACTAAACAATTACTTTCAAATTTGGGGAACGCCTCAAATAGATCTATTTGCAACAAAGGAAAACTCAAAATGCCAAAACTTCGCATCCAGGTACCCACAAGATCAATCCCAAGGCAATGCTCTATGGATGAACTGGTCAGGGATCTTTGCATACGCTTTTCCCCCTCTCCCTCTCATTCCATATGTAGTAAACAGGTTGAGTCAAAACAAACTCAAACTCATACTAATAGCACCAACATGGGCGAGGCAACCTTGGTACACAACACTACTAGACCTGTCAGTAGTACCTCATGTCAAACTACCCAACAAACCAGATCTGTTAACACAACACAAACAACAGATCAGACATCCAAATCCAGCATCTTTGAATCTAGCAATTTGGCTCCTGAAATCCTAGAATTCGGACACTTGCACCTCACACAAGAATGTATGGAGGTCATAAAACAAGCTAGGAAACCTACCACTAGACACTGCTACGCAAACAAGTGGAAAAGATTTGTGTATTATTGCCAGAATAATCAAATTCAGCCATTACACGCATCTCCAAAGGATATAGTAGGATATTTACTACATTTGCAAAAATCAAATCTAGCTTTCTCTTCCATAAAAATACATCTCACCGCAATATCAGCTTACCTACAAATTACTCATTCAACTTCACTATTTAGAATACCAGTCATTAAAGCGTTTATGGAAGGCTTAAAGAGAATCATACCACCAAGAACACCACCTGTTCCTTCATGGAACCTCAACATTGTCTTAACAAGACTCATGGGTCCACCTTTCGAGCCCATGCATTCTTGTGAAATGCAATACTTAACGTGGAAAGTTGCATTTTTGATTGCCATCACATCTCTAAGAAGAGTGAGCGAGATTCAAGCATTTACCATACAAGAACCATTTATTCAAATACATAAAAATAAAGTAGTTCTAAGAACAAATCCTAAATTTTTACCAAAGGTTATCTCACCGTTCCACTTAAATCAAACAGTAGAATTACCAGTGTTCTTCCCACAACCAGATTCTGTAGCTGAAAGAGCACTACATACATTAGACATCAAAAGAGCACTAATGTACTACATTGACAGAACGAAACTAATTAGAAAAACAAAACAACTATTTATTGCCTTTCAAAAACCTCATACAGGAAATCTAATTTCAAAACAAGGCATTGCTAGGTGGATAGTTAAGTGTATTCAAACCTGCTATCTTAAAGCAAAGAGAGAGCTGCCTATTACACCAAAGGCACACTCAACCAGAAAGAAAGGGGCTACCATGGCCTTTCTAGGAAATATTCCAATGAACGAAATATGTAAGGCAGCAACATGGTCTACGCCTCATACATTTACCAAGCACTACTGTGTAGATGTGTTAACTGCACAACAAGCCACAGTAGGTCAGGCTGTACTAAGAACATTATTTCAAACTACTTCAACTCCTACAGGCTGAACCACTGCTTTTGGGGAGATAACTGCTTACTAGTCGGTGCACAGCATGTGTATCTGCAGCTACACATGCCATCGAACGGAAAATGTCACTTACCCAGTGTACATCTGTTCGTGGCATGAGTCGCTGCAGATTCACATGCACCCACCCGCCTCCCCGGAAGCCTGTAGCCGTTTAGAAGTAGATCTTCAACATTTGTACATTTGTAAATATATTACTTTAACCTTTATTATGTACATACGTATTCATTCCATTGCATGGGCACTATTACTAACATACACAACTCCTACCTCACCCTCTGCGGGGTAAACAATCTAAGATGGAGTCGACGCCCATGCGCAATGGAATCGAAGTGGGAGGAGTCCCTCGGTCTCGTGACTCGAAAAGACTTCTTCGAAGAAAAACAACTTGTAACACTCCAAGCCCAACGGCGGACTGTGCACAGCATGTGAATCTGCAGCGACTCATGCTACGAACAGATGTACACTGGGTAAGTGACATTTTCCATATATTGCCTGGGTGTGAGAATGGGTGAGGGGGGCCACGCGGTTTCCCTCACCCGTCCGATTTCAGCCCCAGTCCCACAACCACCGGGGCCCACTACAGTCCAATGGGGGAGGGCCCTCGGGCCCCCTCTCTTGGCCCATCTTGGCCAAGGGAGCCCCATTCCCAGGGCCCCGTCTTTATTAAATGGAGGAGGGGACCCCTCTCCCCCGGTCAGTTTCATCCCAAGGGACCCCTAAACCCTCAGGGCCTGGCCTTATGAAATATTGTTTGGGGGGGAGCAAGGGGGGGCAATCTCGGCCACAGGAACCTCATCCCCGGCCCCGACATTCACATTTAATTTTTTTGAGGGTGGGGGAGGGGTGGTGTGCATCTCAGCCCTGAGACCCCAGCCCCTGGGTCCTGACTATGTCACCTGGGTGCCCCTAGGTCATGAAGTCAGCACCTTTGGGGACTGCAGGAGGAGCCTGAAGTCCTCCGCAGCTCCTTCCTGCTGCCTGTTTCCTCTGGGATCAGGCATTGCTGTCACAGACAAAAAACTGCTAAACATGCATCTGCCTGTTTGTGAGAGCAGTTGTTTCCTCTGTTTCCTTACCCACATCTCTGCAGGTAGGGAAGCAGAGGAAACCTCCGCTTCCAGCAAGTGAGAGCTGTTTGACAGCTCTTACTTGCTGGAACCTGAGTGTTTGCTCTGACTTGGCAGGAGCTGTCAAAGCAAGAGTTAACAGTCAGAGCAAACAGCTATGTCCTGGGGGTCGGAACCCCAGGACATAGCAGGAGCAGATCCCGGGGGTGCATAATGCCCCCCTCATGAATTCATTAGCTCTGCGTAGGTGGCGGTCCCAAGGCTGCAAGAGGCCACGTGCCCTTCCTGCATTAATTAATTCTTTGGCCCCGGGTAGATGGCAGTTCCCTGGGCTGTGCGGGGGGGGCACACACACCCCCCTAATTCATTCTTTCTTTACCCTCGGGGAGGTGGCAGTTACCGGGGCTGCGAGGGGGCTGCACGGCCCATGGAGCTGAGTCCCAAGTTGGCTGCCAACACTTCCTTGTTGAAGTGTTGGCAGCCAATCAGATCTCAGCACAAGATCGGAGGGGTTTGCAGAGCCTATACAAATTTGAATTTTCTCCAATATCTCAAAAACTACTGAACAGATTTACACCAAATAACATAAAGGATTATTTCTGGACCCGGTACTTGCTTTCTGCCAAATTTGGTGTAGTTCCGTCTAGCGGTTCGGGCTGTATACTTTTTTAAAATCCAAATGGGAAAATGCATGGAGAAAATACACTTTGGGCCCCCCCCCCTTTTTTTCTCAGACCCCGCTTGACGGATCACCGCAATACTTTACAGACAACAGCTGAAGTGAACGTCCTATTTTTTTGGGAAGATTTCGTGAAGATACATAAACTGGCACCAAAGATATAGGCAATTAAAAAATATATATATATATTTTTCTATAGAAACTAGGTCCTAGCTAAAATTACCTAGTGGCAACAGAGAGGCAGAGTGATTTCATAATAGATGTCTTAATGTAACTTTCAGATTTTTCTAGGGGGCGATTATACATACTATGGACTTTAACATGGTCTTGGAAAGTAATCTTGATACGTCAGCCACTCGGAGTTTTGTGGCTAGAACCTTTACAAATAAACCTAATAGTATTTGTTGTACACTTTGCAGGCCTGCAGGATGTGTGATGTTAATGAAACAAGAAGAAGGGAATACTTTATCCATGTTCTTAGAACACATTCTGGAATCATCCATATTGATAACAATCTCTAATAACGAGACAGTCTTGATGTTAAGTGATACCAGCAATGTAGCTCATGTAGGAGTCTTCCGCCTGATTTCCTGATGGATCCAATCTTGAAGCAGAAAATGCTGTCACATATTATGAATACTTTGAATTTAAAGAGGAGGATGAGGTTTCAATTGCATGTGTTTGAGATGCTTTCAAGGCTGAGTTAAGAGGCAAATCAATAGCTCTGATGGTAAATATTAGAAGGCTTTGGACTATGGAAATACAGAAATTGGTGGCTGAGCTGAAGAAGGTGGCCAGACAATATGAGAAATCGCTCTCATTGACGTTACTGCAGTGAACAGTGCAGAGGGGTCATTTGAAAGCAATAGTTGAAAAAAAGCAGACCTAGCAATGCTACATGTTAAATGATACTTTTATTACTCAAGCATCAAAGTAAGCATAGCAGTTACACAAAAATACAGAATGCGTGTATGTCCAAAAATTAAGCTCTAGCGCGGGTGCTCGTTTGATAAAAGAGAGTAAAAACTGGATAAATTCAGACTGTTTTACTCCACTCAGTATACTGCCTTATGCCACTCAACACTGGCCCACAGCCATTATGTTGGAGAATAAGATATGACCAAAATTCTTAAGATACCTGCAGAGCTTTTGGAGGCTCTGATAAAGGAAGAGGAAATTAGTCAAGCCATAAACATGATTAAAATACATAAAGCACTGGGTCCCATTGTTATACAGGAATGTTCTACTGCATTTTTATGCCCTAGTTGCAACCTGAATTGACTACGTTATATAACTAATTTGAGGACGCAGTGTTGATGGCACTATCTATGGGTAAATGTGACCTATGATCTTGAAGCCTGGAAAAGGCCCACAAAAATGCACTTCATACAAGCCAGTAGCTCTCCTCAACAATCAGACCTGTTGGAACTTGTCAAGGGGAGAGAAAGAGAGAGAGAGAGAAGCACACAACAATTGTAAGGAAATGCCTCCTTGGCATGGTTGCCCCCTGACTTTTTGCCTTTGCTGATGCTATGTTTACAATTGAAAGTGTGCTGAGGCCTGCTAACCAGGCCCCAGCACCAGTGTTCTTTCCCTAACCTGTACTTTTGTATCCACAATTGGCAGACCCTGGCATCCAGATAAGTCCCTTGTAACTGGTACTTCTAGTACCAAGGGCCCTGATGCCAAGGAAGGTCTCTAAGGGCTGCAGCATGTCTTATGCCACCCTGGAGACCTCTCACTCAGCACAGACACACTGCTTACCAGCTTGTGTGTGCTAGTGAGGACAAAACGAGTAAGTCGACATGGCACTCCCCTCAGGGTGCCATGCCAGCCTCTCACTGCCTATGCAGTATAGGTAAGACACCCCTCTAGCAGGCCTTACAGCCCTAAGGCAGGGTGCACTATACCATAGGTGAGGGTACCAGTGCATGAGCATGGTACCCCTACAGTGTCTAAACAAAACCTTAGACATTGTAAGTGCAGGGTAGCCATAAGAGTATATGGTCTGGGAGTCTGTCAAACACGAACTCCACAGCACCATAATGGCTACACTGAAAACTGGGAAGTTTGGTATCAAACTTCTCAGCACAATAAATGCACACTGATGCCAGTGTACATTTTATTGTAAAATACACCACAGAGGGCACCTTAGAGGTGCCCCCTGAAACTTAACCGACTATCTGTGTAGGCTGACTAGTTTTAGCAGCCTGCCACAAACCGAGACATGTTGCTGGCCCCATGGGGAGAGTGCCTTTGTCACTCTGAGGCCAGTAACAAAGCCTGCACTGGGTGGAGATGCTAACACCTCTCCCAGGCAGGAATTGTCACACCTGGCGGTGAGCCTCAAAGGCTCACCTCCTTTGTGCCAACCCAGCAGGACACTCCAGCTAGTGGAGTTGCCCGCCCCCTCCGGCCAGGCCCCACTTTTGGCGGCAAGGCCGGAGAAAATAATGAGAATAACAAGGAGGAGTCACTGGCCAGTCAGGACAGCCCCTAAGGTGTCCTGAGCTGAGGTGACTCTAACTTTTAGAAATCCTCCATCTTGCAGATGGAGGATTCCCCCAATAGGGTTAGGATTGTGACCCCCTCCCCTTGGGAGGAGGCACAAAGAGGGTGTACCCACCCTCAGGGCTAGTAGCCATTGGCTACTAACCCCCCAGACCTAAACACGCCCTTAAATTTAGTATTTAAGGGCTACCCTGAACCCTAGAAAATTAGATTCCTGCAACAAGAAGAAGGACTGCCCAGCTGAAAACCCCTGCAGCGGAAGACCAGAAGACGACAACTGCCTTGGCTCCAGAAACTCACCGGCCTGTCTCCTGCCTTCCAAAGATCCTGCTCCAGCGACGCCTTCCGAAGGGACCAGCGACCTCGACATCCTCTGAGGACTGCCCCTGCTTCGAAAAGACAAGAAACTCCCGAGGACAGCGGACCTGCTCCAAGAAAAGCTGCAACTTTGTTTCCAGCAACTTTAAAGATCCCTGCAAGCTCCCCGCAAGAAGCGGGAGACTTGCAACACTGCACCCGGCGACCCCGACTCGGCTGGTGGAGATACGACACCTCAGGAGGGACCCCAGGACTACTCTGATACTGTGAGTACCAAACCCTGTCCCCCCTGAGCCCCCACAGCGCCGCCTGCAGAGGGAATCCCGAGGCTTCCCCTGACCGCGACTCTCTGAAACCTAAGTCCCGACACCTGGGAGAGACCCTGCACCCGCAGCCCCCAGGACCTGAAGGACCGGACTTTCACTGGAGGAGTGACCCCCAGGAGTCCCTCTCCCTTGCCCAAGTGGAGGTTTCCCCGAGGAACCCCCCCCTTGCCTGCCTGCAGCGCTGAAGAGATCCCGAGATCTCTCATAGACTAATATTGCGAACCCGACGCTTGTTTCTACACTGCACCCGGCCGCCCCCGCGCCGCTGAGGGTGAAATTTCTGTGTGGACTTGTGTCCCCCCCGGTGCCCTACAAAACCCCCCTGGTCTGCCCTCCGAAGACGCGGGTACTTACCTGCAAGCAGACCGGAACCGGGGCACCCCCTTCTCTCCATTCTAGCCTATGTGTTTTGGGCACCACTTTGAACTCTGCACCTGACCGGCCCTGAGCTGCTGGTGTGGTGACTTTGGGGTTGCTCTGAACCCCCAACGGTGGGCTACCTTGGACCAAGAACTAAGCCCTGTAAGTGTCTTACTTACCTGGTTAACCTAACAAATACTTACCTCCCCTAGGAACTGTGAAAATTGCACTAAGTGTCCACTTTTAAAACAGCTATTTGTCAATAACTTGAAAAGTATACATGCAATTTTTATGATTTGAAGTTCCTAAAGTACTTACCTGCAATACCTTTCGAAGGAGCTATTACATGTAGAATTTGAACCTGTGGTTCTTAAAATAAACTAAGAAAAGATATTTTTCTATATAAAAACCTATTGGCTGGATTTGTCTCTGAGTGTGTGTACCTCATTTATTGTCTATGTGTATGTACAACAAATGCTTAACACTACTCCTTGGATAAGCCTACTGCTCGACCACACTACCACAAAATAGAGCATTAGTATTATCTATTTTTACCACTATTTTACCTCTAAGGGGAACCCTTGGACTCTGTGCATGCTATTCCTTACTTTGAAATAGCACATACAGAGCCAACTTCCTACATTGGTGGATCAGCGGTGGGGTACAAGACTTTGCATTTGCTGGACTACTCAGCCAATACCTGATCACACGACAAATTCCAAAATTGTCATTAGAAATTGATTTTTGCAATTTGAAAAGTTTTCTAAATTCTTAAAAGACCTGCTAGGGCCTTGTGTTAGATCCTGTTTAGCATTTCTTTTAGAGTTTAAAAGTTTGTTAAAAGTTTGAATTAGATTCTAGAACCAGTTTTAGTTTCTTAAAAAGTATTCCAACTTTTAGAAGCATAATGTCTAGCACAGATGTGAATGTGGTGGAACTCGACACCACACCTTACCTCCATCTACAGATGAGAGAGCTAAGGTCACTCTGTAAACTAAAGAAAATAGCAATGGGCCCCAAACCTACCAAAGTACAGCTCCAGGAGCTTTTGGCAGAGTTTGAAAAGGCCAACCCCTCTGAGGATGGCAACTCAGAGGATGAAGATAGTGACTTGGAGGGAAATTCCCCCCCTCCAGTCCTACTTAGGGAGAGCAGGGCTTCTCAAGCCCTGACTCCACAAATAATAGTCAGAGATGCTGGTTCCCTCACAGGAGGGACCAACAACTCTGAAATCACTGAGGATAACTCCAGTGAAGAGGACATCCAGTTAGCCAGGATGGCCAAAAGATTGGCTTTGGAAAGACAGATCCTAGCCATAGAGAGGGAAAGACAAGAGATGGGCCTAGGACCCATCAATGGTGGCAGCAACATAAATAGGGTCAGAGATTCTCCTGACATGTTGAAAATCCCTAAAGGGATTGTAACTAAATATGAAGATGGTGATGACATCACCAAATGGTTCACAGCTTTTGAGAGGGCTTGTGTAACCAGAAAAGTGAACAGATCTCACTGGGGTGCTCTCCTTTGGGAAATGTTCACAGGAAAGTGTAGGGATAGACTCCTCACACTCTCTGGACAAGATGCAGAATCTTATGACCTCATGAAGGGTACCCTGATTGAGGGCTTTGGATTCTCCACTGAGGAGTACAGGATTAGGTTCAGGGGGGCTCAAAAATCCTCGAGCCAGACCTGGGTTGACTTTGTTGACTACTCAGTGAAAACACTAGATGGTTGGATTCAAGGCAGTGGTGTAAGTAATTATGATGGGCTGTACAATTTATTTGTGAAAGAACACCTGTTAAGTAATTGTTTCAATGATAAACTGCATCAGCATCTGGTAGACCTAGGACCAATTTCTCCCCAAGAATTGGGAAAGAAGGCGGACCATTGGGTCAAGACAAGGGTGTCCAAGACTTCAACAGGGGGTGACCAAAAGAAGGGGGTCACAAAGACTCCCCAGCAGAAGGGTGATGAGACAACCAAAACTAAAAATAGTAAAGAGTCTTCTACAGGCCCCCAAAAACCTGCACAGGAGGGTGGGCCCAGAGCCTCTTCACAAAACAATGGGTACAAGGGTAAAAACTTTGATCCCAAAAAGGCCTGGTGTCATAGCTGTAAACAGCATGGACACCAAACTGGAGACAAGGCCTGTCCCAAGAAAGGTTCCACTCCAAACTCCCATCCAGGTAACACTGGTATGGCTAGTCTCCAAGTGGGATCAACAGTGTGCCCAGAGCAAATCAGGGTCCACACTGAAGCTACTCTAGTTTCTGAGGGTGGGGTGGATTTAGCCACACTAGCTGTCTGGCCGCCTAACATGCAAAAATACAGACAGCAACTCTTAATTAATGGGACTAGAATAGAGGGCCTGAGGGATACAGGTGCCAGTGTCACCATGGTGACAGAGAAACTGGTTTCCCCTGGCCAATACCTGACTGGAAAAACTTACACAGTCACCAACGCTGACAATCAGAGAAAAGTACATCCCATGGCAATGGTTACTTTAGAATGGGGAGGGGTCAATGGCCTGAAACAGGTGGTGGTCTCCTCAAATATCCCAGTGGACTGTCTGCTTGGAAATGACCTGGAGTCCTCAGCATGGGCTGAGGTAGAGCTAAAAACCCATGCAGCCATGCTGGGTATCCCTGAACTGGTGTGTGTGAAAACGAGAGCACAATGCAAGGCACAGGGTGAAAAAGTAGAGCTGGAGTCTGGAAAAATGGCCCAGCCTACCAAGAGAACAGGAAAGTCAGTTGGGAAACCAACTGCAACACAGCAAAAGAAAGGGAACCTCTCTTCTCAGGAAGAAGTTCTGCCCTCTGAGGGAACTGAGCCTTTGGAACTTGAACCTTATCAGGTTGAGCTCTTAGGCCCAGGGGGACCCTCAAGGGAAGAGCTGTGTAAGGGACAAGAAACCTGTCCCTCTCTTGAAGGCCTTAGGCAGCAAGCTGCTGAAGAGTCCAAAGGCAAGAAAAATGGAACACATAGGGTCTATTGGGAAGATGGGCTCCTGTACACTGAGGCCAGAGACCCCAAACCTGGTGCCACTAGGAGAGTGGTAGTGCCTCAGCTGTTCAGAGAGTTCATCCTAACATTGGCCCATGACATTCCCCTTGCTGGACATTTGGGACAAACCAAGACGTGGGAGAGGTTAGTCAACCACTTCTACTGGCCCAATATGTCCAGCATGGTTAAGGAGTTTTGCCTCTCCTGCCCCACCTGTCAAGCCAGTGGTAAGACAGGTGGGCATCCAAAGGCCCCCCTCATTCCACTTCCAGTGGTGGGGGTGCCCTTTGAAAGAGTGGGTGTGGACATAGTTGGTCCACTGGAACCTCCCACAGCCTCAGGAAATATGTATATCCTGGTAGTAGTGGATCATGCTACCAGGTATCCTGAAGCTATTCCCCTTAGGTCAACTACTGCCCCTGCAGTAGCCAAGGCCCTCATTGGTATCTTTACCAGAGTGGGTTTCCCTAAGGAGGTGGTGTCTGACCGAGGTACCAACTTCATGTCAGCATACCTAAAGCACATGTGGAATGAGTGTGGAGTGACTTATAAATTCACTACACCATACCATCCACAAACTAATGGCTTGGTTGAGAGATTCAACAAGACATTAAAGGGCATGATCATGGGGCTCCCAGAAAAACTCAAAAGGAGATGGGATGTCCTCCTGCCATGTCTGCTTTTCGCTTACAGGGAGGTACCACAGAAGGGGGTAGGGTTCTCACCCTTCGAACTTCTGTTTGGTCATCCTGTAAGGGGACCACTTGCCCTTGTTAAAGAAGGCTGGGAGAGACCTCTCCATGAGCCTAAACAGGACATAGTGGACTATGTACTTGGCCTTCGCTCTAGAATGGCAGAGTACATGGAAAAGGCAACCAAAAACCTTGAGGCCAGCCAACAGCTCCAGAAGTTTTGGTATGACCAAAAGGCTGCACTGGTTGAGTTCCAACCAGGGCAGAAAGTCTGGGTTCTGGAGCCTGTGGCTCCCAGGGCACTCCAGGACAAATGGAGTGGCCCTTACCCAGTACTAGAGAGGAAGAGTCAGGTCACCTACTTGGTGGACCTGGGCACAAGCAGGAGCCCCAAAAGGGTGATCCATGTAAACCGCCTTAAGCTCTTCCACGACAGGGCTGATGTCAATCTGTTGATGGTAACAGATGAGGATCAGGAGGCAGAGAGTGAACCTCTCCCTGATCTTCTGTCATCAGACCCAAAAGATGGTACAGTAGATGGAGTGATCTACTCAGACACCCTCTCTGGCCAACAGCAAGCTGATTGTAGGAGAGTCCTACAACAGTTTCCTGAACTCTTCTCCTTAACCCCTGGTCAGACACACCTGTGTACCCATGATGTGGACACAGGAGACAGCATGCCTGTCAAGAACAAAATCTTTAGACAGTCTGACCATGTTAAGGAAAGCATCAAGGTGGAAGTCCACAAGATGCTGGAATTGGGAGTCATTGAGCGCTCTGACAGCCCCTGGGCTAGCCCAGTGGTCTTAGTCCCCAAACCTCACACCACAGATGGAAAGAAAGAGATGAGGTTTTGTGTGGACTACAGAGGGCTCAATTCTGTCACCAAGACAGATGCTCATCCAATTCCAAGAGCTGATGAGCTCATTGATAAATTAGGTGCTGCCAAATTCCTAAGTACCTTTGACTTGACAGCAGGGTACTGGCAAATAAAAATGGCACCTGGAGCAAAAGAAAAGACAGCATTCTCCACACCTGATGGGCATTATCAGTTTACTGTTATGCCCTTTGGTTTAAAGAATGCCCCTGCCACCTTCCAAAGGTTGGTGAATCAAGTCCTTGCTGGCTTGGAGTCCTTTAGCACAGCTTATCTTGATGATATTGCTGTCTTTAGCTCCACCTGGCAGGATCACCTGGTCCACCTGAGGAAAGTTTTGAAGGCTCTGCAATCTGCAGGCCTCTCTATCAAGGCATCCAAATGCCAGATAGGGCAGGGAACTGTGGTTTACTTGGGACACCTTGTAGGTGGAGGCCAAGTTCAGCCACTCCAACCCAAGATCCAGACTATTCTGGACTGGGTAGCTCCAAAAACCCAGACTCAAGTCAGGGCATTCCTTGGCTTGACTGGGTACTACAGGAGGTTTGTGAAGGGATATGGATCCATTGTGACAGCCCTCACTGAGCTCACCTCCAAGAAAATGCCCAAGAAAGTGAACTGGACTGTGGACTGCCAACAGGCCTTTGACACCCTGAAACAGGCAATGTGCTCAGCACCAGTTCTCAAAGCTCCAGATTATTCTAAGCAGTTCATTGTGCAGACTGATGCCTCTGAACATGGGATAGGGGCAGTTTTGTCCCAAACAAACGATGATGGCCTTGACCAGCCTGTTGCTTTCATTAGCAGGAGGTTACTCCCCAGGGAGCAGCGTTGGAGTGCCATTGAGAGGGAGGCCTTTGCTGTGGTTTGGTCCCTGAAGAAGCTGAGACCATACCTCTTTGGGACTCACTTCCTAGTTCAAACTGACCACAGACCTCTCAAATGGCTGATGCAAATGAAAGGTGAAAATCCTAAACTGTTGAGGTGGTCCATCTCCCTACAGGGAATGGACTTTATAGTGGAACACAGACCTGGGACTGCCCATGCCAATGCAGATGGCCTTTCCAGGTTCTTCCACTTAGAAAATGAAGACTCTCTTGGGAAAGGTTAGTCTCATCCTCTTTCGTTTGGGGGGGGGTTGTGTAAGGAAATGCCTCCTTGGCATGGTTGCCCCCTGACTTTTTGCCTTTGCTGATGCTATGTTTACAATTGAAAGTGTGCTGAGGCCTGCTAACCAGGCCCCAGCACCAGTGTTCTTTCCCTAACCTGTACTTTTGTATCCACAATTGGCAGACCCTGGCATCCAGATAAGTCCCTTGTAACTGGTACTTCTAGTACCAAGGGCCCTGATGCCAAGGAAGGTCTCTAAGGGCTGCAGCATGTCTTATGCCACCCTGGAGACCTCTCACTCAGCACAGACACACTGCTTACCAGCTTGTGTGTGCTAGTGAGGACAAAACGAGTAAGTCGACATGGCACTCCCCTCAGGGTGCCATGCCAGCCTCTCACTGCCTATGCAGTATAGGTAAGACACCCCTCTAGCAGGCCTTACAGCCCTAAGGCAGGGTGCACTATACCATAGGTGAGGGTACCAGTGCATGAGCATGGTACCCCTACAGTGTCTAAACAAAACCTTAGACATTGTAAGTGCAGGGTAGCCATAAGAGTATATGGTCTGGGAGTCTGTCAAACACGAACTCCACAGCACCATAATGGCTACACTGAAAACTGGGAAGTTTGGTATCAAACTTCTCAGCACAATAAATGCACACTGATGCCAGTGTACATTTTATTGTAAAATACACCACAGAGGGCACCTTAGAGGTGCCCCCTGAAACTTAACCGACTATCTGTGTAGGCTGACTAGTTTTAGCAGCCTGCCACAAACCGAGACATGTTGCTGGCCCCATGGGGAGAGTGCCTTTGTCACTCTGAGGCCAGTAACAAAGCCTGCACTGGGTGGAGATGCTAACACCTCTCCCAGGCAGGAATTGTCACACCTGGCGGTGAGCCTCAAAGGCTCACCTCCTTTGTGCCAACCCAGCAGGACACTCCAGCTAGTGGAGTTGCCCGCCCCCTCCGGCCAGGCCCCACTTTTGGCGGCAAGGCCGGAGAAAATAATGAGAATAACAAGGAGGAGTCACTGGCCAGTCAGGACAGCCCCTAAGGTGTCCTGAGCTGAGGTGACTCTAACTTTTAGAAATCCTCCATCTTGCAGATGGAGGATTCCCCCAATAGGGTTAGGATTGTGACCCCCTCCCCTTGGGAGGAGGCACAAAGAGGGTGTACCCACCCTCAGGGCTAGTAGCCATTGGCTACTAACCCCCCAGACCTAAACACGCCCTTAAATTTAGTATTTAAGGGCTACCCTGAACCCTAGAAAATTAGATTCCTGCAACAAGAAGAAGGACTGCCCAGCTGAAAACCCCTGCAGCGGAAGACCAGAAGACGACAACTGCCTTGGCTCCAGAAACTCACCGGCCTGTCTCCTGCCTTCCAAAGATCCTGCTCCAGCGACGCCTTCCGAAGGGACCAGCGACCTCGACATCCTCTGAGGACTGCCCCTGCTTCGAAAAGACAAGAAACTCCCGAGGACAGCGGACCTGCTCCAAGAAAAGCTGCAACTTTGTTTCCAGCAACTTTAAAGATCCCTGCAAGCTCCCCGCAAGAAGCGGGAGACTTGCAACACTGCACCCGGCGACCCCGACTCGGCTGGTGGAGATACGACACCTCAGGAGGGACCCCAGGACTACTCTGATACTGTGAGTACCAAACCCTGTCCCCCCTGAGCCCCCACAGCGCCGCCTGCAGAGGGAATCCCGAGGCTTCCCCTGACCGCGACTCTCTGAAACCTAAGTCCCGACACCTGGGAGAGACCCTGCACCCGCAGCCCCCAGGACCTGAAGGACCGGACTTTCACTGGAGGAGTGACCCCCAGGAGTCCCTCTCCCTTGCCCAAGTGGAGGTTTCCCCGAGGAACCCCCCCCTTGCCTGCCTGCAGCGCTGAAGAGATCCCGAGATCTCTCATAGACTAATATTGCGAACCCGACGCTTGTTTCTACACTGCACCCGGCCGCCCCCGCGCCGCTGAGGGTGAAATTTCTGTGTGGACTTGTGTCCCCCCCGGTGCCCTACAAAACCCCCCTGGTCTGCCCTCCGAAGACGCGGGTACTTACCTGCAAGCAGACCGGAACCGGGGCACCCCCTTCTCTCCATTCTAGCCTATGTGTTTTGGGCACCACTTTGAACTCTGCACCTGACCGGCCCTGAGCTGCTGGTGTGGTGACTTTGGGGTTGCTCTGAACCCCCAACGGTGGGCTACCTTGGACCAAGAACTAAGCCCTGTAAGTGTCTTACTTACCTGGTTAACCTAACAAATACTTACCTCCCCTAGGAACTGTGAAAATTGCACTGTGTCCACTTTTAAAACAGCTATTTGTCAATAACTTGAAAAGTATACATGCAATTTTTATGATTTGAAGTTCCTAAAGTACTTACCTGCAATACCTTTCGAAGGAGCTATTACATGTAGAATTTGAACCTGTGGTTCTTAAAATAAACTAAGAAAAGATATTTTTCTATATAAAAACCTATTGGCTGGATTTGTCTCTGAGTGTGTGTACCTCATTTATTGTCTATGTGTATGTACAACAAATGCTTAACACTACTCCTTGGATAAGCCTACTGCTCGACCACACTACCACAAAATAGAGCATTAGTATTATCTATTTTTACCACTATTTTACCTCTAAGGGGAACCCTTGGACTCTGTGCATGCTATTCCTTACTTTGAAATAGCACATACAGAGCCAACTTCCTACAACAATACGCACAGGTTAATGCACATGGTTGAATAAATCCAAAATAGAGAATCTCATTGCTTCTAGTTTTGCTGGATACAGGGAAATCTTTAATCTGGGTTGACTTGTTCTTTTTGACTTTGGTCTTAAGAAGCATTGAATTTGGTCCAAGATATCTTTCAATGATCATGGCAATTATAGGTATTCTGATTCCTAAAATCCAGAATGCCATCACCGAGCCGAGTTGTGAGTGAGGGCTGCCATTGTCTCACATCACACCTCTAGCCTCCAGCATCTGTCAAGTAAATGATATGCATGGCTTTTCAGTTGCCCACATATTTACATAAGAAACCCTTCTCCCCCTTTCATTCTTACCATGTGGCTGATGTTCCGAGATGAAGATGACATAGAGAAAAAGAGGTGAGGGGGGGTGATCCTTGCATACTGAAGACCTATATCATTAGATCTTTTTCTTATTTTGTAACTGACTCCTGGGTCTGAATAGCACAGGTTGTCAATGTAGTAGCATTGCTGAGGGCCTTTCTAAGGTGGTTTGGAAGGGTGTGGAGCAGGGTCTGCACTTGGAACCACCGTCCCCAGCAACAGTTGCAAAACTTCTTTGTTTCTTTTTCTTTTGTTTTTCTTTTTTATTCTTAGTATATTGCATGACATATCCTTCATGTTCAGAAGTTTGGGATGGATGCAGTTCGAGTTTGCAAGCGGTTCTTTGCCATCATATACAACATGACGTGTGTTCCGCTATGTCTCCCAGGGCTACCCATTAGATAGCCTTGTGGAATGTTAATTGGTTGAATGATAAATTTAAAAGAGGGGAGTTAATGCATTGTGCCAGAGAGCTTTCTCCCAAATTATTTCTTTCGCATGAGAGACCAATTTTGCCTTTATAGGCTGACACAGCTATAACGGAGTCTACCCCAAAGGATTTACTCAGAGTTCCAGGGGAGTGGCTGTAGTGCTGCACAAATCATTTCTACTTGTGGTAACAGATAGACACAATGACGATGGCAGATGCTGGTGCAGATTATAGGAATGTTATCTGGGGTGTCCTGGACATTAGTTAGTGCCTATCTTCCCTCAAAACGTGTTGACACCACCCAGGGAGAACTTTCACAGCTGTTAGCAGAGGCTTTCAGTGGAATGCATTTTCAGGGGGTAACTATAACGTTGAATACGGGACGGGACTCCAAATCTGCTGGACCTTTTTGGTGCAAGTGACACACGGCCACACTGGGCCATACATTCTACTCACATTCCCACTATTCACATTCCAGACTAGACTATTAGTTTGTTACAGCAGCTGAGATATGAGAGGGGATGGAAGCCCGTATCCTACTACATTGTGTATTTGATCACTCCTTCATTAAATTGAATCTGGGCTCCAGGAGGAAGCATTGGGGCCAGTGGAGGCTACCTATGGGCTGGCTGCTGGACACCCAGTTTTCTGACTTCCATATTAAAAAAATATAGTTACTTATCTCCACCTAAATATACGATCAGTACTGTCAAGAGCTTTCCTCTGGGAGGCACTGAAGGCCTTTATGCAGGGTAAAAAAAAATCGGGGTTTAAACAAGAAAAGTTCCTACTTTGAGGTCACATTTACATCTAGAATCCCAGTGTTTTAATACCTACAATGATGAAACTCTACGCCAGCTGGAAATGGTTAAATAAGATTTGAAGCATTAAACCACTGATGCATCCAAGTGAAAATGGACAGCTTCACAGCATAATTTATGCAGACATGGAGACAAGGTGGTGAAACTCATATATTAGCTAGCTTACATGGGACATACTAAACAAGTACATTCCATGGGCCAGAGACCCTATGGAAAATATTATTCGTGACACCCAGTGTATCACAAATGTATTTGCAGACATTTTTGAGTACCTCAGTGACTCGCCGCCCTGAGCAGCTTGAGAAAGAGCATCTGATAATAAGAGACCTCATAAACTTCAAGTTGGCCCTAGAGGACTGTTTGGACCTCAGCCACCTACTCACTAGTGAGAGCTGTGAGAGGCACTACAGGGTATTCCTGCTTGAAAGGCACTGGGCCCCAATGGGCTTCCCATTAAATGTATTAAAAATAAACATATTCAGTTTAATCCCCTATATTATGGCCATGTTTGAGGAATCCTCCCCTCTGTATCACCACTCCCTACTACCCTACCTTAACCACCACCCTAACTACCACCACTTTCAACACAACCACCTTCCTAATCCTAACCACCACCAATAAGAGCACCACAGGCCCACCACCATCTTAACCACCACCACCATTCTCACCACCGCTGTGAGGAAATGGGGTGTATTATATGGATTGGTTGTATGACCTCACTGTGTAATACACTACGAACCTCTTTAGGACCAGTCAGGTTTTGTTTTTTAAACTTTAGCTCAGGCCTGGGTAGTTCTTGCTCTGAGCAGCCAGCCTTACTCACAGGAATAACGTAAAGCATTTAACAATTGTAAAAGAAAGAAACTCAATACTCAAGAAATCTGACACCAATTTATAAAAATAGAATCTGTTTGTATGAATTTCTGGACACCAAAACTAAAAAGATCTACTTGAGAGTTCTCTAGTTATAGATTTTACAAGAAACAATAAATCAGGACTCTTCACTTAACTATGAACATTGGAAATCCAACATATTTAATACTTGGAACCTTTTTCAAGTAAAATGTTTACAGGTTGGGATGAAGTTATTTAGAGTTCCAGCTTATTCTTGCTATTGACTTCTATGGAGTGGTCCTGATGCAGAGGATACAGGATGTTGACGACTCTGTGCATTCAATAGGGGATATCCGGGGGCTGCTCCTCAGGCCACGGTCGTGATGAGATGATTCTAGCTCCAGGGTTCGATGTCCCTTAAAGTCCTCATGGGGTCAGCAGAAGTCCAGGTGACACCAGGCTGCCAGTGTTCTCAGCCGTTTCCTTCTTTTAGCAGTGTCTCTCCTTCTAGGCAACCAAATCAGACTCAGATGACTCTCCCGGGTCAAGCAGACTAGGTTGCCACCCTTATGCATCAGATCCTGGTCTCTTGGACAGCACAGCAACAAGAAGGCTACCAACTCTCCCCAACAGGCTTCAGCTTTTCTGGCCCTGAACTGTGAACAGAAGGTCAGCTGACTCTTGGAGTCTGCCTCTGGCTGGGCTCAGATAATGACTTCTTTACAAGCAGGACATTGTAGGTGCATCCCTTTCCTACGCTAGCCCAAGGAGCAGTAGGTGAAGTTCAGCCTTGGTTCAACCTCTTATTCACTGGTTCCAGGGTCAGCAGGGCAGTCCTTTTTCGGTCATTTTCCCCAGTCAAGTGAGATCTGAGTTCTAGGTGTCAGGGTTGTGCCTTTTACGTCCAGAACGTGCTCTCAGGGGAGGTTGCAGTCACTAGCCAGTGGGCTACTAGGTACCCTCCTGCCTGGTGACAACTTCCTGTAATGTTTGGCATCTAGCTTTCCCAGAGTGCTCTATTCAGCCCACTCCCAAGATGGTGGGAACCTCCTCTTGATTTGTGGTTCTTGGTAACCTATCCTAGAGGTGTGGTTACCTGTGGGCTACATGCCCATGGAAAAATCGGTTAAGGGAGTGTTTCCCTTTTCTCTGCCCCCAGTTCCAACCTGTCTACCCAAAAAAAGAGCAACCTCTCTCTAGTATGTTCACCATTTGCCCTATCCCTTTGGAGCTCCTCTTTTGGTCCAATACCCGGTGTAGCTTCCTGCAAAGAGGAGGCAACACCTTCTCCAGTGGTAAGCCTCCATTGTTACCTGGCCTGGGAGCCGTTAACATGTCTTCCCAGGTGGGCAGAAGGCTGTCTCTTGGCCAGCTTCAGTAAATACCGCTGGAAAACTGGACAACAGAGTAGCAACTTTCAAAAAGTTGCATGTGGCAACAAGTTACCTTACTATTACAAGTTACAATAATATTACAATGACATTATTATCGACTTAGGCATCGAGACAGGCTTAATGTAATGAGTTGTTTGATACCTTGCAGTGTCAACTTTGGTAGTCCTATTCACAAGTTAGCACAGCTGAGGGTCCAGCGTGTAACTGAGTTCTCACCAATGGGGCTACCAGTCTCTATCGCAGTAAAAAAGACAGTTTGGGTTTTTTACTCCTAGAGCATGTTAAACATGTGTTTTACTTTTGTAATATGCTGCATCCTGCCTTAGGGCTCAGTTGACCTGCTGCAGGGGTGACATGTACATATTAAACAAACATTGGCAAAGCCGATGGGTTTTGCCTATGCGAATGCTATTGGCTATGCCATTATCCTTTAGGCCATGTTGTACGCCAGCATATCTGCTGTTCAGCATGGCTGAAAGTTAGTGGGGTAAATAGGAATGTCATGGAGTGCGGTGGAGTGATGTAGAATGTTGTAGAGTGGAAGGGCATAGAGTGTCAGTGAAGAGTGTTGTAGAGTGGAGTGGCATAGTGTTGTGGAGTGTTGTAGAGCAGAGTGGAATGGCATTGCATAGAATGGAGTAAAGTATTGTAGAGTGACGTAAAGCAGAGTAGATTGCTTTTGAGTGGAATGGCACAAAGTGTAGTAGTGTAGAAGAGTGGAATGGCATAGAGTGGAGTAGAGTTGAGTGGTTAACAGTAGTATGGAGTGGCATAGAATGTCACAGTGTGAAGTGGCGTAGAGTGGAGGAGTAGAGTAGTGTGTTGAAGAATAGAGTAAAATGGCATGAAGTGGCATAGAGAGAGTTGCATAGAGCATTGTAGAGTGGTGTGGTGTTTTAAAGTGACATAGAATGGAGTAGAGTGGTGTGGCATAGAGTGGAGTGGACAAGAGTTTAATGGAGTAGAGTTGAATAGAGTGGAGTATTGTAGAGTGACATAGAGTGGAGTAGAGTAGAGTGGCCTAGAGTGAAGTGGTGTAAAGTACAATGGTGCAGAGTAGATTGGTGTAGAGTGCAGTGTCTTAGAGTGCATTGATTTGAGTGCAGTGGCGCAGATTAGAGTGGTGTAGAGTAGATTGCAGTGGTGTAGAATTTAATGGCGGAAAGTGCAGTCTTGCAGAGAATAGTGACGTAGAGTAAAGTGGTGCAGAGTATTTTTTTTTCTTTCCAGTGATGAGCATCTATTATTGAATGTCATGACCTCTCTTTGTAGGTCCAGATGGATGCCTGGTAGGCTCAGAGAGTTGTGAAGCGTTATTAGCTGCTTTGTATATTTGTGTTTATTTAATTTTAATGTGTGTTAGACTTTAGGGTTCATTTTACATTTTGTATGTATTTCTTGTTTTGCTCTGTGCACGTCATTATTGGTGTTTTCATTATTTGTATATGCGTCTTCAAGCTTCTTTCAGTTTTGTATTTTGTTATGTTTTATACCTAGAAGGGAAACTCAGCTAAGGGTGAATACATGTGCAGTCATTCTGTTTTCTTGACCCATGATATTGATAATTGTTGCAAGCTCCAACCCATGCAACATGGACTACTGCCCCTTTTCTAAGGATGATGGTTGGCGGGAGTAATTTTTAAAGTAAAGCAAAGAGGTGTAGGATTTCACTAGAGCTTACTGTGGCTATTTTAGGCATTTCTGAATTAAGTAAAGCATTCATCATGTGTGCAGGTCTGAGCTCAATGTGAAAACCAGTTCCAACATGTACCTTAATTTGTGATGAGTTCAGAAAAATCAATGTGACTCAGGCGACCACACTTGCTTTAGTTTTGGTTGCGCTTGTGAGAAAGTTTTCTCATATTTTATCGTTTCCTGAACGCCGTCTTGCAAAACAGTCTGCAATCTGATTTTATGAGTCAATTACTTTAAGCATGTTGATTTCACTTCTTTTGAGTCACTGAAAAAATATGTATCGCTTTCTGTTATCCGTGCAACTAACACAGCTAAATGGAACTTAACATTTCCTAATGGGTACAAATGGAAACAGAAATCATGCACTCTTATCTGAATGTTGTATACACATTTTGTCTGATTTTCCTGTTTCTGTAACTTTGATTTGGGAATAACTAAAATAATGATTCCAGGACTCAAATTATGAGGAATTTAAAGTACAATCTGATAATGCAGTTGGCTTTTAAATTACTGTTTTGACAGTGCCACTTTAAGAAAGTTGGTATTTTCCTACCTAAAGCTTCTAGTAGCCCTTTCACCGATAACCCCCAGTTGACATCTGGCATCCTGCTGGGAGGTGTGAATAGCTCTCAAGCAAGGGAAGTAAAGGGACTTCGCTGGGAGGAGGTAGAGCCCTTTCCTTACAGGGTGGCCTGGAGGGATGTGACCATCAACTGTTGAGGCTTCAAAGGGGCAGCCCGTGCCAAAGAAAGATGTAACCAACACCTAGGCCTGCCATGCCATTGTCTAAGTAGCCAGAGTGGTGCCAGTCCCAGTGGGGTGGAAAACCTGTCCCTTGACTGTTTTTTCACAGATAGTCCCTCATTTCCCTAGATAGACCTCCGTTTTGTTTCCTGAGCTGTGACCCAGGGATGAAAGGTTCCTGCATGTTTGATTTTGTCAGAGCAGGACACCGTGGGTTTATTTAGGGCCAACCCCTGAGGAAATGAGGTCAACGTTGGTAGGGTTGCTCATGGGACTGTTACTCCTATTGGTCAGGCAGATCCCCTCATCCACAAGCTAATGCCAGGCATAAAAGTGGCACCCCTGGCCACCTCATTCACAAAGAAAGTCTAATTGTTGAACCAAAGGGTTGGAATTCAGGATAAGGGCTGACCCTGCAGTTGTACCTGTGGGGAGAAATCTTAAAGGCTGGACTTGCTCCCATTTGAACACAGGACAGAACTGTGGACTGTAAGGGCTAGTAAACTAACCCTCAGTGAAGCTCCAGGAACACAAAAGCTGTAAGGTATTCCCAATAAAGAGGAGCCCAGCTGACCAGTTCCAACTGAATGTACCCTGGACCCTTCAGGTGGCTTCTGGGAGTTTTGAGTTCTAACTCATCAAGTGGTGCCCCAAAGGCTCCTCCACCCTTGGCTGGGGTTACTCTCTTCCACTCAAGATTGCAAAGTGGACACATAGAAAGCTTTTCTTATTTTTTTTCTAAATGAACCAGACTTAACCGCAGCTGCTGATTTCACATTGCTGATCTGAATCAATTTGCTAGTTTGCTCTGCTAAAAGCAGTTTGACGTCTGTAAAAGTTTCTAAGTCCCAATGTGGAGGATTTCACTGTGGATCAATGCAGAGCAAAAAGCCATCATTGTCCTGATGTTGGGTCCAGCCAGCAGCCCGCCTTGCTGATGAGAAAATTCCTCCATAAATAAAGACAAAGGGCCTGATTTAGAGTTCGTCGGACATGTTACTCTGTCACAAACGTGACCGGTATCTTGTCTGCCATATTGTGATCTCCACAGGCATGGGATTGTAATACGGCGGACAGGATATCCATCACGTTTGTGATGGAGTAACCCCCTTTGCCAAACTTTAAATCAGGTCCTGTAGGAAAATGGCTTCCTGTTGCAGTTACCCCCCCCCACTTTTTGCCTGATATTGATGCTGACTTGACTAAGAAGTGTGCTGGGACCCTGATACCCAGGCCCCAGCACCAGTGTTCTTTCACTAAAAATGTACCATTGTTTCCACAATTGGCACACCCCTGGCACACGGATAAGTCCCTTGTAAAAGGTACCAGTGGTTCCAAGGGGCCCTGTGACCAGGGAAGGTCCCTAAGGGCTGCGGCATGTGTTATGCCACCATAAGGGACCCCTCACTGAACACATGCACACTGCCATTGCAGATTGTGTGTGTTGGTGGGGAGAAAAAGGCAAAGTCGACATGGCATTCCCCTCAGGATGCCATGCACACAAAAGACTGCTTGTGGCATAGGTAAGTCACCCCTCTAGCAGGCCTTACAGCTCTAAGGCAGGGTGCACTATACCACAGGTGAGGGCATGGCTGCATGAGCAATATGCCCCTACAGTGTCTAAGGGGGTCATTCCTACCCCGGCGGGCGGCGGGCGCCGCCCGCCAGGCGTTGACCGCCAAAAGACCGTTCCGCGGTCAAATGACCGTGGCGGTCATTTTGACTTTCCCGCTGGGCTGGCGGGCGACCGCCAAAAGGCCGCCCGCCTGCCCAGCGGGAAAGCACCAGCAACGATGAAGCCGGCTCCGAATGGAGCCGGCGGAGTTGCTGGTGTGCGACGGGTGCAGATTGCAGACACTGAAAATCTTAATGGGGCCCTCTTAGGGTGCCCCTGCAGTGCCCATGCCAGTGACATGGGCACCAGGGGCCCCACGACACCCGTTCCCGCCATCCTGTTTCTGGCGGTGAAAACCGCCAGAAACAGGATGGCGGGAAGGGGGTCGGAATCCCCATGGCGGCGCTGCTTGCAGCGCCGCCGTGGAGGATTCCCTGGGGCAGGGGAAAACCGGCGGTCAGAATTGCCCCTGAAGCACCGCCAGCCTGTTGGCGGTGCTTCCTCCGTGGACCGCCAGGGTCGGAATGACCCCCTAAGTCTATTCTTAGACATTGTAAGTACAGTGTGGCCATAATAAGTATATGGTCTGGGAGTTTGTCAAAACGAACTCCACAGCTCTATAATGGCTACACCTAATACCAAGAAGTTTGATATTAAACTTCTCAGAATAATAAACCCACACTGATGACAGTGCTGGATTTATTAAAAAATGCACACAGAGGGCATCTTAGAGATGCCCCCTGTATTTTACTCAATCCTTCAGTGCAGGACTGACAAGTCTGTGCCAGCCTGCTACTGAGATGAGTTTCTGACCCCCTGGGGTGAGGGCCTTTGTGCTCTCTAGGGCCAGAAACAAAGCCTGTACTGGGTGGAGGGGCTTCACACCTCTCACCTGCAGGAACTATAACACCTAGCAGTGAACCTGAAAGGCTCAGACTTTGTGTTACAATGCCCAAGGGAACTCCAGCTAGTGGAGATGCCCACCCCCCGGACACAGCCTCCACTTGAGGCGCAAGTCTGTAGGAGATAATGAGAAAAACAAGGAGGAGTCATCCTCCAGCCAGGACAGCCCCTAAGGTTTACTGAGCTGAGGTGACCCATGCATTAGGAAATCCTCAATCTTGTTTTGGAGAATTCCCCCCAATAGGATTAGGGATGTGCCCCCCCCCTCTCCACAGGGAGGAGGCACAAAGAGGTTGTAGCCACCGATCAGGACAGTAGTCATTGGCTACTGCTCCCCAGACCTAAACACCCTCCTAAATTAAGTATTTAGGGGCGACCCTGAACCCAGGAAATCAGATTCCTGCAACCTACAACAAGAAAAAGGACTTCTGGCCTGAAAGCCCCGCAGAGATGAGGGAGACAACAGATGACTTGGCCCCAGTCCTACCGGCCTGTCTCCAGATTCAAAGAACTTGCACAGCGACGCTTCCAGCGGGACCAGCTACCTCTGAGGACTCAAGAGGACTGCCCTGCACCCAAAGGACCAAGAACCTTTCGAGAACAGCGGCACTGTTCAGAAACAGCAACAAACTTGCAACAAAGAAGCAACTTTAAAAGACTCTCACTTCCCGCCAGAAGCGTGAGACTTCACACTCTGCACCCAATGCCCCCGGCTTGACTCCAGGACAACCAACACTGCAGAAATGACTCCCAGGCGACTCCAATGACGTGGACACGCTGAGTTGACATCCCTGCACCCCCACAGGGACGGCTGCATAGAGGATCCAGAGGCTCCCCCTGACCGTGACTGCCTGGTAACAAAGGAATCCGATGCCTGGACCAAGCACTGCACCTGCAGCCCCCAGGACTGAGAAGAACCACCTACCAATGCAGGAGTGACCAGCAGGCGGCCCTCATCCTAGCCCAGTCAGTGGCTGGCCCGAGAAGCCCCCCAGTGCCCTGCCTGCATCGCCAGAGTGACCCGTGGATCCCTCCATTGATTTCTACAGCAAACCCAACGCTTACTTTGCACACTGCACCCGGCCTCCCCTGTGCCACTGAGGGTATGTTTTGTGTGCTTGTGTGTGTCCCCCCCCCCAGTTCTCTACAAAACCCCCCTGGTCTGCTCCCTGAGGTCGCAGGTACTTACCTGCTAGCAGACTGAAACCGGAGCACCCCTGTTCTCCATAGGTACCTATGTGTTTTGGGCCCTACTTTGACCTCTGCACCTGACTGGCCCTGTGTTGCTGGTGCTGTGGCTTTGGGGTTGCCTTGAACCCCCAACAGTGGGTTGCCTATGCCCAGGAGACTGACTGTGTAAGTGCTTTACTCACCTGAGAAACTAACCAAAACTTACCTCCCCAGAAATGTTGATTTTTGCACTCTGTCCACTTTTAAAATAGCTATTTACCATTTTAACCAAAACTGTGTGTACTACTGTTTTAAATCAAAGTTCTATACTTACCTGTGTGAAGTACCTTGCATTTTAGGTACTTACCTTACATTTGAATCTTGTGGTTCTAAAGATAAATTAAGAAAATATATGTTTCCATTTAAAAACCTATTGGCCTGTAGTTAAGTCTTTGAGTGTGTGTTCCTCATTTATTGCCTGTGTGTGCACAACAAATGCTTAACACTACCCTCTGTAAGTCTACTGCTCGACCACACTACCACAAAATAGCGCATTAGTATCATCTAATTTTGCCACTATCAACCTCTAAGGGGAACCCTTGGACTCTGTGCACACTATCTCTCACTTTGAGATAGTATATACAGAGCCAACTTCCGACAGGCCTTAAGTCCCTGTTGCTGTGTACTCCCCGCACGTTTTACTTTGACCCTCCCTAGCACCACCAGATACCCTCAGTTGGAACTTTGCAATTTTTGGTGCCCAAAAACTCAGAACGTTCTAAAAATCATATCTCCGGTTCCCCTGATACAACTTTTGTCATTTTTATGTCTATTTGCTCAGTAAAATCTATACTATTTTCATAAACTAGAATGAGGTTTTTGTTGAGTTCCAGATGTATTAACTGTTTTGGTATTGATAAATGCTTTACACTTGTTCCTTCGAGTTACGCCTGAATGCTGTGTGCCACAGCCACCCAGGACTGAGCTAGGGTTTAAATTAAATTAATGCAACTGGACCTGATATGGAATAGTGACATTATTACCTGGTGAGGTCACACAAACACCCCAACTAGTAATCCACTTTCTCAAACAACATATGGCTAATTACTCCATATTACAATTTTCTTCTTCAGCTGTTGATACTTCAGTTTCTCGGTCAGCTGAGTATTTTCTGTAGGGGCCTCAAATGTCATTTAGTCTGAATTTGCACTATAATAGTGTGACATATACCTCATTGAATACAGTATATTGTGAAAGGTCCTTCAGCCGACCACCCAGTGTGGGATTTGTGCAGCGTCCCAAGTTCATGGCTACTATAAGTTGGCATAACAGTAGTGCTAAAGCAATATGTTTCCTATATTGTTTAGCAACTTCTTTTACATACCCCTTAATCCCTGTATCGCTGATATGAACTGTTCTCAGTATATCCATAGATTTCAGAATAACCAGGCCAGATGCAAGAATTAATGAGCCCCATTCTAGCCAGGCTTTATGCCATGTGATATATTTTATGTATAAATTTGTCGATTGATGAGTCTGTGTCTCTGGCTGCGATCTGGAGATCGAGGACCTTCTACCATCTTAGCAGTTAGTAAATACGGTACCCTCTCTAGCCTCGTCACCACCCTCAAGCAGAGCAGCCCTCTGCAAAGGGGCATTCATCCACTCTGGATTGCCAGAGACAAGCCACTGGGCCCTCACTGTATTTTGGAGATGGTCGGCACCAACAGTGAACTTCGGATGTACCACGCAACTTCAGATCGGTGCTAAAGAAATTAGT
The DNA here is from genome assembly GCF_031143425.1 of Pleurodeles waltl. Classification (NCBI taxonomy): domain Eukaryota; kingdom Metazoa; phylum Chordata; class Amphibia; order Caudata; family Salamandridae; genus Pleurodeles; species Pleurodeles waltl. Next base: position 756,564,298 of record NC_090444.1, on the reverse strand, counting down.
GATACCTGCCTTCTCAGCACCAACCACACCTGTGCCTCCACTTAGGCACCTACCTGACCATTAGCACCAAAGCCACCTTGGGAGCTGAAACCCTCAACATCGATCAGCAAGTCCGAACTCAGCTCCAGCACTATGGAACCAGTTCTCCACAAACTTCAGAGGAGATCGATGCTTGACACCATAACTTGGTCATCCATACCCTACGGGGACTACAGCTGCTCAATCCTCTAAACATCAGCTATCCTTTGAGGAGGCCGTGGACATTCCAACCTCACCAAAGCAACACAAGATGGCAGAGAAGGCTACTATCCCCTTACCCTTCACATATACATCACCCAACCCTCTTACACAACCTTCACCTTCCCCACCTGCTTTACCAAGGAATCCCCTTGACATTACACCTCAGGGGTCCTTCTCATTCTGACACAGGTGGTCATAACGGGTAGACATATTTGACACTCCTCTGCAGGGTGACACATTGGGACTCCTATATGCAGACCCACCAGGGGATACAGACTCCAGCAAACACCCTGCCCCCCCTCCCAGCCGGATGATTCCACATCCTCTTAGGAACTTATTGATAGGGCTGCCTCCTTCCATAAGGTGGATCTTTAAACGGAGCATTAGGAAAAGGACTTCCTCTTGAAAAACCTGTTGTCGACACGCCACTCCACTCAATACCTTCCTACGCTCAAAGGAATGGTTTGCCACATGATGGACACATTTCTAGAATCCATTAGTGCTAAGGTTATAACTCGCAGGGTAGACAAAAAGAATAAGGTTTCCCCTACTGACCCCATTTATTTACATTTATGGGCAATTCCCAGCAGACCCCCGGGGTGTCACTACAGTCCCTAAGAGGGCCAACTCTTACTTGCTGCTGATGCCCCTCCACTAGACAAGGAGAGCAAGCATATAGACGCTATGGGGAAAAGGGTAGTCGTGCAATTAGCCAGTCATTGGTGCATTGCTAATTCCATTAGGCTACACTGGGACAAAATGGAGGAGCACCTCCAGCATCTCCCAGAAGAGCACAGGAAAAGAGGGTATGAGATTGTCTCAGAGGGGAAACAGATCTCTAACATCCCTATGTGCTGTCCTTTAGATGCCACTGACACGGCAGCCAGTGGAGTAAACTCTAGCCTCCTTCTGTGCAGGCAGCCCTGGATCTGTATTTCTGGCTTTCAACAGGACATGCTTCACATGCTGTTTGGTGGTCAGCAACTATTCGAGTCTCCAGTTAGACCAAACGTTAGTAAAAATTTAAAAAGAGACAGAGATGGCAAAGGCTATGGATGCACTTCAAACACTGACTCCTTTCGTCTCACCCTACCGTGGAGGCTTAAAGTATAGTTCCTTTGATGGCTCCTCATCATACCAATGTCCAAATGCCCAACAGCCCTCTCCCAGAGGCCTCGCAGCGGATTTTACAGAGGCAGCAATTCTAAAGGCAGAATTTCTAAAGGTGGCTCCAACGAAGGAGCTGCGACTACCACCAAACCCTGACTACACACCCATGTCGGGGGCGTCTTCAACAGTTCTTTCCTACGTGGTGGAATGTCACCTCCAATCAGTGGGTTTTGGACATTATTTACCGTGGTTATTACCTGGAGCTCATACCCATGCCTCCTATCAATCTACCTTGCAAACACAAACTCTCCCTGGAACACTCAAGGAAGAGGTCCAAACACTGCTGCTGAAAGGGGCGATAGAACCCAGTTCCCTTCATCAATAATGCATGGTAGTATACTCTCTGTACTTCCTAATTCCCAAAAAGAATGGGTCCTTCAGACCCATTCTGGACCTCAGGCCCCTCTTCGAATACATCCTATCAGAGCACTTTCAAATGGTCACTCTTCAGGATGTTATACCACTTCTGCAAGAGAGCAAATTAATGACCACCCTCAGCCTGAAAGATGCTTATTTCCACATACCAATGTAACCAGCGCAGCAGCGATATCTCCGATTTATGGTCAAGACAAAGCATTACTGGTTCAAAGTGCTCCCTTTCGGAGTTGCCACTGCACCATGTGTGTTCACCAGGTGTCTTACGGTGGTGGCTGCTCATTTGCACAGACTGGGCGTTCATGTCTTCTGCTATCTGGACAGCTGGCTGATAGTAAGTGCAACCCATCAGCAATTCTGCAAATACAGTACACAATAAACCTCACCTGTAGTTTACCATCAGTGCCACAAAATTCCACCAACTCACCCTCCAGATACAACTCAACCCAGGGGCAATTCTCAACTCAGATGTTGGCATAGCCTATCAGAACCCAGTCAGAATCCAGTCTTTTCAAGCATTACACCCTCTTTTCCTACTGGACTCTCAGGTCTTGGTCATGACAGTCATGCGCCATCTTGATAGCGGCCTCCTGCATTGCTATGCAAGACTGCACAAGTGTCCATTGCAGGAATGCCTGGTGCAACTGTGGTCTCAAGCAGAGGGTCATTGGGATGATCTAGTGTTATTCGTTTGCCGCAATTGTTGCTCTCTACAGTGGTGGCACACCAGCAACTTCTTACTGGGGTGGCCTTTTCTTGACCCGATTCCTCAGAGTACCAAGGGAAGCCTCCCTTACGGGGTGGGACACACACCTACAGGATCTGACTGTCCAGAGCCAGTGGGAGCCCAAACACCAGGTTCTCTGCATCATGGTCATACGTATTCCTTTTTAGACTCTTAGAGACATTATCCTCTAATGAGCCTTCTGTTCCCCTATGTTCTTAACCTTACCAGCATACACCCCCATTAAACCTAGCAGTAGCAATTGGTGACTTGCTTGGTAATTTTATTTCTCACCCCATCTGGATCTCTGTAATTATCCAGTAAGTCTAATTTCAGCACTCCCTCTGGTTCTTTTAACCAAGAGGTTGAGTCCGCCCAAGTAGTATCATCTTACTTGGGTGGGGCTAGGTGGTCAAATGATGAAGCAAGACACTATTATGTGTGTGAGACCACCTAGTCCGTAAGGGAACTCCCCCTTCCACTTGTAGAACTACATAGCACCCTCCTACGTGGATACTTTCCCACCATGACTTCCCCACTTCAGAGTCTTAAGTGACTCCAACACGGTGCACTGGGTTAATCGACCTAGGCCCACCCTCAGTTCCTACTACCCCACACCTTTAGTGATGATATAGTTTCCTTTGGGAGTTGGTGTGGGTTAGCAACACTCCCAGTGCTCTCCTTTTGTGTGTTATTCTCTGCATCAACCACCTTGGTTTTATAGTCGTTCATCTAGAATTGTAGGCTTTCCTTCTTCAACTGACAGGCAGTTTTGTTGTCGTCCGGACGGACAACATGACAACAATATATTTCCTTCAGAAACATGGGGACACCTGGTCTACCCAACTCTTGCAGCTAGCCCAGAGCATTTGGAGGTGGACTCTCTGCCACAAAGTCCATCTGCTAGCAAAATACCTTCCTGTAATGGACAGCAACCTTGCAGACCTCCTTACAGGATGTGGCAACAAGTGGAAACTCCATCCACAAGTCCTCCGCAAGTACTTCTGGCATTGAGGCTTCCCATAAATAGACCATTTTGCCACAGCAGAAAATGCCAAATTCCCAGACTTCGCCTCTAGGTTCCCACACCTGCAATCCAAAGCAATGCACTATGGATAGGTTGGTCGGGGATATTTTCCTGTGCTTTTCTGCCTCTCCCAGTAGTTCAGAGGTTCCAGCAGACATATTTTACCCTCATCCTGGTTACTCCCATATGGGACCACCAACCCTGGGTCACAATGCTGCTTGAACTCCCTCAGGTTCCGCACAAGATTCTCCCCGTCAGGCCAGACTTTTTCCACGCAGAACCATGAGAAAATCAAGCCCCAGACCCTAGGTCGCTCAGTCTTGCGATCTGGCTCCTGAGGTCATTGAATTTAGATACCTTATTGTTCCACCTGAGAACATTCTCAGAGAAGCATACAGACACACCACCCTTGCATGCTATGCAGCCAAGTGTAAGAGGTTTGTCTGCTATTGTCACTCAACACATATTGTTCCCTCAACGGGCAAAGTGCTGGACATTGTCTGCTGATTGTTTCATTTGCAAAGTTCTGGCCTAGCCTTCACCTCCATATGGCTACATCTAGCTCATGTGGACGCCTACATTCAGAACGGACATCATATTTCTCTCTTCAGAATTCCAGTCACTAAGCCTTTTATGGAGGAGATCAAAAAAGTAATTCCCCCTTAGATTCCACCAATCATTCCCCCTTAGATTCCACCAACCCCGGCATAGCATCTCAACATCGTACAGACAAGACTCATGTGTCCTCTGTTTGAGCCCACCACTCCTGCCCCTTAAGTTTCTTTATTCAAAAGTGGCATTCTTAGTTGCTGTCACTTCACTTAGGACTGTCAGTGAGCTGCAGGTATTAATCTTAAAAGAACCTTTCTTCCAGGTTTATAAGGATAGAATTGTCCTTCGCACCAACCCCAAATTCCCCCCGTAAGGTGTTCCTCCAGCTCCACCTTAATCATGTCTATTGAACTACCTGTTATTTTCCCACAACCCTACTTAGTCGAAACCAGGAGGATGGAAGGGTGATAGGCAAATTAGCAAAGTAATATAGCAATCTGGGCAGCATGACCATCTTGATAAGAGATACATGGGCCATAGTCGGCAAGCGCAGGGAGCGCCAGAAAGTGACATTGGTCCGCAAAGCCCTAATTGCTGGACCCAAGTTGCCCGCGTCTCATGATAGATCCGTATGCCCAGATAACGGAAGGTTATGTGGCCCCCAGGAAACTTCCTCCGGACAAGAAAGCGGCCGTCTCGATCCATGGACCGCCGGGAAGACATGTCTTATTGAGACCAGAACAGGCCCCAAACTCATCTAACAGCTGGAACGCTTGGGGTAGGGATTCTAGTCCATTGTGGAGGTAGATAAGTAGATCATCTGCATACAGGGAGACTATATGGAAACTTCCCCATTGACATATGCCCCATTCTTGGGCCTTATCTCAGACTCTGCCGCCACGGGTTCTATGGCAATGGCGAATAGCAAGGGGATAGAGGGCATCCCTGCTGAGTTCCTCTATGTATACCATAGCTGCAGGAGAACGTTCGTCCTGTCCTGACCCGGGCCGGGGGTTGTGTGTAAAGTAGCCTAACCCAGGCACCCCAGGTCCCGCCCAAGCCCAGCCGCTCCATAGTGGCATCCAAAAATTCCCAGCTCAGCGTGTCAATGGCGTTTTCAAAATCCACTAACACGATCATTTCTGCCGGAAGCGGGTGTGAGCATCATCGTAGATCAGGGAATATAACCTATGGAGATTATTCGGAGGTGCTGCGGGTAGGAATTAACCCGCACTGGTCCCCCTGTATGAGAGCGCTCATGTGGGGCAGCAGTCATGCGGCAAGAGCTTTGCTAAGGATCTTGAAGTCAGTGTTGAGCATGGACAGAGGCCTGAAGTTAGTAACCCGCCTGTCAACCTGCGCAGTCTTGGGTAATGGGATCAATATAGCCTCTCTGGTTGTGGCCGGCAACAGTTTGGTCTCATGGGCTTCGGCATACATCTCTGCCAATCTAGGGGCTAGGACATCACATCCCAGTCTATAGAGCTCAGAGGGCAAGCCGTCAGCATCCGAAGTCTTACCCGCTGCTAGCGTTTTAATGGCTGCCTTAATCTCCCCTACGGAGATCTGTACAGCCAAGTCATCCCTATCCTCGTCAGTCAGAACAGTCTGAGGCAGTGCAGATAGAAAGCCATCCCTTATGGTAGCTGAGTCCACATGAATGGAGTTGTACAAGGATTTATAGTAAGCTGTGAATTCAGCATTGATCTGAGTAGGTGTGTAAATAACATTTCCCTCCCTAGTCAATAGGTGGGTGATCGGTCTCCCTCCAGTCTCCGGACGAAACAGCCACGCCAGTAGCCTCCCAGCCCTCCCCTCCTCATTGTGTACTTTGGCCAGATAGGTCCTGTAGTCATGACATCTAAGACATTCTAGCGCCGATGAGTATTTCTCCCTGAGCTCCAGCAGATTTGCCTGTGCCTCTGGTGAACCATCTAGGTCATTGTCGCTTCTATGTAAATCGTCCTCTAAGTGTCCAAGGTCCCGGCGGATGCCCTCCGTCTGCTGAAGGCAATGGCCTGCACCACTACCTTTTAGGCCTCCCATTCAATGCCCCTACTGGTCGCCGAGCCGGGTTCAATGTCAAATATTCCGACAACCTATTGAGTAGTGCTGTGCGGAATACATCATCCTCCAATGCTGTTGAGTGCAAGCGCCACATCGGAATGGGCTGGCGAGTCTCCATCGTGGTTAGATGGATCAACAGCACACTATGATCATATACAGTCCTGCCCAAGTATTCAGAGTACGTTGCCAAATCACTCAGAGAGGTTGAGCAGAAAATCTATTCTAGTGTGCACATGCTAGAGGTGGGAATAGTATGAGTAGTCTACGCCAAGTGGGTTCTGGAGGTGCCAGATATCTACCAGGTCCCAATGTGAAATCCAGGTAGACATGCCCTTGGCCACTCTGACAGCAGCTGCCCCTCGCAACGGGGCGGTTGAACGGTCCAAGTCAGGGTCCAGTACCCCACTGAAGTCCCCCCCAAGTAGGAACGGAACATTAACAAAACGTGCCAGCCGAGCAGATAATGTGTGTAGGAACTGAAGCTGGTCCCGATCGGGGCGTATATACTGCCCAGGACCAGCGGTCTGCCATACAGTCGCCTCTTCACTAAAATATATCGACCCTCTTTATCTTTTTCAATATTGATGGGCTCAAAGGGGACCCCTGCTCTCACCCATACCACCACCCCTCTTGCATAGGCCCAGTACATGGTTGCAAACTGCTGCCCCCGCCAGCGCCGACGTACGCAGTCTGCTTCCACCTGGGTGAGGTGAGTTTCCTGCAACATGGCAATCTGTACCCCCCTGCGCTTCATATAGGAAAGTATCTTGTGACATTTCGCAATCGAACCCATACCCCTGACATTCCAAGGCAGTATTTTAGAAAAAGGACGTGTTGTAGCCATATCTTCCAAGAGGTCCGTCAGGGAGCTCATACCTCCCTCCCACGCAGCTCCCCAATGACCAATGCAGTGGCACATCACACATGGCTAAGGGACCACAGGCTAAAACAGACAATATTAACATTCCCCATCTCCCCGTCCCAAGAGCAGACAAGCAACTGCTGCCCGCCCAAATCATCCGACTGGATCGTTCGGTGGGTGATGTGGGGGGGGCACAGAGCACAAAAGCGGTCTACCAGTGCCCCCGCTGTCCCACCACTGAGCCGGTTAGGAGCAACAGAGATGAGAGTATGTAGGACCACCGATCTTAAACGATGTCGTCTGATGTCTGTGGCGTCACGTGGTGGAGACCCTCCGCCACACTGGGCATTGATTCTACATCCGTGGAGTCTTCTCCGTTCAATGATTCAGGCTCCGATCTCTGGCCATCCTCAGAGCTTCTTGCCTCCGTCATGGATGCCACCGTCCGCAGCGCGGCTCTCTTCCCCTGAGGCACCTGTTGGCTTGTGGGCTTTGTCAGCTGGCGGTCGCCCAGAGAGTCTTTGGTTTGCCGTCTCTTGCCACAACATTGAGGTTGTTTGCGATCCACTTATTTGGGGTGTGTAGGGCCCGCACGGTAGGACTCCAGCCATGTCCACACCTCATCAGGTTCCTGGAAGAAGTGTGTGGCGCCATCTAGCATAATCTTCAATTTAGATGGGAACAGCAAGGAATAACCGAGCCCCTCTTCCCGCAGGGCCCGCTTCACCTCCAGGAAGGTGGCACGTCAAGTTTGGACCGCCAGTGTAAAGTCTGGGAAAAAGGTGGCACGGCTACCCTCCACCTGGAAGGGGCCCTTCTCGCGGGCAGTCTGTAGAATCTTTGCCACTATCTGTCGGGGCGGTGTTCCCGGCTCTGACCTACGACTCGGGACTTGGTGCGCCCTCTCCAGAGCAAAGAAGGGCGTGAGGGGCATTCATTCATAATGGTGCACAGCCAAGTTTCTAAGTAGGCCACTGCATCAGTGCCCTCAATGCCTTCTGGCAGTCCTACAATTCGTATGTTATTGCACCGGCTGCGGCCCTCCACGTCCTCCGCACGACGCTCCAACACCTGAACCCGCTCAGATAGGCAGGTGAACTGAGCCCGGAGGGCCCTGTGTATGGGCTGCAGCTCCTTCAGGGATGTTTCAGTAGCTTCTACCCTGTCTGCCAGTTTGTGGTGATCAGTGCGTAAGTGACTTAGTTCAGAGGAAACCTTCCCAATTTCCTGACTCAGAGTTAGTTTGGTGTCTTCAATTGCCCCAAGGATCTTATTCAGGGTATCCTGCATCATGGTGGGTGCTGCACCCTCCTCCGGTTCATCACTGGCCAACCGGCGGACATGCCCCTGCTCCGCTTGGGGCGTTCCCTGTATTTTGTGCCTGAGTTTTCCCATAGTCAGATAGGCTCTGGGAGCAGCTGGGATCCAAGTCCGCCCAATGTCCAGCAGTGTGGGTGAGCCTCACAGCGTAGAACACCGGCGGCCCTCCGCTCGCAAACTCCTGTGCACAGCGAAGTAGTTCCCCCAGTCAATTCTTCACATGAGGGTCAGGTCTGCACCATCCCAGCAATTCCTGCCCCAGCATCTCCTATCTTCACCTGGACAGGACTGCCCGCCATGCAGGGGATGCTATGGGGGCATCCACAGCCCAGGCTCCACTTCAGGTACCCCCAGATGAGTCCCTCCAACGTCTGTAGGGTAGGGTGGGGCATGGCATCCCCACTGTTCACACTCCTTGGGGGGCCCTCCAGGACCCGCCTGTGCCGGGGCCCCAGAATCCATGGGTCTCCCTCGACCACCTCACTGTCTCCTCACCTCACCTCAGCTCAGGCTCCCCTCACTCCTCGCTTCCGCTCCTGTCAGGGGCCGCCTTCTGCTGCAGCATCGCCAGTGCTTAATATATGTATTCTATCTGGGCCGCTCTGCCAGTGCCTCTTTCGCTGTGCACAGAGCGGCACAGTGCATCTCCCACCCGAGCCGTGCCAGTCTTAGATGCACCCGCTCAGCTTGCGGCGTCTGCAATGGCTTCCGGAGTCCCGGGGGCCCGCCGGGTATCATTTGGGTCTCACCACCAGCGCCTCCAAAATCGCAGCCGGGGGCTGCGCACTGTTCCCCACTGCTCCACCGCAGCTCCCAGGTGGTCGCTGAGCTCAGCGGCACACATGTGCACCGCCAGTGATTCCGCGTCGGCAGCTGCCCCTCTGTCCCGTGGCCCACACAGGAGTCAGGGCGGGGTGCCCGCCCAGTCCACGCCGCCCACGGCAGCACCCGACTCCTCTAGAGACTCCATCTCCCGGGTCTCCTCTGGCTAATGGGTCCCCATCTGCTCTGCGTGCTGTGGGGGCCCCCCAACAGCCTGGGATTATCAGGATTCTAGGCGGGCCGACTCGGAGCTCCAGCTCTAAGCGGCCGCCATCTTAGGCAGTCAAGCTCCGCCCCTTCAGACGCATCTTTTATTCCGTATAATTTGACTTTCCTATCAAGTAGGAGATCTCTCTTACCACATTTTTCCTTTATCTGCATGCTTCTAGAACTGTATAAACTTTGCATAATCTGGATGTAATTAGTGGCTTAACATCTTGCACTGAGTGAACCAAGGATATGAGTGACATTTCAGAACTGTGGCATATAGATTGAACTTTCTTTAGCATTGTTATAACAATACGCTAGCTGATGGATTCTGCCATTTATAATGCCTTAGTAGGAAGGCTTTTGTTTTTTTATGTCTGTGCCGTCTATAAAATCGGCATGACAGTATATGTTGGTTTGCCGAAATGTGACCACTTTATCAGATGTTGAGTTAACCACAGGTCACATAGTCAGTAAATGTGGATAACTGGAAATGGACTCAAAAGCAGTCCTTCGTAGTTAACCTCTTCTGACCTCAGTTTCCTTCAGTTGATAATCTGCTTATGAGTGGGCTGAGTTTTTCAACCCCCCCGTTCAAACCCTTGTTTGAAATTCAGAGTTATGAAGAGCTTACCACATCTTCCCTTTACCTGCTGCGATAAAGCCTACACCCTTTGTTAAATTTTAGCTGTTGGAATTTCATAGGGAAAAGAGTATGATATTTACTGTGACATAAGAATTTTGAGCAGTAAGCAGAAAAATCCATGTTAGTCCCCAGAAACCTAGAATAGAGCATTTTATTGCATCAATAAATTCAATATCCATGAAAGTTTGATTTTATTATATGCACCATGTAGAACCTTTACCTCTGGGGCATTTGTAATCCGTGCCACAGTGTGAATGTACAGCATTGCCACATATCAGAGTAAGGAAATATTACTCAAAACTCGTAACTCTGGAACTCTTAATCTATAACATCTTCTCCTGTTATCACCTCCTGCTTAACTTCCCCAGCCCAGCTCTGCGCCATAATAGTATTTTAAGATGAATTTCCATAAAGAAAACTGGTAGGTTGGGGATAGGTGCAGGTATGTGCAATGCATACCCAGGCTTCACACATTTTAAACTGCAAAGTCAGAATTTCTGAGAGTGGGAAGAAGTATGTAGTATCATGTTTCCAGTAACTTGTGATCATTAGTAGCCTCAATATTTAAAGAGGTTCCAGAGTTTAAACAGGTGTTAAACTTTTTCATTTCCAAAAACATGTGATTAAGTGTTTAGTTTTTGTTGAAAACATTTTGTTTGTGTTTTCCTTTCAAATATTATTAAAGGGAGTACAACTTGATGTTATTCATTTTCATTTTATAATGTTAAATGATTTAACATAAAGTTCTGGACCTTTTTGATTGCTTTTGCACCCTTCTCCTCTGTTAAAGTGACCATAAGAACAGTGCAATCAAAGTTTGCTTTGAGAAATTGGTGTTTGTTGTCATTTAGAACTTAAGAGAAGCATGCTTGTTAAATAGTGTATACTGTTTCTTCCCATTACTTATTAAGTCAGGCATAGCATTGTCGAAGCTATGAGGCAAAATAAAGTGACTGTGGGTGCTTTGCTTTGTAAAATTATATAAGCCACAGATCTTCTTCTGTAAGTCGCTCTGCTATCTAAAGAGGATTAACTAAGGGACTACGTGTCCTGTCATGCCCACCAGAAGGAACACACAGCAAGAACAGTAGCGCGTCCAGAGAACTATCACTGTCCGAGTGCTGGGAGGAAGGTCCATAAATTTCAACAGTTAAACAGTGTGCTGGGCACTGCAGATTACCCAAGAGCTACCTTTTGTTTTGTTAGCTGTGGATGTTACATTACATTCCTGCGAGAATCAAATAAGCCACCATCATCTTATCCCTTGATAGCAACAGCTGCTGTTAACAGTGCAGCCATGCCTCTTATTTACAATCTCTAAGTACCATAATTGAGTGCCCAGAACTGGTCCTCAGGGCCTGAGGAGTCTTGCTGAACCCAAAGCAATAAGCAGGAATGGGGATTCTGATGAGCATAGATGCTGAGGCATTCAGGGGTGTTCGAGTTGTCTCTGCCTTGAAGCTTCCAGTTGTTTGACAATGTTTGACTGTGCCTCTTTGTTTTTGCTGCTGCAGAATATGCTGCTGGAAATAGAGCGAAAGGTTGTGACACTCTCAGAGCTCTCTGTGCACAATGAAAGTTTGCTTATGGAGGGAAAAGCCCAGACAAAGGAGGAGGCCGAGCAGCTCGCTGTGAAGCTTCGAACTCTGAAGGGCAGCTTATTGGAGCTGCAAAGAGTTCTACAGGACAAGCAGATCAACATTCAGGTAAGAGCAAATATATGAGTGGCTTTCTTCTTTGGACTGCAAAATTGCATTACTCAGAGTTTAATCTTTGTAGACTTAGCTTTCAAGATTTTTGTTACTGTTCTATTTCTCATAATGTTGCTTGTACTCTAAGTAACCTGAAAGGGGAAAATCCATTCATGTTAGTCATAAAAAAACTTCCCCAGTGCTCCAAGTCTTTCTAGCTAGCTTTGGACCTTTCTGATAAAGGTAAACCTACACTTCTGCGTAATTAACTTTTTTTAGTTTCACAAACTATGTTTTGATAGTAACGTTACGACTTCAGAGACTCTGCAACCGAGGTAGAGAATTCCACACTTAAGATGATTGGCCTGTCATATCTTTCTATGTGCAAATTACTCAACTGCAGAATTTCTGCAGTCATAAAGTTAATAATAAATCATAGTTTGTGAATACTTAGCAATAGTAAACTTAAACAAAAGTGTAAATTTACTTATGTGAATCAGGCACTTTGTGTTGAACAGCTACCAGCCTGTACAAGCATTAATTCCCAAGTCCATTCAGTGGACCTACCCAGGGCACAGTTTTGCTGTATCTCAGGTCAAAGGTAAATGAAGCACACTTTAAAGTACTTGATGATATATATCACTGATGGGTGGAGCTGGACGAGTAGTGCGCACAAGCTCCCCCATCTAGCACTCCCTACCATTGCCATCACCCCAGCATGTATGCTATCCACATGTTCATCAACGATATGAGAGGCTCTGCCTTGAGGATTTTACCTCTGTGAAGGTGTGTTAAGAAAGCACTTCATGGAGCTTTTCCACATCCTTACACCTTAGGCAGTGTATCCAGTGGTCCTGGGAAGGTCCAGTAGGGAACTAGAGATTGCAATGTTATAATATCTTTTAAGTAGCTTCTGCTCTTTATTCTGCTGCTTATTTTATGGTTCTGTGCTCATACACTTAAGTAAAGCGCATTGTACTGTTTATATTACAAAGCTTGCATTGGAAATCTCTACAATGTTATATCTCAAGAATTCCATGCATTCTGATCTAATTTCTCTTGACACAAGGAGGAATCATTGTTGAAAGTCACACAGCAGTGGTCGTTATCATAGGACTTTCTGACTTGTATGTTTAAGTGCTAATTTTGTTTTTTCATCTTTGTTAAATGCTGTCATATTTGTAAGAAAATTTGAATACAGAGCTGCTCGATGCCTTAGGAAATACGTATCCCACTCAGATTGAAATTATTTGATTTATTTATATTCTGTCTTGCTCTCTTGGATAGAATGTCTAAAATATTTGGTTAAGATTCATAACCATTATCTTGTTTATTTCTTAGGCTAAGCTAGCTTGGGGAGAGATGAAAGCACACAAGAAAGCAGAACACGTAATGTGTTTGATTTTTGGTTTTAGTTTGCTTTACCTTTCATGATTTTCTCCTCCTTCTCTTGGGTGTGTGTGGTGCAAATCAGGTGTCTTCCTATGCTTCCAAAAATTATTTGTTGACATTGCTGGCTATACTCCCTCAATCCAAGGTGCGGTGCATTAACACATTCTGTTGATTCTCCAGGCAGTCTTAGATCGCAGTGAACATACCTAACCATGTGATCTGAGAAAGTAAAAACAAATATTTTAGTTTGAAGCACTATGCATTCTAAAGGAAGTATTCAGCCACATTTTGCACGACTATGGCAATTTTCAAAGACAGAAATATATTCCAGTATTTTCTGCTTCTGTACATATCCATAAATGTGCAAATCGAAGTATGACTTTTTTTATTTTTTCAAATAGTAGAACATTTGTATGTGGCAGATATTATAAATACACCAGTACACTGTGTAAGCAAAACATGACTATCATGTAAAAAAAAAAAAGAAAAAAAAAAAAAGACTCTCCAAGGTATGAGACAGGTACAGTCAATAGAACAATCGACATAATCAGCTTGTGTTGACTGTCCTCTTAAAACAACTGTGGTTTTTGGTTATTTTATGAGACTAGTGATGCGATTAAAAACATATTTTGCTGAATATGAAAATTGAAGATGGTGTTTGCATCTTTCAAATCTACTATGTGTGAGTACTTCATGTGTTTCTTTGTACAGCCATTTACAATGCTAAATAACTGACAAAATCACTGGCCGTAGTTTTTAGCATCTGAACTTGTTCTTACTGTTTATATTATCAAAGAATGCAAATCTTTATGTCCCATTTAAAAATAAAATGCAGAATAAATTACTTATGACAGCCAAGAATGTAAGACGAAAGTTGAAATAGGCCTTCACCTCTGCTCAGCTCTTGGCTTGCATGCATGATGAGGTAATACTAAGTCCCATTTCACCAGTGGAAAGCCTCTGTCGCAGTCCATCTGATCACAGGTAATGTCCACTTGCCAGACCTTAATTGTGAGGTGAGTGATGACTGTGCCAGTCCTCCACAGGTATTATTTGAACTGCTCAATTAAATGGCAAAATGTGAATGAAAAGCCCCCAAGAAGACTTTGAATGACAAACGTTCACAGTTCACTGTAGTAGTATATCGTACATAAGGCTTATGTAGAATCTTGAACTTCTTTACTAGAAAAAAGAGTGAATTTCAAGAACTCATTTTGCTTTCTGGTCTTAAATCCTTACTTGGAGGAGGAGTATACATACTGCTTTGCATTATATTTGCTTACATTCTGATTTAAATACAGACCTTTCCGAAGTGACCTTTAATTCTGAGAAAAATTGACCCTTCCCAGATCTGCTTTATATCTTTACGGACACCCTCGACCAAGGACATGGTTGTTATTGTGCATCTTAGGGTGCCCACATCAGCTCTCACAAGGATAATTGGTTACTAAACTAACATTTGGAAAAGAGGCCCTCCATTCTTTAGAGCAGACTCTGCTAGTGCTGCTTTACTTAAAGGTGTTAGCCAATATAGGCCCACTCATTAGTCAGTCAGTGAGACTTGATGTCTTGTTTGGTTGCCCAAATGGTCACAGAAATCACACTCAAACTGCTATTAGTGCTTGAACCTTTTGTCCATCCATACTAGTTAGTCACTGTGGACAAGCAGATACGAGACCCATTTTGACACCCTTTTCCTGCAGTGTGTGGCGACAAGACAGTTTTTTAAGAGGTGTTTTGAAAGAAACAGAAAATATCAGAATCGATCAGAGAGGTCCATTTCTTTTTTATTAGAATGTGTTTATACATATTTATGCATGCCCAATTTTCAGACAGTGGTGGAGATAGCAGTTCAGTACAACAGAGTTGAAAGAAAACTGTTAAGATATCTGTTCCAGATGCTGAACGTCAGCTGTCTTTTCAAGCGATGGATTTTCCTACTCAGTATCACCTTTTAGAAGTAAAATAAACCAGGGAGCCATCCGAGTTGCATACTGAAATGCTTAGTTTTTTGTATAGCCTTTATTCCCCTTTATTCCAAATATGGCTCAATGTGCCACTGTATTCCTTTGAGTCCAGGAAACACAGGAAGCTCAATGTATAGGAAACAGCAGAAGTGTAATAGGGATGCCTGGTGAATTCCTTATTCTGGACTGCTCAATGTAGACATTTCAGGCCTTAAAATCATTTTATTCATATACCTAGTAATGAAAACTTTACTCTGCATAGAGGTGTCAACATTTGTCTTCAAATCATCACCTGAATCTTGCATGTTCTGGCACTTGTATCTCCTTTAGGCATATTAGAATCTTTGATTTTTTTTTGCTGCTCCAGAAGAGAAAGCACCTGAACCAAATAATGTAGGATGTTGAATTGTTTGTCACAAACGACGGACAGCTTTTCACCTTACAGTCCTGAGCAGAATCGTGGGTAAGGTACATGCGACTAAAAACACTGCTCTGGGAAGGATGTGCAATGAAAACGATGATGCACGCATGTTATGGTTGAAATCCACTTTTCGGATTAATGAGTCTTTTTCCATATTAACTTATTTACTCATATTAACTGGGCTTAAAGTTCTACCTTGAGTGAACAAGCTGGTGGCAGATGACCCCACCAGACTACAAATATTACAAGAGTAGCATACAGAAATCCAGTCTTGATGTCAATGATTCCACTTCACACTTGGACCCAATTCCTTGCTTTATCCTTTTTAACAAATATTTTGAGTTAATTAACTTGAAGTTTGATGTATCTGAATTTATATTTCATATACGCCTTACTTCAGTCAGAAGATTTAAGGAGCTGTAAGCTTTCTCCCCTGGCGAAATGTAATTCATGTTTATGACAGCTCGGTGGTCTATTACATGCTTATTTGATTTGCACCTAGTATTGTGTAAGACTGGGGCTTATAATCAACTACAGATTGAAAAAATCATGCAGTGTTTTTTTTGTTTAGTGCCCACATTGTATGCTGCAGACACAGCCATTTCTCTTGTATTGCACTCTGCTGTGATTTGTCAGGGAAACCTCTCCCTGAAACTATACTGGTGGATGCTGCTTGTAGGCCTATATCTTTTATAGGTTTTCTTAACAGTTGCAACATAGGTTTCAATTGAAGCTTTCTTCAGTCTCCTTTACCTTGATACTACTTTAGGGCTAGTGCTTGGTTTTGCTTGTTTGAGGTTCAGAATTTCGTTTCAGGTGGTGCTTTTTGCAGATGTACTGCTTGGCATTCGATTCAGTACATGAAAATGCAAAACACAGCAGCAAATGGAAAGACAGTGTTGTGACCAGGGCACTGGCCAGTTCATTATTACTGCAGCTGGAGGTGGTAACGTTAAAGAGTGACAGATCAAGGAAGGCAAACATCATGGAGAAATTATTGTTGGCATGTATGTTAATATTTCAGTCACTTTAAAAATTCACTCAAAAGTAAACATTGTCTTAACTGACAAATGGACATTTCTTTGCTGAAGACATTCTACAAAACTATAAGAGGTTCATGTAATATGATGGAAATATAAATATATTGGAACATGTTGTTTAACATACTAACATCTGTACTTGTATCAGCCTATTTAAGCTCAGTTAGGTGTTTAGGGAATTGAGTAGAGGCATGGTACTACATGCGCTATGTCTCAGTAAGATCATAGAACTGTGAGATGAAATTGCCCTTACTGGTTATGCCAATGGTTAGAAGTATCTTTGTAATACTTTGCCTCTTTCCAGAACCCAGAAAGACGTGCCCGCACTCCTCCATTGTGCCCTTTGTCCGGGTCCATAAACATTCTTAATGTACAGCTGCTCTCCATGTGCAATTGCAACGTGTGTGTTGCGACCTATGACAAAACTTGTGACGTGTTTCACAATTCAGTGTTAGCATGTACAAACACCTATCAGGTGGTTTACTGATTGATTGTATTGTTCTTCCTGTCTGTTGCAATTCTGACTTTAACCACAGTTTAAAAAAAAAACATTATTTGTAATATGTCCTGCATCACTATAAAAATGCATACATAGATGCACAAAACTGACCTACCAATCAAAAATCTAAAACTCCAAAAGCTTTCCTACAAACACTCCTCCACCTTCCAAAACTGAGTTTTACCTGCTGCAGTTGTATTGCTTTTTGCAGTTTATGGGTCTAACAACACTAAACGTTTTTTTCTTGCCAATAGTCACAGCAGATGGAATGGGGAGACTCAAACTACTTATAATTGCAGAAATTCCCTGCTCACGTAGCATTTATTTTTAACTAGGTAACACCTGTGCTCCACCACTTTGCTTCCCGTGCTAAGATTGTTGCTGTTTGAAAATGTTAGTTTGGCCAGGTTCAGGATATTAGTATCTGGTTTCAGCCTCTAAAACAAGGCTGAGAAATCTGCAGGGAAGGTGTGAATTCACAAACTAGATGAACAAGTAACTTCTGTTTCCCTCAAGAAAACGTTTTGCCAGTTCTGTGGTAGAGACATCCGGACTTTTCACTTTAAATTACCATCTCTTTATTTCCTAGGAGTTTTAAAAATCACTTCAATACAAGTCGAGCTTTTGGTGCACCCTGTTATACCTCCATTCCCACTGAATGGACAAAGCTAAGAAACTTGTCTTTCATTTACTGACGTAACTGAAGCATGGCGAAAAGACTGACTTCACGATATTGGAAAGCTCTGTAATGGGATTACCCAGTAATGCTTTGTAATCTCCTTGAAACAGTTTTGCTTGTTGGTGCACCTAACGCACAAAAATGTTGTTTAACAAATACAGCCTGGAGGATTATACTGTAGCCTCACAGTACTGCAAAGCTAGAGAGCACCGTGAGTGACAATAGCACAGCATATTATTAGAGGTGCAAAAAGGCTTTTTATACTAAACCTTTCCTCATCTATTGCATAAGATTACAATTTATATTTTCCATCCAGTTGTGTAATCCAATGAAAGGATGTTATGCTGCAACGCACCACCCAAGAAGAAGGGGTCTTTATTAAAAAACCAATAGCCTCTCCTTGGTACTTATTTTCATTCTATATTGAAATTCTTTCTTTGTTTTCTCCTTAACATTCACAGGTGGGAAGGAGAATGCGCTCTAGCTTGGAATACTGTGTTGATTCCTTCAAAAGTTGCCTTGTAGATGATTGCCAAGAAGGAAAAACTAAGCACAACAAATAAAACAGCATATGCAATAACTATCGACATAACTCACCTGCGAGTTTCTGAGAAAACACAGTTTGTTTTATTATTTACACACAGGTGCAGAAAGGTGTTATGAGTGCTATGTGCTAATTGACCCATACATTATTTGCCAAAGAAGCTAATTAGCGCGGGATGTGGTGCTTCAAAATAGCTATCACCTTTAATAGTTCACTGATTGTTTGACAAAACCAATGAATCCAGAATGGGAGGTTGGTCAGGTATATATCTGACTTATGAAAAAGACCATTGTTCTAAATAATAAACATATTCCACTCGCTGAACTTTTACTAGTGATAGTTATTTCTAGTCAGACTTTAACCAACTTTAAGCAGATGATAACAGCAGTCAGTGACTGTGAATGTTCTTTTTTACTTTTTTTGGCAACCAGGGGAACTTTCAGGAAAAGGATGAGGCTTATTCTGGGTTATCAGCAGCACAAAGCCCAAGTGTTCAAGAATGGTTGGTGCAAGCTCGGACAACTCGTTCTCTCCAGCAACAGAAAAGCTTGCAGCGACAGAAGGTTGGTGTTGTGTGTCTCAAGACTACACTGCTGGGATTTTCATTGTTTTTAATTTTTGTTTATTGAGAAATCCAGTACTTGCAAAGTGACGTAGTGTTTGTATGTTTCATGTTTGCCTCAGAGACTCATGTTGTGTGACGTGCAGTGTAAGTAGCTGTTCAGTGGTTCCTTGTTGTCTGCTAGCAGACAGTCCTTACTATTTGGATAGTAGTATTCTTTACACAGGTACGTGTTCCAGAATTGGATACATTTAAACGACAAGAAGGTTTTTGCTGAAAACCTGGGCCTGGACAAAGGGAAATATTTTGTATTATTATTGTTATTTATGGTAGAAGTGTTAGTAGTGCTGTTATCATTGTTATGAATTTGTTAACTAGCCCTTGATAAATGTCCTTTACTTATTTTCTTCTTATTATTATTCCTTTTCTTTGTATTATTATTAATATTCAATTATTGTTAGGCAGGCCTTGGTAAATAACTTTTAGATTATTATTGATGATGAATATGATGCAGATGATGATAATGATATAATAATAATAGTAATATAACAACAACAGTAGTACAAATAATAATAGTACATCTACTTCGTACAGGGAGATTACATCTTCTTACCATGAATCATTATCTTTATATAGTCAGCCTTTAATTTCTTTAATCTCTATCCAATTGAAAGATAGTAATTTATTTCTGCAGTTCTTTATCTCTTTATTTAGAAAATGAAATACTTTTGTGGTATGAAACTCTTTTTTTCACATTTATGACTGAAGATGTATACCCCTCATCAAATTAGTTACTTTTCTGTGATAATACTTAGGAGCTGGAAAAAGAGCTTGCTGAGCAGAAAAATCTCCTCCGATCAGTAGCAAGTCGTGGAGGGGAAATCCTTACTCAGTACACAACAGTAGATGGTCTGAGTTCTGGGTAAGTTTGCTTCACAGCTTTGATTTTGGTATTTATTAGGAAGATGGGTATGTATTTTGAAAGGTCTGCTTTCTGTGTTGTAATGGAGAAGGTTAGAAATAACCTAAGATCCCTAACCAACGTTAACTTGACACCTTTTGTAAGAAGTTAACTTCTCTTTAATCACAAATCTGATTTCATCTCACTGGTTACCAAGAACATCTCTTTCATGACATGATTGAGTCTTTGGATATCCTAGCCAATATTTTTTAAAAGAAAAGCCATACCCTTGTGTTATGAAAGTAATGGATGTATTACTAAGTTGATAGTTCGTGTGAGGAAAACCTGATGGCAAAGATAAACAGTTCCAAAAGAGTCTGCACATTTGCTGTACACCATGGTCACAAAAGCCTTCCTTTGTACCAGAAATCGTATTTCACTCAGCAAATTAAAAAGAATGATGTTAAGGCTCTTGGATAATGTAAATTCATCCAGAAATGTACCAGATCATACTGTATACACTTCGTTTTACACCTTAATAGACTCTTGTTGACCACTGAACAATAGTTTTCCATCTCTAAGATCAAAAATATTTTAAAAACTTGACACAAAATGAACATAAGCAAGATAACCTTCTTTGGGATAGCTATCACTATAACAAACTATGTCAAGCCTGCACTCACTGAACAAGATGTTGTAAAAAGCATTACAATTTTGACCTGCTTACCACCACAGTTAGAATTCATGAGCAAATTCATCATCTTAGGCCCTTGAACATGATTTACTAAAGTGTGCTCCTAGTTTAGGTCTTTATTGTTGACAGGCCTCAATAGTTCACACTTGACACCATTTGTCTTTTCTCATCTACTTTTAGCCATAAAACCCCTCTCTCCTAGCCATGCTGGCCCATCTTCTCAATCATTCATCTTTGACCAAAGTAGATGTCAATAAGTAAGCCAGAGTCTGATTCCAGATGCATGACAGTAATACCTAGCTTACTGTTTCAATGAAGAAAGCCACCAGTAAACCTTAAGTCTGATTCCTTTTTAGACATTAGACACATCCTAAAGCGATGCATAGCGTTTTCAACACAGTGAACATAAGGCTAGTTTAACTCCCATTGGATCAGGAAAGCTTTGCCAAAGAAAGTTGTCAGTTCACCACCAGCACTCTCTTAAGTCAGATCAAAGTTTAAAATTCCGACAAAGACTTTAGGCATTGATTTGAAAAATACTGCTTGGAGTGTTGTCATGCAGAGGTTTACTGGTCATTCTGGCACTTTAAGTAATAAATGGTGCAAAATGCTATAGTGCAGCTAACGATTATGCAAGTATTTGGACGTGTATTTGGAACTAATTTTGACCTAAATTATAAACAAAGGGGGATAATGCGAGGAATCCCTTTTTGTAGTCTTTTGCCCATGTTATTACCTGGGAGACTGAATGTACAGTTAGTACTATCTAAAATGTGAAATTTGGTTATTCACTGCCGTTTGTTCATAACAGTGGAAAATACTGGTGTCACTCTTGTGTGCCTAACGAGTGCCTTCTTTCTCTGCCACTGGCCTGTGAAGACCTTTGGCTGACAGACATTTTTGTGCATTTTGGCATCTACAAAGAGTAGGATACCCGTTTTTTTTATTTTTTGCATCTAAATAGAGAGATGGACAGAGAATGGTGAGAGATAGAGTGAAAATGGTGAGAATAATTGGAAGGAAACCAGGTGTATATATGATTTTAGATACATAGAGCTGGATAGAGAGTCTGAATGAGAATAAAGTCATGTTATGCATGCCTCTGGCATAACAGCTTTATCCATGCACAGCTGAATTGTATATAGGTAGAGGATTTAGGGGCCATATACCAGATAAGATTGTAGGCCAGTAGCTGTCAACATGGAGTTTTTCTACCTCTGGATTTCTAGTGAAATCATTCACAACATACGCTTCATTCTTCTTCTACGTGTGATGTCACTTGTAGTCCCTTTTTGCAAAACAATCCCATTATTCACCACTAAACTTCTATATTTGTATATTTGCAACCCTAGAACCTGCATAGTCATATAGAAGGAGCATCCTGCAAATGGCATGATAATTATACTATGTAAACTAAGCTGTTCCAAAACCTAGTGAACCTCACTCTGACTAAATACTTAAGTCCTGTTTTCTTCTGCTGATAGTATTAGACCCGATGCTTTGTCCAGGGAGCTGGGACTTGAAGGGGAAAACCCTTCTCTAAAAGGACAGATGACCTTAAAATGGGAAAGTCTGCTTCAGGAGCTTAGCACAAAGGAGAGGCTCCTCCAGAAAGCCTTGGAACAGGAGCAAGAACAACCGGTAAATATTCTACTCTAATTTACGTGGTGTGATGTACTAAATGTTTACTTTTTTCTGACAACTGCTTGATTATCATATGTATCAGTACATAGATATCTAATTTAAAACCTCTTTTTCAAACAAATGTGCAGTTCTAATTCACAAACGTGTAACCATTATTTTCCTTTCTCTGTCTATGTGTAAGAACACATGTTTCTAAGTCAAAGGGTCACTGTAACATTGAATCTGTTGTTGAACACTGATTCGCGGATTACATGTGACATTTTTCATAGCAGTGAAATGTTAAGAAGAAATAACTATTTATGATGATGCAATTTCTGGGACATGTATGTGGATAATAACATAGCAATACCCCCATTAATATGCCTATCACTCTTGTGAAAACATTGCAGCCATAACAGAATCAGTATGGCAAGAGGTGTTTTATAAATGAAGTTAATTTCCATGACTCCTTTATCTGAATCTCCCATCATTTAGTCTATGCTATTTAATATTTTGAAAGCTCTCGTCCACTTTTGTAAAATAAACATTGTGCAACCATTCTACCATGAACATACATAAATATTGTTTTATTTGGGTTAGCACATTTTTTTTTTTTTTAAACCTGGATTATTGATTTGACTTAAAAAAAAAGGCCGTCTTTGATTAAACCATGTTATTGATGTACGTGGGATATCCATAATTTTCTTATTGTGCTTTGCATTTCACTGTTTGTCAAAGCACATGGCCAGTGCATCAGAGAATCAAACATTGTGCACACATTCTGCTGCTTCTTTCCCAGTAATCTTGGTAGTGATTGTGTGTCTGCATCTTGTTTTAGTGTAAGTGCCTCCGTGGTGATTGTAAACTTCTTTTTCCTTTTTCCTTTCTATTCATAAATGTAACTGAAGCGTCTGTTCTCAAATGTTGCTCGTTTTAACAGATTTACAGCAAAACAAGTAGATTGATGTCTGGATTGGCTACCTACACAGCAGAGCCACAAGCACAAGAAAAATCATGTGTTGTATCTTTGATGGAGAATTTAACTCAGGCTTTAGAAGATGTCTCATCTCAGGTAGAGCTGTATTTACATCTGGAAACAAGCATGATTATATTTTAATGTAAATGATGTATCACTTTTCTAAATTTCAATCTATCTGTCTTTAAAACTTAATTCATGTTAATCACTGAAGGATGAAAGAGTCCCCTCTTGAATGTTAATCAGCGGTTATGTTTCAATTTATTTGGATTAATTAATGTAATTACTATTTTCAGATTAGTAAAAAAGCATCATTGCTATCATAGAAACTGTCCTTCGGAGCATCCTTCATAAGAAAGTCATGGGTGCATCTGTAATTTTGTAAACTGTTTAGTTCTAGGAGGAAGAGTTTACATCTAAACACATTTATTTAGGATCTCTTAGTTACATTAGTTTATATAAATTGGGCAAAGGAAAACATTAGCATACCATAAGCTCAGAACTAATTATTCAGAGGCTTTTTTTGTGAATAATGGGTTGTGTGACAAAAATCATAAATGAGCGAACACAATTTTTCAAATTGTTAGTGGTAAAATATGCACTTTACTCTTGTGCACATCTTGCCGTCTGTATGATTTTCACTATCCCTTATCCAAATTATGTAAGTTTTTAAGAGCAGCAACTTCTATTGTCATACTTTGATTTGTTGAATGTCTTAGTATTCCTTTTGTAATTGTTACAGGTTAATCTTTCTCTTCATATGCCTAGCACATATGTATGTTTTGCAAAAACTTCTCTTCCTCGAGACCAGCAGGAACATAGGTCTATACAATTTTTGAGAACCATTATCAGCCAATTTCTCGGTTTTTAGTTTAACAGATGTTATGAGAGTCTGTAAAATTAAGAACCAGCAAGTGGGTTATTGTGGTCTGTAAAGACTTGTATAGTGCTACAATCTTACTTATAACTGCTTGCTACAAATGGAATGCCATGACATTCAATAAATAAAAGTGTCACAATATAAATGGACACTGAGTTATGTGAATTGCTTTACTTCTCTAATGTTGAGTTAACTACAGAATAGACATTGCTGGTGGGAGGATTGTGCAGTAATTTTGGGAAACTCTAAGCATGTTATACCTATTATCAGCTGTACCTAGTGTCTGACTGAATAAATCCACCCTCCTCTTCCTTCTGACCACTATAGATGTTGGCATGATTAATATTGTCTTGGAACATGTGTCTTCTCTGCTTTATGTTGATAGCTTACACTCTTTACATTGCCTATTGAATTATTTTATTACCACCAATGATGTCATTAAACATAGTGTGTGTAGGCCTGAGTCATTATGTGTGATGGTCCTGAGTTTACTACACTCTGTGCACTGACCATTAGTAGACTTTAGGCTCCTAACAATCTTTTCAAAATGTGATCTCTTCTTCTCTTGTCTGTGTTGATACATTTACTCGTAGTTTTGCTTGAGTTGATTGCATTTATATATGTCGTATTTGTAAAGCGCAACCATCGCCGAAAGGCAGGAGAACACTGAACAGGATTGAAGGCAAAGATATAGTTAAAGAGTGATTTGTTAAGTTGTTTACCTCCAAGTAAGTGTGGCATGCACCCTGTAACCAGCAAACAGTGTTTCTGAAATATCAGAGAAAACGTTATTTTCAGAATTTGAAAGGTCATCAAAATAGTTAATTAAAAGTTGTAGATGAGTGAGATGGATACTAAAATGTAGATATAGGTGGGAATGTTCACACGATGGGCCATGTGATGGACTCAGTTTTACTGAGAGTCTCTAATGTCTCTCTCCCTAAAAGAACATGCAATGTCATCAATTATCCCACAATAGAAGATGATGTTTTATTTGATTGATTTTCGTGGAATCACAATGTAAAACCAGTTATTACAAAAAGCTGTTCTTTCTTATACATACTTGTAGACTTGTTTTACACTGTATTGTTTATGTTTCTGCTTTTGTTTGTCTCTTTGGACTCTGTCCTGGTGCTGGCAGTGGGGCAATATAAGCCTTGTTGCTCTCTTTTTTGCAGGTTGGAGGTGCAGAGAAGAAGAGTCTTCTCCTGCAACAAAAGTTGTATGACACTGTGTCAGCAACTTCCACTTGGGTTGATGGCATTGAAGAACGCTTGTTTGTTGCCACAGCCCTTCAACCAGAAGAGACAGAATCATGCCTCTATAACCAGGAGGTAGGCATTGCAAATTCATGTTCGCATTATGTTTCTATTGCTAGGCAGTGTTAAGCATTGAAAACCAGCAAGCATGGCTGAAGGAGCATAGGGCTCATAGTGCAGTGTCCATATTGGTTGTTGTCCCCTCACAATTATGTTGGTGTCATTTATGTGCTGTAATGAAAATCTCAGTCAGGGTAATCACCTTCATTATATCCAGTTTGTGCCACCAGAAGCTGTGGCTCGTAACCAAAGGTCCTAAATCTTAAATTTTTTGCACATACAATGAAGGTATGAGCACAAAAAACATATTTGACAGTAATGCCCTATTCCAGATTCACAGAATATTAAATTGTCGACCTTTACCCGTGCATTGGGATTTATTTCTATGAACATTAAGCCACCATAGTTGATTTTCCACATATACAAATCAAAGGGTAGGTTCAGTTTCAAGGGCCTTACTGCGCAGTTTCCATCTCTGAAAGGTGGTGAAAACCCACACACTTGTCACTTAGTTTCTCTCAGTCAAAACACACAAAAATGTACCAATGTTAAGGTCAGGTGGGCATGCATTTCAAAACTGGAACTGGGAAGGGAGGAATTTAATGTATTCTGGGAGCATGGGTTAAAGTGTTTCCTCAAGAGGATATATATTTCCTGCATGGAGAATCAATGCATGTCTTAATGTACCTTTGGATTACATTACTGCATGGAGGATTGTATCCATGGTTATTGCTCCACTATACTAAATTTTGAAATACTTGAGTACTGTGGAAACCTACATATGGCTCAGTTTTGTAGAGGTATTCCTGGCGTACATTATGGATGCCCTAAAAGTTAGACATTTGATGCAATCTTAGGAGTAAGCCAATATGAGTCAACCACTGACGTTCAGGGCAGCTACTTTGTGAATGAATTTGAGATTAAATAGGAGGAGCTGTCTAGATATCATGCCATCAGTGGGCTGAAAATGGCTGATGTAGCAGAGTGTCTCAAAAGCGACAGTAAGTTTTGGAAAGAGAAGCGCATATCTTGTAATGACGTAGGTTGGTTAGATGAGAGACAACAGGGGAGCAATTCAGTATTTATAATAGTTAAGTGTAGGAAGCTGGCTCTCTATATAATGTACTAAAATGATGTACACTGTACAGAGAGTCCAGGTAGCCCCACTTGGGTCAAGGGCTTGCTTCAGCAATCTCAAGATGCTCTATTTATGGTAGTGTGGTTGGGCAGCCCTAGGCTTATCAGAGGGGAGTGTTAAGCATTTGTTGCACACAAAAAAATCAAGCAATGAGGCACACATTGTAGGAAGGTGGCTCTTTATGACATGGTTTCCCCCCACTTTTTACCTGGTATTTGCTTAATTATTGATTGGGGAGGTGGACAGTCCCCGGCACTTGCACCAGCAGTGAGTGGTGTCGCCCTTTTGACCACCTTTGCTTGCTGATATATATATATATGTGTTTCTGTGTATATGTATACAGGGAGTGCAGAATTATTAGGCAAGTTGTATTTTTGAGGATTAATTTTATTATTGAACAACAACCATGTTCTCAATGAACCCAAAAAACTCATTAATAACAAAGCTGAATATTTTTGGAAGTAGTTTTTAGTTTGTTTTTAGTTTTAGCCATGTTAGGGGGATATCTGTGTGTGCAGGTGACTATTACTGTGCATAATTATTAGGCAACTTAACAAAAAAAAAATATATACCCATTTCAATTATTTATTATTACCAGTGAAACCAATATAACATCTCAACATTCACAAATATACGTTTCTGACATTCAAAAACAAAACAAAAACAAATCAGTGACCAATATAGCCACCTTTCTTTGCAAGGACACTCAAAAGCCTGCCATCCATGGATGCTGTCAGTGTTTTGATCTGTTCACCATCAACATTGCGTGCAGCAGCAACCACAGCCTCCCAGACAGTGTTCAGAGAGGTGTACTGTTTTCCCTCCTTGTAAATCTCACATTTGATGATGGACCACAGGTTCTCAATGGGGTTCAGATCAGGTGAACAAGGAGGCCATGTCATTAGATTTCCTTCTTTTATACCCTTTCTTGCCAGCCACGCTGTGGAGTACTTGGACGCGTGTGATGGAGCATTGTCCTGCATGAAAATCATGTTTTTCTTGAAGGATGCAGACTTCTTCCTGTACCACTGCTTGAAGAAGGTGTCTTCCAGGAACTGGCAGTAGGACTGGGAGTTGAGCTTGACTCCATCCTCAACCCGAAAAGGCCCCACAAGCTCATCTTTGATGATACCAGCCCAAACCAGTACTCCACCTCCACCTTGCTGGCGTCTGAGTCGGACTGGAGCTCTCTGCCCTTTACCAATCCAGCCACGGGCCCATCCATCTGGCCCATCAAGACTCACTCTCATTTCATCAGTCCATAAAACCTTAGAAAAATCAGTCTTGAGATATTTCTTGGCCCAGTCTTGACGTTTCAGCTTGTGTGTCTTGTTCAGTGGTGGTCGTCTTTCAGCCTTTCTTACCTTGGCCATGTCTCTGAGTATTGCACACCTTGTGCTTTTGGGCACTCCAGTGATGTTGCAGCTCTGGAATATGGCCAAACTGGTGGCAAGTGGCATCGTGGCAGCTGCACGCTTGACTTTTCTCAGTTCATGGGCAGTTATTTTGCGCCTTGGTTTTTCCACACGCTTCTTGCGACCCTGTTGACTATTTTGAATGAAACGCTTGATTGTTCGATGATCACGCTTCAGAAGCTTTGCAATTTTAAGAGTGCTGCATCCCTCTGCAAGATATCTCACTATTTTTGACTTTTCTGAGCCTGTCAAGTCCTTCTTTTGACCCATTTCGCCAAAGGAAAGGAAGTTGCCTAATAATTATGCACACCTGATATAGGGTGTTGATGTCATTAGACCACACCCCTTCTCATTACAGAGATGCACATCACCTAATATGCTTAATTGGTAGTAGGCTTTCGAGCCTATACAGCTTGGAGTAAGACAACATGCATAAAGAGGAGGATGTGGTCAAAATACTAATTTGCCTAATAATTCTGCACTCCCTGTATATACATGTGTATATATATATTTATATATATATATATATGTGTGTGTGTGATTTTCATCATGCCACTTTTACTAGACTTGCTGAGTTATCTTGTTTTCTTTCTGTGTGGTTCTGTTTGGTATCCTAACCAGCCTGACTTTTGCTGTTGTGTGATAAATGTAGATTCCTTTGTGTATTTCTTTTTGCAATTTCTGTGTTTTGATGTTGTGTTCTTCACATTTTTGCTAGAAACATTTTAAGATTATATCATGTGTTTCTATCTTCTACATTTTTTTCCTCTAGGAAACATGTAATTTGCAGTATTGTGAGAAATGGATACAATATCTTGTCTCACGCTGGGCTGTTCACTGTGTAAAGCAAGAAATGTATTACAATGTTATTTACATTGGTGCTAAAGTAACTACAATGTTATACATTTGCTATAGTTGACAGCCCATTGGCAAATTCACATTGATTGTACCCTATACCTCAAAGGCCTGATTCACAAAGGTAAACTTCCATGTTTGTGTAAGATTCTCTTTTTCAGTATTCACAAAACTGCAATTTGACAACACTTTACGACTGCAGAGACTCTGGATCTGAGTAGAGTACCAGTCATATAAAAAGATAGGCCTGCCCTTTCTTTTTATGTGCAGAGTTCCCCGCCCCAACTCTGGAGTCTCTGCAATCGTAAAGTTACTATTTTGCAGTTTTTTGAATACCAAAAAAGAATAAACTTTAACAAACACTTAAGTTTACTTTTGTGAATCAGGCAGTATAGATTTAATCAGAATCTAACACACACAAACACATACATATCACTTCATCCTTATAATGTAGGTGACGTTTTGCAGAGTTTTGCTTAAATTGTGCGAGGTTCCAGGAACCTTTCTGAACAGTGACCTCCTGCAAGCAGGTTGTGTCTTGAGAAGTTCAAACTTCATAGAACAGGTCTATTAAAACTCTTCTCGCATCAGGGCAGTGTAAATATTTTTCCTGTGACAAAGGCGTCCCTCACCAAATAACTAAAGACACAAACGAGAGCCAATTGTGTTTACATAATTGTGCAGTACTTTAATTGTGTAGTAGATGGGAATAATGACTTTTCAGGTTATTGAGACTGTTTGGTTAAATTTCTATGTTTGTGTTTCTGTCACTGATTTTAGAAGAAGGAGTGATGCATGTTTTTCCCCTTCCAGACTCTTGCCAAAGATATTAAAGAGATGTCTGAAGAAATTGACAAAAACAAGATTCTCTATTTCCAAACTCTTCCTGAAAATGATGAGAACCAAGAGGTCATAGAAGACACCATGTACTGTCTCCTTGGGAGGCTGAATACTCTGGAGTCTTTGGTGAACCAGCGATGCCATCAAATGAAAGGGAGACTACAACAACTGGTCACTTTCCAGGTGCGCTGAAGGATTGTGTTTAAAATTATAGTCTTTTAAGTGTAAGCTAAATGAGTAGCTGTAGCATGCTGAGAGTTTTTTCCACTTTGATTTTGGCTCAGCAGTGTTGCCCACCATATCTTAACTGTTTCTCAATCTGACCCTGTTATTCCTCACCCCTGACTATTTCCATTCAAGATATAGTCTCACCTTCTCCTAGTGCATAAATGTGTTTCCTTGTCTCTCTCGGCTCAGTGGCAGTGTGGCCCTGCCCCCTGCCTGCTAGTCCTAGTGTGCCCCATGTGGATTAAGACTCTCTTGTAAAAACATTACTTCACCTCAGTGTTCTTCAAACTATGGCTCAAAGTGGTGGGCATATCAGAGAGGAGGATTGGGCTATACTCTAATAATGAAATGAATGGTTGAATGATGACAGGCTGAATTGATGAATAGCCTGCTTTCAGCACTAAACCAATTTTTTTGTTGAAGAGCCTGTGCTATAAAAGCTATTATAAATGATACCAAGTTCTTTAACTTGTAAATGCCTGTCTACTGACATCCTGTTTAATGAGGTCATGGTAGAGAAGTGAGAAGCAGTTTTCTGCATAAAACACAAGTAGGACTTGATAAATAGCTGTGCGTACACATTGTTAGTGCCTTGCATGCCTCACAGGAAGACCGTAGTCACAAAATCCAATCTTGGATGCAGAATTATTCATTGCAGTAACCCTGCGTGACAAGAAACTAGGTGCTACAGAGAAGCTTTAAGTGGTAAAAAAACAGGAGGCAGTGCAGAGCTCCAGCCCTGGTGTGGCATTGTGCAAAAGGGCCATTATACATTTTTTTAAAGTAGTTATTTTTTTACAAAGCCCATAATACATAAAACCTTTGCTGATGCAAAAAAAAATTAGGAAACCGATTTGCTTACATTCATACTTGAATAACTGGGTTTCCAGCAAAAGCCATTCTCATCATGTTATACTACAACTCCATCCTTCACAATTAATAGGTGGAGAAAATATGTCTTTTTTGCACGTGTTGTTGTAGGTACACATTTCTTTTCAAGACTTCTAACTGCAGATTCATCAGGGGTCAGAATGGATCCAGAAAATCCTAAGTGGTACCCCTGTGTGTCGGCACATGGTGCTGTTGGATCAGCTATGAGCATGTGACGTGCATGGGCCTAAATACGGACCACCTATTCGCGCTGACACTAGTTAGTTTCTTTCCGCACTATCAGAAATGGATCCTGAAATACCCCTTCTATCTTCAAAGCTCTTTCTTGTTCCAAATCTTTTAAGATCTGCTGTGATTGCACCCTGAAGCACCTCAAGGCTGTTCTTGATTCTGTGTGGCAGCACTGCAACACCACGAGCCAGGATTGGTTGAGGTAAAAAAGTAGTTCCTGCTCCAGAGGTTGCCCTCATGACCGGTCTTCTTTGTGCTCCAAGTCCTTGAGGAAATTTTACAAAAGTACGGAGTACAAGTGGGCCCTATCCCACCACTTTCGGACCCCAATAAGATGCAAGTGCATCACTATGTCAACCAGAATTCCCAGGTCCATTGGCGCCTTCACAGCAAATCAAAGAATTTTATGATCCCAGGCTAGAACTTTTTGGTACATTACGGACTCCCTCTGGTGCACCTTCAGGCCCAAGAAGCTGAGAGGCCTTCCAACTGGGCTTCTGCTTGGGGATTGCCTTCAGCATCAGTCAGGCCTGCTGGAACCTCCCAGGGCTCCGGACCAACATCAATACAGGTTGCCTTCCCAGTTCCACTTCTGCACATAATCTGCTGATGCCATCTCCATGGACTCTGGACAATAAAGGCTATCCCATAGTGCTGTCTGACAACACCAGCATACATTTACTGAGGTTGCACACTTCTTTGTCTGACCCACAACCCCTCTGCTATTCTTCTGATATTGACACAGTGCCTCTGCCTTTTGGTAGGGCTCAGGTCCTTTATGACCTTTTCGCCACAGATTCTGACAAAGTGGGTCATGATGTTATGTTGGAGGCGAGATTGCCCCGCCCTACTTGGAGGATAACTGGTACATTAATCTCCAGGATGCCAGTGGTCTGGCCACCTCCCCAGGCACTGGTCTAGTTTCTACACCAGGATCAGCCACTGAAGACAGCACCTCCTTCGCTGTTGTTACACGAAGGGCAGTAGAGATCCTTGATCTCCCCCTTCCTGCTCAAGAAGTTAAAACTAATGCCCGGACAGAGGTGTTTTAACCTGGCCAGATGTGTTCTGGGCCTCTGTTACATTTAATGAGGTGCCTCACAGATATGCTCTCGGTCATTAGGCCAACCCTTTTTCAGATCCACCTCTGCATCACCAGATTGCAAGATGTGATCGCCCTTCTCCAGGCAACCTGTCTTTCTCACCCAGCATCCTCCTCGGCCACTAAAGTGAACCCAAACTCATTTACCTCTACTATTTCCCGAAATGGAAGTGAAGAGAATTGAAACCTTTAGCAAGTCGGATGTCCCCTCCACAAGCCGAGCTCTTTATTCGGTGAATGCTAGCTGCCTTTAAGGCCAACATTCTTATGCATTATAGGACTCTATGGCCTAAGTGTTGCCCATGGTTCCGAAGACCATGCAGGATGGCTGCAATGTGGCCAACTTCAACATTCGCTTTGAACTGTACATGACTCACTCCTTTGGTAGGGCTATTAAAACTAGGGTGGCCCTTGGCAGACATGCTTGGATGCAGCCCACCGGCTTTTCGGGAGACAATGAGGCCATCCTTATGGATATGCCATTTGAAGACTCCCAGTTGTTTGGCAACACTTCAGGCATAGCAGGGCATTGGTGTGCTCTTTGGACCTTTCTGCCCCTCCTTGCCAATCACATCAGAAGTTCTGACCCTTCAGGGCTTTGATAAAGGCTACCAACACTTCTAATATTCCCACAGAAGCATCAGTCATCACAGTGTTTTCCTGGCCACTGCCACGGTGCGCCTTGAAGAAGGGACAGTGGGCAGCCTAGTCTTCCACAGTCCCAGCTGCAGCCCCCCCTAAACAACACAAGACCACCACGTCGGTGGCCAGATGCAACACTGTCTTTCTGATTGGGACTTCTAGCTGCAGATTCCTTCCATTTTGAATATTCCTAAGGCATCAGACTGGATCTGAAAACGTTTCTATAGTATCTCTTTGCACTGGTAGAAGGTGTTGTGTAGCTTCGTACTGATGTCTCTCCGGTCCGAAATTGGCATACGGGGACTATACAGGCACCACCTCTGGGTGCTGACATCATTTTCTTTCTTTCTGCACCATCAGATGCAGATCCAGAGCTTCTTTTTGTCTCCTAGAGTCTCTTATCTCGATTTTTCCTTCTCTTACAAAACATTTTTGCAGTGTGTAAAGGATGTCAACCCCAACAGAATTGAAACCTGTGAATACTGTTGCAAGCAGATGCCTGTGATAAATCCCCACCAGGTATGCCTGTGGTGTCTAGGGTCATGCACAACTCCAAGATCTGCAGAGACTGCACGTCCATGAACCCAAAGGCCATTAGGGATTGCAAGGCACAGGAAGACGCAGTATTGGGATTGCTTCAAACCCCTTTCCAAGTCCAAAGCTCAATCCCGGCCCCTCTCCTGTTGCTTGATTCAACGGAGCTGGTCTAGAGGCCTGTCTTCATCATGCTCAAAACCTTCTGGCAACCAAAAACAAACACAAGAAGTCAAAGGAAGTTCTGCTCCTTCATTCCAAGACCACTCCCATGATGAAGTGTGTGGGCGGTGCCAACCGCCTGACTCCTGCTCTCGAAGTCAGCTGACTGCAGAGCCTATTCTGAGGCTGCTTTCAGTACAACCCGAGTTTCCAGAGCCTTCAAGCACACTGCATCAGATCAAAGTCTTATGTGCGGCTATGCTCTGGCTCTTCGGATCTCTGCTGAATCTGTCTAGCAGAGGCTTCTTCATCAAGTAGCTTGTGAGATACTGGGAGCTATGCAGCTATCTGTAAGTAGCTCTTCTATGGGCAGCCTTGGAACTCAATTAGAAGCTTTTGCTTTGCTGAAATAGTGTATGTATACTAAAATTGAAAAGCATGTATTTTGAGACTAAAATGTGTGTATTTTCAGAACTCATAAATTGATGTTTAGGGATAAAGGGCTGAATTTCCAAGATATACTTAAAGCTGATATTTGAGTGTTAAAAATAAAAGGGTGTTGAGGAGACTTATTACTATTAACTATTCGCTAGGAGCAGTCCAGCTTTGGCTGTTGTGTTTTACACATGCAGAGGCATTCTATATTGACAGACATTTTTACATCATAGCTGACAACCATGCCCGATGCATTGAGGTGATCACAGCTGGTAATCTTCTATAAGGTGGCCATTTATGTGATTTTTTCTTTTGTTGTTATTACATCTCTAATAATATTAGTAGCCCGAGAGGATTTTTATTGAACATAAGCGGCTCCTATTTCAGAAAAGGTTGGAGAACCCTGGTCTAGCGCACCTAAGGGCCCCACAGAGTCAAGAGATCTTCCACTTGTACTACAGCTGGTGGGTTAGCCCTAAGTGCCAGCTTGCCCCTATGAGCCACTTCTGCCCTCGGCTCCCACTCCGATGCTGCTCCCATGTCAGTCATGGGTATGTTAATGCCTGAGAAAGCGATTCTGATTCTCCTATATAAATTAGACTGATGACTCGCACTGATCTGACCGAGGTGCCAGCCGCTGCACTCAGACTTCCACAGGCACCATTCTTTTCATTCCATTTTCTGCACTGACTCTGACAACCACTATGACCAGGGTAATAAATTTGTTCAGTCCTATACCAAGGTCGATTGGTATGAGGACTTGCAGGAGGCTAGTAGGCAAGATACCACCAGAGACAGCTCTTTTTTCTCCCCCTAACCCAGCCACAGAAGAATCTTACTCCTGTGCAATGGTTATGCAAGGGCACCTGAAGTTCTTGACCCCCATCTCCCCACCATGATGGTGAAAACAAATGTCGACTGAGGATCTACAACCAGGCCAGACTACTTTTGAGCCCCTCCTCCCTTTCAATGAGGCCCTGACAGTTACTGTCCAAGTGCTTATTCTAGATCTGCTCCCTGTCAGCACCTTCCTCCGGAAAGAGAAATTCAAAATGCTCACCCTAATCCAAGTCTTGTGTGCCCTCAACACTTGAGACTGGATGGTCACTTCAACCTGCAGGACCCGTATTTTCATATTAGTGTCCTGCCGGCAAATCAGCGCTACCTGTGGTTTGTGGTGGCAGTGGAGCATTTTCAGTTTTCTGTGCTCCCCTTTGGTCTCACCATCACCCCCCGGGTACTCATGAAAGTGATAGCGGTAGTGGTAGCACACCTTTGCAGGTCAGGGATGCTCGTCTTCTCTTACCCCTACGATTGGGTGTTGAAGGTGGCCTTGTCCCAGACAGTAATCAAAGGCTTCCAGACAACAGTGAACCTCCTATCACCTTTGGGGTTTACTATAAACATGTACTATAAATGGTTTTGTTTTGTGCCTTTCCCCTGGCAAAGAAAGTCCTGGGCATTCAGGCTATAATCCAGATCTTTCAGCCTCTAAACTGGATTTCAGTGAGGTTGATGCTGCAGCTGTTAGAACTCCTGTATCCTGCTTGTCAAGCATGCCAGTTGGCATATGCGGGCTGTGCAGTGGGATCTGAAGTCTCAGATCGCCTAATCTCAAGGATACCTCTCTGACCATATTCAGATTTCAGAGGATACTACAAAAGATCTGGAGTGATTGTTACTGGACCTTGATTGGATCAGAGGCAGACCTCCTCATCTCCTCACCCACAGCTGACAGTGGGGACCGATGCATCTGCTGGGGGAGATGGAGATCAGAGGCCTCTGGTCTCCTGTAAAGTGACAGCTCCATATCGGCCTTCTCGAGCTGAGGCCCTTCCTGTCATCCTTGAAGGAGAGGGTGGTACAGGTACGCACTGACAACACTGCTGCCATGGGTTACTGCAACAAATGGGAGAGTGGGGTCACAGACCATGTGCCATGAGGCCTTGTGCCTCTGGGAATGGCTAGACCACCAAGTAATCTTCCTGTTAGAGAAGACAGGGTGGACAAACTGAGCTGTGAGCACCTAATGGATCATGAGTGGTAGTTGCATCCGGAGTTGGTTCAAGGTATTTTCAGCAAATGGGAAGAGCCTTGACTTGATGTGTTCGCACCACCAAGAACGCCCAGTGTCAGCACTTCTGCGCGCTGGAGTTTCCAGGTGTGTCTCCTCAGAGACACGTTCCGCCTCAGTGAATCTCTGGACTCCTGCCTTTCCACAGATAGCACTTCTGCACCAAGTTCTCAAGAAGATCAGGACTGTAGGAAACTGGGTTTTGGTTGCATTAGCCCCCCCTCACGTTTTGCCTGTTATTTGATGCAACTTGGAGTGAAGAGCACTGGGTTCCTGCTAACCAGGGCCCCTGTGCCAGTGTTCTTTCCCCAAAACTGCACAATTGGTCCCCCAATTGGCAATACCTTTGGCACCCCTGTAAGTCCCTAGTGAACGGTACTCTGTGCACCTAGAGCAAGGGTACCAAAGAATGTCCCTAAGACATACTGTGCCACCCTAAGGGACTCCTCACAGAGCTCACGCAAACTGACACTGCAGGCTGTGTGTCTTGGTGCAGATAAAACTGAAAACACGACATGGCACACAGCCTGTGTGCTGTGCCCACTAACACTACATGCAAATATTTG
This sequence comes from Pleurodeles waltl, assembly GCF_031143425.1. Classification (NCBI taxonomy): domain Eukaryota; kingdom Metazoa; phylum Chordata; class Amphibia; order Caudata; family Salamandridae; genus Pleurodeles; species Pleurodeles waltl. The sequence goes on along the minus strand of NC_090444.1, from coordinate 756,527,985 downwards.
CAAGTCACCCCTACAGCAGGCCTTCCAGCCCTAAAGGAAGGGTGCATTAAATTACTGTTATAATTATATGTGTGGACATATCTCCAAGAGCAGATATGCCACTGCTATGTCTTGTTCGATTCTTAGACATAGTAATTGATCAGGGAAACTATTATAAGTACATGTGCTGGACCCTGGTCAATACGAGTTCCCAGGCTACATGATGGCTTCACTGAAACCTAGGAAGTTTGGTATCAAACATCTCATATTAATAAACCCTGACTAATTCCATTGATGGATTTATTAATGCATGCACCCAGAGGGCATCTTAGAGGTGCCCCCTGAAAAACCAACCAACTAGTGTGCTGGCTGACTGGTCTAAAGCAGCCTGCCACCTCAGGCATGCTTCTGTCTGAAATGGTTATATAGACATCATAGTGACCCCAAGAGTAAGTAGCCCATTGGCTACTACCCTACACTCCCCTAACACCCTGTAAATTCAGTATTTAGGGGAGCCCCTGGCTCCAGAAAATTAGATCCTGCCGTCCTGAAAGAAAAAGACAGATACTGAAGAGTCGCATAAGCAAAAACAGAAGACCAGCAGCTGACTTGGCCCCAGCCCTGCCTGCCTGCTGGTTTTGACAATTGTGCCACAGATTAATTGTCCTGCAACTGCTTGAACCTCCAAATGCCTGGGAGGACTGACAGCCTTCAACCAAGATCCAGGAACTCCTGTGGAGTAACAGAGCCGGTTCCCTGTATCCTGCAGGCACCGCAGAAGAACTGCAAGGACTCTGGACTGCCAAAACCTGGAAAGCCCCACTGCAACTGTGCCCCATAGCCAAAGTTGAAGTGGACCAACAGTGCCAGCTTGGCCCCTCGACTCTCCAGAGAAGAAGCCCACCTTGGGGTTGCCAACTGTGGACTTCCTGGCCCCTGCAGCCTCTTTGTGCAGACCCCCCTCTACCGTGAGTGACCCGGTGACAAAAACCTGATGCCTCAGGACTCCTCTACACCCAGCCAGTACCCAAGGAGAAGAGGACCAAAACTGTCCCTATGTCCCTGAGCATCGTGAGACCTGAACCCATTTGCTGGTCCAGCCGGACTGGTCCCGTAGTCCAGCTTACAGCATCTTTCTAACCGAACCGTTCCCCACAGGATGACATTAGGGCACGCAACGCTGAAAAGCACCTCTGTACCTGGACGCTCTCTGAGCTGACTTGTTTGTGCTGCCTTTGACCCTGCCTTGTATAAGTCCAGAAGATTGGTCCTGTAAGTCGCTGTAAAGTACCTGTATGCAGAGTCTGCCTTTCCTCTTTAGGATAACATTGCAGCCTTTCCTCCATAAGATAACATTTCAGCTTCAGAAGTGTGCTTACCTGATTGTGATTATCTTGGTGCCTAAAATTATATAAAGATGAGTGTTATTTTCATAAATTAGTGTGTATCTCCTTATTGAGTCATGAGCATCATTTATTAACCCTGTGTCTACTGCATATGTCTAACACTCCTCTCTGATAAGCCTATGACTGCTCGACCACACTACCCCCTACGAGAGCACCTTGGGATTGCTAGAGCAAGCTCTATCAACTTAGAAGGCAACCACTGGATTCTTTGCACAGTATACATAATTGTGGTATATCTTCCTACAATGACCACCAGGGCCCAAGTCCTTTTAGTGGCTCTGGACTGAAAACAGAGACCATGGTATCAAGAATGTCTGGGCTTGAGAGTCTGCCCTCCAGTCAGGCTGCCCCTCCTAGAGGATCTGCTGTTGCATCAGAAAGATCAGGTCCTCCACCCAGGCCTTCACAATCTCCACCTTTATGCATGGAGATTGAGCGGCGCCAGCTGAATTCATTTGATCTCCCTCCTGGGGTAGTCAGTCATCCCTTGACAAAGATTCTATACATCTGTTTCTGGGAAGAATTTGTGTTTTGGTGCTTTGTATGCCTAATTGACCCCCCTCAAGGCCCAATGTGTGATGCCCTGTTGTTTGTTCTATCCCTCACCCAGCAGAGGCCTGCTTTGGGCACTATTAAAGATAATCTTTTGACCCTTTTGGCCTTCCTGAGACTGCCCCATCAGCCTTCATTATTTAAATTACTGGTTGTGATGAGGTTTATGAAAGGGCTGCAGTATGTTTCCCCTTATTCATTTGTGATTCCTAAGAGGTCCTCAATCCCGCCCCTACTTATTTGATGTGTCCTCCATTTGAGCCACTCCACAGCTGTCTCCTACAGCTCCTCACTTTCACAACTTTGTTCCTTGTTGCCATTATGTCCGCAGGGCATGTGAGTGAACTTCAGGGTGTTTATGTTCATCCAACATACACAACCTTCTTCCCCAATGAGGCGATTCTGCAAATAAGGGCATTCTTTCTACTGAAAGTTGTGACGCTATTCCACTTCAGTCAAACCATCAAACTATCGGCATTCTGTGCTCTAAGTAAGAGGCAAGACTGTATCTTTTTGACCCCAGTAGAGCACTGAGCTTCTACATCGCTCATACTAAAGACCACCGGCTGGATGGTCAGCTCTTTGCTGGCTTCACCGGAGCAAACAAAGGCAAATCTGTGCAGAAACGTACCATCTCACTTTGGATCATGTTTACATTAAGATTTGCTGTGCACTGGCAAAAAAGTGGCTTCGGAAGGACTGCAAGTCCATTCCGCCAGGTCCAAAGCTGCTACCACTGCATTCAAATGCAGAATAACTGTCCTAGACATCTTGCCAGGGAGCTACATGGGCGTCCCTCCATACGTTCATGACAAAATATTGTCTGGACAGCCAAGTCTGTCTAGAAGGGCACTTTGCCCGTCTGGTCCTGTAGCACATTCTGCTTTGAGTACATGCACAGCCCACCTCCAATTAGGTACTGCTTTGGTATCTATTGAAAAGGTGAGGATTCTGTGGTAGAAGTCTCTATCAGAAGTCACTTACCTTCGGTAACGCCTTTTCTGGTAGAGACTCTATCTAGCCTCAGATGACTCACCGACCCTCCCATCCTCCCCACTCTGTGATTGTACTCTATCGTTTAATAAGACTCCAAGTATAGGAATCTAAACACTAGTTTATCAGTTGGCTTTTTAGAGTTCACAGCTGGGGGCACCAACAGACTTGAAAGCATATATAGGCCCCACATGTGTCTTCTGGATCGGAATTATGTCAGTGCAGAGACACACAGTGCCACCTCCTGGTGCATCAAAGCCCTAGGGAAAAGCTTCTGGTTCCAGTCTGATGTCTGGGGAATATTCAGAAAGTGAGGAGTCTTACCAGAAAGAGAATTACCAAAGGTAAGTAACTTATTTGTCAGGGTGGCAGGAGATAACCTCATGCAAGTGGGTCTTACCACTTGTTAAGGTGGGTTAAGCTTTGGCATTCGGCAAACTCAACTGTACCTTCCATCAACTTCAGAATGGCGGACCATGTGTTTCTCTTAGAGAAAGAGGTGCAGGCTCTTTTGGCTAAAGGAGCCATAGAGGAAGTTTTGGTGTTGGAAGTTGGTTTTGGTTGTAATCCCACTATTTCCTTGTGCCTAAAAAAGATGGGGCTGCCACCCATATTAGACTTTCATCCTTTCAACAACTTTCTGAAAAAAGACAAGTTCCAGATGCTCACTCTGGCCCAAGTCTTTCCTGCTGTCCACCCTGGAGATTGGATGGTAGTCCTGGATCTGCTGGCCTCTTATTTTCACATACCCGGCCTGCAGTCCAACAGGCATTATCTGCAGTTCATGGTTGGCCCTATGGTTTTCACAAAAGTGATGTCAGTAGATGCAGCACATCTTCAAAGGTTGGGGGTTCCAGTCTTTGGCTATTTTGGCAACTTGCTATTAATAATGGGCTCACCCAAGGCATCGTTGCCACCTCCAGGCTTCGGCAAGCATCTTTCATTGGAGCCATTCTGGACATGGTGCAGTTTTACGTCCATTCCCCCTCAGTGGAGAGTCCAGGACATTTGGGCTATGATCCAGATGTTTCAACCTCTGTCCTGGATCTCAGTGGGGATGACTTTGATGCTGCTGGGACTGAAGACGTCCTGCATCCTGCTGGTCAAGCATGCCACATGGCATACTCAGGCTCTGCAGTGTGATTTGAAATCCCAGTGGGAACAGCACTAGTGGGATGTTTCCAGTCTGGTCCAAATTTTGGAGGAGACTGCAAAAGATCAGTGATGTTGACTGCAAGACCACGATTGATTCAGCAGCAGACTCCTTTTGCCCTTCCCAAAGCACACACGGATGACCGATGCATTATTTCTGGGTTGCGGAGGCCATCTGGGAGCAGTGAAAATAATAGGCTTTTGGTCTCCTGCGGAGGCCCGGCTCTATATCAACCTTCTGGACCTGAGAGCCATCCTCTTGGCATTGAAAGCATTCCTGCCCTTCATCAAAGGGCAGATGTGGTTATGCAACAAGCAGAGGTGGAGGGGGACAAGTCATGCACCCTGTGCCGAGAGACTTTCCATCTGTGGACGTGGCTGGACACCCAAAGACGTTTTCTGGTTACACACCACCTGCCAGGTTCCCCAAATGTTGGAGTGGACAAACTACGTCTGTGATCACTTGCAGATCTTCAATGGCATTTACATCCAAAGGTGGCCCAGGATATTTTCCTTGAATGGAGAGAACCCTGGTTTGATCTGTTCGTCATTGCTGAGAATGCGCAATGTCAACAGTTCTGCACTTTGGAGTTTCCAAGGTATTTCTCGCTCTGAAATGTTCTGCGTTGATTGCAAATTAGGACTCCTGTATGCCATCCCACCGATACATCTTCTGACTAAGAGATCATGATCGATTAGGCCCCAATCATTCTAGTGACTCCTGACTGTGCATGGAGAGTGCGGTATCCCGAACTCTTGGTCATTAGCATCCATCCTTTGATCATAGTACCCCTTCAAAGGTATCCAGATGTTGAGTGGATCCTAGCTCATTAGGATAGGGTGCAGTTTTAAGTCATGTTGTGGATGGTAAGGACAACACTGTCTCTTGCATTTCCAGGGTGATAAGAGGGTCAGTGTTGCAGTACTATCGAAAGAGAGGCCTTGGCTTGTCTCTCGGCAGTGGAAACATTTTTTTGTTTTTTTTTGTGGAGTAAAGCGTTTGTTCCCTTGACTGATCATAAACCTCCGGTTTATATGAGGGATGGAAAAGAATCTTGAAAGGCTTTGTTGAGCCTGGTGAGGTTAATTTCCAGACTTCAGGAGTTTAATTTTGAGATAAAACATTTTGCAGGTGGCAAGAATTTGACAGCTGATTGTTTATCTAGATTGCCTCATAGCATTGATGTTGGCGAAAAAGTGCTGGATGAACTTGAGTGCAGCTGTGGGTAGAAGTTAATAATTGTGATGATACCGTTTTGGAAACAGGATAATGAGTGAAGAGGACAATCAGTTTCTGCTTATTAAACATCATCTTTTGAATGTGTGGTCACCTAGTAGGTGTTTGAAATCAGAATTGCAAACTTTTTCTCAAGTGTTGAGTGAGTTGGTTTTTGATAATCAAATATTGTTAAGAAATGATTTAATGGTACCTCCTCTCGGTCTCTGACAGAGATTAGTCAGTTTAGCTCATCAAGGTCATCCTGGTGTTATGGACACAAAAAAGATTCTCAAACAACATCATTGGTGGCCAGGAATGGATTCTGCTGTAGAAAGGTTTATTGATTAATTCTTGTGCAGTTTGTGTAAATTTGGATAAACATTGAAAACATTGAAAAGTGACTTGTGAACCTTCTGATCTATTTGAAATACCAAGTAAACCTTGGAATTAAGTTTGTACTGATTGTGTGGGTTCATAAAAGATCCTGGGACAGAGCAAAAGGTTTTTGGTTGTACTTATTGACACTTTTCTAAGTGGATCTGTCAAGCATTTGTTTGTAATCCCACCACAGAGGAGGCCATTAATTTCCTGGATAAGGGTTTTCAGATTTAATGATTTCCCAAATTAACGATGTCTGACAATGGTGGACAATATTTTTCTACCAAAATGTCACACCTTTTTCAAATTGTGTGGTATTGTTTTGGAAAGAGCACCATTAAATTGTCCCAAGGCCAACAGACCCAGAGCACTCCTAAGGCAGCTGAGAGTGCAGCGTCCTCTAGGGACTGGCTCTGTGGCTATAGTGTGGCCTGAAGGATGTTTAAGAAAGACACAGGCACATGGGTGATGTTTGAAGAATGCTTTGTTTAAAAATTCACACTTTAACTAAAATTCTTATTATAAAAGTACTATTTCTTATTTAAAAGTGTTATTGCTGCCAGTAATGATTATTCCTGAAGAGCTACAATGCTTTAATAAGCATAATTTGTGCACAAGGTTGCAATGCTTTATTATTCATAAGAATTGCAGATACATTATGGTTATTGAAGTCAGGGATGGAATCAAGAGTTATTATAATATGTCGTTCTAGTGTGGTTACACTGACCAGATGTAAAGTGACTCCCACTTATGTGGTGATGTGCTATTTTTTTCATGGAGGGGCGATACTGCAATTTTTGGGGTCAGGACTTGTAGGAGTTGAATGTAATGGTGCCGAAGGTATTTCCACCAACCTTCTGTATATTTGTAAATTCCTGCATAGTGTTAAGTAGTGTTTTTGTGTAATAAATGTTCTTTTCCTTGTCGAAAGGAAAACAAAAGCCAGAAAATGATTTATTACCTTTTATTATTGAATGCCACCAAATGGTGATTATTAGCCCACAGTACTTGCCTTGAGTAGGCATAGCACTGCTCTGCTTCGCTACTCTGAGAGAGTCAAGCACTACAATTGGGTGTTTGGTTCCTAGTGTGAGGGTAAATTTGGACCCATTACTTGTGCAGGCCAAACAAAAGAGCCTGTTTCCTTATATAAATATACTAGGAAATTACAGATTTTCTATTCATAACTCCAGTTCTGTGTACCTTTAAGATGTGTATGTATTTTCAAGTTAAATATATGAGCAGTTAAATATAGTAAATCTATACTAAACTATATACGCTTACTTTTACATTATTTCTACACTTGATAGTCTGGCTAATATATTTTTGTAGCTCGATTTTTAGGGCTTAGTTTACTAGTAGTATATACCCACTTATCACAACCTTTTACGCTTTGCGACCTTCTGGTAATGAAGAAGTTAGCCCACTCTACCACGCAGAAGAATACCAAAGATGTGCCTGATACTTTGGGGGACACCAAGACACAGTGTAAGGAAATGCCTCCTTGGCATGGTTACCCCCTGACTTTTTGCCTTTGCTGATGCTCAGTTTTGATTTGAAAGTGTGCTGAGGCCTGCTAACCAGGCCCCTGCACCAGTGTTCTTTACCTAACCTGTACTTTTGTTTCCACAATTGGCACACCCTGGCATCCAGGTAAGTCCCTTGTAACTGGTACCCCTGGTACCAAGGGCCCTGATGCCAGGGAAGGTCTCTAAGGGATGCAGCATGTCTTATGCCACCCTGGGGACCCCTCACTCAGCACAGACACACTGCTTGCCAGCTTGTGTGTGCTAGTGAGGACAAAACCAGTAAGTCGACATGGCACTCCCCTCAGGGTGCCATGCCAACCTCACACTGCCTATGCAGTATAGATAAGTCACCCCTCTAGCAGGCCTTACAGCCCTAAGGCAGGGTGCACTACACCATAGGTGAGGGCACAAGTGCATGAGCACTGTGCCCCTACAGTGTCTAAGCAAAACCTTAGACATTGTAAGTGCAGGGTAGCCATAAGAGTATATGGTCTGGGAGTCTGTCATGCACGAACTCCACAGCACCATAATGGCTACACTGAAAACTATGAAGTTTGGTATCAAACTTCTCAGCACAATAAATGCACACTGATGCCAGTGTACATTTTATTGTAACATACACCCCAGAGTGCACCTTAGAGGTGCCCCCTGAAACCTTAACTGACTATCCGTGTAGGCTGACTAGTTCTAGCAGCCTGCCACACACCAGACATGTTGCTGGCCACATGGGGAGAGTGCCTTTGTCACTCTGTGGCTAGTAACAAAGCCTGTACTGGGTGGAGGTGCTTCACACCTCCCCCTGCAGGAACTGTAACACCTGGCGGTGAGCCTCAAAGGCTCACCCCCTTTGTTACAGCACCACAGGGCACTCCAGCTAGTGGAGTTGCCCGCCCCCTCCGGCCACGGCCCAACTTTTGGCGGCAAGGCTGGAGGAGATAATGAGAAAAACAAGGAGGAGTCACTGGCCAGTCAGGACAGCCCCTAAGGTGTCCTGAGCTGAGGTGACTCTGACTTTTAGAAATCTTCCATCTTGCAGATGGAGGATTCCCCCAATAGGGATAGGAATGTGCCCCCCTCCCCTTGGGAGGAGGCACAAAGAGGGTGTACCCACCCTCAGGGCTAGTAGCCATTTGCTACTAACCCCCCAAACCTAAACACGCCCTTCAATTTAGTATTTAAGGGCTCCCCAGAACCTAGGAACTCAGATTCCTGCAACCTAAGAAGAGGACTGCTGAACTGAAAAACCTGCAGAGAAGACGGAGACACCAACTGCTTTGGCCCCAGCCCTACCGGCCTGTCTCCCCACTTCTAAAGACACTGCTCCAGTGACGCGTTCCCAGGGTCCAGCAACCTCTGAAGCCTCAGAGGACTACCCTGCATCTAGAAGGACCAAGAACTCCCGAGGACAGCGGCTCTGTTCCACAAAGACTGCAACTTTGCAACAAAGAAGCAACTTTGAAACAACACACGTTTCCCGCCGGAAGCGTGAGACTTTGCACTCTGCACCCGACGCCCCCGGCTCGACTTGTGGAGAACAAACACCACAGGGAGGACTCCCCGGCGACTATGAGACCGTGAGTAGCCAGAGTTGACCCCCCTGAGCCCCCACAGCGATGCCTGCAGAGGGAATCCTGAGGCTCCCCCTGACCGCGACTGCCTGCTTCAAAGACCCGACGCCTGGTAAAGACACTGCACCCGCAGCCCCCAGGACCTGAAGGATCCGACCTCCAGTGCAAGAACGACCCCCAGGTGGCCCTCTCCCTTGCCCAGGTGGTGGCTACCCCGAGGAGCCCCCCCCCCCCCTTGCCTGCCTGCATCGCTGAAGAGACCCCTTGGTCTCCCATTGAAACCTATTGCGAACCCGACGCTTGTTTGCACACTGCACCCGGCCGCCCCCTTGCCGCTGAGGGTGTACTTTTTGTGTGGACTTGTATCCCCCCCCGGTGCCCTGCAAAACCCCTCTGGTCTGCCCTCCGAAGACGCGGGTACTTACCTGCTGGCAGACTGGAACCGGGGCACCCCCTTCTCCATTGAAGCCTATGCGTTTTAGGCACAACTTTGACCTCTGCACCTGACCGGCCCTGAGCTGCTGGTGTGGTAACTTTGGGGTTGCTCTGAACCCCCAACGGTGGGCTACCTTGGACCCAAACTTGAACCCCGTAGGTGGTTTACTTACTTGCAAAAAACTAACAAACTCTTACTCCCCCAGGAACTATTGAAAATTGCACTGTCTAGTTTTAAAATAGCTATATGTGATTTATGTGAAAACTGTATATGCTATTTTGCTAATTCAAAGTTCCTAAAGTACCTACCTGCAATACCTTTCATTTGAAGTATTACATGTAAATCTTGAACCTGTGGTTCTTAAAATAAACTAAGAAAATATATTTTTCTATACAAAAACCTATTGGCCTGGAATTGTCTCTGAGTGTGCGTTCCTCATTTATTGCCTGTGTGTGTACAACAAATGCTTAACACTACTCCTTAGATAAGCCTACTGCTCGACCACACTACCACAAAATAGAGCATTAGTATTATCTCTTTTTGCCACTAACTTACCTCTAAGGGGAACCCTTGGACTCTGTGCATACTATTCCTTACTTTGAAATAGTGCATACAGAGCCAACTTCCTACACTGGTGGATCAGCGGTGGGGTACAAGACTTTGCATTTGCTGGACTACTCAGCCAATACCTGATCACACAACTAAATTCCAAAAATTGTCATTAGAAACTGATTTTTGAAATTTGAGCTATTTTTCTAAATTTTTAAAAGTCCTGCTAGGGCCTTGTGTTAGTCCCTGTTAGCATTTCTTTTAGAGTTTAAAAGTTTTTTGAAAGTTTTAATTAAGTTCTAGAGATAGTTTTAGATTCTTAAAAAGTATTCCAACTTTTAGAAACATAGGGGGTCATTCTGACCCCGGCGGTCTCAGACCGCCGGGGCCAGGGTCGGCGGGAGCACCGCCGACAGACCGGCGGTGCCCCGCAGGGCATTCTGACCGCGGCGCTTTGGCCGCGGTCAGTGCAGGAAAACCGGCGGTCTCCCGCCGGTTTTCCGCTGCCCGTCAGAATCCTCCAAGGTGGCGCAGCATGCTGCGCCGCCTTGGGGATTCTGACACCCCCTACCGCCATCCTGTTCCTGGCGGTTCGCCCGCCAGGAACAGGATGGCGGTAGGGGGTGTCGCGGGGCCCCTGGGGGCCACTGCAGTGCCAATGCCAATGGCATGGGCACTGCAGGGGCCCCCGTAAGAGGGCCCCACTTGTATTTCACTGTCTGCATAGCAGACAGTGAAATACGCGACGGGTGCAGTAGCACCCGTCGCACCTTCCCACTCCGCCGGCTCGATTACGAGCCGGCTTCATGGTGGGAAGGTCGTTTTCCCCTGGGCTGGCGGGCGGCCTTTTGAAGGCCGCCCGCCAGCCCAGGGGAAAACTCAAAATACCCGCCGCGGTCTTCCGACCGCGGTACGGTATTTTGGCGGCTCCCGCCGGGCGCGCGGTGACCGCGCCCGGCGGGAGTCAGAATGACCCCCATAATGTCTAATGCAGAAGAGAATGTGATGGAACTCGACATCACACCTTACCTCCATCTTAAGATGAGGGGAGCTAAGGTCTCTCTGCAAAATAAAGAAAATACCAGTTGGCATCAGACCCTCCAAAATACAGCTCCAGGAGCTGCTGGCAGAGTTTGAGAAAGCCAACCCCTCTGAGGATGACCTCCCAGAGGACGAAGCTAGTGACTTGGAGGAGAATTCCCCCCCTCCAGTCCTAGTTAGGGAGAACAGGGTCCCTCAAACCCTGACTCCAACTGTAATAGTCAGCGATGCTACTTCCCTCACAGGAGGTTCCAGCACCTCTGTTATCACTGAGGATAGCCTCAGTGAAGATGACCTCCTGCTAGCCAGGATGGCCAAAAGATTGGCTTTAGAGAGACAGCTCCTAGCCATAGAAAGGGAAAGACAAGAGATTTGTTTTGGTCCCAACCATGGTGGCAGCAACATAAATAGGGTCAGACATGTTGAAAATCCCAAAAGGGATTGTAACTAAATATGAAGATGGTGATGACATCACCAAATGGTTCACAACTTTTGAGAGGGCTTGTGCAACCAGAAAAGTAAACAGATCTCCCTGGGGTGCTCTCCTTTGGGAAATGTTCACTGGAAAGTGTAGGGATAGACTCCTCACACTCTCTGGAAAAGATGCAGAATCCTCTGACCTCATGAAGGGTACCCTGATTGAGGGCTTTGGATTCTCCACTGAGGAGTATAGAATTAGATTCAGGGGGGCTCAAAAATCCTCAAGCCAGACCTGGGTTGATTTTGTGGACTACTCAGTGAAAACACTGGATGGTTGGATTCAAGGCAGTGATGGGCTGTACAATTTATTTGTGAAAGAACACCTATTAAGTAATTTTGCAAATGATAAACTGCATCAGCATCTGGTAGACCTAGGACCAATTTCTCCCCAAGAATTGGGAAAGAAGGCGGACCATTGGGTCAAGACTAGGGTGACCAAGACTTCCACAGAGGGTGACCAAAAGAAAGGGGTCACAAAGCCTCCCCAGGGGAAGAGTGTTGAGACATCCAAAAACAAAAATAGTAAAGAGTCTTCTACAGGCCCCCAAAAACCTGCACAGGAGGGTGGGCCCAGAGCCTCTTCACAATCCAATTTTGGGTACAAGGGTAAAAACTTTGATCCCAAAAAGGCCTGGTGTCGTAGCTGTAATCAGCCTGGACACCATACTGGAGACAAGGCCTGTCCCAAGAAAAGTACCACTTCTAACTCCACTCCAGCTAACACTGGAATGGCCAGTCTCCAAGTGGGATCAACATTGTGCCCAGAGCAAATCAGGTGTCACACTGAAGCTACATTAGTCTCTGAGGGTGGGGTGGATTTAGCCACACTGGACAAATAACTTGCAAAAATACAGGCAGCAGCTCTTAATTAATGGGACAAGTGTAGTAGGCCTGAGGGATACAGGTGCCAGTGTCACCATGGTGACAGAGAAACTGGTTTCCCCTGGTCAATACCTGGCTGGACAAACTTATCCAGTCACCAACGCTGACAATCAGACTAAAGTACATCCCATGGCTATGGTAACTTTAGAGTGGGGAGGGGTCAATGGCCTGAAACAGGTGGTGGTCTCCTCAAATATCCCTGTAGACTGTTTGCTTGGAAATGACCTGGAGTCCTCAGCATGGGCTGAGGTAGAACTGAAAACCCATGCAACCATGCTGGGTATCCCTGAACTGGTGTGTGCCAAGACAAGGGCACAGTGCAAGGCTCAGGGTGAAAAAGTAGGGTTGGAGCCTGGAAAAAGGGCCCAACCTACCAAGAGAAAAGGAAAGACAACTGGGGAACCAGTTGCGACACAACAACAAAAAGAGAACTTCTCTTCTCAGGAAGAAGTTCTGCCCTCTGAAGGAACTGAGCCTATGGAGTTAGGACCTTATCAGGTTGAGCTCTTAGGCCCAGGGGGACCTTACAGGGAGTAGTTGTGTAAGGGACAAGAAACCTGTCCCTCTCTTGAAGGCCTTAGGCAGCAAGCTGCTGAAGAGTCCAATGGCAAGAAAACTGGAACACATAGGGTCTATTGGGAAGATGGACTCCTTTAAACTGAGGCAAGAGATCCCAAACCTGGTGCCACTAGGAGAGTGGTAGTGCCTCAGGAGTTTAGGGAGTTTATACTGACCTTAGACCATGATATTCCTCTTGCTGGGCATTTGGGACAAACCAAGACGTGGGAGAGACTAGTCAACCACTTCTACTGGCCCAACATGTCCCAAAGGGTCAAGGAGTTTTGTGTCTCCTGTACCACCTGTCAAGCCAGTGGTAGGACAGGTGGACACCCAAAGGCCCCCCTCATTCCACTTCCAGTGGTGGGGGTCCCCTTTGAAAGAGTGGGTGTGGACATAGTGGGTCCACTTGAACCTCCCACAGCCTCAGGGAACCTATACATACTAGTAGTAGTGGATCATGCTACTAGATACCCTGAAGCAATTCCCCTTAGGTCGACTACTGCCCCTGCAGTAGCCAAGGCACTCATTGGTATCTTTACCAGAGTGGGTTTTCCTAAGGAGGTGGTGTCTGAGAGAGGTACCAACTTCATGTCAGCATACCTGAAACACATGTGGAATGAGTGTGGGGTGACTTACAAATTCACCACACCATACCATCCACAAACCAATGGTCTTGTTGAGAGATTCAACAAAACATTGAAAGGCATGATCATGGGGCTCCCTGAAAAACTCAAAAGGAGATGGGATGTCCTCTTGCCATGTCTGCTTTTCGCTTACAGAGAGGTGCCTCAGAAGGGAGTAGGGTTCTCACCCTTTGAACTTCTGTTTGGCCACCCTGTAAGGGGACCACTAGCTGTTGTGAAAGAAGGCTGGGAGAGACCTCTTCATGAGCCTAAGCAAGATATAGTGGACTATGTACTTGGCCTACGTTCAAGGATGGCAGATTACATGGAAAAGGCAAATAAAAACCTTGAGGCCAGCCAACAGCTCCAGAAGTTTTGGTATGACCAAAAGGCTGTAATGGTTGAATTTCAACCAGGGCAGAAAGTCTGGGTTGTGGAGCCTGTGGCTCCCAGGGCACTTCAGGACAGATGGAGTGGCCCTTACCCAGTGCTAGAAAAGAAGAGTCAGGTCACCTACCTGGTGGACCTAGGCACTAGCAGGACCCCCAAGAGGGTGATCCATGTGAACCGCCTCAAGCTCTTCCATGACATGGCTGATGTGAATCTGTTGATGGTAACAGATGAGGACCAGGAAGCTGAGAGTGAACCTCTCCCTGATTTCCTCTCCACAAACCCTAAAGATGGCTCAGTTGATGGAGTGATTTATTCAGACACCCTCTCTAGCCAACAGCTCCTTTGATAAGCCTACTGCTCAACCACACTACCACAAAATAGAGCATTAGTATTATCTCTTTTTGCCACTATCTTACCTCGAAGGGGAACCCTTGGACTCTGTGCATACTATTCCTTACTTTGAAATAGTGCATACAGAGCCAACTTCCTACACACAGGCGGTGCAGATGGACATCCCTATACTGTTGGCTAGCAGTGGCAAGAGCTCAGACTCCGACCCTGATTTTTCCACATAAGGGCACATGAGTACAACAACGAAAGCCTTCCATACCTTGACAAAAAACCATCAAAGATAGCTTTCGGAACCTCACTGCAATCAGGCCATTGTAGTCTCCAAAAACAGGCTGAGGAGTAGACCCAAAGTCCCTCTCTGTAAAATACTCGACAAGCATTGAATAGTTTAAAGTCCTGAAACTTTCCTCAGTGCCTGTACCAAAGAAACCCGACTCTGCACCTTTGAAGCAACACACAGCATCGGATCCGAAACTGCTTATGGTCCCAAAACACTCAAAGACACGATCAGCACCAAAACATCACTCGCTAAAACCATCATGGTCAAAAAATTGTGGCAGCACCAAAAATACCTTTGGTGTTAAAACACACGAAAACCGGGTTGGAACCCAAACAACGGTCTATCCAATCAATTCCTGGAAAACTTCAAGTGAAACTTGACAATGGACAAAAAATGTTGTCTATTCATCCGGACACTGGGAAAGTAGAGGCAAAGCTGCCCCCAACGATATTGAATACACTTCCAAAAAGGAAGAAAAGATTTGAAGAGGAAATCAGGGGCCAGATCCACCCAAGACTCCCAAAAAGAAAAGGAAGGACAAGGTCACTGGCCCTATTCTTTTTCCTCCTGTTTCTTCTCCTCCACCTCCTTTTAAGCCTACATGTCCTCCTCCTCCACCTGCGTTGCCAGTATTACAGCCACTGGCAATATCACCAGTATATACACAGTCACCAGACCACCTGTCTTCTAAACATCCAAATGCATCACCTGCACAGTCATCAACAGGTGCAACAGGTGACTTTGATACAGGAGAGAATTTACCACCACACAATATTTTCCAGATCCCCTAGGAGCCCACACAGTATCCAAGATCGATGTTATCTATGCAATGCAGATCTAGTGGATGACCTGATGATGTCACATCACATCATGAAGTAATCAATAGGGCAACACACTACCTCGAAGTGGATCTTCAAACTTTTGAGGATGAGGATTTTTTTGTGGAGACACTAAATAGGTAACGCAGAAAAGTGCAAAACCTTTCTTAGTTAAAAGACATGCCTAAATTCTCTCAGGAAATCTTTAAACAGCCGGTAAAGTCAAGGGTCATTACTCCTAGGGAAGACAAAAAATATAAAGCATGTCCATCAGACCAGGCTTATATCAAGAATTAAGTTCCCTCTGACTCATTAGTGGTATACACTGGTAGGAAAAGGGCTAACTCGCAGGGCACCGGAAATGCTCTTCCCACAGGTAAAGAAAGCAAAAAATATGATGCAAGAGGGAAATGTGTTGCTGCACGAGCAGATAATCATCCATGCATCGCCAATTCTGTGGGATTACTTTCCCGTTATAACTGAGCCCGTGGGTTGGATGCAGGAGCTACTGCACCACTCCCAGAACAATATCGTCAAAAGGGGACTTAGTTGGTAGAGAAAGATAAAATAATTTCAAATGCCACTATACAACGTGCACTGGATTCTGCTGATATCAGTGCAAGGGAAATAAACACTGGTACTCATGATAGGCGTCATGCATGGCTTAGGGTCTCCGACTTTAAGCCTGATGTGCAACAACATCTTTTAAACCTACCTTTTGCTGACCAAAAGTATTTGGGCCACAAATGGGTGACATGCGAGAAAAACTAAAAAAAGATACAGACACAGCTAAAGCCATGGGTGCCCTGCAAACCTTCCAACACAGAAGTTATTTTCAAGGGGGGCAATAAAGAGGGACAGCAAGATCTGATTCAGGTAATAAGCAGAAACAACAAGGCTCCAATCAGGCACAATTCTGTAGAGGAACCTACAGTCACAGTATAAAAACAATTGAGGAAGAAGTTGTGGTTAAATTCCATACATGATACAAAAGCTAACACAAGCATTCCTAACACTTATCCTAATAGCCCCATAATGGGCATGACATGCATGGTTCCCAACCCTGCTACAACTATCAGTAGTGCCACAAGAGAAAGTACCTTTTTGGCCATATCTTTTAACTCCGGACTAATAGAGGAAAATGTACCCAAATCCGAAACAGCTCAGTCTAGCCACCTGACTCCTGAAATCTTCGAATTTGGACATCTTAATCTACCACAAGATTGAATTGATATTCTCAAACAAGCAGATAGACCAACCACCCAAGCTTGTTATGCAGCTAAATGGAATTGATTTGTTCATTGCTGTTTAAATAAACAAATCCATCCTCTATCACCATCAGTGCTAGACCTCATTGGGTATCTCTTGGACCTACAGCAAGAAGGACTTGCTTATACATCAGTCAGACTACATTTGGTGGATTTAACTGCTTACATGCAAAACAAACAACGTATGTGAATATTTAAAGTTCCAGTGATTAAAGCATTTGCGGAAGGACTAAAAAGAGTCATTCCACCTTCCACCCCACAAGCCCCAGTTCTGGAGCCTTAATATTATTCTCACTAGACTAATGGGACCACCCTTTGAGCCACTGCATTCCTGTGACCTTCAGTTCCTCACATTGAAGGTGGTCTTCTTATTAGAAATCACTTCTCTTAGAAGAATAAGGGAAATCCTGGTTCATCCACTGGAAGAGCCATTCTTCCAAATGTTTCTTACAAATTTGGTACTTCGTACTAACCCAATAGTCCTACTAAAGTTGGTGTCAGTTTTTTTTTACAAACCAAACAATAGAGCTACCTGTTATCTTCCCTAAACCAGAATCAGTAGCAGAAACGGCTTTACACACATTGAATGTTAAAAGAGCATTAATGTGTTAGAGAGAACTAAATCATTTCACAAAACGCAACAGCTTTTTTTTGCATTTGCAAATCCATAGCAAGGTTCTCTAATTTCCAAAGTGGGAATAGCCAGATGGATAGTTAGATGTATTCCGACTTGCTATCGCAAAGCAAAAAGAATACTAACTGTAACTCCAAGAGCTCACTCCCCACGCAAAAAAATAGTTTTCAATGGTCTTATTAGGAAACATCCCTTTAGAGAATATTTGTAAAACAGCTACATAAAATAACTCACATGCATTCACAAAACATTATTGTGTTGATAACTTAGCTAATCAACAAGCTACAGTGGGTTAAGCTGTCCTAAGAAAACTTTTTTGAAACATCTACGTCAGCCACTAGCTAACCACCACTTTTGGGAGCACTGCTTTACATTTGATGCTAAGCATATGTATCTACGTTCAACACATGCTGCAAATGTAATATGTTACTCATCCTGTAAGCATCTATTTGGAGCTGATAGTACTGTAGATACATATGCATCCACCCTGCTCCTCTGGCATCTATTGGTTGATGTATGTTCTTCCAAATTAACATTTTACATTATACTAATATTCACTTGAATGCTCATCTTTTCAGTCACTATATTGCTCCTATCTTAAAGCACACCTGATGAGCTAAAAAACTATTTAACAAAGGACCCGGTGAACATGTGCAACACAGCCTGTAAGAGTCACTATACCTCGTGACTTGAAGAACTTCATAGAAGAAAATCAATTTGCAAACGTCTGAGCCCAACATTAGATGGCAGGAGTATGCTAAGCGTGTGAATCTACAGCACTACACCCTACACATACATGCTTACAGGGTAAGTAATGTATTCCTTGCTTTTGCTGTTGTAAGTAGATGCAACTTCAGAAGGCTTGAAAACATATTAGTGTGACTATTTCTGGATTCCTGACATTTGATATTAGTGTATGTTCTGTGCGTCTGGCTACAATCATGAACAAGAAGGAAATCTTCAATTTATTTAAAATATTCCATTGATTCCTTCTAGAATGACCTGAAGATGCTATTTACATCTTTGGCTGACAGCAAATACACAATTCTGCAAAAACTTTCTGAAGCTGTGGAGCGACCAGCAACTGAACAGATACAGGTACTTTATTAAAGCAAAACATCTAGTTTGCGAGTTGTGATCTTTGCCCGTGGAATCCTGATATCTGTGGTATTTTTAGGTAGTTGATATAGTGTAGTGCTAGCTTGAAGAACTAACTGACCACTTAACATAAAAATTTTTTTAGGAGGATCATATTAATCAAGAAGTGCTATGCATACAACAGAAAGATATACAACCTTAGTGTGCAGAAATAATGATGTGATGATGATTACATGCAGCTGGAACTATACTAGACAATATGAAATTTATATTTTACAGATTCAGTACACACATTTGCATAGATCACATTGCACCTGTTTGTGATTCTAGGTCTGGGTTACACTGATTTTTCAGAATCACGTAATTCCCTGATCACGTGCTGAAGCTAGAACTAGAATTAAGATCACTGGAGAACCTGCCTCTAAACTTAGTTAGGGTTGACACTTTGCATTCAAATGGGCTGATGGAAGTATTTTTGTATACATGTAGAGGCCTGCAACAATCGGAGCAGCAAGGGATAATAGCATGTTCGATGGCATCTGTCGCTGTAGATACGCATGTTCTGCAATAGCTCGCCATCTGGTGTTGGGCCGGAGTGTTACAAGTTGTTTTTCTTCGAAGAAGTCTTTCGAGTCACGGGACCGAGTGACTCCTCCTTTTGTCTCCATTGCGCATGGGCGTCGACTCCATCTTTGATTGTTTTTTTTCCGCCATCGGGTTCGGACGTGTTCCTGTCGCTCCGAGTTTCGGAACGGAAAATTAGCTAATTTCGGAAGATTTTCGTCGGTATTGTTGCGTTCGGGATCGGCGTACTTACATTCAACACCGCATCGAAGATCGAAGAGCTCCGGTGCCCTTCGGGGTAGTTTTTCGATCCTCCGTCGGGGCCTGGTCGGCCCGACCGCGTGCTGAAGAACGCCGATGGAACGGACCCCGTTTCGTTTCTGCCCCAAATGCCACAATAAATACCCCTACACAGACCAACACTTGGTCTGCAACCTGTGCCTGTCACCTGAGCACAGCGAAGACACCTGCGAGGCCTGTCGTGCGTTCCGGTCCCGAAAAACACTCCGAGACCGTCGAGCCAGAAGACTTCAGATGGCGTCCGCACCGACAGCCCAACGGGAGTTCGAGGAACAGGAAGAGGAAGGTACCTTCTCGATCCAAGACTCAGACTCCGAAGGATTCGACGATACACAAACCGTGAGTAAGACGTCGAAAACCACACAGAGAAACATTTACAAGGCCCAGGGGACGCCACTGCCACCAGGCCATGGCTCGACCCATAAATTCGGTGACCGACCGTCGGCACCGAAAAAGGCCCAAACAGTGCCGAGATCGTCCGACTCCGGTCGAGACACCGGCACGCAGCCTTCTCGGGACCGAGAAAGTGCTGGAGACAAGCCTCGACACCGAGATGCCGGTGTGGACACGGCTCGACGCCGAGACAGCGGCACCGAAACAGATCGACGCCGAGAGGTTTCGGCCCCGAAAAGGAAAAAAGTCACCTCGGAGCCGAAAAAACACGCAGACAAAGTTTCAATGCCGAAACAAACTGCAAGCGACCCAGCTTCAGGCTCTTATACAGAAGAGCACTCGCTAACCTCCCAAATGCAGAAGCATAGGTTTGAGGAAGAGCTACAAGCAACTGATGTGGGCCATACGCAAAAGCGTATCTTCATTCAGCAGGGGACAGGAAAAATAAGCACCCTTCCCCCCATTAGGAGAAAGAGGAGGTTGGAGTTCCAGACGGAACAAACACCACAACCAAAAGTGGTGAAAAGAGTTACACCACCACCCTCTCCTCCGCCCGTGATTGACGTTTCACCAGCACAAACTCCATCACACTCCCCAGCTCACACCACCATGAGCCAGGGTGACCAAGATCAGGACGCATGGGACCTATACGATGCCCCAGTGTCAGATAACAGCCCGGAGGCATACCCTACAAAGCCATCTCCACCAGAAGACAGCACCGCATACTCTCAGGTGGTGGCTAGAGCAGCACAATTTCACCACGTAAGCCTCCACTCAGAACAGGTCGAGGATGATTTCTTATTCAACACACTCTCCTCCACCCACAGCTCATACCAAAGCCTGCCTATGCTCCCTGGTATGCTCCGGCACGCAAAAGACATATTTAAGGAGCCGGTCAAAAGTAGGGCAATCACACCAAGGGTGGAAAAAAAGTATAAGCCGCCTCCTACGGACCCGGTTTTCATCACTACACAGCTGCCACCAGACTCTGTTGTTGTAGGAGCAGCTAGGAAAAGGGCCAACTCCCACACATCTGGAGATGCACCACCCCCAGATAAAGAAAGCCGCAAGTTCGATGCAGCTGGTAAGAGAGTCGCAGCACAAGCTGCAAACCAGTGGCGCATCGCGAACTCCCAGGCACTACTTGCGCGCTATGACAGAGCCCACTGGGACGAGATGCAACATCTCATTGAACATCTGCCCAAGGACTTACAAAATAGGGCAAAGCAAGTGGTCGAGGAAGGACAGACCATTTCCAACAACCAGATCCGCTCCTCCATGGACGCTGCAGATACAGCTGCACGGACAATTAATACATCTGTAACTATCAGAAGGCATGCATGGCTCCGAACGTCTGGATTTAAACCAGAGATTCAACAAGCAGTTCTCAATATGCCTTTTAATGAAAAAGAACTGTTCGGTCCAGAAGTGGCCACAGCGATTGAGAAACTCAAAAAAGATACGGACACTGCCAAAGCCATGGGCGCACTCTACTCCCCGCAGAGCAGAGGAAATTACAGCACATTCCGTAAAACGCCCTTTCGAGGGGGGTTTCGAGGTCAAAGCACACAAGCCAGCACCTCACAAGCCACACCGTCCAGTTACCAGGGACAGTATAGAGGAGGTTTTCGGGGACAATATAGAGGAGGGCAATTCCCTAGAAATAGAGGAAGATTTCAAAGCCCCAAAGCCCCTACTACTAAACAGTGACTCACAGGTCACTCACCCCCTCCACACAACACCAGTGGGGGGAAGAATAGGTCATTATTACAAAGCATGGGAGGAAATCACTACAGACACTTGGGTTCTAGCGATTATCCAACATGGTTATTGCATAGAATTTCTACAATTCCCTCCAAACATACCACCAAAAGCACAAAATTTAACAACACACCATTCCAATCTCCTGGAGATAGAAGTGCAGGCACTATTGCAAAAGAATGCAATCGAATTAGTGCCAAACACACAAATAAACACAGGAGTTTACTCACTGTACTTTCTGATACCAAAGAAGGACAAAACACTGAGACCAATCCTAGACCTCAGAGTAGTGAACACTTTCATCAAATCAGACCACTTCCACATGGTCACACTACAAGAAGTATTGCCATTGCTAAAACTGCACGACTACATGGCAACCTTAGACCTCAAGGATGCTTATTTCCATATACCAATACACCCATCGCACAGGAAATACCTAAGGTTTGTATTCAAAGGCATACATTACCAATTCAAGGTACTGCCTTTCGGATTAACAACCGCACCAAGAGTCTTTACCAAATGTCTAGCGGTAGTCGCAGCACACATAAGAAGGCAGCAGATACATGTGTTCCCATATCTAGACGACTGGCTAATCAAGGCCCATTCGTTAATAGAGTGCTCAAATCACACAAATCATATCATACAAACCCTCTTCAAACTAGGGCTCACCGTCAATTTCACAAAATCCAAAATTCTGCCACGCAGGGTACAACAATACCTGGGAGCCATAATAGACACATCAAAAGGAGTAGCCACTCCAAGTCCACAAAGAATTCAAAATTTCAACACCATCATACAACGCATGTATCCAACACAAAAGATACAAGCAAAGATGGTATTACAACTCCTAGGCATGATGTCATCATGCATAGCCATTGTCCCAAACGCAAGACTGCACATGAGGCCCTTACAACAATGCCTAGCATCACAGTGGTCTCAGGCACAGGGTCACCTTCTAGATCTGGTGTTAATAGACCGCCAAACTTACCTCTCGCTTCTGTGGTGGAACAACATAAATTTAAACAAGGGGCGGCCTTTCCAAGACCCAGTGCCACAATAGGTAATAACAACAGATGCTTCCATGACAGGGTGGGGAGCACACCTCGATCAACACAGCATACAAGGACAATGGAACGTACATCAAACAAAACTGCATATCAATCACCTAGAACTTCTAGCAGTTTTTCAAGCACTAAAAGCTTTCCAACCAATAATAGTTCACAAATACATTCTCGTCAAAACAGACAACATGACAACAATGTATTATCTAAACAAGCAGGGGGGGACGCACTCCACGCAGTTAAGCCTGCTAGCACAAAAAATTTGGCATTGGGCAATTCACAACCAAATTCGCCTAATTGCACAGTTTATACCAGGGATACAAAATCAACTCGCAGACAATCTCTCTCGAGACCACCAACAGGTCCACGAATGGGAAATTCACCCCCAAATTCTGAACACTTATTTCAAACTCTGGGGAACACCTCAGATAGACTTGTTTGCGACAAGGGAGAACGCAAAATGCCAAAACTTCGCATCCAGATACCCACACAAACAATCCCAAGGCAATGCCCTATGGATGAACTGGTCAGGGATATTTGCTTACGCTTTTCCTCCTCTCCCTCTCCTTCCTTACCTGGTAAACAAACTCAGTCAAAGCAAACTCAAACTCATATTAATAGCACCAACTTGGGCAAGGCAACCCTGGTACACAACGCTGCTAGACCTATCAGTGGTACCCTGCATCAAATTGCCCAACAGGCCAGATCTGTTGACACAGCACAACCAAAAGATCAGACACCCAGATCCAGCATCGCTGAATCTAGCAATCTGGCTCCTGAAATCCTAGAATTTGGGCACTTACAACTTACCCAAGAATGTATGGAAGTCATAAAACAAGCAAGAAGGCCATCCACCAGGCACTGCTATGCAAGTAAATGGAAGAGGTTTGTTTGCTACTGCCATATTAATCAAATACAACCATTACACACAACTCCAGAACATGTAGTGGGTTACTTGCTTCACTTACAAAAATCTAACCTAGCTTTCTCTTCCATTAAGATTCACCTTGCAGCAATATCTGCATACCTGCAAACTACCTATTCAACTTCCCTATATAAAATACCAGTCATTAAAGCATTCATGGAGGGCCTTAGGAGAATTATACCACCAAGAACACTTCCTGTTCCTTCATGGAACCTAAATGTTGTCCTAACTAGACTTATGGGTCCACCTTTTGAACCCATGCACTCCTGCGAAATACAGTTCCTAACCTGGAAGGTGGCATTTCTCATCGCCATTACTTCCCTAAGAAGAGTAAGCGAGATTCAGGCATTTACTATACAGCAACCTTTTATACAACTACACAAAAATAAAGTCGTCCTAAGGACCAATCCTAAATTTTTGCCAAAGGTTATTTCACCGTTCCATCTAAATCAAACATTGGAACTTCCAGTGTTCTTTCCACAGCCAGATACCGTAGCTGAAAGGGCACTGTAGGAAGTTGGCTCTGTATGTGCTATTTCAAAGTAAGGAATAGCATGCACAGAGTCCAAGGGTTCCCCTTAGAGGTAAAATAGTGGTAAAAATAGATAATACTAATGCTCTATTTTGTGGTAGTGTGGTCGAGCAGTAGGCTTATCCAAGGAGTAGTGTTAAGCATTTGTTGTACATACCCATAGACAATAAATGAGGTACACACACTCAGAGACAAATCCAGCCAATAGGTTTTTATATAGAAAAATATCTTTTCTTAGTTTATTTTAAGAACCACAGGTTCAAATTCTACCTGTAATATCTCATTCGAAAGGTATTGCAGGTAAGTACTTTAGGAACTTCAAATCATCAAAATTGCATGTATACTTTTCAAGTTATTGACAAATAGCTGTTTTAAAAGTGGACACTTAGTGCAATTTTCACAGTTCCTAGGGGAGGTAAGTTTTGATTAGTTTTACCAGGTAAGTAAGACACTTACAGGGTTCAGTTCTTGGTCCAAGGTAGCCCACCGTTGGGGGTTCAGAGCAACCCCAAAGTCACCACACCAGCAGCTCAGGGCCGGTCAGGTGCAGAGTTCAAAGTGGTGCCCAAAACACATAGGCTAGAATGGAGAGAAGGGGGTGCCCCGGTTCCGGTCTGCTTGCAGGTAAGTACCCGCGTCTTCGGAGGGCAGACCAGGGGGGTTTTGTAGGGCACCGGGGGGGACACGAGTCCACACAGAAATTTCACCCTCAACGGCGCGGGGGCGGCCGGGTGCAGTGTAGAAACAAGCGTCGGGTTCGCAATGTTAGTCTACGAGAGATCTCGGGATCTCTTCAGCGCTGCAGGCAGGCAAGGGGGGGGTTCCTCGGGGAAACCTCCACTTGGGCAAGGGGGAGGGACTCCTGGGGGTCACTTCTCCAGTGAAAGTCCGGTCCTTCAGGTCCTGGGGGCTGCGGGTGCAGGGTCTCTCCCAGGCGTCGGGACTTTAGGTTCAAAGAGTCGCGGTCAGGGGAAGCCTCGGGATTCCCTCTGCAGGCGGCGCTGTGGGGGCTCAGGGGGGACAGGTTTTGGTACTCACAGAATCAGAGTAGTCCTGGGGTCCCTCCTGAGGTGTCGGATCGCCACCAGCCGAGTCGGGGTCGCCGGTTGCAGTGTTGCAAGTCTCACGCTTCTTGCGGGGAGCTTGCAGGGTTCTTTAAAGTTGCTGGAAACAAAGTTGCAGCTTTTCTTGGAGCAGGTCCGCTGTCCTCGGGAGTTTCTTGTCTTTTCGAAGCAGGGGCAGTCCTCAGAGGATGTCGAGGTCGCTGGTCCCTTCGGAAGGCGTCGCTGGAGCAGGATCTTTGGAAGGCAGGAGACAGGCCGGTGAGTTTCTGGAGCCAAGGCAGTTGTCGTCTTCTGGTCTTCCGCTGCAGGGGTTTTCAGCTGGGCAGTCCTTCTTCTTGTTGCAGGAATCTAATTTTCTAGGGTTCAGGGTAGCCCTTAAATACTAAATTTAAGGGCGTGTTTAGGTCTGGGGGGTTAGTAGCCAATGGCTACTAGCCCTGAGGGTGGGAACACCCTCTTTGTGCCTCCTCCCAAGGGGAGGGGGTCACAATCCTAACCCTATTGGGGGAATCCTCCATCTGCAAGATGGAGGATTTCTAAAAGTTAGAGTCACCTCAGCTCAGGACACCTTAGGGGCTGTCCTGACTGGCCAGTGACTCCTCCTTGTTATTCTCATTATTTTCTCCGGCCTTGCCGCCAAAAGTGGGGCCTGGCCGGAGGGGGCGGGCAACTCCACTAGCTGGAGTGTCCTGCTGGGTTGGCACAAAGGAGGTGAGCCTTTGAGGCTCACCGCCAGGTGTGACAATTCCTGCCTGGGAGAGGTGTTAGCATCTCCACCCAGTGCAGGCTTTGTTACTGGCCTCAGAGTGACAAAGGCACTCTCCCCATGGGGCCAGCAACATGTCTCGGTTTGTGGCAGGCTGCTAGAACTAGTCAGCCTACACAGATAGTCGGTTAAGTTTCAGGGGGCACCTCTAAGGTGCCCTCTGTGGTGTATTTTACAATAAAATGTACACTGGCATCAGTGTGCATTTATTGTGCTGAGAAGTTTGATACCAAACTTCCCAGTTTTCAGTGTAGCCATTATGGTGCTGTGGAGTTCGTGTTTGACAGACTCCCAGACCATATACTCTTATGGCTACCCTGCACTTACAATGTCTAAGGTTTTGTTTAGACACTGTAGGGGTACCATGCTCATGCACTGGTACCCTCACCTATGGTATAGTGCACCCTGCCTTAGGGCTGTAAGGCCTGCTAGAGGGGTGTCTTACCTATACTGCATAGGCAGTGAGAGGCTGGCATGGCACCCTGAGGGGAGTGCCATGTCGACTTACTCGTTTTGTCCTCACTAGCACACACAAGCTGGCAAGCAGTGTGTCTGTGCTGAGTGAGAGGTCTCCAGGGTGGCATAAGACATGCTGCATCCCTTAGAGACCTTCCTTGGCATCAGGGCCCTTGGTACTAGAAGTACCAGTTACAAGGGACTTATCTGGATGCCAGGGTCTGCCAATTGTGGATACAAAAGTACAGGTTAGGGAAAGAACACTGGTGCTGGGGCCTGGTTAGCAGGCCTCAGCACACTTTCAATTGTAAACATAGCATCAGCAAAGGCAAAAAGTCAGGGGGCAACCATGCCAAGGAGGCATTTCCTTACACAACCCCCCCCCAAACGAAAGAGGATGAGACTAACCTTTCCCAAGAGAGTCTTCATTTTCTAAGTGGAAGAACCTGGAAAGGCCATCTGCATTGGCATGGGCAGTCCCAGGTCTGTGTTCCACTATAAAGTCCATTCCCTGTAGGGAGATGGACCACCTCAACAGTTTAGGATTTTCACCTTTCATTTGCATCAGCCATTTGAGAGGTCTGTGGTCGGTTTGAACTAGGAAGTGAGTCCCAAAGAGGTATGGTCTCAGCTTCTTCAGGGACCAAACCACAGCAAAGGCCTCCCTCTCAATGGCACTCCAACGCTGCTCCCTGGGGAGTAACCTCCTGCTAATGAAAGCAACAGGCTGGTCAAGGCCATCATCATTTGTTTGGGACAAAACTGCCCCTATCCCATGTTCAGAGGCATCAGTCTGCACAATGAACTGCTTAGAATAATCTGGAGCTTTGAGAACTGGTGCTGAGCACATTGCCTGTTTCAGGGTGTCAAAGGCCTGTTGGCAGTCCACAGTCCAGTTCACTTTCTTGGGCATTTTCTTGGAGGTGAGCTCAGTGAGGGCTGTCACAATGGATCCATATCCCTTCACAAACCTCCTGTAGTACCCAGTCAAGCCAAGGAATGCCCTGACTTGAGTCTGGGTTTTTGGAGCTACCCAGTCCAGAATAGTCTGGATCTTGGGTTGGAGTGGCTGAACTTGGCCTCCACCTACAAGGTGTCCCAAGTAAACCACAGTTCCCTGCCCTATCTGGCATTTGGATGCTTTGATAGAGAGGCCTGCAGATTGCAGAGCCTTCAAAACCTTCCTCAGGTGGACCAGGTGATCCTGCCAGGTGGAGCTAAAGACAGCAATATCATCAAGATAAGCTGTGCTAAAGGACTCCAAGCCAGCAAGGACTTGATTCACCAACCTTTGGAAGGTGGCAGGGGCATTCTTTAAACCAAAGGGCATAACAGTAAACTGATAATGCCCATCAGGTGTGGAGAATGCTGTCTTTTCTTTTGCTCCAGGTGCCATTTTTATTTGCCAGTACCCTGCTGTCAAGTCAAAGGTACTTAGAAATTTGGCAGCACCTAATTTATCAATGAGCTCATCAGCTCTTGGAATTGGATGAGCATCTGTCTTGGTGACAGAATTGAGCCCTCTGTAGTCCACACAAAACCTCATCTCTTTCTTTCCATCTGTGGTGTGAGGTTTGGGGACTAAGACCACTGGGCTAGCCCAGGGGCTGTCAGAGCGCTCAATGACTCCCAATTCCAGCATCTTGTGGACTTCCACCTTGATGCTTTCCTTAACATGGTCAGACTGTCTAAAGATTTTGTTCTTGACAGGCATGCTGTCTCCTGTGTCCACATCATGGGTACACAGGTGTGTCTGACCAGGGGTTAAGGAGAAGAGTTCAGGAAACTGTTGTAGGACTCTCCTACAATCAGCTTGCTGTTGGCCAGAGAGGGTGTCTGAGTAGATCACTCCATCTACTGTACCATCTTTTGGGTCTGATGACAGAAGATCAGGGAGAGGTTCACTCTCTGCCTCCTGATCCTCATCTGTTACCATCAACAGATTGACATCAGCCCTGTCGTGGAAGAGCTTAAGGCGGTTTACATGGATCACCCTTTTGGGGCTCCTGCTTGTGCCCAGGTCCACCAAGTAGGTGACCTGACTCTTCCTCTCTAGTACTGGGTAAGGGCCACTCCATTTGTCCTGGAGTGCCCTGGGAGCCACAGGCTCCAGAACCCAGACTTTCTGCCCTGGTTGGAACTCAACCAGTGCAGCCTTTTGGTCATACCAAAACTTCTGGAGCTGTTGGCTGGCCTCAAGGTTTTTGGTTGCCTTTTCCATGTACTCTGCCATTCTAGAGCGAAGGCCAAGTACATAGTCCACTATGTCCTGTTTAGGCTCATGGAGAGGTCTCTCCCAGCCTTCTTTAACAAGGGCAAGTGGTCCCCTTACAGGATGACCAAACAGAAGTTCAAAGGGTGAGAACCCTACTCCCTTCTGTGGTACCTCCCTGTAAGCGAAAAGCAGACATGGCAGGAGGACATCCCATCTCCTTTTGAGTTTTTCTGGGAGCCCCATGATCATGCCTTTTAATGTCTTGTTGAATCTCTCAACTAAGCCATTAGTTTGTGGATGGTATGGTGTAGTGAATTTATAAGTCACTCCACACTCATTCCACATGTGCTTTAGGTATGCTGACATGAAGTTGGTACCTCTGTCAGACACCACCTCCTTAGGGAAACCCACTCTGGTAAAGATACCAATGAGGGCCTTGGCTACTGCAGGGGCAGTAGTCGACCTAAGGGGAATAGCTTCAGGATATCTGGTAGCATGATCCACTACTACCAGGATATACATATTTCCTGAGGCTGTGGGAGGTTCCAGTGGACCAACTATGTCCACACCCACTCTTTCAAAGGGCACCCCCACCACTGGGAGTGGAATGAGGGGGGCCTTTGGATGCCCACCTGTCTTACCACTGGCTTGACAGGTGGGGCAGGAGAGGCAAAACTCCTTAACCATGTTGGACATATTGGGCCAGTAGAAGTGGTTGACTAACCTCTCCCACGTCTTGGTTTGTCCCAAATGTCCAGCAAGGGGAATGTCATGGGCCAATGTTAGGATGAACTCTCTGAACAGCTGAGGCACTACCACTCTCCTAGTGGCACCAGGTTTGGGGTCTCTGGCCTCAGTGTACAGGAGCCCATCTTCCCAATAGACCCTATGGGTTCCATTTTTCTTGCCTTTGGACTCTTCAGCAGCTTGCTGCCTAAGGCCTTCAAGAGAGGGACAGGTTTCTTGTCCCTTACACAGCTCTTCCCTTGAGGGTCCCCCTGGGCCTAAGAGCTCAACCTGATAAGGTTCAAGCTCCAAAGGCTCAGTTCCCTCAGAGGGCAGAACTTCTTCCTGAGAAGAGAGGTTCCCTTTCTTTTGCTGTGTTGCAGTTGGTTTCCCAACTGACTTTCCTGTTCTCTTGGTAGGCTGGGCCATTTTTCCAGACTCCAGCTCTACTTTTTCACCCTGTGCCTTGCATTGTGCTCTTGTTTTCACACACACCAGTTCAGGGATACCCAGCATTGCTGCATGGGTTTTTAGCTCTACCTCAGCCCATGCTGAGGACTCCAGGTCATTTCCAAGCAGACAGTCCACTGGGATATTTGAGGAGACCACCACCTGTTTCAGGCCATTGACCCCTCCCCATTCTAAAGTAACCATTGCCATGGGATGTACTTTTCTCTGATTGTCAGCGTTGGTGACTGTGTAAGTTTTTCCAGTCAGGTATTGGCCAGGGGAAACCAGTTTCTCTGTCACCATGGTGACACTGGCACCTGTATCCCTCAGGCCCTCTATTCTAGTCCCATTAATTAAGAGTTGCTGTCTGTATTTTTGCATGTTAGGCGGCCAGACAGCTAGTGTGGCTAAATCCACCCCACCCTCAGAAACTAGAGTAGCTTCAGTGTGGACCCTGATTTGCTCTGGGCACACTGTTGATCCCACTTGGAGACTAGCCATACCAGTGTTACCTGGATGGGAGTTTGGAGTGGAACCTTTCTTGGGACAGGCCTTGTCTCCAGTTTGGTGTCCATGCTGTTTACAGCTATGACACCAGGCCTTTTTGGGATCAAAGTTTTTACCCTTGTACCCATTGTTTTGTGAAGAGGCTCTGGGCCCACCCTCCTGTGCAGGTTTTTGGGGGCCTGTAGAAGACTCTTTACTATTTTTAGTTTTGGTTGTCTCATCACCCTTCTGCTGGGGAGTCTTTGTGACCCCTTTCTTTTGGTCACCCCCTGTTGAAGTCTTGGACACCCTTGTCTTGACCCAATGGTCCGCCTTCTTTCCCAATTCTTGGGGAGAAATTGGTCCTAGGTCTACCAGATGCTGATGCAGTTTATCATTGAAACAATTACTTAACAGGTGTTCTTTCACAAATAAATTGTACAGCCCATCATAATTACTTACACCACTGCCTTGAATCCAACCATCTAGTGTTTTCACTGAGTAGTCAACAAAGTCAACCCAGGTCTGGCTCGAGGATTTTTGAGCCCCCCTGAACCTAATCCTGTACTCCTCAGTGGAGAATCCAAAGCCCTCAATCAGGGTACCCTTCATGAGGTCATAAGATTCTGCATCTTGTCCAGAGAGTGTGAGGAGTCTATCCCTACACTTTCCTGTGAACATTTCCCAAAGGAGAGCACCCCAGTGAGATCTGTTCACTTTTCTGGTTACACAAGCCCTCTCAAAAGCTGTGAACCATTTGGTGATGTCATCACCATCTTCATATTTAGTTACAATCCCTTTGGGGATTTTCAACATGTCAGGAGAATCTCTGACCCTATTTATGTTGCTGCCACCATTGATGGGTCCTAGGCCCATCTCTTGTCTTTCCCTCTCTATGGCTAGGATCTGTCTTTCCAAAGCCAATCTTTTGGCCATCCTGGCTAACTGGATGTCCTCTTCACTGGAGTTATCCTCAGTGATTTCAGAGTTGTTGGTCCCTCCTGTGAGGGAACCAGCATCTCTGACTATTATTTGTGGAGTCAGGGCTTGAGAAGCCCTGCTCTCCCTAAGTAGGACTGGAGGGGGGGAATTTCCCTCCAAGTCACTATCTTCATCCTCTGAGTTGCCATCCTCAGAGGGGTTGGCCTTTTCAAACTCTGCCAAAAGCTCCTGGAGCTGTACTTTGGTCGGTTTGGGGCCCATTGCTATTTTCTTTAGTTTACAGAGTGACCTTAGCTCTCTCATCTGTAGATGGAGGTAAGGTGTGGTGTCGAGTTCCACCACATTCACATCTGTGCTAGACATTATGCTTCTAAAAGTTGGAATACTTTTTAAGAAACTAAAACTGGTTCTAGAATCTAATTCAAACTTTTACAAACTTTTAAACTCTAAAAGAAATGCTAAACAGGATCTAACACAAGGCCCTAGCAGGTCTTTTAAGAATTTAGAAAACTTTTCAAATTGCAAAAATCAATTTCCAATGACAATTTTGGAATTTGTCGTGTGATCAGGTATTGGCTGAGTAGTCCAGCAAATGCAAAGTCTTGTACCCCACCGCTGATCCACCAATGTAGGAAGTTGGCTCTGTATGTGCTATTTCAAAGTAAGGAATAGCATGCACAGAGTCCAAGGGTTCCCCTTAGAGGTAAAATAGTGGTAAAAATAGATAATACTAATGCTCTATTTTGTGGTAGTGTGGTCGAGCAGTAGGCTTATCCAAGGAGTAGTGTTAAGCATTTGTTGTACATACCCATAGACAATAAATGAGGTACACACACTCAGAGACAAATCCAGCCAATAGGTTTTTATATAGAAAAATATCTTTTCTTAGTTTATTTTAAGAACCACAGGTTCAAATTCTACCTGTAATATCTCATTCGAAAGGTATTGCAGGTAAGTACTTTAGGAACTTCAAATCATCAAAATTGCATGTATACTTTTCAAGTTATTGACAAATAGCTGTTTTAAAAGTGGACACTTAGTGCAATTTTCACAGTTCCTAGGGGAGGTAAGTTTTGATTAGTTTTACCAGGTAAGTAAGACACTTACAGGGTTCAGTTCTTGGTCCAAGGTAGCCCACCGTTGGGGGTTCAGAGCAACCCCAAAGTCACCACACCAGCAGCTCAGGGCCGGTCAGGTGCAGAGTTCAAAGTGGTGCCCAAAACACATAGGCTAGAATGGAGAGAAGGGGGTGCCCCGGTTCCGGTCTGCTTGCAGGTAAGTACCCGCGTCTTCGGAGGGCAGACCAGGGGGGTTTTGTAGGGCACCGGGGGGGACACGAGTCCACACAGAAATTTCACCCTCAACGGCGCGGGGGCGGCCGGGTGCAGTGTAGAAACAAGCGTCGGGTTCGCAATGTTAGTCTACGAGAGATCTCGGGATCTCTTCAGCGCTGCAGGCAGGCAAGGGGGGGGTTCCTCGGGGAAACCTCCACTTGGGCAAGGGGGAGGGACTCCTGGGGGTCACTTCTCCAGTGAAAGTCCGGTCCTTCAGGTCCTGGGGGCTGCGGGTGCAGGGTCTCTCCCAGGCGTCGGGACTTTAGGTTCAAAGAGTCGCGGTCAGGGGAAGCCTCGGGATTCCCTCTGCAGGCGGCGCTGTGGGGGCTCAGGGGGGACAGGTTTTGGTACTCACAGAATCAGAGTAGTCCTGGGGTCCCTCCTGAGGTGTCGGATCGCCACCAGCCGAGTCGGGGTCGCCGGTTGCAGTGTTGCAAGTCTCACGCTTCTTGCGGGGAGCTTGCAGGGTTCTTTAAAGTTGCTGGAAACAAAGTTGCAGCTTTTCTTGGAGCAGGTCCGCTGTCCTCGGGAGTTTCTTGTCTTTTCGAAGCAGGGGCAGTCCTCAGAGGATGTCGAGGTCGCTGGTCCCTTCGGAAGGCGTCGCTGGAGCAGGATCTTTGGAAGGCAGGAGACAGGCCGGTGAGTTTCTGGAGCCAAGGCAGTTGTCGTCTTCTGGTCTTCCGCTGCAGGGGTTTTCAGCTGGGCAGTCCTTCTTCTTGTTGCAGGAATCTAATTTTCTAGGGTTCAGGGTAGCCCTTAAATACTAAATTTAAGGGCGTGTTTAGGTCTGGGGGGTTAGTAGCCAATGGCTACTAGCCCTGAGGGTGGGAACACCCTCTTTGTGCCTCCTCCCAAGGGGAGGGGGTCACAATCCTAACCCTATTGGGGGAATCCTCCATCTGCAAGATGGAGGATTTCTAAAAGTTAGAGTCACCTCAGCTCAGGACACCTTAGGGGCTGTCCTGACTGGCCAGTGACTCCTCCTTGTTATTCTCATTATTTTCTCCGGCCTTGCCGCCAAAAGTGGGGCCTGGCCGGAGGGGGCGGGCAACTCCACTAGCTGGAGTGTCCTGCTGGGTTGGCACAAAGGAGGTGAGCCTTTGAGGCTCACCGCCAGGTGTGACAATTCCTGCCTGGGAGAGGTGTTAGCATCTCCACCCAGTGCAGGCTTTGTTACTGGCCTCAGAGTGACAAAGGCACTCTCCCCATGGGGCCAGCAACATGTCTCGGTTTGTGGCAGGCTGCTAGAACTAGTCAGCCTACACAGATAGTCGGTTAAGTTTCAGGGGGCACCTCTAAGGTGCCCTCTGTGGTGTATTTTACAATAAAATGTACACTGGCATCAGTGTGCATTTATTGTGCTGAGAAGTTTGATACCAAACTTCCCAGTTTTCAGTGTAGCCATTATGGTGCTGTGGAGTTCGTGTTTGACAGACTCCCAGACCATATACTCTTATGGCTACCCTGCACTTACAATGTCTAAGGTTTTGTTTAGACACTGTAGGGGTACCATGCTCATGCACTGGTACCCTCACCTATGGTATAGTGCACCCTGCCTTAGGGCTGTAAGGCCTGCTAGAGGGGTGTCTTACCTATACTGCATAGGCAGTGAGAGGCTGGCATGGCACCCTGAGGGGAGTGCCATGTCGACTTACTCGTTTTGTCCTCACTAGCACACACAAGCTGGCAAGCAGTGTGTCTGTGCTGAGTGAGAGGTCTCCAGGGTGGCATAAGACATGCTGCATCCCTTAGAGACCTTCCTTGGCATCAGGGCCCTTGGTACTAGAAGTACCAGTTACAAGGGACTTATCTGGATGCCAGGGTCTGCCAATTGTGGATACAAAAGTACAGGTTAGGGAAAGAACACTGGTGCTGGGGCCTGGTTAGCAGGCCTCAGCACACTTTCAATTGTAAACATAGCATCAGCAAAGGCAAAAAGTCAGGGGGCAACCATGCCAAGGAGGCATTTCCTTACAGGCACTACATACGTTAGATGTCAAAAGAGCATTAATGTATTACATTGACAGAACAAAAAACATCAGAAAGACTAAACAACTCTTTATTGCATTTCAAAAACCTCACGCAGGAAACCCAATTTCAAAACAAGGTATAGCCAAATGGATAGTTAAATGCATCCAAATCTGCTACCTTAAAGCTAAACTACAGCTGCCCATTACACCAAGGGCACACTCAACCAGAAAGAAAGGTGCTACCATGGCCTTTCTAGGAAACATCCCAATGCAAGAAATATGTAAGGCAGCCACATGGTCTACGCCTCACACATTCACCAAGCACTACTGTGTAGACGTGTTATCCGCACAACAAGCCACAGTAGGTCAAGCTGTATTAAGAACATTATTTCAGACTACTTCCACTCCTACAGGCTGATCCACCGCTTTTGGGGAAATAACTGCTTACTAGTCTATGCAGAACATGCGTATCTACAGCGACAGATGCCATCGAACTGAAAATGTCACTTACCCAGTGTACATCTGTTCGTGGCATCAGTCGCAGTAGATTCGCATGTGCCCACCCGCCTCCCCGGGAGCCTGTAGCAGTTTGGAAGTTACCTTCAATTATTTATATATGTATCATCTCAACCTTAAATAGGTGCATACTTAGTCACTCCATTGCATGGGCACTATTACTACAATTCAACTCCTACCTCACCCTCTGCGGGGAAAAACAATCAAAGATGGAGTCGACGCCCATGCGCAATGGAGACAAAAGGAGGAGTCACTCGGTCCCGTGACTCGAAAGACTTCTTCGAAGAAAAACAACTTGTAACACTCCGGCCCAACACCAGATGGCGAGCTATTGCAGAACATGCGAATCTACTGCGACTGATGCCACGAACAGATGTACACTGGGTAAGTGACATTTTCATTATTATCACTTTTGGTCCTAGGGCAGCATGTGGTCTTTGTAGTGTTTCTATAATATGTAGAGTCTATCTCAAGGCAGGTTTGTCAGGAGAAGGCAAAGAATTAAGAAGATAATATGGATGTATGCATGTTACATGGACACAGATTTCTGATGTATATTTATAACCACAGATTCCTCACCTTGTTTATATCCCCGAACTGGATCTGAAAGCTTTTACTGACTAGCACCTGTGCATTGGTAGGTGGTGTCATGCTGCTTGTGCTGCAGATTTCAGTGCCTTTCTTTCCACGCCTTCGTACGTGGATCCGATTTTATTTTTTACCAGTTAACACGTTTTGCCAAACACTGGAAGAAGTCATGTAAGACCTCCTTTTTCTCAAAGTAGAGGGCGCAGACATGTTTCTGCACCATGGTCCTTTGATCACGCTCCCTGTCCCCCACTGAAGAGACAATTCTCTGCTGATCCTGATGCACCCTGAATTTTCAGGGTAAGCAGTGGCATCATAACAGATTTTGGAAAAACTATGTTGTGAATCTTTGACATGCTTTTGGTTACCTCTGTCAAGCTTTTGGGCCCCACTGACCTGCACTGCCTTCCACTCGTGTTGCCACCAGTGGGTCCTTCATCGTTGCTGTTTGCACCTACTGAATTCAGGTTCTGTTCCAGCTCCGAAGTTGACAGACCCGGTATCAAGATCCCTGCTGTTCCCTTGCACATTAATGCAGGCCCTAATGTCAGAGGAGGATGCCTTTCCTATTATTTTGACCAACTCCTACAAAATTTGTCTCAGCCGAGGTCTCCTCCGGAACAGGGCTAATGCTCCCGGTCCTGCTTTTCTTTGACTCTGACAAAACATTTTCTATACCTAGGAGCCGTCCTTCAGCCCACCAACAAAGTATTGGATCAGACTTGACCAAGATCAACCAGCATTAAGTGACGATGGGGATGAATTGCCCCCACTATATGACTATGACAATTTCTGTTTGATTTCCAAGAGCCCAAGGAGTTAGACACTTCCCCTGAAACTGGGTTGGGTTCTCCCCTTGACCCGTCAACAGAGGAGACAGCCTCATTTACTGTGGTCATCAAAAAAAAATATCAGATCA
Source organism: Pleurodeles waltl (assembly GCF_031143425.1). NCBI lineage: Eukaryota > Metazoa > Chordata > Amphibia > Caudata > Salamandridae > Pleurodeles > Pleurodeles waltl. The sequence goes on along the minus strand of NC_090444.1, from coordinate 756,491,827 downwards.
GGAATGAGAAGGACCAAGTCATCTTAGTGACTTTGGATTGGGCCAGGAGAGTGTGGTACCAGGAACCTCCAGACATGGGAAACTGTTCCCTGATCAGACTGCTGCTTCTGGTAGATCTTCTGTTGCGGCAGCAAGGCAGGGCACCCTGGCCCAATATGACAGAGAGACTGGTTGATGGCACTTGATTGCGTTTGATTTCCCTCTCAAAGTAGAACATGTCTTCCTTGCCAGCAGGTTTCCTATTACAATATGAGTTTACACCGGGTGCTGGAACAAGTTTGTGGCCTGGTTTGGCACCCTTAATGTGGGCCTGTTGCAGCCCAAACTGTTGGATGTATTGTTGTTTGTTTTGGCTGTGGCCCAGAAAGGACTTCAGTGGACACTGTTAAAAACTATTTATCAGCCCTTTTGGTGCTTTTGCGTTTGCCAGATCAGCCGTCCCCGCTTAAGTCACCTGTTGTGATGAGGTTTTTTTAAAGGCTTAACTCGTGTTTTCCCCCAAACCTTTTGTAATGCCACAGTGTGATTTTAATGTGGAACTCATTTTTTTTCTCATGTGCACCCCCTGTGAGCTGATTATATCTCCTGACTGTGAAGACTGTCTTCCCTCGTGCAGTAACGTTAGCTCATCGCATAAGTAAGCTCAGGCTCTTTCAGTTCAGTCCCACTACACCACCTTTTTTCCAGACAAACTGGTCCTGAGGATTAGAGCGCCCTCTCTGTTGAAGATTGTATCTCCTTTTTGAGTCACTGTCCATCACTCTTTTGGTGTTCTTTCCTTCACCTCACCCCTCAAAACAGCATTGAGTTTTTACATTGTTCACGCCAGAGGTCCTTGGGTAGACAGTCAGCTCTTTGTAAGGTTCATTGGGGCAAAAAAAGGTAAGGCGTGCAGGACCGGACTATATCAAGCTGGATAGTCCTATGTTTTAAAATATGCTTAGCATGGGCTAAGTTGTTTCCTCCTGAAGGGCTCACTTAACTACAGCCAAGGCAGCTACCACTGCATGTGCCCTTGGAGAGCCTGTTCTGGATATGTGTGAGGCCGCAACATGAGTGTCAGTGCACACTTTAATGAAGCACTACTGCCTTGACAGCCAGGTTTGACTGTAAGAGCTTTTCACCTGTTCAGTCCAACTTGATTTTTTGATCTGAGCTATTCTACAGGCCCACCACCTTGAGAGATACTGGTTTGATATCTATCCACAAGGTGAGAAATCTGTGGTTAGAAGTATCCATCATCAAGTATTTATCTCGCTAACTGAAGATTTCCCTGCTGCCCTCCCCGTTCTATTGAATGGTCTTCTCCATTTTAAAAAGTCCTAAATTAAAGATCTGCACTTCTAAGTGATTGTTGGCTCCGCCTCCAAAGGCACAAACAGTGTCATGAAAGAAAGTGATATCAGTGCATGAGAGAGTGGAGGAGTGCACTTATTGAGGCTCTGACTGTCACTTCCAGGTGGAACTAAGCCAACACAGAGCCACACTATGCCACCTATTGGCTGATGGGGGCTATGCTATATGCTAAAAAATCTTCCAGCTGAAGTCTGGCCCAGGGATATTCACATGGTGAGGAATCTGTGGTTAAATAGAGGATCCATCAGAAGGCATGTTACCAAAGGTAAGTAACTTGTTCTTCAACCCTAACTAGACACACTCAAATATTCAGGTTCAGCATACTATGCTAGGCAAACAACACATGCATTACATGCATACAAAGGAATCAGTAAATGAATGTCTGAATTAAGCTAAAAAATAATGTATTCGCCAGCTTTTGTGATAAAATGTCACTTCATTAGGCAGTGTAAATGAGGCTATGAAAGACAAATGTGCAATATTCTCTTCAACATCCTTTTTATCCATTTATGCATAAGAAGTGCCCCTGCCTATCCTAGTATAGCATTGCAGTCAGAAGTCAGAATTGTCCCTTTTCATTAATACCCCACACTGCCCATGCATGGAAAAGTAACAAAAAAGAATGCCTTTTCTAGTGTATATTTTCTGGATTCCTGTAGCATTGTATGGGTTTACATATCAAATATATAAGCATCTTCTGACAAACGTCAGTCATAGACAAATTATGCACAGCACTCACTGGAACCTGTAGAGGAATAAAAGAACCGCCTATTGACCTTTCACCCTCGTGGCATCATAGGGGGTGACTTCAATGTAGTGCTTACAATAAATGTCTATATTGTTTTTTAGGCAAATGAGTATTACATTTCTGTTATATGCTAGTGATTCAGCCCTAATAATCCAGGAGCTCAGCCATATTATGCCTGAGGCATAGCAGCAATAGGGTGGTTGTGTAGTAACGACAAGCCAGGGATTCAGCATTCACATGCACAAAATTAAACACATTCCACACATCTGCATCAATAATACTATAATATAACCTCATGTCTACAGTTACAGCCTCAGAAAGACACGGCAAATACTCTGTGATCTGACACAACCAGTTTATTTCCAGGTACAATGATCACATGCCCAGGTTTAGCTTCAACACTCAAACAAAATGCCCCAGAACAACCTAAATGCCAAATACCTGCTTCCAATTCCAAACAGAACCTTCAACACACAGGCACAGTGTCATTCCCCAGGTCATCACCTTGGGGGTTAGTACACACCATCAACGTCTAATGTACAATTATTGCACAACTGAGAATAATCAACAAACCTAGTACAACCATTATCTGCCCAAGGTAAGCTATCCTATGTCCAGTCAGTGGCTCAAATGCCCAAGCACATTATCAAACACCCAAATGCAGCATCAAAAGCCAGTCACAGCTTCACATGCACAATCACTTCCTCAATATTCCAGGCACATCACATGTTCAGTTACAGTCTTGAGTGCATAGGAACAGTCTCCAAGCAGGCTAATTCCTTTGTTCACTGACTCTGTCTCACTGGTTGAAGTTCACCTCTCTCATGCTATTAAATAGCTCCAGATTCTTGGATATAGAATCACATGCCCACTGCACTCTCTTATGGCTTGGACATCCTATGGTAAACAGTTCTTTCCCTTAGCTCACATGCAGACTATTAAGCTCAGTGCACTCATTTGCTTAATGCACATCAGTGCCATCTGTATGTGCATTGCAACGAAGTATCTACAGTGCAGCTATATTAATGTTCTACACATATGTATGTTGCAGGCCCATATACTCCCATACATGCAGTGAAGTGTCATAGATGGCATGCATCTTCAAAAATGCTATGCCCCAAATGCTCCTTACAGTCCCATATACTATGTGTAGTACATGCCAAAAAAGTGCAGTGCAACCACAGATGTGTCATAGTATACCATGCGCCTTATGCAGCACCAAATGCTGCATGCATCCTCATACATGCAGAATGCAGTACCCTCACCGCACCTCTGAATGTGCAGCACATCTCCATATGTAGAGTGCTGGCCCATGTGCAGATCCTCTTCCTTTGTTTACCTTTCAAAAACTTTTTTTCTATTAGAAAGATACAGCCTAGTTACAGGTACTGGGCAGCAGTGGAATCACCAGATGAGACTGCTGGTGTTGGCCGGTAGTACCTCCTTCTTTCAACATCATTGTGTTTCTGCTACATTTGTTACAATGCTGGCTCCTTGAATGTGTCCAGTTCTATATTGTAAGGAAAAGAAAGTGGAAGAAAGTGAAAAACAGGGCAGTTTAGTAGTCTACAGGGTTAACATGTCTTAGTAATATGGCTTTTTATGTTATTAAAGGCTGCAGTTAGAGGTATCACTGAGGAGTTACAGGGGAGGCATGTGCTTGTGGAGGTACAAGGCTTCCAAAGTGGGCTTTCACTATTCCTTCCTCTGCAAACGTCTAATGGCCATTAAGTTCGAGGAGTATGGAGGCATATCGGCCTTTTAAAGTTTTTGTCATTTTCTTTTCTATTATTTAAAAGAGTGAAGTTTTGAGGTCTAGTGTAAGTATATTGATTGATTTATCACATTTTGTATCATCTGAATGCAGCAACGCTTTTGAGTCCTTGGGTGGAGGTGCATAACAGGTTTGAAAATTGAGATCCATTTTCTCCCCATTTTCTTTAAGTAGATGTTGGAGGAACTATGAATCATCACTGTTGTGATTTACCTATAAAAACTGAAACTATTTTCGGCAAACCTTAAAAAGCCTGTTAAATTTGAGGTAATGTAATTTTCAAAAACATAGTCCATGCTCGTGTGGACATAATGAAGAAAATATCCTGCCCTGTGACTATGAACGGGCAATGAAAACTTAGTAAATCTCTGTGGGTTTCATATGTATTTGTGTGTGTTTTAATGTATCTGAAAATAATGTGGCACGTCTTCAATGCCATCTGATTCTCCATTTTAAAAGCACTTTCAAATGCAATACCCTGATGGCAAATCATGTTGCTTTGTGTTTTATTGGAACCTGTTATTTTCTTGCCTTCTTGCCATGTACATATCCATTAACAATAAGAAAAGTGCCTACTGTGTCATAACACCATTTCAATATCATTTATTGTTTATGTTTCATATTTTCAGACCTACACTTTCCAGAATTACATCACCTAGTTCAAATTTGAAGGTTTCATGACTTGCAAGCTCATTGTTTAATGAAAGGGGCCCTATTAGTGCACCCTTTATAATAATTGTGTGTGCACGAGAGCTTGAAGTGTGGGTTTTGTTTAACATGAGTTCAGTGGCTTTCATTCACTTAACATAGACAACACAGATCACAACATGTGACAACTTGAAAATCTGAAAATCTAAATACTCTTTCAAATATGATGCACTGATGAACTGTGAATTTGATTTTCCTAGCAATAGTTCTACACACAATTAGTAATGATGTTTTTATGATTAAAACGAGCAAGCATGCTATTTTGTCTTACAGTGATTGTATCAGCTTTCCATTAACTTGACTTTGCTTCGTTGTCCCTTCTTCTTTGGCCCATTTTACCCTCCCATCTTGATTGAAAAGTTATTAGAAAAAAATAATAAGCCTTAGTTCAAAATGTTTTGTTCATGAAAGTGCCATTTTGAATTGTGAAAACGTACATTTTAAATAAATACTATTGCTCTGCTAGTCTGACCACCTAGTGGTGTTTACCCTCTGAATGTTATTTTTCTAGATATTATATTCTGTAAAAGGGGGAGAATTAGTAGACAATTGTGTGCAAACCACTGCAAAAAGCAATGACTTCTTTGTAAATGTTTACAAAAATCCAGTGCATAAAAGCATTCTAATCAGGTGAGCAGTACATGTTGGAATCTGTTTTCTGTCTGAATATTCCAGCAGCTTCCTGGATTCAGCCCTGATCCAGGTGAATCAACAAAGTTCCAATGTAAACAAAACATGTTACCTTCATGTGCTCATGTTATCCCTCTGAACTTTATTTCTGTCTCGGAGACCCATACCAAATGGTTTGGTAACCTATTGTAAAGGATGAACCTCCTCAGGGCAGTGGAACGAAAATGAAGAAGGAAACATACTCTTTCCTGGAAATCAGTTTTTTGAGAATGTGTCTGCCTAAATGACCAACATCTCTCCTCGGCCTTCGCCTACTGGAAAAGTAGTGGAGACAGAGTTGCATCTTGAACTCCTAAAGTGGTGGAATAATTTTCAGGGTGTCTGCAGAAAAAAAGGACCTTATAGCAGCTTCTAAAATATTGTGATAGTAGTCCTGCAGCTATCACTTACAAATCTCCTTTCTACATGGAACTCATGCAACCAAACCTTTAGTGTATGTGAGAATTTCCATGTTTCTTTCTTCACTTTTGAAAATGTACATAAACTTCTTTACACTTGATGCCTTGTTCCAAATTCATTGTTGATGTTCCCTTAAGACAAGCCTGGTTTATGTGACATCACTTCTCATTAAGAGGAAGAAGAATTGCAAGGCCACTGTTGTTGCAATAGATAATGTCGATCTCAACACTACATATTTTATGCATGAGAAATGGGTATCGTGATCCTCGTGAGCAAGGCACATATATCTACAGATTTCTGTACCTTTAGGGTGTATCTGCTATCTCATCAAGAGAGCACTACAGAGATCTAAACAACAGCAAACTATGAACTTCTGTACATATGTTAGAAACAGAACAAATGAACAAATGAACTTCTGGACATATATTAGAAACAGAACAAAGAATGTTGTGAGCTTCAATGAACCTCAGCTCAGATTTCAAAAACAAATTGAGCTCAAAGCTTTACTCTGCAAAAGGTGGTGGAGAAATGCATGAAACAAAGTACATGATGCAAAAATAGACATAGGAACAGTTCCTTCTGCAGCCGCATGTGGCTGATACTGATTCACAGAGTCAGAATCTGCAAACACAGTGTATTGGTTAACTTGCAAAATAAAGTTGTTATAGATAAAGTGATAGACCTATGCTTAATATACAAACTACCCTGTTTTTCAATGACACACAATTAAAAAGGTTTCTGTCTTAACCCCTTTGCTGCTTTTGACTGTAGACACTGTCTTTTGAATACATATTATCAAACATGCACACCACTTATTATTATTACAAATGACTTCATTTTGTTGTTGGTCCTTGCAAAATAATATTTTCATTATTGTCATAGGAGTGACAGGAGTATGATTATCTTTGATTGGAATAAGTGGCTCAAACAATTAATAGTTATAAGAACAAAAAAAAAATGTTATATCAACCCGTGAATAACGGTGGATTTTTTCCATTCGGATTGATCTTGAGGTCTCATCCTGCCAGCTGAAACCAGTACACTACTTCATTAGAATCACATGTAGTAGTCGATAGAGCACAGCTTACAAAGAGACAGTAACTCTAAGGGCCTGATTTAGAGTTTGGTGGAGGGGTTACTCCATCACAAATGTGACAGATATCCTGTCCGCCATATTCCGATTCTATAAGATATTATGGAATCGGAATACAGCGGACAGGATATCTGTCATCTTTGTGATGGAAAACCCAATCCACCAAACTCTAAATCAGGCAATAATTCTTTATAATTTTATAAGTCTGGAAAATGTACATAAAGCTGAAAATGAATCTTCTGATTTTCTATATGACATGCGATCTACAGCATTTAATTTGTTTATGCTGCTCGATGCACATGGATTACTTTTGCTCACTTTTAGGTTTATGATCTTAATACAGAATTTGGATGAACAAAATTTCTCTTGACATTTCAGAGAAATTAAATGTTGCTTACTGCAAGCTTAGACATTCATAATTGCTTTTTCACTTCATTGCTTTTAGTAGAGAAGAATCGCTATTGATGACATTCAAAGATCTCTGTCTTTAGTGTTTTTTTTTACTTTCATCCACTACCAAATGCCATTGATGAACTGAACAGAGCTTCAGCTGGTGCCTTTCCCTCTTATTCACAGAATCAGAATCTGCAAACACTTATGCCTGCAGATAGAAATAATGATTAACAAGTTCACAGGTGTGGTGACTTTTCTACAGTTATATGTTTAGGGGTAGGAGAGGCACACTGACATTTCAGTGGTATTTCTGGGCTTAGCAGTCACAAAGTCATAACTTAGTATTTACAAACTTTCATAATGGTTATCACCCAGTTTGTCTTTACACTAAGGTGTAGTGTAAATGTAATGCTACCCTTTAAAATTGTAGAATACCAACAAGCAGATTTTCTTTAAGTATTGAGAGCTAAGCGTGCACCTGTAGATCTATGATTTTTTGTATTTCTTCCATGTGACTCTGCTAATTATTGTCCAGACAAAGGGAAAATGCGAAATTTCCTAGCTATCGTGAAGGAAAGTTTCAATTCTATTAAGGACACAGAGGCAAGGATTATGCAGTTCTTTCATCACTTTTTATTCTACAGCAGGTTCAAAGTTCAACAAGAAAACACATCTGAAACCACAAATCCCATGAGTCCGTTGTCATAGTAACCATAGTCCAATGAGACTCCACTAATGTTAACTGTATAAATGTTCCAAGACAGGCCACTCTCCCTCGACTTCACTACAAAGGGACATTCGGTTCCTCAAGTGGCCGCTGCCTCCGATTCTATGAAAAACACACAAAAGTAAACCATGCGAAAACACGAATCATGCAACAGGTGAAAAAACTGTTATCTCACATTAGTCAAAGTTGAAGACCATAAGAAAATTAATCTACAGAGTAGTGGGAAAATAATTATTTGCAGCAGGATGCAAGATCAATACATATGAGCATATATGGTGCAATGTAACATGAGAATGCCACCTTCGTACAAAGTCCAACGACAGCTTCTGGGTGGGTAGGACATGAACTACGTGTAGGGTGGGATAATACTCGCCTCCGTGTCCTTCATAGAATTGAAACTTTCCTTCACGATAGCTAGGAAATTTCGCATTCGTGTCAGGACCGGAGGCGAGGACTATGCAAGTTCAAAGGTTACTCACCACCAGCAAGGCCGCCTCATGAATCGGTTTAAAATGGAATTTTTTATAAACCGACTCCGAGGACCAATCTGCCGCATTCATGATGTCCTCCAACCTACCGCCCACGTGAAGAAAACTTGTATGTCAAAACCAGCTTCCGTTAGGATCCATATGATCCACCTAGCAATGGTAGGGGAAGAGACCACTTTGAAGGGCTTTTTCATTGATATCAACAGTTGACATGCACCCGCGAGATGGAGATCAGCAGTCATCTCCTCATACGTCTTTAAGCAACGTACCACGCACAGCTTAGGAGCGAGAGGGAACGCCAGGGAAGATACCGACCTGGTATTACATTCGGTCCTACGTGCAACTATAAAAGTTACTCCATCTGGAGAAAACACTCTTCCTGAAACATCTAGGGCTCTGACGTCCGAAAACCTTTTGCAGGATAAGAGGCACAACAACATCGCTAGTTTAGCCGACAACTCCTTCCTGGAGAGAAATTGATTGTCCTCCCACAAGGATAACAGACGTAGAACTAGATTGATGTCCCATAACTCCGAGTACCTGTGTTCTGGAGGACGGGAAAGTCTGATACCCTTGAAAAGCTTACATAACCAAGGGTGAGCTCCTACTGACTGATTATCGAGAAGGGGATAACCCGCCGAAATAGCCGACCGAAAGGAATTCACCGTACAATAAGACAGACCAGAAGCCGCAAGTTCTGCTAGGAAATTCAAGATATCAGTAATGTGGGATCTGTATGTCTGTCCATACACCAGCGAGCCCATCAATGCCATGCAGACCTGTATTGATTACCAGTCCATGGAGCCCATGCCTGGGCGATGAAACCTTGAGCTTCCTGTGAAAGTCAGCAATCTTGCCATCAAGTCCTGAAATCTTCCAGGCCACCATGGATAGATGGCCTTGAAGGACCAGAGGGTGGAATTGACCCATCAGATCCTGAAGGATTGAAGGAAAAACCAGAAGGTGGAGAGGAAAGTCGCACAAGAGCTCCAAAAGAGCTGGAAACCATGCTTGGGAGCGCCACACGGGGGTCACTAGGATGACAGCCGCTCCCTGGTGACGTACTTGGGCTGAAACTCTGGGAATCAGCAGGAAAGGGGGAAAAGCATACCCCTGGAGTGGGCCCCAGTTCTGCAGAAACACATCCACCGCCTCCGCTCCCGGGTCCGGGTGCCAGCTGAAGTACCAAGGAAGATGGGTGTTCTACCTGGAAGCAAAGAGATCCACAGGACAAGGGCCCCACCAAGCCATAATCCTCCGGAAGACCGTCGGGTCCAGCTGCCAATCGCTGGATTCCAGCAGGAACCTGGAGTTCCAATTCCGCCAAAGCGTTCTGGGAACCCGGAAGGTACTCCGCTGTGAGGGAAGTCTGATGTGCAAGGCAAAAGTGCCAAAAGTCTTGTGCTAGGTCCGCTAGGGCCCTCGACCGAGTACCCTCAAGCCAGTTGATCTATTGTACCGCCGACACGTTGTCCATTTGAAGTAGGACCACGCAAGAGACCCTGTCCCGAGTCAGGGATTTGATCGCAAACAAGCCCGCTAAAAGCTCTAGGCAATTGATATGCATGTTGAGTTCCTGAGGGGGTCCAACGTCCCCCGAAGGATATGTCCCCGCAGCGGGCTCCTCATCCATGTAGGCTGGCATGCGACTCTATGACTAAGTCGGGGGAAGCACCAAATATGGCCCTGCCATTCCATGCCTCCATGTGGTCCAGCCACCATTGCAACTCCGTTCTGGCCTCCGGGTTGAGAGAGATCAGTTCTGAATATGCGAGACCGCGGCAAAGATGATGGGCTTTGAGACGATGGAGAGCCCTGTAGTGAAGGGGGCCTGGAAAAATGGCCTGAATCGATGAGGAGAGTAACCCCACCACTCTGGCGAGCTGTCAAAGCGAGATCCTGTTGTATCACAGAACTATCCGCAACTCCTTCATGATTTTGGAGATCTTCTGCTGCGGAAGACTGAGGGATGCTGCCTGGGAGTCTATGAGGAAACCCAGAAAAACCATAGTCTGCAATGGAAGCAGATCGGATTTCTGTTGGTTGATCACAAACCCCAGGTCTTGCAGTAGAGCAATAGTCATGCTCGCGTTGGATATGAGTTGCGACCTGGACTGCTCCATCAAGAGAATATCGTCCAGGTAAATAATGAGATGAACCCCCCCCCCCCACCCCCAGGGAACAGAGGAGTTCTACCACCGATTTGAGGAGCTTGGTAAAGCACCAAGGAGCTGACGACAGCCCGAACAGTAGAGAGGTGAATTCGAACACCTGACCCTTCCACAGAAACTGCAGGAACCTTTGATGCAGGGGAAAAATGGGCACCGTAAGGTACGCGTCTTTGAGGTCCAGACAGACCATCCAGTCTCCCTGCAGAAGGATATCTCGGAGCAAGTGTTAACCCTCCATTTTGAAATTCTGATATACCACCCAATCGTTGAAAGAATGAAGGTTGATCACTGGGCAAAACCCTTTGTCCTTCTTCTCCACCAGAAAAAGATTGCTGACAAAACCTCTTGGGTGGAGAGAAGAGGTACATATGGCGTCTTTGCGCAATAGTTCTTGAACCTCTGCTTCTATGAGGTTGGCATCTGTTGCAGAGAAGAGCAAAGGTCTGGGAAGTTCTTCCTGTACCAGAGTTTCCCAAAACTCTATGTGGAAACCCGACACAGACTGCAGAGCCCACGCATCTGAGGTTATTAGTTCCAAATTTCGTTTGAACAAACATAACCTCCCCCCCAGATTGTGAGGGGAAGAAGGGGTAATCCTTACCCGAAGTGCCTCCTGGGGCGTCGGTTGCTCCTCTGCCAATCCTAATCGCTCAGCCTTTTCCTTTGCCCCTGTTGGGGAAGAAGGTTCCTTGGCGACCGTCCCGCCATCCAGATTGTCTGTAGGAAACAGAGTCTTGCTGGAACTAGCGGCCGGAAGAGTGACCCTTACCTCATCCGGCCCCTCCAAAAACCTTGTCGGGAAAGATCTTTTTAATTGATGATTACGCCTTATCGAGGGCCGAGAAAGTGGCCACAAATTTTCTGTGCTCCTTGACAAAAGGATCTCCAAACAAATTACCCTGTGCCACCGCCCCTGCCTCAGAGGACGATAACTCCCCTAACTTGGGGTCAATTTTAATAAGCAAGGAGCGGCGCCTCTCGGCCGAGATGACACACTCGGCATTGCCCAATAGACATATTGCTCTCTGGGCCCATCCTGCCACTACTTACGTCTGAAGTGGTGTATTTTACTGCTTGCCGCTTTCCACCAACTGTATAATCTGGGTTAGGGGGTCCCACGACGTCCAGGAGCTTGTCCTGACACGCCCGCCAAGACCGATCTGTCCCCTTCGTTAGGTCCCTGACGTACTTTGCGAAAAAAGTACACATCTTGGGGTCGATGTCAGGAGTGGCCGCTACTTTGTCAGGCAAGGTAGGGCGCAGACATTCTGCCTTCAGACGGGCCCGAACCTCTCTGTCAAGAAGCTGCCGAATCTTGCTCGTCACATAGTCAGCCACTTTGTTTTCTGGGCGCCATTCAGAGAAGCGAGGGTTGTAAATCCCCTCCGGCTCAAACATATCTGAATCCAATTCCCCCGGATCATGCGTATCCGGTAAGGAGGCGCCCGGACGCCAAGGACGGCCAGATTCAACCTCCTCAACCAAGGAAGAGTCCCCCTCAGAGTCCCCTGCAAAGCCCGAAGGTGACCCCACAAGAAGGTCCAATTTTTGGTGAAGCTTTTCACCTATTACTCTGGGTAAGGAGCCCTCCCAGCAGGGTAATTGCATCTGCGCCCGCGCACTCTTACTGGGAACGTCGGTTACAGGCTTGAGGTTCCCAAGTGCCCCGCTGCGCGCTTGCGCGATTTCTTGGGTGATGCACTAGGTGCAACCCCGTCACCTCAAATGCCTGGCCCTTTGGAGACTTGCTCCGCAAGCTGCGCCACGCTCTCCTTGATAAGAGCCAGAGCCTGGACGATAGCTTGCGACAGCAGCACATCCCCATTGGGAGGTAGGACGCAATGCGATGGGCCCTCACCAGGGGACATGATGGGAAAAGAATCATGATCCTGAATGGGCTGCCTCCGGGACTCCGAGGACAATGACAGAAAAGACACAACCAGAATAATCAGGGCAGCCCCCCCCCCCCAAATCTGTCAGGAAAAAATGCCAAACGAGGTCCACAAGCATGCAAATAGATAGAAACGCGCTTAAAAACACATTTGGAGGCTCAAGAGCACCCTTCCTGCTCTAGGGTTCAGACAGACCGCAAACACAGTGAAATTTGGGAGGTTCTAGGGGTAGGAGAAGAGCCTAGGCCCTTAGAATAACCCCTGGCGCGTTAGAAATCGTAGCGGCTAGCGCAAACTGACTTGCACGCTACAAATGTGCTGAAATCGGGACGCGCACTGTCTAGGGGGCCCGACGCATCACCGCAAGAGAAAGCGCTCAAGCTTAAAATTCAGCCCCCCACGCTGCAGCAACGTGTCGTAGCAACAGCATTGCTACAACAGAAATGAAGAGCTAGCGAGCTACAACCAAGAAGCCAAATACACAACTTTCAAACGGCTATAAACATGCACTTATCTGTCACTACGAGCAGTGAAGAAAGAGGGACACTGACGTGTCTGGGGACGTTACTATTAACGTTAGTGTAGTCTCATTGGACTATGGTTACTATGACAACGGACTCATGGGATTTGTGGTTTCAGATTTGTTTTTTTGTTGAACTTTGAACCTGCGGTACAATAAAAAGAAAGAACTGCATAATCCTCTTCCCCGGTCCTTACATAGAATAAAAAATAATAACAATATGTTCATTCATTATTATACGATAGCAAGGATTAAAGTAACAACAGGTTTACTTACAGAGATGTCCTTGAAAATATATTGGTTGGCATAGACCTTTTCAGAAGAATGTGGTTCTAGGAAAGAGTCAGGTTCCCTCTTGTTCTTCATTTACTTCTGACATCGAGAAGTACATCATCATGTTTTTCACTTTGTCAAGGGCCAGCGAGTGTTCACATTATCTTTCCTTTAAGACAGATGTGGCAACAATGGAAAACACCATATAGAAACAATTTAACTAAACATTCCCCTTCTCTAGTAAGAAAAATGTTTTAAGTTATTAAGTAAAGAAGTCTTACTAACCAGGAGACCCTGACTGCTCAAAGTAAGTGCTACAGCAGCATGGTTAACTATTATCTGCCCGCTTGTGAGACAAGGGGCAGGCATGCCTAGGACTTAATCTAGAAAACATCTAAGAACAATAGTGCTGATCAGCTTCTTTGAATGACGCAAAACTAAAAAGGTTTATGTTTTTAGTGGTGCCCATGAGAAGCCAAACTTTTCTTCATTCTCTCTATATTGAAAAGCCTAATGCAAGGATGTGCCGCACTGCAAGTTTTTGAACTTCATTACTGCACCCTTCTCTTGATCTCCCAGCTTCCAGTTAACCTAGGCACTTGAGCACCTAAGGCTTTACAATCAGGTTGAGAGCAAAATCAAAAGCTTGGTCTGCAAAGTGAGAGGTAGAGTCTAAAACTTTCCCTACATTTCAAGTGCCCACTGTTAGCATTCCAAATATTCTCGGACTTTATGAGAGAAAGAGGAACAGTTCGAGATTTTGTGATGATAGAGCCCTTCCTCGTTGTCGTCAGTTTGATAAATCATATTGGCTTAACTGCTAGTGGAGCAAATAAATCGGTTAGGTTCAGGGTGGTTAAAGGTTGGTTACTTTCACATCCCCGTTTGGGAAGTCCAAAAGCACTACCAGTACAAGGTGGATCCTATTATCACATCTAGCTTCCTGGGGTCTTTTAGCAAAGGTTTAGCCACAGTACTGGTCAAGTGCCATACAAACGGGCATGTAACCCCTTTCTGGGACAATTAACTCATAAAAGCTTAACACTCAAGGCTGGAGGCCTTGAGGAGGTGTTATTCACTTAATTGAAGCTCTGATTCTTCCTCAAATGTACTAGTTCCACTCTACCACCTTTACCAGCAATGTTCATAGTCCTCTTATATTCTGAAGCCATTTTCATACAGTTGACAACGTCAGGACCCACAATATTCACTGACATGTAATTTAGGGATTCATCTCATGCATCCTTGTAGTGCGTCATTCAAGAGTGAATGTGGACACATCCTCTAGTAGTAGGATTTACAGCCAGTTGAACATTTTTACTCCTTTCTTGTCAACATTGTCATGGTGTACTCTGCCTATCAACCTCCTAAATAGAGATCCCTTACACAACCAATTCCCTCAAGTTATTGAGGTTACCAGTCTCTCTTATTTTCCCTTCTATCTCTTTCTCTTCTGTCTTTCTCTCTCTTTCTCTGTCTCTCTCTTTCTTTCCTTTTATATCTCTTGGTTAGTTATGAGTGCATTTATATGATGACAGAAAATGATTAATCAACTGAATAAAGGACCAGGAAAGTGGGATACAAGTTTTTGAAGCACGGTGGATATTCTTAGTGCAGAGTACTTACAATGTTCACAACAGGGTTCTTGATATGTGGAGCAGCTTATTCATTTCAAGCTGCATCATGTTTGAGCAATCTCAAGTTGGTAAGTGAGATAGGAATTTTACTTGTATAACAGCTGATGAAGGGTCTTTTCGTAAATGAGAAAGAGGAACATGAAGGTTATTTGGGCATTGATTGGCAGTCGGTTTAGTTAATTTAGGGCCACAAGAGTGGCAGGGCCTCTAAATGTCTACCACTTGGTCTGCAGAGTTCCTGACTACCTGAAAGCAGTTAGGTTTATAATGAGGTTAATGTTTAGGGATTTGGTTTAGTCAAGAAGGTAGTTGAGATGGTTCCCTATAATGATTAATGGGGAAGTTTTGGTGCAGGTGGCAAGGTTAATGCTGGGATACACACCTGATCTTGTCACTCAAGGTAATTTTAGTATGGACTTTGACTTTGTTGCTTGTGGAGATAGCACATATGACATTGAAAAGCTGCTGTTCATTTCTGGGACCTTTGAGTTGTGCATTGCCCTTTCCATCTCTGCATTGCAGTTGTCTTTGAATTTGGTTGCTGGGGATACTTAAACAGAGTTGATTGCCATTAATGTAAGAATGATTCAGTGATAAAGTGACTTTATATAGCTAAACCAGGAATGGTTTACAGAAGGGGACAGGTCAACATTGAGTAGTACCTGCAATCGGAATAATACATGTGAGGAACTACATGACACTGACAAGAGTCAGACCAAAAGGGATACAGAATCAGAGTTTTAGATTGACCATGGAGAACGAATACAACTGTGTTCAGGAACATGTGACTTTCTGGTATCCCAAAGTGGTAACAAAACAGAATCTCATAAATAACGGTATGGAAGATCAAGCCTAATTGTAATAGAAATGGTAGGCCTACCTACCATAATAGACTAATTCAAAGCTGTGGTCTACAGAGAGCCCCCCTACCACTGCTAAAGAGAGCCATTTTTCATTCTGAAAGGTGGTGATTTATGAGCTGCACTTGGAGTGAGCCAAAATCATCTATTTGTTCCATAGTCTCTGTAACGTCACAGGGGTTGTTAAGTTCTTATGAGCTGTTGTTTTCTATTGAGGAAAACAAAAATGGTGACCTATTTGAATGTAATCAACGAGGATTGCTTTTTTTCAAAGCTAAGGTAAGTCAATTAGTGGAGGGAAGGCTTCTGAGGATGTCCATGCTAATAGCTTTGAAGGTTAGTGGAAGGGAGAAAACTTAGTCAGTGTCTAGGTAAATTTATGTATGCCTATTCCTCTCTGTTGACAGGATGTTTTGTGCCCTTGTTTTGTTTGTGTGCTGCAGATTGTGATGATTTGTATCAGTGAACAAAGGTTGGCTATTCCTGTTCTTAATATTTTTTATATTTTTTAGTGATATCATTTAAAGCAGGCATTGTTTAGTGATTGGAATATGATTTTGATAAGCATGATGGTGGCATTATTGATGATTCAGAAGGAGTATATTTTAAAGAAGATATGGCCTTGTACTGTTTAAAAGAGATAGCCTTATGGTATTGGAATTTAGATATATTTTCATGAAAGTTATCATCAAGGTGAGTGAACATGAATTAGGGTTACTCGTATTCTACTAAGGATCTAATATTTATTCTATGCCTATTTCATTAGTGATAAAGATCCATACACAAAGCATTTTTTTTTTAAAACCTTCTTTGGATAAAGTGATTCCTACCTCACACTTACAAAATAAAAGAGATTATTGATCACTATTCATGTTGATTTATTTAGAGTCAGTGCCACCATATTCAGAAATGGGGTTGATTCCAATTCTCAAGTTGTGCTAATGGTTCCTTATGCCTTAAACTTTGTAATGTCCAGAATGCTGTTATACTTTAAAATGAATTCATTTGGGTGTGATGTAGATGGAAGAGAATGAATATAAACTACAGATATATTGCCAGATCTTCTGTGTGCGTAGCATCCACATTTCAAAAATTTTTCTGTACTAACTAACTCCTGCAAGAGATGCTAAGTGTTAATGTGAGATATGCTAGCCATTGATGTAAAATGCATCTATATTTTTCAAACCCAGTAATCCAAATGATTTTTTATCTGGGTGGTCTGTTGTCACAAAATGAACCTACAATTTTAAACTATTGGCCTATGTTGATAAAAGGGTGACCTTTTCTTACTGATCATTCACTTTTGATGCAATCTCATTCATTTTATTTTATTCACATTGGTATCACTTTCTGTTCTTTTGGCCATTTAAATTGTCCAGTATTTAAGTATCTCCAGTTTTATACATTTCACTTCAATTTCATGAATTTCATTCTTCATACAATGATTCCAAGAAAATAAATATGTAATTTCATCGACTGTTCAGATGAAGAATATACAAACCACTTTAGGATTTTTCACTTGCTAATACCATCTAAGTGGCACGACTTAATATTTCATGAAGGGAAAACACAACACCCTTTCATTAGGTTCAGTTATATTTGTGAGTGCTGCATAGTTTCACCCATGTCAAAATAGAAACATAGGGAATGATTTAGAATTTGGTAGATGCAGATTTTCCATCCACCCTATTTACATTTCTTTGTGCTCTAAATAGGTCAGACAGGACATTCACAAATTTCTGGCAGATGCCCCTCATTTCCCAAGCTCTAAATAACACATCTCAATCCCCAAGCCACTTGTCTCTATCTTTTGCAGTTTTTCAGATAATGTTCCAGCTAAAGGAAAGAACTCATATCTTGTCGTTTATTGATCCCCCTAAGATTTAGGGTATTTGAGCTTTTACACTAACGGTTATCTCTATGCACAAGCCTTTTTTTCATTCTCCACTGATCAGTTAACAAATTAAAGGTAAATTGGGATCACTAAGAATTCCTCTGCACACCACTGCTAGCAAAGCATCAGGAACAATTCAATCATCATAGAAAACCTGGAAGCTGAGTGCAAAACAAAGCTCACCAAACAATTGTTAGCAGCATAACAAAACAGTGTTTAATAAAACCTTGAAACAAACTTGAAAAAATCAGCATAAAGCATTAAAATGTTTTGATGAAATCCAATTAAAGCCCCAAAAGAAATAGTGAAGTGTTAAATAGCCTTTGTTCACAACAGTCAAGTATTAGCCTATTACCACCAAGCATAAGCAATGGCAGTTGTTTTGACTTTGGCTGTCAGCCTTTTGGCTTTCTCAGTTTGCCCTGTTTTAAAAAAAGCATTCTTGTGGGAGTACCCCGTCCTTTGTCAATATTAAAAAAACATGGGAAAAGCACACATTGCCATGTTTTGTGCTTGTATGCTCCTTGTGAAAGAGCAGAATGCCATCGTTCATAATGAAATTAGCCAGTGGCTGAAGTGGGCTCACCTGTTGCCCCATATTGCATGTTCCAGGGGGCAAAAGTTAATATGAATGGCACAACAGCTGACCAAGGAATGAAAAGAACTGGCTGAACAATCCTATAACTAAGGATATTATATACATTATTTTACTAAAGGTAAAACGTTTGGCTAACATCAGACTTAATAATGACTCCTGGGCACCAAGAATGCGTCTCAACGAATCCAAAGAGTTCTAGCCCCCAAAACAATCTGGTAAGACAAGGGAAGGTCAATTACTATTAAGAGTTGGATGAAATGGTTGCACTTCTTTCTCTCACCTTTGTGTGTCTCTGTTCTGTTTCCACAGTGTTCTTAACACAAAGGATTTGCAAGTGAAAGCAACAAATCTTTTCAAAGTTGATCAAAATTGCCCTAGAGGCATAAAAAACTTCCAGATGACAAGGGGTAGATCAGCCTGGTGCTCGGTGTGCACTAGCACCAGGGCAGAATCAGACTGGGTACTACTGGAAACTCCAGAATGAATCTATAATGAAATCACGAAAAAGCAGTGGGAAAATCAGGCCCAAACAAAGAGTAACTTAAGAGGTGAAGATTACACCAACAAACATTTACCGGTGCATTTGTGATGCACAGTACTGGTGTCAAAGGGCCTCTTACATAGGAAGAAATTGTACGTTGTAGGAGGAAATGGACTTCCAAACAGAAAAAGTAGATGTCATCTTGGATTGATACTGTGGTATTTTTGCTTACCAAGGTTGGCGTCTTAGAATAAGAAGAGAAAAACAACCTACTTCTGGCCTTGAATACATGGAAGAGAGCCAGGCTACTGTAATGGATCACAGAGCTGGAGCAGAGATCGGCTGAAGGAAGTTGTTAATCATAGCAGAGTGATTAACCGAGCTGCATGTAAAACATGCTTAAATTCCCACTCTGGTTTGACAGAGGGCAGTAGTCTCATGAGTCATAAAATGTGAACCTCCACATGAGAGCTCGCCTCCCACGTGGTGCTGTTGGGTGGAGAGAAAGGCCATAGTCTGCTTGCATAACCCTGGAGACATTGCACACCTAAATGCAAAGACCCTGGGAGACGCATACTAGGTGACTACTGTCTCCGGAAAGGTTATGCCCACATGTGCAACAGTTGCTTTGGGGGCTGCTAACTGTCCTGCAGTGAACATATAGTTAAAAATGTTTAATAAAATGTGTTACTTCCCATTGGGCCATGCACTTTGTTTCTTTCTGAGCTGTTCCCCAACACACTAATGATTTGGTTCATATCTTTCCAATGTGGTTACCTCCTCTAAAACCAGCATACATGCTAATTCCGGCAACACCAATAGCCAAAGCTTTTCCCTGTAACATGTTCCTTTCAGCATATGAAGGTCTTGGCGGCACGTTTGGCAGAGGCCTCGTGCTGGTGCCGCTTCAGGTCTAGGGAGCGGCTGTGAATTTGTTCCAGGAGCTGTTCCTATGATCTTACATCCCCTTCAACGTCGAAGGAGCAGACTGCTAAAAGCAAGCGGTCTAAGTTGTGGCCCCCTTCTTCAGGTAAGTCTGGTGTTTCCGACACCCTCTACAGATCCTCGGTTGAGGAGCCGGTGCATGAGTCCATCCCGTGCCTCCCTGGTTTCCCTGGAGCCGGGGCAACTCTGGCCCAGATGAGGGATTATTACACTTCCCTTCATACCATCTTTGGGCCCCAGCGTCCCTCAATCCTCAGATCCGTACCGGCTGCGGTGCACAGCCCTTCGGGGTTACCACGCGGTGTCAGAGCACAATCAGTCGACTGTGCCAGTTACTGTGAACCTCTTACTCTATCCGATGTCAAGATAAAGCTGATCCGACGCTAGACGTCGTTGGGTGTGACGCCAGTGATGCCGCCCAGCTCGGATGCTGTTCCTCCTCCATCTTGTGAATCTCGTTTTCCCTTCAGAGGAACAGGCTTTTGGAGGTGAAGGAGAGAAGCTGGGGTTTGACAACCCTGTGGATGAGACTGTCCAGCCTCCTCTTAAAGGTAGCTGGCTGATGGAGTTGGGTGAGGCTAGTGGCCTTGACTCCTCGCTGACCTCGGGCCTCCTTTTCCCTCCCAGCCTTGCAGTGGAGGTGAGCTCTTCCTTCACCGAGGTGTTGAAGAGAACAGCTGCGGTCCTAGAATTGCACTTCTGTAAAGGTGTCCACTAACCCTTTGGTAACAGGGCCAGATAGGAATAGAGCCTGTGCTTCCATGTAGTGAGGCACTAGATGACCTTCTAGTAGGGGCCTGGGCTAAGCCCTCTACGAAGGTCCCTTAGACACCAGCCTACCTCCGAGGACACGGTTTGTCTTTTCCAGCACACAACTCCGAGGAGATTTGTGGTGCAGGCTGCTACAGCCTCTTCTGACCTCCGCAACCTCCCAAACGTTCCTCCCTAAAGGGAGTCTAGATGGCTGGAAACTTGTGGAATGATTTATCTTCTCCTCAATGAGCTCATCCCTGCGGTCAGTAAAGAACACTTGGATTCTGGGATGTCTTTCCCATTGTGGGATTCTGTGACACGTTTGCTACCTTTGCTTCCAGAGGAGACTCAGAGTGAACTCTCCCAGACACCTCAGAATGAGCGAGAGGCAGCTCCGTTTGTCATAAGGTGTGGTATGGATACCACAGACTCAGTTAGCCAAGCCACGCCCCACTCTGTAGTACTGCGCTGTCAAGCCTGGCTACGGCACTCTGGCTTTTCAGAGGCTGTCCGATCCACTTTGGTAGACATGCCCTTCGATGGCACCTACCTGTTCAGCATTCTTGCGGATTCTGCGTTACAGTGCTTCTAAGACAGCCAGAGTGGAGAATATTTCTAAATATATATATTGTATGACTTTACAGATAAACCCATTTCACTGTGGAGTCCTATACTTCCTTTTGAGCACAAGTTTCCATCCCTGTTTTCATTTAGTCTGAACCATTCCACCTTCTGGTGGCACCTAGTAGGCTGTTCCTGCCTTTGCAGGTATTCCTAATTTTCGCTGTTACCTGCCACTGTTTTTTGTTGTATGCTGTCTGGGGGAAGAATGGGCCATATGTATGAACTCATTTTCCTATAGACACAGGAATGGGCAAAACTGTTTGGTACATCTGGCCCTATATTCTTTGTGGCCCTAAGTGGGTTTAGCACCTGTTGATACATGGGCAACGGTCTGCATCTTCCTCACGCTGTATTCTCCAATAAGTTCAGGGCGTTCAGCCATTTTCCATAAATCTTATGGGCGATCCGTGACTACCATTTTCATATTTATACACATTAGTGTTTTCTTTTACATTTAGATATCTTCCTAACATTCCAGTGTGGCTGGCATCCAAATACTGACTCTTTCAGAAAAGCAATCATTCCCCAGGTTAATTTTTGCCCTGACCCTGGCATCGATGAAGGGGTTAAAAAGCTGTCAACATTTTAGAAAGACAGACCTCTGCATTGTTCCCCTCACACAGGAATTACCCTATGTTGATATTGTGTACTAAAATAATATGACTGTCTAAAAACTGGATACAAATGCACAAACTATTTCCCAATTTTGGATAGTTTCTTTTCTTTGGGTTTGGTCCACTTCACCTGGGGTGCACTTATCACTATTTGTTTTCTTTCCAAATGCAACAAAATCATTCTGCCTATGAATTTATTAATACATTTGTCCAATGTTTCGCTACAAGTACTAGTTGCTTGTGCCCACTTTAGATTCATGTCTGACAGAATAATTACTGTCCTGGAGAAATTCATTTAGCTATGATTAATTCAGTGTAGAATCTACTGCCATAATTTATATATAGCAAAAGGAGTTTCGCATGAACATTGTTCCTTTGAGAGTTTTCATACCCATGTTCGCATGAACAATTGGGTTGGTCTTGTTTGAGAAATGTCAGATTTTTAACTATCTCTAAATAAATTCAACCCCTTCTCTGGGGCTTCATATGTAACCCATTACCTATTTTCTCGAGTCTTGCAGGAACAGCCAAGGTAAAGAATAGATTAAAAAATGTCTCCTCTCAAGAAAAAAATATAATAGTGTATAATACTGTAATTACCATATTAACTGACTAAAATTATAAAATTATAACTATTTAAGGGTAATCTGAGTAAGGTGAGATATTTTGAATGCCTTTATACCTGTTTGGTTTCATTCGCTGCCACCTCATCTTAGTTCATCATGTAGGCTTAGTCGTCTTCCCAAGTTTATCTTAATGAAACATAGCCGAGCTGGGGGGGTTGAAGGGAATATTTGCATAGTGCATAACACATGTAATACTATTTAAAATGTACTGCTGTTTCTCAGAGCCTCAGAGTGGTGTGTTTGCAGCAAGACAGAAGAGGGTGTATGTTTACTTCTGCCTCCTTTTAAACTTGTTTTTAAAGGTTCTCACCGCTATTTGTCCATAAAGCTGTCAGTGACTTTCCTTGAGAAATGGAAAATTACATCTTAACACAAAGCAAGCAGAAGATGGGACCTGATGAACAAGTTTCTTACCTTTGGTAATTCCTTATCTGGTAGAGAGACAGACTTGCTGCAGATTCCATATCTTAGAATTCTCCCGCAGGCATCAGCCTGGATCCGCAAAAAAACATTTCTTTAGCAGTACCTCTGCGTGTCTGTGGAGAGCGTCGTCTTCCCCGGATATGATGTTGACGGAGTCCATATTGCCCCTCCCTCAATGCGCTGATGTCAGTTTTTTCTGTCACTAGAACCCTCACAACAACGCAGAGCTACATAGAAACTGGCAATTGAACAGTGAATACACTAAAGAGTTGGACAGAATAATGATGTTACTACCACTAAAATGAAAAACATAGCAAAAGAATGTCCCAAAGTAAGACTGAAGCAAGATAACACAGTTTGCAAACCGTGGAGGATGGGTGGGTCGATAAGGAATCCGCGGCTAGTCTGTGTCTCTACCAGATAAGACGTTCTCAAAAGTAAGTAACTTGTTCATCTGATATAGACAACTAGCCGCAGATTCCATATCTTAGAATTAGATACCAAAGCAATATCAACTGAGGAGGGGGGCCACAAACACATCCCACCCAAGTCTTGCAATAAATAACTGGTCAACTGGGGAGCAGTAGACCAGCTATGAGATAGACAAGGGTGAGAAGTAGCATGTAGCCCACTCAAAAAGAGTGGATTACCCACATATCAGAAGAAGATATAAGAAGTAATGGCTATCTAAATAGAGGGCCATGAGAAGGAATCTGATGGTAGAGAACCACAACAGATAAGAACATGAAGTGCTCCCAGAAATGAATGAGGCACAAAAGCGTCCAACAGGGGCTGTGAGAGATAAGAACGTAACACCTATCAAGGGAAAAAACCCCAAAGGGTAATTGAGAAAGGAGGCTACTCATAATGCTGCTTGCACCAACATACCCATTGAAAATCTGCAAGAAGCAGGAAACATCTAGCTGGAAGGAAGATAAACTGGAGAGCAGATTGTGCTGGTCCAGCAACGCTGAGGGGGAGATATGCGTTGACAGAAAACAGAATTGTGGGACACATAGAACTAGTCGACAGAAGACCCAAAAGGATTACCAATGGGTAAAGTTGGAGGACTGTAAAAAAAAAAACAGCCAGGGAACCTATAGAGAGGGATAGACATGGAGGAACCTGGATGTGTCCAAACAGAAATAGTCAAGAGATATGCAGAGGACAAGGACAACACGGATGTCATAACCTAAGCAACAGGACTCCAGATGAGGGATGGAAACGGAACCCTCAGTTTGTAGGTGACATAACATCAAAGACCCAAGGCATAAACAGTGAGCTGTGCTCCTGGTCTAAAATAAGAAGAAAGAACAAGGGTTGCACGAGAGCGACAACACAGGTAGAAAAGAAAGAGGAAAAAGAAAGAACACCCCTCAAGAAGAAAAATGTCAGCCAAATATGAAAAGCAAGGCCAGTGCACCAAAGGAATGAAAGGGTGGTAGACCCACCTGCTCAGAAGAACGGACAGAACTATGCGGTACAGGAAAACAGCAACACAAGGTAGAGAGACACCCTTTGAGGAGATTCCAATCACAACAATCATTTGCAATGCAATGGGTCTTGCGTTTGCTCGAGTTAGAACTATTTGCATTGAAAATTACTAACTGGACTTTTCCTGCCACCCAAACTGAAAATAAAAAGTAAAACAGTTGGCATAAGCAAGCCAATTCAAAGCACTGCTGTGAGTGTGAAGGAGACACACAAAATAAAAAAGAAGTTCGCTCACAGTCAAAGTTATCGGCAAAAGTGCAATTATCCCTGTAACAGGGTCGATGGCTAAGGTGGTAACAAAACCACCCTAATGAGGAACAAATGTAAAGCAGTTACCAACGAAAAGAAAGGATTTTTGCAAGGCAAGCCCGTGAACGAGTGATAGTGATGGGTGTGCAATGGTCGTGGTTAACAGCCCAGATAGATACCAGCACATCAGAAAAGCAGCGCATGCACGTTGCTATGACCAACCTAATAAGGAGCATGAGCAACAAACAGAAGAAATCAGTTAAAGAAAGAACAGAAGCAAAAGCAGCAAATCCTGAAGGAAGAACCAGTGCAGAAAAGAGCGATCCAATGGAGATCAACAGTGCAAACTGAGAAAAGGAGTATATAAACATCGATCCTCTGGATGGAATCTGGACACCAGACCTATAAACCTGCAAGTTCAAAGAGGGATACCTGATCCATTGAAACACACAGAATACAAAAATAACATCTGAGGATAAAAAGGAAAATCCTCACACCCCTGAACCAGCAATGAAGAAGCAATGCTAGGGGTAGAAGCCTGCAGTGAAAATATCTGCATTGGGCAACAAAAGATGATCAAAAGGTATACACAGAATGGGAAATAAACCATCCAACGAGATGGGAACTGAAAGACAGGAACCCATACTCATGAAGCCTAACTTACCAGAGTAGGGTGGGGGAGACAAGAACAGACACAAAACCTGGTATGAAAGAATAGGTGTCAACAACATCCTACAGGTGTGCTATACACATCCCTCATGCAAGGACTGGAGATAACTGCAAGATCCACTGCATGAACCAATGGTGGCATACAAGTATAGCCCTGCCTGCAGTTGGCGGATGATCAAGAAACACGTCCACCGAACACATGGTCTGTGCCTGAAAAGGAAAAGGGCATACTCAAAAGGAAAATATAATAAATAAAAGGTATCTACATGTAGAAAAAAAGAACAAGAATGGGACTACCTTCATGACCACACTAAAAGGTCAGAAAGAGAGTGAAAGTAGGGGTCTCAAGGGGCAACAGATAGTGCCCCTGACACAGAGGATAGACATCCAGAAAAGAATATCTGGATTATAAGTAGTACCCAGTTGTCTAATGGAAGTACCATCAAAAATGGCCAGAAAAAAACCTCTCCCATAATACCAGTGGAAAAGGACACGTGCAAAATCAACAGTAGACATCCTAGTGACGTTAAGGACCAAACTGCTCCCATAGGAGCACCAGGGAATTTCCCAGTAGGGAACAATAAGCAGGAAAAAGTAGCTAAAAGCTTACACCAATTGCTCCAAAGGGTTGGGTTGAACACAAATCTCTATAGAAAATACAAAGATTATAGGCGGGCCGCCTATCAACAGAACACTACAGAAAACACGCCATGGAGCAGAATGAGACTCAGACCTGGTCTGAAATAACAACAAAAAATAACCACAATATGTGGAATAACAGCGGATAATGAACATAAAGGTCATTGACGATATTGAAATCACTGAACAAGAGTGGCCTGCACCACCAGAGGCTCGTAAGCGTGCCACTAAGCAACAGCTCCATGATTGATTAGAACATGGCAATAACAAATGAACCTGCAAGGAGCAGGAATTTCACACTGGTTGACAACTGACAACAAGAACACACACCAGATTGATAGTTTAAAATGTAATTGTGGAACAATTGCTAAAAGTAGTGCGTGTGTACAGACACACCTGGAAGAGAGCAGTTCTAGCCTTGTCAGGCAGAGAAGGCAAAATAGCTCCACTAAGTCCCACAGAACATGGGAGAAGCGAGCAAGGACACAGGATGTATTAGTTGAATGCAAGGCTGAACTAGATAAGGTGAAAATCCTCCTACCAGAAGCGTCCTGCTGCCTGGGTTCTCGCTCTGGTGGAACAGGAGAAATCTGTGTAAGACCATGTGCAGCCAAAACAGTTTGCACTACAAAACTTTGAGTAGTTGGGTGCCGGCAAAGGCATGATGGATCCTCCGGTGCTGGCCTGTGTATGTGGAAGATAAAACGCTACACAGGGGACCAGAAACTGGCTGGGTCCTAACACCCAAGAAAACATCATAAAGAGCCTCACAGTAAGGAAGGACCGGCTCCATAGAAGACTGGTGAGGATGTAATACATGAAGCAACAGATCTGTGGATAATTGCTCAGTAGGCAGCTGTAAATATTAGAGGGCTAGACGCCAGCAAGGAATCAAGACCGATTGCATTGGACAAATCAAGCAACCAATCCGAGTGGGAACGTGGAGTGGTGATGGAATGAGGAGGATGAGAATTTCCAGGCCCCTCTGATGGAAGAACCATAGGGTGAGGCTCAGCTTACACCAATGAAGGAACATCCGACTCCAACCACACGGTCGTTCTCTGCATCGATGACGATCAATGTCGAGAGGAAGAGAGACCTCGACGTTCGGATGTGTCGTTGTCCGACTCCGGAGGGACAGCAATAGGGGTGTCAAGCGAAGTTGCATGCACCACCACTGCCGAAGACTGCGTCAGAAGTGAGGAACCAAGCGCAGTCGATGGGAACCATAGGAGGCTGTGCATCAGCACCATCTGACTCCGGAGTAGAAGTTGAGGGGCCCAATAGACCCCGAAGACAAAGCTGCCAGTGATGACCCCATCGGGGCACCCGCCGCCTCCTTGAAGCCTGAAAGCGCTCCAGAGGGAGGGAGAGACGGAAAAACAGCGAGCAAGGATGAATAATAGTCCCACATCTGGGCCAGAGTTGCTCGGGCGCCAGGATAGGGCGGAAGGGACAGAATTGACTCCTGTGCAGACTCGTCCTCAGAAGATCTACGTTGAAGCCGAAGGAGGACGCAACTTCGCCCATGGGCAACGCTTACCTTGAGACATCGCCGGAACCGGAGACGTTGAGGGAGCCGTACGCGATGGACTCTGAGAGTGGTCTCTGGGATGAGAAGTGGGAGATGAAGGGTTACGCTGCTTCTCAAAATCCTGTGAAGACTCGACACCCGCGTCACCAGGAG
Source organism: Pleurodeles waltl (assembly GCF_031143425.1). Lineage (NCBI taxonomy): Eukaryota > Metazoa > Chordata > Amphibia > Caudata > Salamandridae > Pleurodeles > Pleurodeles waltl. The sequence continues at coordinate 756,464,402 of NC_090444.1, read as the reverse complement.
CTTTGTTCCACCACCCTCGCAAGACTTAGGCCTCAGCTGTTGACAGGCGTCGCAGTCGTCGGTGTAGGCACCACATGCAAAGAGAGTGGGTGTCCACAACTGACATCTACCAAGCACAGGACCCACAAGCCTTATAGCAAGAAAGCATATACACTGTTCCAAGATGAAAAAAAACATTGAAAGGAAAGGCCAAAATGGGCAGAGGAAATTGCTTCTCCGGATCCTCATTGCTACGGGGAAAAGAAGAAACTGACATCAGTGCATCGGGGATGGGCTATATGGACTTCGTCAACATCATATCCGGGGATGACTTCGCTACGAAGTCGCATGATTCCTTCTACCGACGTGCAGAGGTACTGCTGAAGAAAAGTTTTTCGGATCCAGTTTGATGCCTGGGGGAGAATTCTAGGATAAGGAATCTGCGCCTAGTTGTCTCTGTCAGATTAGCATGATACAGACCTCAGCAGAGGTCGAAATCCAGGGGACAAGAAGTAGAAAAAATATGGTGATACCCCAAGGTAGGTCAAATTTCCCACGGGCATGTTAGATACTGATTCCACCATCTTCTTATTCCTTTATGCCTTCACCAAACACTGTTGGCAGGTGTTCTGAGGCACATGTGTGGTGGATTCCACAGTCAGATTGTAGGGAACCTGGCTTTTTGCAGGTTTGCACCCCTTTTTTCCCCCATTTTGACTGCTTGGTACTGGTGTAAAGGCTCTGAAATGCCCAGTGCCCCGCACATCAGGACTCAGTGTATGTGCTCTGACCCTTAAAATGGTGGTACATGTTTAATTGACTTGCCCCCAACTGAGATAACCTCACTTACTTCTAAGTCCCTAGTATATGGTACCAGACATACCTGGGATCTGTAAGTTAGAGTGCCCTCCAGGGAGTATGGCACATGGTGTGCTACCGTGAGTAGGAAAAGGTAAAACATGGCTCCCAGCCTGCCACTGCAGACTGGAAGGATAGGTTTAAACTGCTATCTTGACTTTGTTATTTAAGGTAATGACAAAGCCTAAACTTCCCTTTTAAATTTATGTAAGTCACCCCTAAGGTAGACTAGTGAGCCCTAATGCAGGGTGCAGTGTGTTAGAAAGTGGATGTTACATGTTCCAGTAGTACAAATCCTAAATTGTTGTTTCCACTGTTAAAAGGCTAGTAGCCCCATTGGCAAGTACAGAGTTGCAAGCTGACACCTCAGCCTGCGAACTTCTGAATGGGACTTTTAAGGTTGGTAATTTAAGGTTCCAAAAGAATCAGTTAATTAAATCTGATTTAATGGTTAAATCAAATTTAATGTCAGTGATGGGCAAAGTGCAGCTTCAGAAGTTATCACTTTAGTTGTCCAAGATTTCTAGTGCCGGTTTACTGTTGTACACAGGATCTGTTCTGCACAGTGCCCTCTGTTCTCCTTGGGAGGCGTGCAAATGACTCTTTAGAAGGGTAACCCTAGAGGCCTTCCTCTGGCGGAGGTGTTATCGACCCAGGCCTGTAAGACACCATGGGTTAGCCCAAAAGGTGAGCTTGAAAAGGGGAATCTACATTTGAAGGGCAAATGGGGAACACTTGGGAGAGGGGCTACTTTATTGATTTGGAATACAGGCTGGCACTAGGACAGGGACGGAGAAGCCAGTTACTAAACCAGTTTTCCAGGGGCTTGTAGGCCCCTTGGTAGACACACCTCCCAGTTGGGATAGTGAGCTCCACACGGCAGGAGAGGGGCTCTGCTGATTGTCAGTGGCACAATGGTGCATCCTGGAGTGCCCGATGCCACACTTTGCAGAAAGTGGTAATCAAATGGGAGGGAACCTGCTAGACTGTTAGTTACCAACTGCATCTAGTCCTGAGGACATTTTCTGCGCATAAGTCTTTTTGGCACCCTAGATTCAGATCTCGACTGCACTGGAAGAACAACTGCCCTACTGCACTGTGGAACCAGCAAAGAGGGGCTGCACCGGCATGGACTGCAACTGCTAAACCAGAGCCCAGCCAAAGCCAAGAGACTTCAAAGGGTCAGTGAGCTAGCCTCATGTTCACAGCACCAGGACACAAAAGCTGAGAAGCCTGCTGGAGGAAGTTGGTAGCTGAATGTCTTCAACCCAACGTCAACCTCTGACATGCAGCACCAGGGTATAGGACCTGACGCACAAAGTTACACCCAAGTTCGTCAAAGTGCATCTGGGACTCCCCGGGGCTGAGTTATCATCCCAGGAAGGATTACCCTCTGACTGGGATACTGGGCAACCAGCAGTACAGTAACGACTGGACTTCTGCCAGCACTGAGAGTACTTTGAGGGCCGTGGACCCTTTGACCAAGACCGCCTTACCCCTTTGTGGACCGAGGAGTAGTCACAGCTAGACCCCCTTTGACTGCATTGCATCCACAGCATCCTTTGAGCATCTTCAGCATCCTTCACCCCTTGCATCAGGACCACTTCCATAAAAGGCCCTACAATGGACAAAAGTGCCTGAAAACGAGTGAAGACTTATTTGCCTGCTGAGGCAACTGTCTCTGCTAATCCCGCCGACTGGCTTCCTTCTGGAATTGGTCACCTAAAGTGACCCAAAGTAGCCACATTCCAAGTACCCCAAACGTTTTGGGGAAAAAGTTTCATAATTTCTTTGTGCCTGTTGTGTCTTGTGAGAGTGAATGATGGAAGCTTTTTGGAGTCTGAAGTACTCCACAGCAAATTGACTGAAGTTTTGGAATGTGGTACAGTGGATGCAAGTCTCGAATGTTGAGTTCGCAGTTACACGCTAAAGAATAAAGATGTGTAATTCATAGCTCTTTGTGTGGCGTATTCACATTGGCGAGTAACTAGGCTGGGTAGTGCACTATGTCTGGTGACGAGCTAGGACTTAAGTAACATGAAGAACGACAGAGCTCTCCCGGAGAGTTTGCCATGGTCCAATCAAAATGCTCATCCATGCCACATTTGCTTTCGTTTAAGTGCCAAATTGACGGTTAGCATGAGTGGAGTCAAAGCGCAACTGTAGTCTGGGTAACCCATTTAAAAATAAAGAAAGCTTTACTAAGAAGACTACATGTCATTGGTCAAGAAACTACAAATAAGACCATACAGAAAGGTACCGCGCTATTATGCAATGAACAGCTATACAGCATACAGAGCACTATTGCTGAAGGCTGATACAACCAAGTTTTAAAAGTGCAATAATTAGCAACGGCAGAATACCCAATAACATTGCAATCAGAAGCACTGCATGGCAGAGATCAACAAGGTGTTAAAGGAGCAAAAAGAGGGACAGAAAACCTGACCAGTCAAGTACATGAAAAGGTCATCTGATTAGCTGAACAATTAAAGAAAGTCATCATACTGCTGTTGAGGTTGACTCCGAGAGAAGTGCCTAGGATTGTGCTTGTGGAGCTGTCCATACCTGCAGCAAGAGAGGTCCAGCAGAGTGTCATTCTGCAAATGGAGCCCAGGGTAGAGGCATGAGTGGAACAGAACCTGATTTCTGTCAAGGAGAGCCAGAGAGAGCTCCAGTCGCAGTGTCAGCCATTCCTGAGAACAGTTACAGTGCTTCTGCCTTCCTGAAAACACCACCACATTTCAATACCTCCAAAAAGCAAAATACTGGCAATAGATGGACTGCAACAATAGAGACATTTGATGGTTTCATTGATACGCTGGAAGAAACAGATAACAAATTGATTATTAAATACATAAGAACTCTCACTGGTGGAGGTGTAAAAGTGGTCATAAAGAAAATGCTGCGAGCTGATGAAGTTACGTACATAAGAAGCTTTGAAACTCAAGTTTAATCCAGTGCCAAATGTAGATTACGAAAGGTACATTTTTCAAGAATGACCACGAGTTAGTGAAACCATAGATAAATTTGTTGATAGACTGGATGCACTCATTAAACACTGCACATTCAATTAATTTGATGATGAAGAAGAAATATGCCTCAGATTTATTGATGGTTGCTTGCCAAATTTATTCAGACAATGAATGCTGAGAGAAACTCCTAGTCTGGGGTTCTCATGGCTGCCAGAGCTGAAGAGCCCACCGATCGACAGGCTGCTGACATGGAGGCCAGAGGTGCCCATAGAAACCAGTCATGAACATGAAAAGTAAGCAGGAACTCAAAGCTAAAGGGCACAAGATAATGTTGTCACTTGAAGACAAGTTGTGTTTCAGATGTAGATTGGTGTTTCTACAGAAAGGTAAATGTCTCCCCATGTAACAGATATGCAGAGGCTGTAGTAAAGAGAAACATTTTGTAACAGTCTACTAGGCAAAGGAAAAAGTATGTATATCATAGCAAGAAAATAAAATGCTCAATCGAACATTCCAGAAGTGACGTTCAATGTGTGCCCACAAGGCCAAGTGACCACATCAGTTGAGACAGATTGACAATAAACGTAGTAGATCATCATATAAGTAATCCCCGAAAAATGTCTATCAGTATCAAAATCAATTGAAAGTGAAGAAGCTGATTGGACTGGCTGCATGGGAAGAGAATGACTGGTCAAAGAAAAGTTGACATGAGAAACCACCCAAGTCATTCAAACATTATCCAAAGATTACACTGAAAATAAATGGTTGTGAAATACCTTTTATCCTCAACAGTGATGTGTCAATAAACATTATGCTAGAGAAGAAATATAATAAACTATCTCCATTACCACGACTGACACCATTTAAAACAAAAGATTACACATGGGCTGCATCGAAGCCTCTGAAAAGTAAAGGCTTAGCTGTAGTGACAAGGAGACAAGAAAACAAAAGTACAAGCTACCATTCACCTACATCAGGGCAAAGCATCAAGTTCCTGTTTGCTCAGTTTCAGCATGGCTGCTGATATGGGACTGATAGTGGGTGAGTGACAATATGAATGCTCATCAGGAAATAGTCAGTTTTCTTCATTATTTCATGGATTAGGAAAATTTAAGACTATGAAAGTACAATTGTATATCAGTGAGGATGTTCAACCTGATGCACAAAGACACAGAAGAATTGCATTTCATTTACAATAAGCTGTTGAAAAAGAACTAACTTCATTACTTAAGAATGATGTCATTGAACGTTTTGCTGGTCTGACAGCATGGGTGTCTCTCATGGTAGTAGTGTCCAAAAAAGGACAGTGAAGGAGCTGCATGCACCTGCGTGAATATGCGTTAAGTGAACAAGTCAATTATAAGAGAACGACATCCACGTCCGCACATTGCTGATATGATAACACATTTGAATGGTGGGAAAGTCTTCTCTTGTCTTGATTTAAATAAAGGATATCAGCAGTTGGAACTCAAGGAGAATTGCAGGTACATTACAACCCTTTCTACACATATTGGTCTGTTTCAATACAAGACTATCTTTTGGTGTGTTATCAGCTGCAAAGATCTTTCAATATGTCATTAGACATATACATCTTGTTGTCAATGCTCTTAACTATAGCAATGAAGTTGGTTTTCAGAGCTGCACATAAGGAACATGACAAAGCTTTAGGGCATGTGTGTTTATTTGTTGATGCCAGTTTAACACTAAAAGCTGAGAAATGTGAATTAAAAAAGACAAAGTTAAAATTCCTTGGCCATATCTTTTCTGATCGAGACATGACACCCAACCCAGCTAAGGGTCAAGCATTGTCAACTGCAAGTCTCCCACAAGATGTTTCCATGTTGCGTTCAGTCCTTGGCATGGCCAGTTACTGTTCACAAAATATATAAGACTTTGCGACTGTGAGTGCTCCACTGAGAGAGTTGATGAAAAAGAATGTTGCATTTCACTGGTCACATGTATACGAGCAGAAATTTAGGAGAACTTAACAAGCTATCGGAAATGCTACTGAAATGGCATATTTTGATCCATAGCTACATACTGAAGTAGTTGTTGATGCTAGCCTAGACGGGTTCAGCTCTATTCTTGCACAACACAGCAGACAGCCAAATGCTCAAAGTCATATTGTGGCTTATGCTGGTAAAAGTTTGTCTCAGACTGAATGTGTTTGTCACAACCAGAAAATGAAAGTTTAGCAGTTGTATAGACATGTGAACATTTCCATGATTACAGTATGGAAAATCTTTCATGCTTGTGACAGATCACCAAGCGATGCTGACTCTTTGGTAACTCAAAAGCCAAGATGCCTCCATTAACTGAACAGTAGGGTTTACGATTGCAAAAGTACAGCTACACAGTTGTGCATCGGCCAGGAAAAGAGAAAAACCCTGCTGGCTGCTTCACAAGAGTGCTTCACAAGAGTGCCCATATAATGTCCTGGTACCCTACACCATACACAAATTTCATTGTGAAATTGAATACACCAGCTGACATTTCATTGGAACAAATTGGCACTGCCATGAGTTAAGATAGTGACATGTTGAAGTTGAAAGACATTATTACACATCAGTCATGGAATCAACATACTTGACGTCTTACCAGTGACAGCATATATCAGAAATACAAAAATGTGGAATTTGGACTATCAGTGACACAAAAAGGAATTATCCTGAGGGGTTCACAAATTGTCATTCTGAAAAGTCTACGACAGCAAGTGGTTGGAGTGGCTCATGAGGGACATTGTTGAATTGTTGCCGCTAAACAAACTCTCCGTGATCAAGTCTGGTTTCCTCATCTTGATGAACAAGTTGAAAAATAATTAAAAAGACTGTCTTGAATTCTACTCTATGAGACTGTTCACCTCCTCGCTCTACCACAGGTAAAATCCCTGCAACACTATTGTTCGGTAGAGCCATAACGACCAAGTTGCCTCAGTGGACCAACATCAGATCCAAAATTGATACTGAGACATGTATAACCTCCTTGAGTCATAAGCAAGAAATAAAGGCCTATGCTAACAAAAGGAGACGTGCCAAGAACATTGCTTTCAAGTGAGGAGTGCTTTTTCATCAGCCACAACTACGGAAATCTGAGGCCTCTTTTGATGTGAGCCATTTCAAGTTGTAACCAGGGAAGGGCACATGGTAACGGCCCAAGTCTAGGAAAATCTAGCACACAAGATTCCTCGCACTTCAAACAGGTGGCTCATCGCTCATTGGACATCAATGTCAATGTAGAGGCTGGTTCAGAGAATATCTTTGGAGAATCCCAGACCAGCACTACTTCTACATCACCAAAGCAGATCATGGACACTGATTATTGATTCCCAGTTTCCAAAGATACGATCAGGATGAGTCATAAAAGCATCAAGAAGACTCATTGAATTGAAGAATTATAAATTATATATTTTGTTTAAATATTCATTTTTTTTATTTAACAGAGTAGGAGATGTTGAGTCTTGTGAGTAAGAATGATGGATCCTTTTTGGATCTTGAAGGACTCCGTAGAATGATGACGTAAGTGATAGAACGTGGTACACTGGTGTAAGTTTAGAATGTTGAGCTTGCGGTTACACTCTGAAGATTAAAGAAATGTAGTACCCTAGCTCCGTGTGTGGTGTATTTGGTGGGTGCCAGGCTGGGGAGGGTGATGTAGGGTCAAATTTGTTGAATTTGCTAAGGCTTGTTTGCAGTTAAGTGAAATATCTGATGCACAATAGCATGCAAATTCTATATCTCTGGAATCCTCTGGTGGATCTTTTTCGTTGTGGTGTCTAAAATATATATTTAAAAATGGTCTCTTTACAAATTGGTGTTGTATTTCCTTGGTGTCTTGTCAATTTCGTCTTCAATTGTTTTGGTGCTGTTGAAATGCTTTACACATGTTCTTTTGTGAAAGCCTTGTGGCTCAGAGCCACAGCTACCCAGGGTTGAGCTGAAGTTTTAACAAATGAAACCTAAGGGTCCTAAAGGGGTTGGTAAGTGTATTACACAGTGAGGTTGCACAACTACATCATATAATGCTCCCTATTTCCTCACACAGATTTTGTTTACTTTGTGGAACAGTTCATGACAGCACCAAGAACACTGAACATATATGTATGAGAGCAGTGAGAATACCAAGACTCTCAAAGTAACACTCCTCACTTAAAACAGTTGTAGTGTATCTATCAAACAGATCGTTTGAAGTCAAGATAGCCAGTCTCATGAAGGTGTACCCAGTCACACTCAACAGTCAACCTTAGTCTTTCAGAATCTGTTGGTTCTTTCTGAAGCAAGCAGTCTTTTTTGAAAATCACCTTAAAGAGAATGTCTAAGGTCTGCAATGGTTTGGTGACACATGTAGGCTGTGATCTACTGACAGTTACTAAATAAAGTTAAGAAGTGAACAAGACTTCAATAAAGGAGAAATTAATTTAAATAGGGACTGAATATATATTTCAAATCATCATGCTGTCATAAGACAAAAGTTAAAGTGATGTTATTCTTAAGCTTTCATTTCACTGCTAAACTTTTAAGTGGCCATGTACCAACCATGTTAAAGCAAATTGCATACTCATGATTTGTACTCCTTGATTTCAAAATTATCTTCAAGTTTATATTGGATTTTCCCTTTGTGCATTGACATCAATGCTTCAAAAGACGTGTGTAGTACCACACTTTAATTGTTAACCATTGGAAAATAAATTAGGCAGTCACACTTTTGAACGAAGCACCTGACCTTCTATATTTCACATTATGGAATAAAGAGCAGTATTTGTCATTTGTCTCATACCTTAAAAAAAACACACACTTGCTGGTACTGTCAGGATGCTTAATCAGTTGCGTACAGAAATTGGTTCATTAGAAATAGAGTGAAATAAGGTGCATTTTACGAGCAGATAGGAATTATTTGATAAAGGAAATTAATCAGTTTACAGTGTTTACTATTAAATTAGAGCTGAGCCTCTATCACTGCATGTGATCACATGTCTCAGTTGTACAGTTGATGTGTTGTTAAGTAGTTAAATATTTCTAAAAAAAACAATTCTGTGTTTTGCGAAAACTTTTCCTGGTACACTTTGATTCATTCTTCTAGGCAATTCTGGAGGCAGAGGAGAGCATGAAAGAGCTGGATGTAGGAATCAATGATTTGAAGCAGCGCGGAGAGAAGCTGCAGATTGACCAGTCTTCTATGCAAGAGCTTTCTAGATTTCAGGTGAAATTTACTGAAATAATTTGAAATGATGGTTTTTTAAAAGTCTTTTGTTGTTAAATTCATTGTTTTTTAACATATTTTCATGTAACTTTTTAAATATAGAGTCCACACATTGAATTACCTTTATGGGTGTGGTCGAAGTTATGTAGAATTTTTATGGATGTGTGTGTGATTAAAGTCCTAGTCAAGGCAAAAGATGCTTTATTCGATTTAGGTTTAACAGTTTTTAAATCACAGACACATTTGCACATATATAAAATATCACATTTCATACCTCATTTTGTTATTTTAATTAATTAATAGATATTGAAAGAATAAAACCAAGTTCACCCATAACCTGTAATACTTCTAGTCCCAATATTTATCTTCCTACCTGCATATCAACAAAAAGATTAAGGATGGTTGAGGCCTACACCATTCTCTTTTACTGTTTTCCATAGTCATATATGACCGCGTCATCCAACAGCAGAAAATACACATTAATATTTTCCTATATGTTACAGTTCTGATACAGATTTGCACACATTTACAAATGGCAAGACATTTACATGGATGAGCTCAATAGTCTCACATTTCAAAACAAAAAGCTTCCCACTGTTGAGTATGCCACTTGACTTCTCAACAGGTATTTATCTGAATTCCTTAAACAATAAACACAAAACATGAAGTGCATGATGGTTTATGTGAATGCCTTGTCAAAGGAGCTTAGTGAGTGTTGATCATAAGATTTCAAGTCTAAGACGAAACTTATTAAATAGTACATTGTCATATAATTTCTCTGACTGAGTTTCTTTCAAGGTTTTTGGTGCACCTTAGTCATGGACATGCCCCTACAATTGTTATTTTTAATTAAACTGCTTCTCATTCAAGATTTTTAATTAGCAAAATTGTGGAAACCGACATTTTAGCCATTTGGATATCATTTCAAGAAACATAAACAATTGGCATGCCCATTTGTTGGAATGCAGCCTAAATACATATTACCTGGAAAACATTCTCGGGTCACTCCTGTTTCAGAATAGAATGCGAAATCTGGTGAAATATGTTCTAGCATCAGACAACAGTGATATCCATAGGATCAAAGAAGCATGTCTAATAGTAATCTTAATATAATATGGATGATAGTTCCTTGTATTGCAAAAGTTGATGCTGTTTTTGTAATTCCTGTTACCTCAAATAAATCTGCTTTCGTCCACTGGAGAAGCAGTCACCTCCCATACCTGCTCCGAAGTTAGTTGTGTACTGTTTTTATGTATAAAGTCATTATGTCTGCTTTTGTCATCCCAAAGGATATGTACGATGAATTGATGATGATAATTGGCTCCAGGCGCAGCGCACTGAATCAGAATCTGGCTCTCAAAAGTCAGTATGAGCGGGCGCTACTGGATCTAGCGGACCTGATAGAAACTGGGCAGGAGAAGATGGCTGGAAATCTGAAGATTATGGTTACTTCCAAAGAGGAGGTGCAATTACTTCTGGACAAGCACAAGGTAATATTCTACAATAATGCTTGTTGGCTTCTTATTTACAGTCTCTTTGGGCATGTCTGTTTGAGATAAGTGTCAGGCCACTAGTTGATTGACCTGAATACTACTGTCATCGTAAGAACTTGTCCAATGTTTATTGTGTATTTTGATCTTTTAGGAATATTTCCAAGGACTGGAATCTTACATGATCTTGACAGATACCCTCTTTAGGAAAATCAGCACTTTCTCCCTGTTTCAGGAAAGCAAACCCCACACAGAACTTATGACGCAAGCATCGACCATCCTCAAGCAGGCTCACAAAAAGGGTGTTGAACTTGAGTACATTCTGGAGGTGAGAAAAATGTATCCTATAACAGGACTGGTGCCTTGAAGCAGCGCTAATGTCACTGATTACCACAGGAACATAATTAATATTGAAAACGTAACTATTTTAAAAGGTGACTTCTGTTAAACCAGAATGATTTGGGGGTCCTGGTCTCCCAGTCACAAGAACCATGTTTCGTCATTTGTGTGAACTAACACACTTGCTCTGAACCTTCTGCATGTTAAATGGTTGGCTGTATGCCCTAAATATTGTTGACATGAATAAAGCCCTATCCTGTGTGGGTGTTTTATTATAAAATATATTGGGGTGATAGTTTTATAATTCATATTCAAGTAACAATTTTTTGTCAGATGACTTGTTGAATATGATTTTCTGGTACCATACCATATGGTTTAAGTAATGTCCCCTTGCAACCCATATTAGGATTCTTGTTCTTCTGAAGATGAAGGTACATGATATGCCACTTCAGACAAGCTTTCAGGATCACGTACTGAGAATTACCTTACAGTTGCACTCACAGACCACATTACTATGCATGCCTGTGGCTGCATCACTTTTCACAAAGAGCAACCTCACATAGAGCAGGTAAAATTGTTTGTTATGAAACATTAAATGCAGAAAAGAGCTTGGTCCTCCTTACTGCAGTGTTGTGTAAGATTTGATACTTCAAACACCTCTCTCCCTAGTTATGGAAACAAAAGAAAGGTAACTTTCAGGCTTGTAATGTGAGTACTGTAAATGTGATATTGCTAATGTAGAGTGTAGCGTTCTTGAGAAAATTAAGGAATTACAGCCATGCCAGCAACAGAGTATTAAATGTAAATGTATACCTAAGTAATTTTGTGCTTATTTGGTAGCACTGTTTTTATACATTTTACCACAGTTCATAGCCAGTAACATAGAAAAATGACTAGCAAGTTGAATATGCATGGCTTTACATTTAGATGGTGTGCAATAATACCTATAATACAGCCAATGTGGTCTTGTATGTTTCCTGATACTACAGACTTGGACTTACCTGGATAATAACTATCAAGAACTCAGTAGGCAGCTGGAGATGGTGGAGAACAGCATTCCTCTTGTTGGACTAGTGGAGGAGTCTGAGGAGAGGCTCACTGACAGGATCACGCTGTATCAGGTCTGTTGCCTCTTTCTTTTTCAAATATCTTTAATTTGTGAGTTTGTCAGGCTCATAAAGCACACACTAATAATGTAGTTAATGTAGGTGCCAGACAGAGATTGCATTTGAAAAAACAAAGCAATAGTGCCATTGTGAAATGAATAAGCAGGCTTATGGATCCGTAACAATAAGTGGGGAGATGGTGAGTGGTGAATCTTCTAAGGGACACATAATTTTTATCTAAATAAGGCGGGTGCAAAAGAGCTTCTTCTACAAAGCCTTTTTTACTGCAGACGTTACCAAGTGTTCCCTAATGATTATTCATCTTTTGAGTTGTATGGAGTCAAACAATTTTCTAAAATAATATTGAAAATACAGAGTAAAATTACAAATGATATATAGTGAGAACACGCTGACAAGAGTTTTGTGTGATGCCAAAAGTATTTGTCATATTAATTTAATAGAAAATTAGATTCAAATCACATAAAATGCCTCTAAGCCAGCCTGTGTTTTTAATTTATTTATTTTTTAAGAATCTTCTTAACCTTTACAAAAATGTGATTTTTGTATATTAAGAGTGAAAGAATTTTGTAAGCATCTGAATTTACTAATTAATGATGATTCCTGTTTTTAGGAAAACAATATGTTTTAAATGTATTACTTTCGTAAAGTGAGAACGATATCCAGTATTAATGACAAACTATCATGCCACTTCAACTTTCTCTTATTGCAGCATTTAAAATCAAGTCTTACAGGAAACCAACCAAAGCTTTATCAAGTTTTGGATGATGGCAAGAGACTTCAGATTTCCATCAGCTGCTCTGAGTTAGAAAGCCAGTTGAACCAGTTGGGGGAGCACTGGTTAAATAATACAAACAAGGTGTCCAAGGAGCTTCACAGACTGGAGGCCATACTCAAGCACTGGACAAGGTAAAAAACGCCTGAATGTTAGTACAATGAAGACTATTGCATGTTTACATGACTGTGAGATCTAATGTTTAGACAAGCATTGTGTTGTACATATGAGGGTATTTTGACTGCTCAACATATCACATAAAATATGTTTGAGGGTTACATGCAAATATGGTGTACTTAGACATATTTACTTATGTAGTAGAGTCAACAAGAAGACATAGGTACTGTCAGTTTACTCTGCCAACAATGAATCTGCCGTGTTTGCTGAACTGAGCTCATTGTGAAAATCTTCTGAGCTATCCTCAGATAATATGGTTGTCATTCAAATTACTGTTTATACCCTGGGCTAATGTACACATAGTGAGCTAACAATATTTATATGACATTATCACCTGCAGTGATTTTGAAAATTTAATTCGGAGCGTGATCAGGAACGTTACTAATACTCTTTTGTCAATGCATCTACTGTGAAGAAGGGCGTAAGTGCAAGAGTTCTGCTTTAACTAGGCTACTTCTTTTATTTACAAAAAGAGGAAAACAGGGCATGAATATACACCATTTTTTGCTCAACTATTGCAAAAGACAAATTAAAGTAGATTTCAAAGGAGATTTGTAGACACGTTATCAAGTAAAGCTTGTTATTCGTTCAATGACCCTAAAACTTATTTTGTTACATTGTATATTTGTCTTATTGCTTAAATGTTGTTGGTAACTGAGAGCACACCACATCTGTCATTAGATTATGGGTATGCATAACACTCCTGTTGATTTGGTGCAACCTCTCAGCTGGGTGGTGAGAGAAGCAAAAGAGGCTGACATAACCATCACTACCACTGGTCTAGGCTGATCATTTTAAAACCCTACCATATTTTTGTTTGACTGTTCCATATTTATGCACCACGCAGATCCTCAGAGAGTCATAAAATTCTTGAGCTATGTCCTAAACATTGACATTTCTCTTTCTCATGGCTCTCAAGAGCAGGAGGACCTGATTATTGCCTGTAGATTGAAATAAATGCCCTTTCACAGTGTAGGAAACATCCTCTGCCCAACTCGAGGTAACAAAAAATAAAATGCACTTTGTCATGTCACTTATTGATGACCCTATGCTGACCAGCTCACCTAACCTGTTTTCTCTGTATGTCTGTTTGTGTGTGTGTCAGTGTGTTTGGATGTATACATGTGTTTTTAGGACTGTCCTTGTACATGCATGCATATGTGTATTTCGGCCTGGGAGGCACAAAGGGATGATGGTATTCTTATTGCTGCTTGCTGCTGCCCATGTGCAGACTGACTAATGCAACCTGGTGGTGGTGTGTGTTTGTGTGTGTGTGTTTGTATGTACATGTGTGTGTTTGTGAGAGAGAGAGAGAGACAGTGGAACTGTGTGTCTTTGTGAGAGTACATTTTATATGACTGGTGTATGTGTTGGGGGAATGTGTGTGTTTGTGTGTCTGTCTCTGTGGGAGGGTGGATGCGAGCATGAAGGTGCTTGTCATAAATGGTTTCTCATAGAGATGTAACTGAAAATGTAACTAATACATCCAGTTTACCCATTACAACAAAAGAAAAACTGTTTGCGGCTCAGATATCTGTCTCTAACGTTGTTTTCAACATTAAACCATAACAAACCTATAAACGTAAAACTATGTTAAAAAAATTAGGTTCAATAAAACTGGAAAAAAGTGGGTGGAGATAAAACAAGTACTCAAGTTCCACATTTCATGGTACTTTGGGCAATAAGTAAGAAACATTTTGCTATTGCAAATGGACCAGTTCGCAAAATCGGCCATTGGCAATGCAAAAATGCTTTTCCTGATGTACAAACATCCAAAATGTGATTCTCCAGTATCACAGTTTTGGTATAGAAATCGCTATCTGGAAGGGGCGTCCCTTCCAAATAGCGATTTCAATTGTTATGTTTCGATGTTTAGCTACCGAAATGCAGTCTAAAATCCTTGATATTTTACCATCAACTCAAAGTTGGTGGTAATGCATTCAGAAATGGTAAGGGGTCACCGTAGAACTCATTCCCCTTTGTATATGTTGGAAAAATATTTTTTAAGAGCAGACAGTGGTCCCACAGACCACTGCCTGCTCTTGAAAAACTGAAAACAAAACATACATATTTTTCCTATTTTCTTTAAGAAAAACAGATTGCATTTCAACAAGAACAAAAAAAACATTATTTAGAAGCAATCCCAGATAGGGTGGACTGCTGTCCTCAGCAGGTGTAGGAAACTGAACTTCTCTTTACAGATGCCCCTTCATCTTTTGCCCCAATTTTAACTGCTAGATGCTAGTTTTCAAATCTAATAATGCACTGAAGCCTGCTAACCAGGCTCCAGTGACTGTATTTGTTACCCTAAAAATGAAATACTCAATTGTGTACAATTGGAACACACTTTAGCACCTGTGTAAGCCCTTAGTAAATGGTACCCCTTGTACCTAGGGTATAAGTACTAAAGAGGGACCCTAAGGGATGCATGTATTATACCACCCTTAGGGACCCCCATACAAATTACATTCAGACTGCCAATGCAGAATGCATGAAATGGTGCAAGCCATTGTGAAAACACTACATTGCACATACCCAGTGTGCAGTACCCAAATGCACTGCATGTCTTATATGTAAGTCACCCCTACAGCTGGTCTTAAGAGCCCTAATGCAGGGTGTATTATAATACATATGAGAGCGTATCTGCATGAGCAGATGTGCCCAGTGGCGTCTAGTTCTAATGCTAGATGGTGTAAGTGAACAGGAAAGCCATTCTAAGGTATGTAATGGGCACTCGGCATCACAAGTTACCCAACTATGTAATAGCTTCATTGAAACCTATGGTGTTTGGTATCAAGCAACTTGTATTAATAAACCCACACTGATTCTAGTGATGAATTTGGTAATACATGCACCCAGAGTACCTTAGAGGTACCCCCTGAAACCGACTAGTCCTCTAGTGTGCTGTCTGACTGGTACAGTCCAGCCTATCACCACAGACAGTTTTCAGACCTCCTGCAGGTGAGAGTGCACACTCTTTGAGGACAGAAACAATGCCTGCTCCGGAGGAAGGTGTTCACACCTCCTCCAGCAGGATGTCTAGGTATTTAGCATAACAAGGCCCGTAACTTCAAAGGCCCTGCTGCCATTGATATATGAAACTGGCTTCCCCCAGTTGTAGGAGATGCCACCCCCTGCCTGAGCCTCATTTGGCACCAGGACAGGCAGGAAAAAGATAGTCAGGAGGCGTGTTACACTCTCAGGCTAGTCTACCTGTACCGTATTGTGTGTGATGGAATTAGGCACTCTGGGACAGGGTTATGCCCACTTTTCACAGGAAGTGGCCATAGAGGGGGTGTAGTGACCCCAAATATAAGTAGCCCATTGGCTACTACCCTTTACTCACCTTAATGCCCCTAGTTTCAGTATTTAGGTTGCCCCATAACTCCAGAAACTCCACCAAAGATGACTTGTTCTGCAGCTGATCTTCCTCCAAGAGCCTGGGAAGTCTGTCAGGCACCTCAAGAAGCAACCAGCATCTCCCTTGGAGCAGAGGAGCTGCTTCCCTGCATATTTGCGGCACCAAAGACCGACACAAGAGTCTCTACCACCGTGACCCTTCTGCACAAAGCAACGCTGTACCCAAGCTCCTCCGCCCGAGGAGGAGTGAATCGACAGTGCCCACGAGATCCAGAGACCTTCCAGACTCGTGCCCCCCTTTGGGATAAGCCAGACTGGACCCCCGTCACTGCCTGCCAACTCTTTGTGCAAGACTTCAAAACCGCAAGAGCCTTAGACTGCAAAAACCGACACCTGAAAGCACCACTTCACACGACCCCCCAACCCAAGTCAGAGAGGGCCAACGGTACTACCGTGGTTCCAAGACCCTTGTAAACCGTGCCCCCCACTGGGTTAAGCCGTACCGGTCACCCAGTCCCCATTTGCAGCCTCTTTTTTCCACAGCCGTTCCCCATTAAAGTAAGTGGGGCTGTAAAGCAGCTTTGCACCTGGATGCCCCAGTGCCTCCTGAAGTGACCTGCTGGTCTTTTCCTATAGTTTACCATTACCACATTAAAGTCAGTGCAAGTGTATTTGCGGTATACTTAAAAACTACTAACTTAAAAAGTGCTTACCCAATAACTGAGTTCTTAGATGTTAAAAAATATAAAAATGTGTGTTTTGTTTTCTAAATTAGTGTGGATCTCCTTATTGAGTCTGTGTGTATGTGTCATGTATTGACTGTGTGTATGCAGCAAATGTCTAACACTCCTCCTTTGATTAACTTGTGATATTTAAAGAAAGCCCTATCCACTTCTAAGGGGATACCTGGAATCTTTACAGCATTCCTCTTTTTGGTATGCTATATAAAGAGCCAGCTTCCCACAGTGACCCTCTTGGAATCTCTGTATGTATGTTTATCAGAATATCAGAATTTATGGTATAATATATCCAACCTTGAAGCGAAAATGGTTTCATTTTGATTCTGTATTTGGAGTCGTCCCTCGTCCATGCTCTGTGAGAAGTGTTGATGATTAAAGATGTAATATTAATTTGCATAACCTTGTGGGCAATATCACAGCTATGGTGCCCTTCTAGCCCCTAATAATATTAGTTTTTGGAAATACTATGAGCCTATAATGGACCTTGAATATATAAAGCCATTGGCTCAAATTTTTAAAGCAGAGGCAGAAACGCAAATGAAGATTCCCACAGTGCAAAATTGTGTTCCATGAATCATTTTAAAGACAAATGTTGTGAGAGGGTATTGACATATCTTGTATACCTTCTCCATGCTAAGCTGTTTGCACTTCTTTTTCCCTTGTAAGAAAAGACTAATCTGAAGATTTTGGCATGAAAAGAGCCCCCCAGCATGGGTCACTATCTACTATTTGAAACAACTAGCATTCACAGAAAGTGTGCTGCTTTTTTAGCATATTGAGTCAGGTGTCATTTGAGTCCGGAGGTACAGTGAGCAAATACATTTTCTTGATTCCTTTTACCACTTAAGTTACCTTTTGGAATGATAAGGTATGATTGGAAAGCACACAACGTTTGCTTTACAAAACCTTTGCTACACCATCCATGTATAGCATCTCTTTTTTTCAGCTGTGCGGGAGGCCAAAGTCCTTTCTGTTTCTTGCCAGTCTTCATAGTCTGTTCTGGGTAGTGACCAGAGCATTAGGAACTTGTTGCATTGTTGGAGAAGAAGCAGTTTTCTGATTTTTAGAACTATCTATCACACAATATGCCATGCCTGGCAGGACATTGCAAGGATGTTGAGTGGCTTTCCAAGAAATAATGTTAAGAACAACAAACTTAGATGCACAAAGATAGCATCAGGGTGTCAAGCCTTCAGGAGGGACACTCCCCATTCACAAGGAGTTTTCCCTTACAATAGGCCATATATTTGTTGTCATGCTAGGGAAAGGATTCACACGTTTTTAGATTTCTCCTGTTCTGAACTTTTATTTTGAAACTCCTAATTGGCATCATGAAGCATTATAAGTATATCCATCTCATCTATTACGTCTAATTAAAATAAATCCACCTGTACCCCAAAACAAGGGAGTATTTTCTATTTAAAATTATTCATGCAATATTACTATACTGCGAAGGACACAGTGGCTACTCACTTGTCTTGCTGGAAATCTAATTGATCAGCTGTCCTTCATCAGCAAGCTCAATTTCTCAAAAAGAATCAAGTTGATTGTTCACTTGTGTAGTGGCTTTGATATTCATGGTATTGTTTAAATAGGTATGTTGCTTTCATTTATAAAATGTATAAAGTAAAGAATGGAACATCTGTAGTGAGAAAAGATGCTGAATTGATTATCATATTTTTAGTAAGTGAGTGTCAGCAGAACCAGCAAAAATCTTGCAAGGGCATGTTGTGCATGATAACTCTTTATTACCAGTAACTCTGGACCTCTAGAGGGCGGGGTACTCCAGCTATTAGACGTTGGACCCTGAGTATCCTCTAAGAGATAAGGAATTATTGAGGGAATTAGTAATTATGGATGATTCCTATCTATTTCCTTTTTTTGGCCCATATTTTCACCAAGAGTTTTGGTTGCTTCCAGCAGCTGAAAATTATTGGTGAAAGTAAAATGTGACAATTTTTACTACTGTTACCACCCCCATTGAAATAAAATGGCTGCTTGTAAGTTTCTAAATATTTCTATTTAATGCAGCCTTGCAGCACATTTTATTTTGTGTCCATGTGCACTATACACATAAAAAACAAAAAAAAAACATGCTACAAGGAAGATCCACCTTGGGAATATTTCACTTTGCTTTTTCTTCTCTTCAGGTACCAGAGTGAATCTGCTGAGCTCGTTCACTGGCTGCAGTGTGCCATGGACCGATTAGAATTCTGGACTAAGCAGTCGGTGACTGTCCCTCAGGAGCTTGAAACTGTGAGAGACCACCTGAATGCCTTTCTGGTAAGAAGAGTAAAGAGCCTTACTCTACAACTGACACCATAAATTCAAAGACGAATGGCAAATGTAACTTTGTATACAATTTATAGACATTTTGAAGACAGTGCTTTGTCTGGTAATGTGGCTTTTGACACAAATTATTATATGCTTCCCACTTTCTTCCCTTGATCTTCATTTAGTATAATTTTCTCACATCTGGGTTCATTGAATCTACCCTAGGAGTTCTCAAAGGAAGTTGAAGCAAAGTCTTCTCTGAAGTCCTCAGTTTTATGCACAGGCAACCAGCTACTCAGACTGAAGAAAGTGGACACTGCCTCACTGCGCTCAAATCTGGCGCAGATCGAGAGCCAGTGGACTGAATTGCTTACACACATCCCTGTTGTACAGGAGAAACTTCATCAGGTGAGTGATTTGGAGGACATTAGAAAACTGATATTTTGTGAAATTAAGTTGGTGTATTTTGGCCTTATCAAATGGGGGTGTCCACATCTAGGGAATATGAGAATGGTGGAAGATACTAGATACATATTTTCAAGGGGGAAAGTGAGCAATGTGCCAAGGGTGGTAGAAGGCACCGGCTACTTTAAAAAAAATTACAAGTATATTGTATTTCCTACAGTTGTCAACATTTCTGGGCATCCTACCTGAGTGACAATTGTTTAACTGTCTCCAAAAGTGTATGAATTAAAAAAGTAAGTCTAATATAGACTTCTAGCTGCAGATTCCCTACCTTTGATTTCTCCCTAGTCATCAGACTAGATCCAGAAGATTTTCGTGAGCAGTACCCCTGCACACCAGTAGGTGGTGTTGATCAGCTTTGCATCCGTCGTTGGCATTGTCCGTGCCGGAAATTATGTTACAGGTCCTACATGGGCACCATCCAGGCACACAAGCGTCAGTTCTTTTCTTTCTGCGCCAGCCAGCGCTGATCTGAAGAGAGCTACCCCTCAGTTGTTTTTTGACTGGTCTTTTTATGACTTTTGTTGAGCTTTTTTCAAGAATTTTTCTCCTAAAGTGTTGACGGATGTCTTTTAGGAAGACAGGTTTCAAGCGCTGCAGATCCTGCCATCTGGCCATGTCCGTGATGGACCCGCACCTTATGTGTTTGCGGTGATTGAAGCGTGACCACGGCCTGACTTTGTGCTCTGAGTGGTGATTTGAAAATAGAGTGGATAGATCCAACCTGAGTGTAAATGTTCATTCATTGAGTTCAGTTAATCAAGAAAGTAGTTGACTAACTTTGTAAAGAAGTACGAAATATTCAGATGAGTATGATCTTTGTCCGCAACTCAACCTTTTTATTTTAATAGTTACAAATGGACAAGTTGCCTTCCCGCCATGCTATAACGGAAGTAATGACTTGGATTTCTCTCATGGAAAACATTATTAAAGAAGACGAGGCGAATCTCAGGAACGCAGTGGGATACGAGCCAATTCTGGCATATCTGCAAAAGTATAAGGTATATCTGAAAGATAGACAATGAAATGGTTGATGGCAATTTAAATAAAATCTAAATGTGGTTTTGACACATAGGACACTGTGGACTTGCCTATCTGTGTATTAGGCAGGTCTTGTTAAAGATTTGCCCTTTGTCAAAGCCCATCATTTTAAAGCTTGAGAAAACAACTGAACTTTTCTGACCCTACCTCAGGACAATGCACGAAAGCAGAGTCTATGATAAATGCTACGCTGCAAAAATTAGTTTAGGAGGCAATTAATTATTTCTTCATAACTGTGGTTTGGTGTCAGACCCCTGAAAATATATGGAAAACGTCATTCATATACATCACTGTCCACTGATGCAATCACATCTTTATTTTGCTTATATCTAAGCCAGGCTGAAATGTGGATCACATCTCCTCTAGCAATCCAACTCTGTGGGTAGGCACGCTGTTCTATTGTCTCGGCACCATGTTTCATGATCAGTGTGCAGCAGTGCTTTCCTTCTTACAAGGATGGCAAGACTAATTATGGATTTCCTTTTTCCAATCAGGGCTTCAAGATTGATGTGAACTGTAAGCAGTTGACAGTAGACTTTGTGAATCAGTCCGTCCTCCAGATAAGCAGCCAGGATGTCGAGAGCAAGCGGAGTGACAAAACCGATTTTGCTGAACAGCTTGGAGCGATGAACAGACGCTGGCAGATCTTGCAGAGCCTTATTAATGAGAAGGTATGATAAATATTCCTGACTATGTGTCCTTGTTTAGGATATAGGAGATTGGCAAGGCTCGTTACACAGATTCTTGTGCCAAAAATAGGATACAACTAATTTAAACTGTGTTCCTCTGCCACCAAGTGAGAGAACACTATATGCTAAAATATTTTGGAATACTTTGACAAAATATTTGTAGCCTGCTCCTTAATGCCTTGAAGATAAATCCTATTTTTCTAAGTCAGTGCTTTAAATACAATTCAGAGAATATTTTGTATTGAATTTGTTAATGTCAGTCGGAAAATGCCCATATTGTTTCTTTTGAAGGCAGCGTTCACTTAGCATTCATTGTTTATAATACACTGATTGGCTAGCCAAGGGTGCATCTTATCACTTGTGAAACTTGTTAATCATGCCCATTCAAATGTTATTATGGCAGGATGTTGTCAAGAGAGCCAATACATAATTAAACTATCTGAGTAGCTCTAGGAAGTCTGCTTGTTCATGTCACTACAATAGTTTTCAGACCTGAACGAGAATTTCTGACAATGTATCACTGTTTTGGCCTTAAGAAAAACTTAGCTCTGCTTGTATGTCTACATAGGGTGCAGTGATATCAGTACATTTGTGAGGCAGCTCTAAGGTACTGTAATTCATAGTGAAAATTAAATGCAATGAGCAGTACAGATGTTGGGTCCAAACTATAGGTGTATTAATGACTGCATTTGCATGCCCATAAAAACATGTC
This sequence comes from Pleurodeles waltl, assembly GCF_031143425.1. Lineage (NCBI taxonomy): Eukaryota > Metazoa > Chordata > Amphibia > Caudata > Salamandridae > Pleurodeles > Pleurodeles waltl. The sequence goes on along the minus strand of NC_090444.1, from coordinate 756,442,211 downwards.
ATGTCTTCAAATCCTTTGGTACATCTGGCCCAAGATTCCATATATCACCAAAGCTGAGGCATTCAGGCAGAGGTATATATCCATTACCATGTGAGAGACTTTTCTGTACCAACATTAGGTAAGAAATTAAGATGTCAACCAACGATGTAGAAAAAAAAGGCTGCCAGAAACTCACCCTGAGCATTTGAGCAAATTGCATATAAAGGATCGGGGATGAAAACTACATGTATTCCATAAGCTTGAGATCAAATAAAAGAAGTCAGATTTGACACAACACTGAAAAACAGGCACAAGAATTGAGAGATCTGTGGTAAGAGTTGGGGAAGCAAAGCAAAACAAATCTGAATTATAAGCACACTGTTGAATCCTCCAGGACAGAGAACAATGCGCCTATTCTGGAACATCAAAGAATGCCCACATTTAAACCTGGATCTCAGCATACTTTGCCAAGGGTAGGAAAATTAGCAGCTGATTCAGCAATGTTGAAGATGTCCGAAGTACACCTAGGCTGGTTCAGTTTAAAAAATTTCAGTGATGGGCACAAAGATTCCGGAAGATCCAGCTTAATGCATTGACACATAACAAATGATTTTGAGCTGACCTGTGACCAGTAAGTGTGTCTGTACATTACATTTGTAGCTCCTTCAATGCAAATTTCATTGAGGGAAGCGATTGATGGGCCCTTCATTGATTAGAGAAGCAGCTACCATAATGAAATACATTGGTAGTTAGGAGAAACTACTATAGATTTACTTACAAAATGCAAGATATGATGAGAAATCAGTGGCTTAAATAGCAAAATTACAATACAATCGAAGGTCAGTCACTGGAAGTGGGCATTAAGATATGAAAAGCAAGCGTTTGGGTTGATGTATATGGATATAATTCATTATTAAAACCTTACAGTACACTCTTCTCAACAATTAGTTGGCTGTCTTTCTTTTTGGATTTAGTAGATTGTATGTGTTTTCACCACCACAGGTACTTCTGATAAGATTTTTAGCATGGGAGTTCTTGCTCGCCATGCTTGACATAAATGACATGGAGAGAAAAGGACTTGTGCTTGAATGGCATTAGAAGTCCACCCTAAACAGGACATCACCTTCAACACCATTGCAGCTGGCATCATGTGTATAGCAATAGTCTCCCTGCCCTTTAAATGAGACTATAGATCTTGAAGCAGGGTGGCAGTTTTTGACTGATTTTTTGTTACTGCCCTTTTTTAAGTGAGACCCTCAATTTCGGTATTTTACGTTGACATGCATGTGCTAGTAAAAGAAAGCTGAAATTTTCTAAAATACTTTTCCTTAGGCCGTCATGTTCCTTAGACCATCTTGTAATATCCGCTTTTGGATGCTCCATGGTTGACTGCCTTAATAGTTCTGTAATTCCAAACTCCTTATATTATAGCAGGTAAAATGGTCTTTCTTCAACATAACATTTACCACATGTGTGCCTACAGATCCAGCTCCTGGAAGGCTTGCTGGAAGCTTGGACACAATATGAAAGCAGCGTTCGCAGCCTGAAAACCTGGTTTGACACTCAGGAGAAAAGACTGAAGAAGCAACACAGCATTGGAGACCAGGCTGCAGTTCAGAACAGCCTAAAGGAGTTCCAGGTAAACTTTGAACTATGGCTGCAAAAACATTAGGTTTTGAGCATGTGTGGCTGTAGGGACTCATGCTCTGCATACTCCTGACATCTAGAGTTGGACTCAGACATATGTAATTTGTTTTTTCTTCGAAGAAGCCTTTTTACTTTCTTGGCAACGCACATACCCACCATCTCCATTGTTAGATTTGTTTTTTTCTGCTATCGGTTTCAGACATGTACCAATCGAAATCTGTGTTCAGCACCTAACAGTATTTACCACTGGACCCGCTTGATCACTCAACTCACATGCTTATGGAAAAAACTCACTACGTCGGATCTTCCATCCCATTTTCTGTCTCTTCTTGATGTGCACTGAATACTGAGCTTTTCTCAGTGTCTCCCCACCAGGGCTTCGGCCTCTCATCTTGAGAATCCCATCAATGAGAATGCAAGGCCAGTGATGGGAAGATCGCCGTTTCAATGCTAACCCCAGTGCCGGTCCAAGTTCCCAAAGATGACCATCATCAAATGTGCAATCCCTGCCTCTCTCAAGCACAGCAACGCCAGGTGCCTGGCCTGTCTTACCTTCTAGTTAAAGAAGACTCTTTAGTGTTGATGCGAGCGGAGAATGCAGAGGCAGGAGTCCAGTGTCACGCTAATATCCTGGGGGGGACAGTGTAGAACCAGAAGAAGCAGTTAGCCCCTTAGAGGCCCAGCTGGTCCAGTCCAGTTCAGAGGCGATCTCACTGTCTGAGGCCAAGGGAGAACAGCAGCAAGGCCATGAGACTTCACAGCCATGGAAGACTTCCACCGGAAGTATGATTGGCACCCATACACAACTCACTCCTGCACAGTGGCCATATGTACAGCCAGAGCATCGCCCCAGAGGGGGTTAGGGATCGAGCGAAAAGCTTAACAACCTGTTGGGCCACCATTGCCTTCGGACCATGGTCGGCACCAACAAAAAGACAATGCTTCCTCTTCTTGCCACAAAAATCCTGCACAGTCCTCGACACCGGTACCCAAGCTGACACTGGCACAAAAACAACATCGACACCTAGACCCACATCAGTGCCAAAACCAGCCTAAGGTTCAAAAACACAGATGATAAGGATTAATTTGGTGTCAAAAACACTATAAACGGACAGTTCAGAATATTTGGAGTAACCTATGCTCCAGCACCTACATGAGACGTTACATGCACACCAAAAGTATCTGTTTGTACACCCCCAGACAGGCAAGATCCACAAAGCTGCCGTACAAAATTGATATTTGAGAAGATTGCGTTGGAACCTCTTCTACTGCCCCCCCTCCAAGCATAGAAGACACATGGCCATGGGTGCTAGCCCCCTCCAAGCTCAACCTCCCCTTCCTTCACAACCACTATATCATGCTGCACTTCCTTCGTATTCACCGGATGGGGTCACCCACTCTTCTCATGGGCTGGCAGCTCACCCCACCATGCAGATTCCTATCATGCATCCTATGACCTTAAGCATGTGGGATGATCCGTGGCTTGACTATAGCCTTGATCCCTTGGGTGAAACAGTCCTGGATCTGTATCCAGCCAAGCCTTTTATCCACTCCACTGCCTATACTCCTGTGCAGTATAAGCAGTGTGGGCAAGAGCTAGTAGAGGAGGGGAAAACCATATCTAATTGCACTTTGTGCTTCACCATAGATGTGGCCAACACCAAGGCCAGAGAAGTAAACAGCAATATCCTGGTCAGAAGTCACGCCTCACTCAGTGTCTCTGGCTTCAAACCAGAAGTACAGCAGCATCTGCAAAACCTGTCATTCGATGGTGAGCATCTCTTCGAACTACAGGTGGACCATATGCTGGAAAAACTTAGAAAAAACACAGACACAGCTAAAGCTATGGGTACCCTTCACACATCTACTTCAAGAGGGCTCTCAACACCCCTGGAGTCAACATGAGATTTCAGAGCGGCCTACAGAGGCAAAACACCAGGGCTAAGGGAAAAGAACACGCATGTAAATGAACCTCCTCCTTTGGCCTCCACTTTTATCACACAACATCTGTTAGTGGCAGACTAGAAGGGTTTTTTCCTCGCTGGGAAGAGATTACCTCCAATCATTCGTTTCTCTCCATCACAGAATATTGCTATTGCCTCAAACTCCTCTCAACCCCACCAAAGTTCCCACTCTGAAAACACACCCTCAGTTTCTAACACCAGCCCGTTCTTGAGAAGGAGGTTCAGGTGCTCATCTCCAAAGGAGCCGAAGCACAGCACGGCAAGCTGGTATACTCCCTATACTTCCTCATCCCCAAAAACGATGAGGCTTTGAGGATTATTCTCGATCTAGGGTCTCTCAACAAGCATATCCACTCAGTATATTTCCACATGGCCACTCTGCAGGATGTCATCCCACTGATTCAGCAAAGTAATTTCATCACCGCACTCGATCAGAAGGACACCTGCGGCCACATAACTTCCATCCTGCTCATCGCTCCTACCTGTCTTTTATGGTAAGCGGGCAACATTATAAATTCAAAGTGTTGCTTTTTGGTGTCACCACAGCCTCCAGGGTATTCACCAAATGCTTAGGTGTGGTATGCACCCAGATCACAAAGGGCAGTACTGACATGTTTGCCTACCTCAACGTTTAGCTGATCAAAAATGCAAGCAAACAACAGTGTCTCCAAGCCACTTACTTCACAGATTGTGATCCATTGTTAGTACCAGCAAGTCTCACCTCCAGCCACTTCAGATCCAGACCCTCCTGGGGGCCATTCTCAGTGCAGTCATTGACAAGATCTACCAAGGTCAAGCCAAGCCATGGTGCGGGTATTCCAGCAGATACTGCCTCTTTTTCACCCAGATCGTCAACTCACAGAACAGTGGTGCACCACCTTGGGATGATGCCTGGCTGTGCATGCATCTGCTACAACAGCACAATGGTCATCGGTGGAAGGTCACTTGGAAGATCTAGTGTTGATACATGTTCTTTATTGATTCTGACTCCTGTTCACATTACACTAGAGGTAAAGGTCTCTGCTCGTGTTAATGTTATTCCCCTAACATTGCAGATTTCTCTTCAATCTTCATAAATCAATGTCAACATTGTCTATTCTTCATGCAGTTCACCTACCAAAAATTTAAATTTTATGTATGAAAATAGTGTATTTGCATTAAAAGAAACTGAAGAAAAAACGTTTTACCCTGTTCGTGAAACTCCTTAAAAGATTTCCAAATATGAGTCTCCTGTCACACTATATGCTGTACTTGGGCTAGGAAATTCAGTTTGATTATGTGTTGCGATTCCTCCTATTAGAATACTGCCCGTGTGCCACACTGAATTCAGGAATGTTTCACCAGCAATCGTCTCTCGTACCACTAGGTTGTGTTGTGCGGCTCTGCATTACCTCCATACCTCCCAATAAGTGTTGAAACAGAGCTGTATATAGGCATCAGCCCTGCATGCTGTCATCAGTTCCTTTATTTCAGCGCCTTCTGATATGGATCTGGAGCACCACTGCCATCATCAGACCTCTGAAAAATCTGGTGTGCTAGCGAACGATGTACCCTCCTGAGACTACAGGTTTTAAACCATGCTACAACTATAGGAAACAGATGTTGGACATCTGCGTTAGGTGTGTCTCTGGTGTTTAGACTTGAGGTACAAACTGAAGTGGCTCTGGTAAGTCAAAATCAAAGTCCAAACATGAGCACAAGAAAGCGAAGTAGCCTCGATCTCTGTCCAAAGAGAAGGCGGAGGGTGTCACTATGCCACTTGCACTATTTCCAGATCTATGGTTTCGGTTCAACAATCTGATAAAGACTTCTAGTTGCAGATTCCTTACCTTAGAATTTCCCTGAGTCATCAGTCTGGATCCGGAGATTTTTTTGTGCAGTGCCCCTGTGCTCTGTCCGGTGGCGTCGGTTGGCTTCTCGTCCGTTGTCGGCATCCTATATAGGCACCCCCCCCTGCACTGATGTTACTTCTTTTCTTTCCACACCAGTCAGTGCTGATCCGAAGATGAGCTACCCCTCAGTCACTTTTTGACTTTTTGAGTGTCTACACTACTGGTGCGTCGAGGATATTGTCACATAAGACAGAGTTCAAGCCCTGCGGCTCCTGTCATTCGGTGATGTACATGACGTATCCGCACCTTGTGAGCTTGTGGTGTTTGGAGGGCGACCACGGCCCGAAGTCGGGCTCCGAGTGTTGGGCCATGAATCCGAAAGCTTTAAGGGAGCGGTCCTTAAACTCCTTGCAGCTGGGCACTTGGCTCTGTGTCGCTTATGATCTCTGTCGAGAGGAAGGTCCCGAGAACAGTCGCGGAGCCCTCATTCTTCGTCAACCTGCTTCAAGCCCTCAGGATGGTCGGGTAAGAGGAATAAGAAGAAGCTGAAGAAGAAAAAGTGTTCTTCAACTTCAAATCATATGTCGGCAGGCGGGACAGGGGAAAAAAAGCATCAGTGCTCAAGGCCTCTGTCCTCGGATCCTTCATCTGCGTCGGCTCCACTCCGTATGATGGAGGATCACTTGGCTCTTCCCCACAAGGAGGTTACAGCTTTCTTGGCCAAGGGAGCAATGGAGAGAGTCCCTGTGCCAGAAGTAGGTCATGGTTGTTATTCTTGCTACTTTTTGGTACCCATAAAGGACAAGGGTCTGCACCCTAGTCTCGACCTTCATTCCCTCAAGCTCTTTCTCAAAAGGAAAAGGTTAAAATGCTCATTCTGGCTCGGGTCTTATCTGCCCCGGACCCAGGAGACTGGATAGAAGCGTTGGACTTGCAGGACGCTTATTTTCACATTCCCGCCCTGCCTGCCCACATACGTTACTTACGGTTCACGGTGGGCCACAAGCACTTTCAGTTCATTGTGCTCTCCTTTGGCCTTACCAGTGCCCTTTAGGTGTTAACAAAGTTGATGGCGGTGGTCGCTGCTCATCAGCGCAGGTTAGGGGCTTCAGTCTTTCCCTACCTCGATGACTGGCTATTTAAGGCGGCCGTGCCCCAGGCGGTTGTCTCCCACCTTCAGACTACAGCCGACCTCCTTCATTTGCTGGAGTTCACTATAAATGTGCTGAAGTCACACCTGACTCCCTATCAGACGCACCCATTGATCGGAGCTGTTTTTGACAAAATGCAGTTTCAGGCTTATCCACCCGAATGGCGAGTTCAGGATATTCAGGCTATGATGCCAGTGTTTCTGCCTGTAGTCTTGATTTTGGTGAGAATGACTCTGAGGCTGCTCGGCCTTATGGCCTCCTGTATCCTGTTGGTGAATCATGCCACAGGTGGCATATTCTGGCTCTGCAGTGGAACCTGAAGTTCCAGTGGGCGCAGCATCAGGGGAATCTCTCAGACATGGTCCAGATCTCAGAGGGAACTGCACACGATCTGCAGTGGTGGCTAATGAATCACAATTAGATTGGAGGCCGATCCTTCTTCCTTCCCTGCCAAATCTGACAGTAGTGACAGGTGTGTCACTCCAGGGATGGGACAGCCACTTGGGAAAGGCAGAGATCAGAGGCATCTGGTCTCCGGCAGTGTCCGGACTCCACATCAACCTTTCGGAGCTCCTGGCGATCAAGCTGGCATTAAAAGCTTTTTTTCCGTCTCTCAAAGGGAAAGTAGTGCAGGTGTTCACAGACAACATCACTGCCATGTGGTACAGCAACAAGGAGGGCAGGTGGGGTCGTAAACCCTTTGTCAGGGGGCTGTGCGCCTCTGGACGTGGCTGGAGCATCAGGGCATTTCCCAGGGGGTTCAACGCCTGGCAGGCTCTCTTAACACCAGAGCGGTCAAACTCAGCCAACACTGCCTGGTCGATCATAAATGGCACCTTCATCTGCAGGTGGTGCAAGGTCTCTTTCATCAGTGGGAAGAGCCTTGGTTAGATCTGTTCACCCCTGCAGAATACACGTAATGTCAGCAGTTTTTCACATTGGCGTCTCCAAGGCAGCAATCGCTCGGCAACGCTTTTGATAATGATTGGTGCTCAGGCCTCCTGAATGCCTTTTCACCCATAACACTTCTGCCCAGAGTTCTCAAGAAGATAAAGAACAACTGGGCCCAAGTAATCCTTGTGGATCTGGACTGGGTACAAAGAGTCTGGTATCCCAACCCTTTTGAGCCTGGCCATCGATAATTCGATCAGACTGCCCCTTCGAGCAGCAGGGGATGGTTCTCCACCCAAACCTGTCCAGTCTCTGCCTTCTTGTATTAAGACAAAACGTGGCTTCTACTCTGCTACTGCAGAGTGGAAGAGTAGTTTTAAACTACTGTCTCAACTTTGCGATTTTAAGTAATGGCAAAGCCTACTCCTCCTTTTTTGATGTACAGAAGTCACTCCTAGGACACGCCTAGCAAGCCCTAAGGCAAGGTGTTGAATATTAAGACGTGGAGCATGTGTTCTACCTGTTCCAACAGTACAAACCTTCAATTGTTGTTTTTACTGTGGAAGAGGTGGGTGCAGCGTCGCAGGCTGCCACAGCAGCCGTACTAAGTTCTGATTGAATCTACTAACGTGAATACTGCAAGATATGAAACAACTTGTTACATTAAGTCTGACTAGATGCTCAATTAATTAAACCTGTTGCAGTGTGCAACTTTTACAAAGTTGCCACTTTGTTGCCCTAAATTCCCTATGCCTGTCTAAGTTTGCATGCAGGGCCTGTCCTTCAGACAGCTTTCTGTCCTCCTGGGGAGATGTGCAAATGACTTCCAGGAAAGGAGACAGTGAGGGCCTGCGTGGGAGATGTGTTACTTCTTCCTGGCAGGTTGCCACATGGGTGTTAGCCCAAAAGGCAAGCTTCAAAGAAGAAGCCGCCCTTGACAGGCAGATGGTAAACCCTTGAGAGAGGGGCTGCTCTATGGTTGAGTTATATACAGAGTGGCAATTGCGAAAGCGACGGAAAACCAGTAGTCAGACTGGTTTATCAGGGATGTGTAGTCCCTTTGGTAGGGCTAGGGAGCTCTGTACACCAAGAGGGTTTCTGCCAGGTTGGAACGGAACAGAATGGTGCATCCTAGGAAAGCCAAATGCCACAGTTTGCAGGAAGTAGTCATCAGGAGGAAGGGAACCTTGTAGTCTGTTTTCTGAGCATGAAAAGGGCACCCCGGACACCCAGAACTCAGATCACGTGGACTACAGAAGACGACCAAAGAAGGACAGTCCGGCTGCACCAAGGTCCCCGTGATGAGAGACTCCACTGTTGTGGACTGCACAAGGTGGCTACTAAAGGAGAATGGACTGCACCTACTGTGTTCTGTTCATGTAGAAGTCCTTGTTCCCGAGCCCAACTGAAATAGGAGACCTCATGGGTCAGTCGGCTGACCTCCTGTTCACAGCACAGGTCCTCAACAGCCTAAGAGGCCAGCTGTTGCAAGTTGGTAGCCCAAATCTTTGCATCACTGCTGCTCGCCACATTGCAGCACCAGACACCAGGACCCAATGCTCACAGTTGCACTCAAGTCTGCTGACCTGGGAGAGTCATCAAAGTGCATCTTTGTTACCCAGAAGAAAAGCTGTCACCCAGAAAATAATTTGGTTGTAACCGCAATACCAGGCAAATGGTAGCCCAGTGGCAACTGGACTTCTACCAGGACCAAGAGGTCTTCACACCCCCTCTGGCCAGGACTGGCTCACCACGTTCATGGCCAAGGAGTAACCGCAGAAAAAAAACCATTTACCGCATTGTATCCACAGCATACTTGTGCATCTTCAGTATCCTGTATTGCTTGGATCAGGACCACATTCAGAGAAACCTATAACAAGAGGACAAAGGTGTCTGGAATTGACTAAGACTGCTTCTCCTGCTGAGGTATCTGTTTCTGAGGACCTTGCTGGTTCCCTTTACTGGCTCTATGATGGAGTTGGCCGCCTAAAGTAACTGAATTGGTACTTACCAAAGTTTTTCTTGAAAAAGTTTCCAAGTGTCCAGTTGTTGAATTTGCCAGTGCTTGTTTGCAAATATGTGAAAAAGTGCATATTTACTATACCTTATAATTGCTGTATCTCTGGAACTTTCCAGTGATTTTTTTCTTTGTGTTGTCTAAAAATACATAAAAATACAGTGCATTTTTATAAATGGTTATCAGATTTCTTGTGTGTCTTGTATATTTCTTCTTCAGTTGTTTTGGTCCTGTTTAAATGCTTAACACTAGTACTTTTGTGCAAATCTGACTGATCAGTGCTATAGCTCTCTAGGGTTGAGCTAGGAGTTTCACAAACTAAACCTAGTACCAATGGATTGGTAAGTGTATTACAGGGTAAGGCTGCACATCCACACCCTATAATACTCCCCATTTCCTTACATAACCCATTTGTCTGAAATTAAAGGCCTTCATGCCATCCAACAACAGAAAGGTTTTGCAGGTTCTCATGGGTGACACCACCACCATGTGATAGTGCTTCGGGGAGGGTGGAGTGGGGTCCTGGGTCATGTGCCTAAAGGCTTTACAACTTTGGAGTTGGCTGAAGCAGCAGAGCGTTTCCCTCATCATGAACCACCTGGTAGAATAGCAAGGCGGACAAGCCCTGCTCATGGCACCTGGCGGATGTTGAATGGTGTCTACTTCCTGAGATGACTCAGGTCATCTTCCAACAGTGCAGAGAATCCTTGCCATTTATGTTCGTCACTGTCGAGAACCTAAAGATTTGCATGTTTGAGTTTCCAGGAAGAGACTTACTAGGAGATGCATTCCAACTGGAATGGAACTCAGGACTCTTTTACGCCTTGCGCCCACTGCACCAAGTTTTGAAAAAATGAGGAACAACCAAGCCCAGGTTAAAATATGCCCTCCAATCAGGTTACCACTTTTTGAGAATCTTTTGTTGCAGCAGAAGGAGTGGAGGGTCCTTCTTTCAAATCTTCACATTCTGCATCTCCATGCATGGAGATTGAGCAGTGGCAATAACTGCATTTGATCTGCCACCCAAGTGGTAGATTTTATCCTTGCTGCTAGGTACCCTTATACAATGTCCATTTACTCTGTCCACTATTACAGATTGTGACCTGGTGTGGTCTCAGCAAGATACACCCTTTGCAACCAAACTGTCAGATATTGTATTGTTTGTTTTGCCTTTAGCCCAGGAAGGCCTTGCTTTGGGCACTACAAAAAGTTATTTGTTGGCCCTTTCAACCTTTTTGAATTTGTGGGACCAACCGTCCTTGTTTAATTTAACCTGTTATGATGTGATTTAATAAAGGTTGGAAACCCATGCTCCTTCCCACATTCTTTGTGATGCCACAATGGGACCTGAACTTAGTCTTGACGTTTCTTGTATGCAAGCTGTAGGAGGCTGGCATGGCTTGTAGTGGGTACCAGAGGTACTTACACCTTGTGCCAGGTCCAGTTATCCCTTATTAGTGTAGTAGAGGTGTTTCTAGCAGCTTAGACTGAAAGAATGTAGCTATGGCAAAGCAGATTAGGCTGAACTAGGAGACATGTAAAGCTCCACCTATACCACTTATATCATATGCACAATATCATAAGAAAACACAATACACAGTTACTAAAAATAAAGGTACTTTATTTTTATGACAATATGCCAAAAGTATCTCAGTGAGTACCCTCAGTATGAGGATAAGATATATACACAAGTTATATGTACACAAACCAAAATTAGGTAAGTAATAGCAAGAAAAGTAATGCAAACAGAGTAGAATCACAATAGGTTGCAATAGGAGCACATAGGCATAGGGGCAACACAAACCATATACTCCAAAAGTGGAATGCGAACCACGAATGGACACCAAACCTATGTGAGCTTGTAGAATGTCGCTTGGACTGTAAGAAACCAGTGAGGGTTAGAAAAATACCCCACCCCAAGACCCTGAAAGGTAGGTGTAAAGTGCACCTACTACCCCCAGAGAGCACAGAAGTCGTGATAGGGGGATTCTGCAGGAAGGACAAACACCAGCAATGCAACAACAGTGTATTTCCGGACCTGAGTACCTGTAAGACAAGGGGACCAAGTCCAATAGTCGCGACAGTGTCAAGAGTGGGCAGGAGCCCAGGAAATGCCAGCTGAAGGTGCAAGGAAGCTGCCACCGGTTGGAAGAAGCTTGGAGTTCTGCAAGAAAGAAGAGGACTAGGAACTTCTCCTTTGGAAGACGGATGTCGCACATCACGATGAAGCTTGCAGAGGTATTCCAACGCAGAAAGACCGCAAACAAGCCTTGCTAGCTGCAAGGGTCGCGGTAGAGGTTTTTGGGTGCTGCTGTGGCCCAGGAGGGACCAGGATGTCGCCACTTGGAGGAGGAGACAGAGGGGGCGCCCAGCAACTCAGTGAGCCCTCACAGAAGCAGGCAGCACCCGCAGAAGTACCCTAACAGGCACTTAGAAGAAGAGTGAACCAGAGTCCACACGAAGTCACAAAAGGGAGTCCCACGATGCCGGAGGACAACTCAGAAGGTTGTGCACTGCAGGAAGGAGTGCCGGGGACCCAGGCTTGGCTGTGCACGAAGGAAATCCTGGAAGAGTGCACAGGAGCCAGAGCAGCTGCAAATCACGCGGTTCACAGCTTTGTAGTCTAGCGTGGGGAGGCAAGGACTTACCTCCACCAAACTTGGACTGAAGAGTCACTGGACTGTGGGAGTCACTTGGACAGAGCTGCTGTGTTCCAGGGACCACGCTCGTCAGGATGAGAGGGGACCCAGCGGACCAGTGTTGCAGTCTTTTGGTGCCTGCGTTAGCAGGGGGAAGATTCCGTCGACCCACGGGAGATTTCTTCGGAGCTTCTGGTGCAGGGTGAAGTCAGGCTACCCCCAGAGCATGCACCACCTGGAAACAGTCGAGAAAGCCAGCAGGATTAGGCGCTACAATGTTGCTGGTAGTCGTCTTGCTACATTGTTGTGGTTTTGCAGGCGTCCTGAGCAGTCAGCGGTCGATCCTTTGGTAGAAGGTGAAGAGGGAGATGCAGAGGAACTCTGATGAGCTCTTGCATTCGTTATCTAAGGAATTCCCCAAAGCAGAGACCCTAAATAGCCAGAAAAGGAGGTACCTGGGAGGTACTGGTCAGGGGAGTGGTCACTCCCCTTTTCTTTGTCCAGTTTCGCACCAGAGCAGGGCTGGGGGATCCCTGAACCGGTGTAGACTGGCTTATGCAGAGAAGGGCACCATCTGTGCCCATCAAAGCATTTCCAGAGGCCAGGGGAGGCTACTCCTCCCCAGCCTTCACACCTATTTCCAAAGGGAGAGGGTGTAACACCCTCTCTCAGAGGAAATCCTTTGTTCTGCCTTCCTTGGCCAGGGCTGCCTGGACCCCAGGAGGGCAGAAACCTGTCTGAGGGGTTGGCAGCAGCTGCAGTGGAGACCCCGGAAAGGCAGTTTGGCAGTACCCGGGTACTGTGCTGGAGACCCGGGGGATCATAGAATTGTCCCCCCAATACCAGAATGGTATTGGAGTGACAATTCCATGATCTTAGGCATGTTACATGGCCCTGTTCGGAGTTACCATTGTGACGCTATACATAGGTAGTGACCTATGTATAGTGCACGCGTGTAATGGTGTCCCCGCACTCACAAAGGCTAGTGCCAGGGTGCCCACACACTAAGTAACTTTGCACCCAACCTTCACCAGGTGAAGGTTAGACATATAGGTGACTTATAAGTTACTTAGGTGCAGTGGTAAATGGCTGTGAAATAACATGGGCGTTATTTCACGCAGGCTGCACTGGCAGGCCTGTGTAAGAATTGTCAGAGCTCCCTATGGGTGGCAAAAGAAATGCTGCAGCCCATAGGGACCTCCTGGAACCCCAATACCCTGGGTACCTCAGTACCATATACAAGAGAATTATATGGGTGTACCAGTATGCCAATGTGAATTGGTAAATTTAGTTACTAGCCTGTTAGTGACAAATTTGGAAAGCAGAGATAGCATAACCACTGAAGTTCTGGTTAGCAGAGCCTCAGTGAGACAGTTAGGCATCACACAGGGAACACATACAGGTCACAAACTTATGAGCACTGGGGTCCTGGCTAGCAGGATCCCAGTGACACATAACAAACATACTGACAACATAGGGTTTTCACTATGAGCACTGGGCCCTGGCTAGCAGGATCACAGTGAGACAGTGAAAACACCCTGACATATACTCACAAACAGACCCAAAGTGGGGGTAACAAGGCTAGAAAGAGGCTACTTTCCTGCACAAGACCTTCAAGCAGATGATGCTTGTGCCCTTCAAGCACCTGTTGCTTGTGTCTTCTAACTCTAAAAAAAACACTTGTTGCATGAATGAACTAGTGGCGCTGCTGGTGCAACCACCTTTTCTGATGAAACTTATGCAGCAGACTTGAAGGGCCTTCTTGCCTAAACTAATGACTCCCTTCTGAGTATGCCTTTTCCCTTTCACATGGCTGAGCCCCAAAAAGGACTTTATACTTTTATGTTGATTGTGCCAAGAACCACTTAATCAGCTTTTCTGTGGGCCGAAACAAGGGAAGGCTGTGCAGAAGAGGTCCCTGTTTAGGTGGATAGTCCTCTGTAATAGGATCTGCTATGCACTGGCACCTTTTGCAATGACACAGCCAAGGCCCCAACGGATTCCTGAATGTACTGGGCTCTCTCTGACATGTGGCAGAACAAACATCCTAATCTGACTGAGTACTCATTCTACTCACCGGTTCATGGCCTCTAGGTCCAACTAAATAAAATATACAGCAGCAATGCCGTTCTACTCTGGGCCTCAGGTGCTGAATACATGGGGAAAGCATATTCTGTCCACAACCCATTGCATATCTACATCTCTTGTGGTCGCTATAGACCCATTATCCCAACATGGAGGCTTCAGCTCACAGCCCTTTTTCATGCGTTCCGAACCATGATAGAGCAACACATAGACAGGTACTTCAAGGGAAACAAGGGCACCATGGATTTAATAACTAACAAGTTGGAAACATTCAAAATAGCCCTGATCTTAGGAAGACCCTGAACTCAGAGTTGGCCACCATACAAATGCAGTTACAATGATAAGACCCATTGGTCCAGAAAAGAATAGGAAGACCAATTGGCATGATTGACCGGTGGAGCAAAATGTTAAATAGACCCATCAGTTACAATGCCATGATTCCAAAAATTGCATGATTTCATGCCACATGGGGGACATGGCGTGTTTGAGGTGTGGGGGTACAAGGCAGGAAAGCTTCTGGTCTTGTTGATCTGACAGGACCAGAGGAGCTCCCCTGTCACCCTGACCAAGGATGAAAATGGGCAACCCAACTTGATATCAGTAAGAACTTCAATTTTTGCCCAACCTTATACTCCCTAACCTCTGAATAGAGGAACGATATGGGCGTGCCTGTATTGTAGTATATAACGTCTGGAATATCACACCTTGCTACAACTAAATCCATAGGCCCCAGCAGACTGCCCACTGAATTTTACAAGATATTTCTTGCGAGACTGACTCCCAGACTGCAAGCACTCTGTAACAAAGAATATGACTCATGGGTTGGAAAGTGGCCCTTTTTGACCTGGTCACCCCCACTGTTTGCCTGGTACATGATGCAATTTTGACTGAAAGTGCTCTGAGTTCCTGCAAACCAGGCCCCCAGTGAAAGATCTATTTTCCTAAAGCTGTACAATTGTTCCCTCATGGCACTATCGTTGGTCCCACTGTAACTCCCTAGTAAATGGCACCCCCTGGTACCTAGGGCACGGGTACCAAAGAGGGTCCCCAAGGGCTGCACCATGTATTGCTCCACCCTCAGGGACCCCTCATTTAGCAGACCTAGACTGCCATTGCAGGCTGTGTGTCTTGGTGCAGCTAGAAGTGAAAACACAACATAGCACACAGCTGCATGACATGCCCCCTAAACACTGCATGTAATATATGTAAGTCACCCATGCAGCAGGCCTTACAGCCCTAAGGCAGGGTGATTACATTGCATGCAAGGATGTATCTGCATGAGCGGATATGCCCCTGCTATGTCTTTGTCCATTCTTAAACATAGTGAGTGAACAGGGAAGCCATTTCAAGACACTGGTCATTACGCAATCCCCAGCTACATGATGGCTTCAATGAAACTAGGGATGTTTGGCATAAAACATTTTGTATTAATAAGTCCTCACTGATGCCAGTGATAGATTTAATAATATATGCACCCAGAGTGCACCTTAGAGGTGCCCCCTGAAATCCCAACAACTACCTGGGTGTGGAGTGACCAGTTTCAGCCAGCCTGCCACCCCCAGACATGAGTCTTACTCCCCAAGAGTGAGAGCCTTTGCTCTCAGGGTTGTCATAAACCAAGCCTGCTCTGGGAGAGGTGATTACACACCCCACCCAACTGGATGGCCTGCAACTCTGTATTCCAAGGCAGGGGGCTTCAAAGAAGCCAACCATCCCTTGTATGCAGATCTGGCTTCCTTCACAAGGGAGATGCAAACTCCACTGCCCCAGGGCCCATTTGGCACCTGGACAGGTGGGATATTTAGTATTCAGGGAGGTGTGTCCACCCCTCAGGCTAGTCCCACCCCTAAGGTACACTGCCTGAAGTGGACACAACTTTAAAAAACCTGCCATCTTGCGGTTGGCATATTTAAGAAGTCTGGGACAGGGTTATGCCCACTTTCTACACGAAGTGGTCATATAGGGGACGTAGTGACCCAAGGGTCTGTAGCCCATTGCCCACTACCCTATACCCCCTTAACACCTCTAAATGCAGTATTTAGGAGACCCTCTGGCACCAGAAAAGCAGATCCTGCCAACTTAAGAGGACCAAGGACACTGAATAGCCATAAAAGTAGAGAGGAGAGAAGAAGCAGCCGACCCGGTAGCAGCCCCGCTAGCCTGTCTGCATCCCTAGTCAAAAACTGTGCCAAAGTCTGCAGCTGTTGACTGTAGAAACCCCAGGGGACTGCCCGCCTTTGATAAAGACTCAAGATCTCCCTTGAACAGCTGACCTATTCTCCTCCAAACTCCAAAGAATAGACTCTGAGGGCTCCATAATGGCCAAACCCTGACACCTGAAGCCACCACTGCACCTGTCGGCTCCAGCCTGAGTTGAAATGGGTCACTGGTACCAACAAGGTCTCCCAGCCCTCCTGAGTTTGAGTCCATCATAGTGTCACCCCTCCTGGACTCCCCGACTACGCTTTCAGCCTCTGCACGCTGTCCCCCTCTATCGTGAATGCTCTGGTAAGGAAAAGAAGACACCTCTGCACCTGTCGCATATAGCAGGGCATATATAAGAGGACCAAAGGTGTCTACCTGTGCTGAGCATTGTGAGGCCTGAGCCCGGCCCTTGGTTCAGCCCGACTGGCTTCCTAGTGAGAGCCTGCAGCCTCTTTTCACAGTGACTGATCTCCATTTAAACTCATTGGGCACCCAAAGCTGTTTTGCATCCTGCAACCGGTCACCCCAATGCCCTTGGTGGTGTACTGCTGGTGCTGCCTTGGACCTTGCCCACCACTCACCTTAACTCCTGTAGATTGGTCTTGTAAGTCGCTGTACTCAACCTGTTTGCAGAACTTGTTCTTCCTCCCATAGGATAACATTGCAGAACTCAGAAGTTGCATGAGGTGCCCACTTTTTAAATTGAAAATAATTTATATTTAAAAACACACTTACCTGAACAATTTCTCTCTGATGCCTAAACGTATATAAAGATACTTGCTATTTTTATAAATTGGTGTGGAACTCCTTCTTGAGTCACGTGTTTCATTTATTGACTATTGTGTGTATTTGTAGGTGCCTTGCACTCCTGTGTGCTAAGCCTAAGGCTGCTCGGCCACACTACCGCCTAATAGAGCACTTTGGGACTGCACAGCAAGCCCCTGTCCAATGGTGGGGGAACCCCTGGACTCATTACACAGTATATCTAGTTTTGGTATATTACATATATAGCCTGCTTCCTACATCATGTCAACTCCCATCCACCCTAAAGGAGGTGCTTCTGATCCTACTCTCCCAAATTGGGCCAGGAATCGGGAGGTGCTGAAAAGTTCCGTCCCATCAATAATAAATGTTGATTACAAAATCACTAGCAAGATGATTGTCACTTGCATCCTGAGAGTACTACAGAACCTGTACGAAAGTGGCTTTCTTCCAGGCCAAAGCACATCCCCCAGTATCCGCCCTTGATTCCATATCCTCGACTCCCACTTGGATAGCGCCCATTGGCTGACTTGATGGAAAGCTGTGGCCTCACTTTATTCTCCTATGCAGATGATATGCAAATCACCTTCTCTCTGACTTCTGCCAACGACCACAACCCTGAGGCCTTGAACTCCTGTCTGGGTTTGGTTGTCACATTGATGAATAATAGCTCACTTAAACTTAACGGAGACAAGACCGAGGTACTCGTGCTGGGAAATAACCCATCCCTCTGGGGTCCACAGAACTAGCCAGAAACCTTAGGTGCTCTTCTGGTCTCAGCTCATAAGTTTAAGAACTTTGATTTTCTGCTTGAGGAAAATCTGTTTATGAAGCCTCAGGAAGCGTAGGTGACCACTACCTGCATCACTGTCCTGAAATGGCTGAGGAAACTCATCTGGATACTTTAATTCCCAGCTCAAAGGACATCTACCCAGGCACTTATTTTGTCAAGAGTAGCTTACAGCAACATACTGTATTTGAGAGCAGGCAAAGCTTCCATGTGAAATTTGCAAGTGGTCCAAAATTCAGCTGCTAGGTTGCCTGTCCTGGTGGCTGTCAAAACAAAGTTTTGGAGGGGGTACCCCCGTGGTCGCCATGATGCCCTAAGATATTCACCAGATATCTCACTAAGAACATTAAAGGGTGGAAGTAATGTCAGGACGCCAGACTGGAGATGGTTTGGGCTAACCACAGTGAGGGACTTACACGAAAACAGACAGCTCAAAACATACTGGGAACTCATTGAGGCAAACGGTGGCCCTCTAGACTCTTCTTTTTCAGTGGTGCCTCCAGTGATGTCCTTCTTCACCTCTCTAGGACATTGTGCTGGATCCTCCTTTTTCACGTCCCAAACTTGCATCCTTTAACTTGATTGTGATGTCAGAATTAACATGATCTAATATGTTTGGGGAAACTCCCTTTTCTACTCTCTTTCAAGTCTTGAATATGTTGCATAAAAAGAAAACTAATAAAATATGTTTTAGAAAAAATAATCCTTCTGGTGGATACTCAAACCACATTGTCCTCACTGCCCTCACACCTCCCCATTATGTAGAGTGGCTTCTTTTTAACATCTAAAAAGGTCCCAGTTTACAAATCAGTATACCTGTACTGCGAATTGTTAATGCTCTGCAACTGAGGGTGTGGACAGAGACAAACAAGAACCAGACTTCAGAGTGTAGGAGTGGTGCTTATATGCTGCTCATGAAAGCTATCCAGATCCAGATCCAGTCTAGAGCCAGCAGATTATTCTTAGGTGAAGCCTCTGTGCTTAGATATAGTATCCACCAGAATGAGCATTACTGAAGGTAAGTAACTTGTGGTCTGATTTAGGGTTTGATGTATAGGGTTACTCCGTCACAAACATGATGGCTATCCCTTCCGCCGTATTACGATTCCACAATACCCTATGGACATCGTAATACGGCAGACTGGCTCTCCTTCACGTTTGTGACAGAGTAACCCCTCTGCCAAATTCTAAGTCAGGCCTTTGTTCTTTTGTGATTTTCCTAATAATGAAACACATTCACTATGAATGATCCTGATGATAGTGTTGGCAACAATCACGATTTCTTTGTGTTATCAAACCGTTCTATAGAGGTCTATAGGCAGTGGACATTAAATTACTCTGTACTAAAAGTTAGGATGATCCCTTTAGGCGGCGATATGGAAGAACTGCCAGCCAAGCAATAAGGTTTTTTACAAGGGTTTGGCTTTTTAGACCTACCATGCTCCAGTAAATAGCATGCTTAGAATAGAAATTAAATTTGATCCATATTGCTGTGCTTGTCAGGTCCTTTGGTTAATACTTTGTAGCTGTCTTTGTTCTCTGTTAAATGCTCTGCTGCTGACAGGGTTTGTATGTACTATATTAATTTGTGTTTTTTTCTGTTTATTTGCACTGTTCAGGAGCTGGATGAGATGATCAAAGCTAAAGAAAAAGAACTGGAGAAAGTTGAGCAGAGTGGCATTGCTCTGATTCAGAACAAGAAAGAAAAGGCCTCGGCTAGCGTCATCACTACTCTTCGGGAACTCAATCATAGCTGGGCAAATATGGATCACATGGTGAGATTCTGCAATTCAGCAACTGGAAAAATGTGTAAATATACTTAGGGGCGTATTTATGTCCCCCCAGTGCCATACGTGACACTCCAGTGGCGCTAACCTCAGCTCCATGTTTACAAGGAGGTGTAACGACACTTTTTGTGGCGTTCCACCTCTTTGTAAATATGGGCCCCTCCAAAGTAGGTATCTACATCAGAGGGTGGTTCAATGGGTGTTGCTGTGGGCATGCCACCGCAACACCCATTGCATTTTGACGCTGCCTCAGATTAACAAGATTTTGTAAATCTGAGGCAGTGCCAAAACCTAACGCCATCCCCAGGGGTGGCGTTAGCAAGGCACAAGCAAGGCACAAGTGGAGGAATACTTTTATTCCTCCTCGTTTTTTGATTTTGCTATGTGTGCTGCATTCTGCAGCACGCATAGAAAAAGCAAAATGCCAGGAATTATTTTTTATGTGCAAGAAAGTGTCCCTTCCTGCACATAAACAATCATTTGAAAATGACGCTTTGGCACTTTTGGGTGTGCTGCATTCTGCAGCACACACAGAAGTGGCAAGCGCCATTAGTGATTGTTTATGTGCAGGAAGGGACGCCGTCATGCACATAAACAATCACACCCCTCAACGCAGACATCCTTGTATGATGGTGCAAGGATGCCTGCAATTTAGTGTCAGTTCAGGGGACATTACAGGGGTGCACGGTATTCACTCAAATACGGTGCATCCCTGCGTTCTGAAAATGACAGAGCGCTGCCAATTTTGGTGCGGCGACACGCTCTGTCATTTTCCCATAAATATGGGCCTTAGTTTTTTTATGGTGAAAGCAAAAGACCCAGTTTCAGGAATACTTTGCACTGTTATTAAACTGAGCTTAAAAACAGCAAAAGTACAAATTGAAGTGCTATATGATCTAAAGTTATTCTTACGATTATTATACTATTGGCTTTGAGAACAGTAAATGTCAGAGTGGTAAAGAATTAGAAAACCAACATGATGTTCTTTACCAATCACAAGAGTAGCTCAAGGGTAGGAGAGGGTTTCTGATACGGGCCTCAAAACAATTTGAAATCCTTAATGCAACCAGTGTGTATGTGGTACAAGAAGTGTACACAGGTTTGTAACAGCCATTAACTATTTGTTAACGTTTAATTTTACTCTTATGTGGAATTTATTTATAAAACAAAACTCTAGTCACAAATGATAATGTTGGAATACAAAAACAACAGTCTCTCACATATTAACCAGACAAGATATTTCATGCTCTAAACCCAAAGGCCAGTGACAGCAACAGATAGCAAAGCAGGCTCTTTCATCCACTAATGCCAGTGTATGCTGAGGCACTGGTTTGAAGACGTTCTCATTTACTTCAAAGATAGCGCTAATTGCTCTTGCTGAGTCCTTTGCATTTGAGGTTGGTCTGTAAGAGTATGCACTGATAAATTAAATAGTGGTGACTGTGCTCAGTTTGTGTGCTGATTAGTGACAAATGACACACAAAAGTTTGACGGAGTTCTCCAATCTCGCTTTCCACAGCCCTTTGAACAGTCTCCAAGTGCTTTGTGTCTTGATCTTCGTGAACCAATGATATGAATATAAATGCCTTTATAAAAGCCACACCACTTGCCATTACAATGAAATTGGGATTAAGGCTGGAATGAGGGGTGGCAGCACATGCTGCAGCGAGCAACCCTTTAACAGCTAGTGTCTGATTAGATTTAATTGATTGGATTTCAGTAGTCTTCTCAGTTCCACATACTGTGCTATGATCCATCTACAGTGAATGCTAGAGATGGGCCCATGCCCGGATGTTCAGTAAATGATAAAGTGTGATCCTGCTTTCTTGATATAAAGTTCTTGTTTATGTTTTAGGCTGGTCAGCTCAAGATACTATTGCATTCAGTTCTTGATCAGTGGGGAACATACAAGGAAGCATATGAAACACTGAATAGCTACCTGATGGAAGCCAGGTACTCCCTATCCCGCTACCGTCTCCTCACCGGATCCCCGGAGGCAGTGAAAGTTCAAGTGGACAATTTGCAGGTGAGGAATAGAAACCTTTTCACCAACAGGAAAATAATTGTTGGAAAACATGAAGGGGATTATATAAATTTTCAGAACAGTCGGAAATCAGCTTGATAAAATTAATGGTTTTTGTTTTTCCACATTGGTTTTAGGGGTCTACATGTCCTAGATGTGTTTTAATAGAGACCATTACTCTACTTGCTTAGTCCTTTAGTTGTCTTGTGTGACATGATAATTGATAGGTACTGTTTATTTACATATTGAGCAATTATAAATATTCTGAAGGAAGTTTGTAACTTTGACTAGCTAGTAACAAGGAGCCATCACAAGATTGCAATGTTATACTTGTGTTCAGTACAGAGCACATTTGGTAAGTTAGCAACCAACTTACTCTTGTAATATTCTCGAGCATGGGTTTTGATCACAAAAGCATTCCGTCCATCTCTTGTACTTTTTATATAAGGAGCACTAGTCATAGTTGACTCAGTAAACTTTAACTGGTGAATTTCTGAGACGTTTTTGCATTTAAATACATATATGCAAGTCTCTGCAGTAAAAGCGTGAATTTCTTGTGAATCAGACCACACTGAGTGGCAGCTATCAGTGGCACCACCCAAACAATGTGAAACAAGCTTCCTCTATTACTCTATACCATAAGATAAAGCAACTATTACTGAATTTTAACAAATCTCAGCGGTGTGGTTCTTAATGCAGTTTTTGGAATATTAAAGGGCATATTTATACTCCATTTGTGCCAAGTTTGTGTCATTTTTTTTCATGCAAATTCAGTGAAAAACTAACTCTATATTTATATTTTGATTTGTTTCAAACTTGTTTCACCAAAGCTAAAAGAACTTTGCCCACACCTCCTAAAGCACACTCAACCCGAAAGATAGGAGCATCTATGGCTTTTCTGGGCAGTATACCAATAGCTAAAATTAGTAAAGTAGCAACATGGTCAACTCCACACCCCTTTACTAAACATTACTGTGTGGATGTATTAGCACACCAACAAACAAATGTATGGCAGGTAGTGCTGCGTCCACTTTTTCAAGCAACTGCAACACCCAAAGATTAGCCACCGTTTTCTGAAGGGCACTGCTTTGTAGTCTATGCAGAGCATGTGTATCTACAGCCACAAATGCCATTGAATGCGTTATGGTACCAACCCTTTAAGCATTTGTTTGTGGCATGTGTGTTTGTACATTCACATGCGTCAACTCTCCTCTCTGTACACCTGTGGCTGCTGCAGTTCTGTTCTTATAATCTCATATGCATGGACATCTCTATACTGACACTTATTCACACTTTATTCTCACCCGACTGCCCTAAAACAATCTAACAATGGAGTTGATGCCCATGCGCAGTACCACTGAGAGGAGGAGTCACTTTACCTCGTGACACAAGAACCTTCTTCAAAGAAAAACAGCTTGCACACATCCGGACCCAACACTAGATGGGAGGAGTATGCAGAGCATGTGAATCTACAGCACTACATGCCATGAACAGATGTTTACAGGCTTGGTAACATACTCCTTTCAGGACGCAGGGACCAAATCCCTCTGTCCTGTAATGAAGGCTGCAACATTTCTGTTCATGTTGTGGCCAATCAGTCAGAATGCTTGCTCCAATAAAGCCATCCTCAGCCAATCAGAATATGTGACGTTTTTAATACAAGGCCTATTGCCAATAGATCTATAAATATCAAACATTAATTTCTCAAAACCTACAGAACTGATTTACACCAAATCACAAAAAAACATGCTGCCTGGGTAAAGAGCTCACTTTCTGCCAAATTTGGTGTAATTATTTTCAGCACTGTCAACATTTCCCTACGAAAATTGCTCAGGGATATTGCATTTTAGGGCCACTCCTCCCTTTCTCAGCCCCGCTGACAGATCACCCTAAAACTTACAGGAAGGAGCTGGGGTTGATAAACATTTTTTTGGGAAAGGTTTATGAAGATTCGTCAAATGGCACCAAAGTTATTTGGAAAGCAAAACATGCTCTTCCTACCGTAAGTCTGACCTAACTATAGCGACATAGTGGTGACTGCTAACTTGCCTGCTTTAAAGACTACTACTCTTTTTACTGGAAACATATTTGGGGACCTCAGTGGTGCTTTCATGTATCCTCTGCATGT
Source organism: Pleurodeles waltl (assembly GCF_031143425.1). Taxonomy (NCBI): domain Eukaryota; kingdom Metazoa; phylum Chordata; class Amphibia; order Caudata; family Salamandridae; genus Pleurodeles; species Pleurodeles waltl. The sequence continues at coordinate 756,418,311 of NC_090444.1, read as the reverse complement.
TTGACCAAAATGAATTTCACCATTGAACATGCAGATGATTTGGGCTTAATTCTTGGGCAAACAATACCTCACAGAGCTGGATGTTTAACCTGCATAGAGGTTGCATGGTAAAACATGATGCAATTCATATCAAAAGTAAAATATATGAGGAACAGGAGAAAACATGAATGTTTACTTTTAAATCACTGAGTTATTCCCCATTTTTACCTCTGAAACTGGCCATGAGCCACTAATCATGCTGTAAAAAAAAAAAATCCTTGGTAATGGTAATTCATATTCAGCATTACTACACCCTTTAACTGAGGTACTCGAGATAAGTGAACCTTAACCATGATTCAAAGAATGAACAAGCAAATAGTACTCTGTAGCTGCTGTATGTAAGGCAGTATTCCATGTAGAAGGAATATTGTAAATAAATTGCGGTAAGAAACAGGAAATATTAGAATACACCAGAACATTTATCGTCTGACATAAATATTGTGTCCTAAATAGTGTTTACAAAAAATATTACCCCATTTAAGATTAGAAAATCAGCAGCATTTTTGTAAATATTATTTCGGCCACAGTAATAATGTTGGGTGGTATTTCTGACTTTGATAATCTGCCATAAATCCCTGTGAACACCTGAACAGTGTAGACTAACTTGTTTATTTTTTGTTTGCACTGTTTCAACTAAAGAAGTTTATAGAAGCCAGTTTCACTAATGCCCTTTGCTGTTTTTCCATACCTTTGTGCAGAGTCTACATGATGAGCTTGAAAAACAAGAGGATGGTTTGCAGAAGTTTGGTAGAATGACCAATCAGCTTTTGAAAGAATGTCACCCTCCTGTGACAGAAACACTCACTAATACATTAAAGGAAATGAACTTAAGGTAAGGAACACTTTTCTACTTTGTGTATGTATTTTTCAGCACCTGACCTTCCTATGGCTTTGACTTTACAGTGTGTCAGCCTTCTATATTATGTTTCTTTGGACATGTGCAGCCCTAAACCCTCAAAACAGTGGTTGTGTTTGTTTTTAATAGCTTGTTACAAAGGGTTAAAGAACTATACAGATATGTATTTTTATAAATTACCATACTTTCAACAATTGCAGAAATAATTTGTAAAGCCTATCATGATCCAGGCGTATAATAATTTCTGTATTGGGAACTTGGCCAATATTGTCTCATCAGTGGCAAATGTCACAGAGTAGTCTCTGTGTTGAAAGTGCCAATGGTTGCAACAGTGTAATGATATGATTGTTCACCCCTTTGAAGACAGCCTTTCATAAAAAAAAGGTTTGCAATTTTGAGTACTTTTTCAATCCTTTAGTTTCTGAAAAGCAACTTGAACAAGCCCCTTAAATCTTTAACTTGCAGGTTACACAATGTGTAACAGTGTAATCACCCCCACACAGGCATGTGTTGGTTGGTAGAGTATCATGACCATTTTGCATTGCCAACAATGCCAGCCCTGTTTCACAAGGACCCAGTGGTTTGTTACAGTGAGGATTTCCAGGGAGAGCATTTTCATAGTCTTGTTAATGTCAATTTCTGGTAGGCTGAGATCCTCAGTAAAGTTATTTTTTGATTGCCAGAAGGGATTGTATGAAGAGCCATAAGCACATCTAAAGTAATGTTCAGCAGTATAATTGCGCTAAAACTGTTCTTTAAATTATTGATGTGGAAATTGAATTTGTTCTCATGTTTAATTTCTTCATTTATTTGGCTTAACTGAGTTCCCAATTGTAATTGGAAGGTGGAATAACTTGTTGGAAGAGATCTCAGAACAGCTGCATGCAAGCAAAGCTCTACTGCAGCTCTGGAAGAGGTATAAAGACTATTGCAGCCAGTGTTCAGCCACAGTCCACCAGCACGAGGAGAGAACCAATGAGCTGCTGAAGACTGCTACAAACAAGGATATTGCTGATGATGAAGTTACTCTTTGGATCCATGACTGCAACGTAAGTCCATCCATTTTTCACCCGTTAATGTGGGGGAAATCACAAAGCAAAGAAATTTAGATGTGGTCCTGGAAAGTGCGAGGTTCTCAGGTACCAGGAGTGAGATATATTTATATGGATCAAGGAATCCAACAGTGTAGCTATTATCTAAACACATCTTTGCCAGCTTCATAAGTTAAAACAATAGTTTTCATTTTATATTTGTTTAGTAATTTTTAATTTTAATTTTGTTCCAACACCCTAGTGCACAACAGATACATTTGCTTTTGCTGAAACAAATTAAGTAAACTAATGGCAAAAATACATTTGCAACTAGGTTTTGCTTTTCATATTAAGAAATACAGTTTGGGTAGATTTCACCTGCTTCCTGTTCCTTATTAACATATGTACACTGGGTAAGTGACATTTTCCATGTCCCTCAATACAGACCACTGTGACAACTCCACACCCCCACATATTTTCAAATTTGTCTGGCTGTCTCCAGCTTTCTGCTTCCATGCACAAGTTGAGATTTGTAAGCAAGATATCCAATATTTGAGTAAACCTTCTATCCCACTTTAGGGCATTGTCTCTCCTGACTACCATAAGGGTGACATCTACAAACATTTAAGTACGGTGCAGTCTCTATATCACCCTAACAACCCAACATGCTCAGACCTAGGTGGTAGCTTTAGAAGGGAGCTCACAAACTCAGGCAACTTGTCCTTTATCTTACTCAAGAGTCTTTGCATCTTGGGATGCTGTCATTAGCCTTCTTGTTCACATTCTTTATATCAGTTTGGCAAGTTAGCAAAGTCAAAGGTCTTTGTTTAAGAATAATATATCCTGTGATGAGCTTTTAATTCGACAAGACTGAATCCTGCCCTAATTGCCTGTCATCTGTGGTATGCCAGCTCTTCCAGCCAGTCCCCTTATTCCAAATCCCTGACAACTCTTTCCCACTGTTTTGAGCATTTGCATTCAGCATTTTATGAGTCATGTGTGGCTTTTGACATTATCTTTCCAGACAGAAGACCGCTTTCTAGTGGATTGTACTGAGATTCTTTCCTTGTTTGAAATAGTTGCTGAAACCGTGACACAATTGTAGATACATAAAAGTCGTTTTTTGATATATCAGACTTTATATTCAATTGTGAGACAGACTTTGCCTCCTTGCCCCAAGCATCTGTCGATACGGAAATACCCAGTAGAGCCCATATATTAAAACTGGAAAGCATGTCAACTTTTTGTATGTGGGCTCTAATCGATAATTGTGTGTTCGGTGGCATGTGTAGCTGCAGATTCACATGTTGTGCATAGTCCGCCGCCTGGTGTTGGGTCGGAGTGTTACAAGTTGTTTTTCTTCGAAGAAGTCTTTTCGAGTCACGAGACCGAGGGACTCCTCCCACTTCGGTTCCATTGCGCATGGGCGTCGACTCCATCTTAGATAGTTTTTTTTCCGCCATCGGGTTCGGACGTGTTCCTTTTCGCTCCGTGTTTCGGGTCGGAAAGTTAGTCAGAATCAATGGAAAATTTGTCGGTATTGTTTCGTTCGGTATCGGGATAGTTAGGGCAAATCGACACCGACCCTTAAAGAGCTCCGGTAACCCTTCGGGGTATTTTCGATCCCCCATCGGGGCCTGGTCGGCCCGACCGCGTGCAACATCGAGACTGATGGAACGGACCCCGTTCCGATTCTGTCCTAAATGCCAGAGTAAATATCCTTATACAGACCAACATTTGGTCTGTAACTTGTGCCTGTCCCCCGAGCACAAGGAAGAGTCGTGTGAGGTCTGTCGCGCGTTTCGGTCGAGAAAAACGCTCAGGGACCGAAGATCCAGGAGGTTGCAGATGGCTTCCACGCCGACAGGACAACAAGGGTTCGAGGAGGAGGAAGAAGAAGAAACTTTCTCCATCCGCGAATCGGATTCCGAATAATTCGACGTCGACGAGCAACCAACCGTGAGTAAGACGTCAAAAGAAAGATCACACGAAAAAACAGACAAAGCCCAGGGGACGCCACTGCCAACAGGCCATGGCATAACCCATAAAGTAGGTGACCGTCCATCGGCACCGAAAAAGGGCGAGCTGGTGCCGAAGTCGTCCGACTCAGGTCGAGACATAGGCACGCAACACTCTCGGGACCGAGAGAGTGGTGCAGAAAAGGCTCGACACCGAGATAGCGGCACCGAAGCTACTCGACACAGAGACAGCGGCACCGAAGCTGCTCTGTACAGAGATAGCGGCACTGAAGATGGTCGGCGCCGAGAGGCCAAGACACCGAAAAAGAGAAAGATCTCGTCGGAGCCGAAAACAACTAAAGACACGGTTTCGGTGCCAAAACACCCGGCAACCCAACCAAAAACCAGTTCCTACTCAGAGGAACAATCACTGTCCTCCCAACTAAAAAGACACCGATTTGAGGAGGAATTACAAACTACAGAGGTAGATCACACGCAAAAGCGGATCTTTATCCAAAGGGGTACAGGGAAAATCAGCACTCTTCCCCCAATCAGAAGAAAAAGGAAACTTGACTTCCAACAACAAGACAAGCCACCACAAGCAAAGGTGGTAAAGAGGGTAACTCCACCACCCTCTCCACCACAGTCAACTCATGTATCACCGGCACAGACTCCACCACAATCACCAGCTCATACCACCATGAGCCAGGATGATCAGGAAGCATGGGACCTCTATGATGCTCCAGTATCGGACAATAGTCCAGAGTCGTACCCAACTAAACCCTCACCACCTGAGGACAGTACAGCATATGCACAGGTGGTAGCTAGGGCAGCCGAATTTCATAATGTATCTCTACATTCGGAGCCTATTGAGGATGACTTCCTCTTTAACACCCTGTCCTCCACCCACAGCCATTATCAAAGCCTTCCCATGCTCCCGGGAATGCTAAGGCACGCTAAACAGATTTTCAAGGAGCCTGTTAAAAGCAGAGCAATAACTCCAAGGGTGGAGAAAAAATACAAGGCACCGCCCACAGACCCTGCTTTTATTACATCACAACTGACACCAGATTCAGTAGTCGTAGGAGCAGCTCGTAAAAGAGCCAACTCGCATACATCAGGCGACGCACCACCTCCGGACAAGGAGAGCCGCAAGTTTGATGCAGCTGGGAAAAGGGTTGCAGCACAAGCTGCAAATCAGTGGCGCATCGCCAACTCGCAAGCACTCCTAGCGCGATAGGACAGGGCCCATTGGGACGAGATGCAGCATCTCATCGAGCACCTCCCCAAAGAATTCCAGAAACGAGCGAAACAAGTGGTTGAAGAGGGGCAAAATATCTCCAACAACCAAATACGTTCTTCTATGGATGCAGCAGATACAGCTGCAAGAACAATAAATACTGCTGTGACAATAAGGAGGCACGCATGGCTGCGCACATCTGGCTTCAAACCTGAGATACAACAGGCAGTGCTCAATATGCCGTTCAATGAACAGCAATTGTTTGGCCCAGAAGTGGACACTGCAATTGAAAAATTAAAGAAGGACACTGACACAGCCAAAGCCATGGGCGCACTCTATTCCCCGCAGGGCAGAGGCACATTTGGCACATTTCGCAAAACAACTTTCAGAGGAGGGTTTCGAGGTCAAGCCACAGAAGCCAGCACCTCACAAACAAGACCACCTACCTACCAGGGACAATATCAAAGGGGTGGCTTTCGAGGCCAATACAGAGGGGGCCAATTCCCAAGAAACCGGGGAAAGTTTCAAGATCCCAAAACCCCTCAAAATAAACAGTGACTCACAGGTCACACAACCCCTTCACACAACACCAGTGGGGGGAAGACTAAGCCAGTTCCACAAATCATGGGAGGAAATAACAACAGACACTTGGGTCTTAGCAATTATCCAACATGGTTATTGCATAGAATTTCTCCAACTCCCTCCAAACGTCCCACCGAAAACACACAATATGTCAAAACAGCATATAGACCTTCTAGGACTAGAAGTTCAAGCATTACTGCAAAAAGACGCAATAGAATTAGTACCAAAAACACAAAAGAACACAGGAGTTTACTCACTGTACTTTCTAATACCGAAAAAGGACAAAAGTCTGAGACCAATATTAGATCTCAGAACACTAAACACCTACATCAAATCAGACCACTTTCACATGGTCACGTTACAAGACGTAATACCACTACTGAAACAGCAAGACTACATGACAACGTTAGATCTAAAAGACGCGTATTTCCATATACCGATACATCCCTCGCACAGGAAATACCTAAGGTTCGTATTCAAAGGAATACATTACCAATTCAAAGTGTTGCCATTCGGAATAACAACAGCACCAAGAGTCTTTACAAAATGTCTAGCAGTAGTAGCTGCACATATCAGGAGGCAGCAAATACACGTGTTCCCGTACCTAGACGATTGGTTAATCAAAACCAACTCGCTAACAAAGTGTTCACACCACACAGATTATGTTATACAAACCCTTTACAAACTGGGTTTCTCCATCAACTATGCAAAGTCACACCTTTTGCCGTGTCAAACACAGCAATACTTAGGAGCGACAATCAACACAACAAAAGGGATAGCCACTCCAAGTCCACAAAGGGTTCAAAATTTTCACAAGGTGATACAAGCTATGTTTCCAACACAAAAGATACACGCAAAGATGGTATTAAAACTCCTAGGCATGATGTCCTCATGCATAGCCATTGTCCCAAACGCAAGATTGCCCTTACAACAGTGCCTAGCATCACAAGGGTCACATGCACAGGGTCAACTTCTAGATCTGGTGTTGATAGACCGCCAAACATACATCTCGCTTCTATGGTGGAACAGTACAAATTAAAACAAAGGCGGCCTTTCCAAGACCCAGTGCCACAATACGTGATAACAACAGATGCTTCCATGACAGGGTGGGGAGCACACCTCAATCAACACAGCATCCAAGGACAATGGGACGTACATCAAAGAAAGTTTCATATAAATCACCTAGAATTGTTAGCAGTATTTCTAGCGTTGAAAGCATTCCAACCAATGATAACCCACAAATACATTCTTGTCAAAACAGACAACATGACGACAATGTATTATTTAAACAAACAGGGGGGAACGCACTCGACACAGTTGTGTCTCCTAACACAAAAAATATGGCATTGGGCAATTCACAACCACATTCGCCTAATAGCACAGTTTATTCCAGGGATCCAGAACCAGCTAGCAGACAATCTCTCTCGGGATCACCAACAGGTCCACAAATGGGAAATTCACCCCCAAATCCTGAACACTTACTTCCAAATTTGGGGAACACCTCAAATAGATCTATTTGCAACAAAAGAAAACGCAAAATGCCAAAACTTCGCATCCAGGTACCCACACCGGCAATCTCAAGGCAATGCTCTATGGATGAATTGGTCAGGGATATTTGCGTACGCTTTTCCCCCTCTCCCTCTCCTTCCATATCTAGTAAACAGATTGAGTCAAAACAAACTCAAACTCATACTAATAGCACCAACATGGGCAAGACAACCTTGGTATACCACACTACTAGACCTGTCAGTAGTACCTCTTGTCAAACTACCCAACAGGCCAGATCTGTTAACACAACACAAACAACAGATCAGGCATCCAAACCCAGCATCGCTGAATCTAGCAATTTGGCTCCTGAAATCCTAGAATTTGGACACTTAAACCTCACACAAGAGTGTATGGTGGTCATAAAACAAGCTAGAAGACCATCCACTAGACACTGCTATGCAAGTAAATGGAAAAGATTTGTTTGTTACTGCCATAATAATCAAGTCCAACCATTGCATGCATCTCCAAAAGATGTAGTAGGATATTTACTACATTTACAAAAATCAAATCTAGCTTTCTCTTCCATAAAAATACATCTCGCAGCAATATCTGCTTACCTGCAGATTACTCATTCAACTTCCCTATTTAGAATACCTGTCATTAAAGCGTTTATGGAGGGCCTAAAGAGAATTATACCACCAAGGACACCACCTGTTCCTTCATGGAACCTCAACATTGTCTTGACAAGGCTCATGGGTCCACCTTTCGAACCCATGCATTCTTGTGAAATGCAATACTTAACGTGGAAAGTTGCATTTCTCATTGCCATCACATCTCTAAGAAGAGTAAGTGAAATACAGGCGTTTACCATACAAGAACCATTTATTCAAATACACAAAAATAAGGTAGTTCTAAGAACAAATCCAAAATTCTTACCAAAGGTTATCTCACCGTTCCACTTAAACCAAACAGTGGAATTACCAGTGTTCTTCCCACAGCCAGATTCAATAGCTGAAAGAGCACTACATACATTAAACATCAAGAGAGCGCTAATGTACTACATTGACAGGACAAAAGAAATTAGGAAGACAAAACAACTATTTATTGCCTTCCAAAAACCTCATACAGGAAATCCAATTTCAAAACAAGGTAGCGCCAGATGGATAGTAAAGTGCATCCAAACCTGCTATCTTAAAGCAAAGAGAGAACTGCCTATTACACCAAAGGCACACTCAACCAGAAAGAAAGGTGCTACTATGGCCTTTCTAGGAAATATTCCAATGACCAAAATTTGTAAGGCAGCAACATGGTCTACGCCTCATACATTTACTAAACACTACTGTGTAGATGTGTTATCTGCACAACAGGCCACAGTAGGTCAAGCCGTACTAAGAACTTTATTTCAAACTACTTCCACTCCTACAGGCTGAACCACCGCTTTTGGGGAGATAACTGCTTACTAGTCTATGCACAGCATGTGTATCTGCAGCTACACATGCCACTGAACGGAAAATGTCACTTACCCAGTGTACATCTGTTCTTGGCATTAGTCGCTGCAGATTCACATGCGCCCACCCTCCTCCCCGGGAGCCTGTAGCCGTTTAGAAGTAGATCTTGAACATTTGTACATTTGTAAATATATTACATTAAACCTTCATTTTGTACATACGTATTTATTCCATTGCATGGTCACTATTATTAGCATACACAACTCCTACCTCACCCTCTGCGGGGAAAACAATCTAAGATGGAGTCGACGCCCATGCGCAATGGAACCGAAGTGGGAGGAGTCCCTTGGTCTCGTGACTCGAAAAGACTTCTTCGAAGAAAAACAACTTGTAACACTCCGACCCAACACCAGACGGCGGACTATGCACAACATGTGAATCTGCAGCGACTAATGCCACGAACAGATGTACACTGGGTAAGTGACATTTTCCTTCTCCTGTGGGTTTTCCCTTCCAAATAATGACAGTGTTTGTGACTTTCCAACTTACTTAGGTCTAAGGAAATGGCCTTTTGTGTAGTCACCCCAAGTCTTTCGACTTAAGCAGCTGTTTTTTTTTACCCTGAGAGTGCACTGAGGCCTGCTAATCAGACCTCAGTGCCAGTGCCTTGATCCTAAAGTATATGTCTAAATGACTGTACCCAATTGGAAATGGCTAATCTGACTGTAAGTCCCTAGTATATGGTAACCTGATACCCAGGGCATGTAAGTGAGAGGAGTACCCCAGGACGTGCAGCACTGGTTGTGCCACCCTGAAGGTCCCCCCAAGTAAAACGAGTCCCTCAGTCTGCCACTGCAGACTGGCAGAGCAGTTGTGCACTGCTAGCCCGACCTTGCCATTGAAAGCAATGGCAAAGCCAGTACGTCCTCTGTACATCTGTGTACGTCACCGTTCTGGCAGTCCTACCAAGTCCTCAGTCAGGGTGCAATGTATAACAAGGCAGTACATGTAGTTTTACATGTCCTGACAGTAAAAACTCGAACACACCATTTGTACTGTGGAAAGACTTGGTCACCCAATTCGTGAGTACAGGATGACACCTGACCCTTCAGCTGTGTTAACGCCTTAATGGTGTGACCAAAGTCACCACTCTATGGTGTCAAACAACTCATTACATTAAGCCCGACTTGTATTTCAAGTCGAAATTAATAGAACTTGTTTTGAGCATGAATCTTTTATGGATTCACATGCTGTGCATTATTCTGCCAGCTAGTGGTTGGTTCTGGAATTTTCTACTATTTCACCAATTTTTTAGTCCGTCTTTCTTTTCTCCTTTTGTTTGTTGATGGGCGTTGACGGAACCTCCATTTGGTGTCCCCTTGTGACGTCATTGTACTTCCTCCAGATGTTTCCACCTAAGTTCGCCATTGGGTCTAGATGTTTTTGCAGAGACGTCTCCAACACGAGGGAAAACTTTGAAGAATTGTCAAAAAACTTTTGCAAGCACTTTTTCAACGTAAGAGAACATTATTGACAGGGAGCGGACAAAAGATGAAGTAAGGGCGATCACATATTTATTTCTTTTCCTCAAGGGATTGCTGAGAATGCCCAGATTGCCCCCCCCACATGAGCCACAATGGAGAAGACACCGTTTCAATTCTGCTAGAATTGTCAGCATAAATACGCTCAGAAAAATAAGCATCCGGTATGTAATCTCTGTCTTCCTGTCGACCACGGAGTGAAGATTGTAACACCTGCTCCGTGTTTTCACCGAAGATACTGAAGATGGGAGCAAGGCAAAGAATGGCTCATCACACTGCAAGGCCAAAACACAGCACCACCCCTTGGAGATCTGGGCCTTTCTAGTGATGACAAGACTGTTGCAGAAGGAGCTGAAGGAGAAACTTCAGAGGGTGATCGGGAGATTATCGAGGTCGAAGAAGAAGCATCAAAGAAGAGCTGAAAGGAGGTAATAGAGCCCATAACCTCCACACAGACACCCAAGTTGAAAAAATAAGACTAACAGACAAAAAAGGGAGGTCGGTGTTGAAATGCTCACCATCTGCAGGTACTTCCCATTAAAGGGAGTCCCACGGAGCCCTCGAGGGCATTCCCAGTGGAGAGAAAACTCAGAAAAAACATGCTTCGTCAAAGGACAAAAAGGCAAACAACTCTTTGTCGCTAAAGGGCCACAATTCACAAATTATATGTTGAAGCTCCAGCCTGAGCAGACAACAAAGAAAACTTTGAAGAGAAAGCACTCGATGACCAGTCCCAGAGAGAGGGCTGTTGAAACTGAGAAAAAGAATAAAGGGCTTGAGGCCAAAAATGGCTGCGCTGCTCAGAAAAAGGAGTTTGAAGGCAGTCTAAAAGGATTCAGGATCCCAGAGAAGACTTCAAACAACAAAGGACATTTCTGAGGTAGAAGTGGAGGAAATTCGTCCTCCACTCACACCTGAGCCTCGAGAAAAGGAGGAAGAACTCTTTTATGATGAGAAAGATGAACAAGCAATTTATCAGCATTCAGAGGAAGGTGAATATATTGATATTGAATCTCAAGGGGAAGATTTGGAGGGGGATTCTCCTGAGGAAGTAGAGACTTATCCATCCAAACCCTCGCCCCAGAGGATTGTAATGTATAACATACTGATTAAAAATTCAGCTGACAAGTTTAACATTCAACTAGAGAAGGTTAAACCCCAGTCATACTTCCAAGTCAGGCAAGAAACCAACATCTGCCTGTAGGAAGCTGGGTTCTGGTTGCAGTAACCCCCTCTTTTTGCCTGTTTTTTTGATGCAACTTTGACTGAAGTGCACTGTGTTCCTGCTAAGTGCCAAGGTTCCTTTCCCAAAGAAAGACACTTGGTCACTTGATCCCCAAGTCTCTTTAGGACCTCTGAAAGTCCCTAGTAATTGGCACCACTGGTACCGAGGGCATGGGTACTGGAGAGGGCCCCTAAGAGCTGCAGCACAACTTGTGCCAATCTAAGGGGTCCAGCACCATTCATATGCAAACTGCAATTGCAGGCTTTTGGAAAAGATGCTCCCAAAAAGTAAAACCACGACAGGCACACACTTGTGTGCCATACCCCCTAAACACTGCTTATAATATTTGTAAGTCACCCCTACATTCTTAGACTTAGTACAAAAAGGATAGAGCCATCAAGAAGGGCACCAGCACCCACATGGAACCTAAATTTAGTTCTTACACAACTCATATGAAAACCTTTTGAGCTGTTACACAAAGCTACTTTACTGATGCTAACTTTAAGGACCACTTTCTTAAAGGTTAGTGAATGTTAGTGATTTACAGGCACTCATAATACAAGATCCCTATTTTCAAATTCACAAGGACAGAATTGTCATGAGAACAGATCCACAGTTCATACCAAAGATGGTTTCACAGTTTCACATTAATCAATCTATTCAAATTCCAAGTTTCTTTCAGAATTCAGAGAAAACCGCTGGAAGACCGTTGCACATATTGGACGCTCAACGCTCCTTTATGTGTTCCATTGAAAGGCAAAAACCTTTCAGGAAAACTCAGCAATTGTTTGTATCATTTTCAAAAAGCTACTTGGGAAGACCAGTTACAAAGATCACAATTGCAAGATGCATTGTGCAAATAATTCAGTTATGTCACTTCTATGCAGGAGAAACATTAACAGTAGCACCTTGAGCACAGTCCACATGGAAAATAGAGTAACCATTGCTTTTCTGTCAAATACTTCATTACAGGAAATCTGCATGACAGCAACATGGTTATCAACACATTTTTGCATTGATATTTAGATGAACAATGAAGCTCAAGTTGGACAAAGGGTGCTAAAACATCTTTTTACAAGTCAATGCCCATCTTCAACCTAGTCACCACAGGAATAAAAAATGCTATAAAACTCAATGCACAGCATGTGATTCCAGAAAAGATTCATGCCGCAAAATGTAAAGCTTCTACCTGTAGGTGTAGTTTTGCAGCTTGAAGAATTTTCGGGAGTCCTTTGAAGGCAGATGGTAACACTAGGGGGTTGAACTGACCTATTGTTTAGGCAGACAGGCTGGCACGGGGAGCAGAGAGGGGAAACCAGGTGCCAAACCAGTTTCCCTAGGGGCTTGTAGTCCTGAGGTAGTGACATCTCAGGAGTGGGCCAGGGAGGACTGAACACTGAGAAAGTTCAGCCATCTCAGGAGTGAGCAGAATGATGCATCCTGGGATAGACAGATTCCACACTCCACAGGAAGTGGTCACTAGGTGGGAGGGAACCTGACAACCCTTTGGTTACAACCACATCCTGCCCTGGGGGCATTTTCTGAGCATAAAAGTGCACCTGGGACCCAAACCTCAGATCTCTACAGGCTAGAAGAAGGACCGAAGGAGGACTGTCCCGCTGCAGAAATGGGCCAACAAAGAACAGCTGCACTGAAGAGGACGGCACCAGGTGGCTAGCAAAGAAAGGAACTGTGCCTGCCATGTTCTGCTCAAAAGAGAAGCTGTCTTCAGAGCGCAGCAGAGACAAGAGATTCTAAAGGCCAGCTGTCTGGCCTCCTGTTTGCAGCACAGGGGCTCAGCAGCTAAATAAGTCTGCTGGAGCAAATTGGTAGCCCAAGGTCTTCAAGCCACTACCAATGCCGCCATGCAGTGTTAAAGACCAAGAGTCGACGTACAGAGTTGCATTCGAGTCCACTAGCCAAGGAGTGCTGTCGGAGAGTTGCTGAGACCCTCCGAGGTGGGTTACTGACCCAGAAAGGATTGGCCTGTGACCACCATACCATGTGACTGGCAATCCAGTGGCAACCGGTCTGTGAACAGACTGTAGAGGTCTACGTGGGACATCAACCCTGTGGCCAGGACCTCCTCATCATCTTCATGGACCGAGGAATCCCTGCAGGACGTCTCCCGTCAACTGTATTACATCCACGACAGTGGTTCCCAACCTTTTGACTTCTGTGACCCCCAATTCACCATTGCTGGAACCCAGGGACCCTCTCTGAATTATTATTGGAATCTGGGGACCCCCACTGTTTCATTACAGAACGCTGGATACCTAATCTGTTAATATTATTTCATTTTCTAAGCATTCGCGGACCCCCTGAAGAGGCTTAGCAGACCCCCAGGGGTCCCCGGACCACAGGTTGGGAACCATTGATCCACGACATCAGTGAAGCATCTTCAGCATCATTCTTCACTTCCATCGGGACCACTCCATAGGAATCCATTGCAATATGGATAAAGTGCCTGGAACTGCTTGAAGACTGCTTCTTCTGTGGAAGTAACTGTTTCTAAGGAACTTGCTGGTCCACTTGACTTTCCCCCGTCTGAGTTAGTTACCCCATGTATCTCTAGTGGACCGCATTGATACTTAGCCAGGTTTTTCTTGAAAAGGATTCTAAGTGTGAAATTTGTTGAACTTGCCAAAGCTTGTTTGTGGCTGAGTGAAAATGCTTTAATTTATTTTTACTTGCAAAATCCATATCTCCGGAACTCTCTGGTGGATGTTTTTCGTTCTAGTGTCTAAAATCTTGTAAAAAATTCAGTCTATTTTTATAAATTTGTGTTGGATTTCTTGAGTATAGTCCTGTTTAAATGCTTTACACTAGTTCTTCTATGTAAGCCTTGCTGACCAGTGCCACAGCTATCCAGGATTAGCTGAGGAACCTACTGGACCTAAGTGGGTTGGTAAGTGATGAGGTTGCACAAACACCCCATAAAATACACCCCATTCCCTCACAATTAGGAAATCGTTTATTCTTTTTATTGGTATATTAGGACATCTTTGCCATATAAAGATGTTTTGTCATCCCAGTCTCAGCTCATCTTTCACAACAGATCAATGCATCATGATGAATCCAGCATGGTATGAGCTCCCACACTTGGACAATTTAATACAGTATAAAGGAAATCTTTGTCTAGTAACCCTTTGTTGTAGAAAGCCACTTCACATTACTGCATTTACCCTGACATTGGCCCTCTGTGGTTCATAAAATAATCATACCTAAGTGAATATCCTAGGGCCAAAGCCCATTTTGTGTGGGATTGCAAACATTCTGTTGAATCAAAAGCCTTCACAACAATTAACAACAAAATTGCCATTAGCTTATCAGGCCATCCCAATGTGTCTATTCAGTTGTGTAGCCTACAGTTTCATTCAGGGAATCTCGGGTGTACTAACCTTTCAAGCACTCCATTTAAATGTTGGGCAATAACTTTGAATAGTACATTCGTTAGTTACTTTTAAAAATCTTTTTTTTAGCTTTTATAACATGAAGCTAATGAAAGGGATGATTTGGGTTATACACAGAACTGCATAGGATGCCAAATATGTGAAAGTGATGGGGGTGGAAAGGACTACAGGGTCCAACGAGGTATCAATCTAGGGGTAAGCATGCATCCCAGTTGTGGATCCACGGACCTAAACATCATTTCTACATTCCTTTTGACACTTTAAGAATGTTTACATATCTCTGGCTCAGGTCATAGTCACATTTCATGCCTTTGTTCCCCTGCTGGGCCAGGTTAGTTACTCTGCTGCCCTACAGCAGAATCAAAGACATGCCAACACAATAGAGCTATTAACAGTGATTTTCCAGTTCCTAGGAAAAGGAGGAATAGGGAGGAGATCTACATCTGTTAAATCACATTGTACTACTACACCTAGGCTGCAACAGCCCAGTCCCATAGAAACAAAGGATAAAAGGCTGACATCTGGAGCCAATCAGAGGAGGGGCTCGGTTTTGAAGATTTTGTGGGAAGAGATCAGACACCAGTGTCAGCAAGGGTCAGGGTTGAGACTTTCAAGGAAACTCTTTTCAGAGACAACTGGAAATGCCTCAGAATGCTGTGTAGGAGGGTTGGGGCAGGAGTGGAGTTATCATGTGCCACCCTAGGAATCGCCAAGGATGCCTGGATTATTGAACTTTCCGTTTTATTTAAAAAACACCTGCACAAAGGAGAGACAGATGAGAAGACACTGGACCTGGGAACAATAATGGTGAAAGAATGCCTACCTGGAAGGAAAAGCCACTTAATGCCACTGCAAAGATGGATTGAAAGACTTTAACTCCAGCTGACCCTAAGACCAGGACAGGTGTCTCGAGGGCATGTAGCAGGTGCCTCCCGGTGCCTTTAGGGGCCAGAACTGTTGGGGGAATGGACTTAATGGGGGTCCTGGAGGGTTCTCCCTGTGACTTATATGGACTGGATATGCAGCTGGGTGACCCCCATTTGACACACGCTGACACAGAGGTTCCGTGGTAGACGGCCAAAGCCATGGGGCATGGGAATTATGGCAGGGAGGGTCTTCTACTTGTAAGCAGTAGAGTGGCGGTGCAGGATGCCCCACAAGCAGGAGAGAGCGCCAGGAGCCCAAGCAATGGACAGACCTGACATAGAGAGCCATAAGACCAAGCTTCTACAGGATGCTTCGCATTAGAGGCCAGAAGACCTAAAAAATGCCCCTGGTGGCTAGAGCTGGCCACAAGGAGCAAAGTGAGCCCAAGAACAGCCAAATAGGCCCTATGGGCTGGAGATTCACTGCTGCCCCCCATGGGAACTGTGCAGTGAACAAAGTTTGTAGTGCTTTGCACATCTTCAAGTTAAACACCCTGGGGAGGGCCAAGCCACAGGAGTAGGCACAACCTCTGTCATTAAAATGTTGGTGATGAGGGGGTGGGACTTGGTCCCCTCCTCCCCCCCTTATAAGCCAGCCTTGCTTATGGGGACCTCATCCACCAGGGCCCAATGTGAAGGATGATACAAGGCCAAACTTACAGGGCATATTGCTGCCCCCCTGCCCTTGTTTTGGGAACCTTGCAGGCACACCCAGCAAAACAGTTCCCATTGTGGAAATCACAACCCTGCACGGAGAGTGTGCCAGAACCAGTGTGCAGCATAGAGAGGTACTGCATGTGGGTCGAAGGCAATGGCTGTGTGGGCATTATCCACCTTATCCCATATAGTCCCCATCCTCATGGAGCACAGCCACTATGCACAGTGATCCCAACCATTGGGACATATGTTCATTGGAAACAAATACGTATAGTCAAGCCAGATGAGCACATATCATTATTGGCTCTTTGTTGTGCCACAAGGACTGTATTTATTGACAGTTCTTATGTTTCTTGTAGGTTGCTTCCTGTTTGTGCAGTCCTTGGGAAGACCTTGTTTTAATCACTCGGATGGGCCAAAACCTCGACTTGTTGATCCTCACCATTTCATACAGTGCTGGGCTCTATGAAATCCTGAAAACCTATTTGTCTGGTTTCCAATTAACATTTGTCTCAGTGGATGGGATTACTGAACATGTTGTCTGCGCTCCTTGTAGTTGACTTCTTGGTTCTCTATTTTTAATTTACACTGCGTCATTACTAGGAGCACCTTCTATTGTTTTGAACTGTATTGTGTCATGTGTTTATGATTTGTGAACATCATAAAATGTCATACATATTGTTTGTGTTTGCATCACATTTATTGTGTTTAGAGAGCAGGGTGACATATATTGGAGTCCCTTGCTGATCCTCTGTATAATGTCTGAATGATTCCTAGGGGAATATTGTTTTTCTCTGTGTCTGTAAGATAAGCAGTGGTGCTAACAGATGGGCTTTTGAGAGTTGTTGTGGCTTTAAATCATTAAAATATACATACAAACTCTTAAAAGCCCTATTCTTTATTGTTACAGCATTAAATGTTCATTAAATCACAATGTTGTACATTCATAAAAAAAATCTTATATGGAAGGCCCTGTTAATATCATTGTTTTTCTGCAGGATGTGCGTAAGGATCTAGCTGCAGTGAAGGATTCCCTTTTTGTTCTTCATGAGCTGGGAGAGCAGCTGAAGCAGCAGGTGGACTCGTCCGCAGGTGCAGCTATGCAGTCTGATCACTTATCGATGAGCCAACGCTTAGCGGTCATGGAGCAAGCTCTTAGCAGGCAACAGACAATGTTACAGGTACCATAAATCCAGTTACTGTGTAATAACTACTGCTTTCATGAACAGTAGTTAATTGAAGAAATTAGTATTTGTAAGTGTACCTGTAAGTATAGTGGTTGATTCCCATTGGCTGCTACAGGAGAGTGTACCAAATATCCATTCTCTATGTTGCGCATACCTGTTAGCTACTGGGATTTGATGAAGAAGCTCGGGTATTCTGGCCCTGACTTTCATATAAAAAATAATATATCCCATCGACCATATTTTATCAAGGAAGAACAAAGAAAATGTCGGTTTATGTATAAATCATATAATTTTCCACATACCTTCAATCCCAGCACTTACTACATAGACATTAAAGGCATCAAAATCAAATACAAACCTTCTGAGATAAGAACTGTGAACAGTCATATTAGCTGCAATTCATATATTGTTTTTGAAATCACACTCCTCCACCAAAGGTAGTGCATTCATTTGTGAACTGTAAAATAAAATAGTGCAGTGGCAGAATTATCCCATGCTGCATCACGAAAACCATAGGCACCCATTGGTAAATTAGCATGTTCAATTTGATGGCTGGGTGATCTTGGAGCACCTGCCTTGAACAGGGGCAGAGAGGGAGACTAGCCTGTGGGTTGAAGGTCCTGCTGCATTCAACTGTGTCGGGTGCAAGACAGGAGACCTCAGCCATCCTTTTCTGACAAAGGGGTCATGTACAGGTTTGTTGAACTTCAGAGCATTTCAGTGAGCACAGACTCAGAGATCTGTTACTGCATTCTGAAAGGTGAATCAAGTGCAGTTGTTTTAGCTTGTAGCTTTGAACATTATCAGGACAGGGTGGTTAAAATGGGGACTCTGGAAAATGTAGTCATGGGTGTCCTGCAGTAATGCTTTATGCTAAATTTAAATATATACAACTAATTCTGGGGGTGTGAAAAGGAAGTTTGACATGGTGAAATAGAGAACTAAAACTTCTTGTACTTGTTTTGAGAACTTGGGTAGTACTCTAGTCTGGATGGTGGTGCTGGATGCCTCTTAAACCTCTGGGTAATCTAATGCTTAGGCTAGGCGGTGAGGAGCAGACTTCATATTAAATTAAATGCAATGAAGGGGGTGATGGGAGGGATGTTTATAGACAATGCGGAGTTTAACTTAATGTTATTTGAGAATTGGAACTAGTTGTGGTTGTACGGGAAGCTCATAAAAATATCTTGACTTGCTGCCTGTGCTGAATGTCTCCAAGACCTCTGGTAAATGTAGAACTAAGGCTGGATTGTGCCACATGCAGCAATTCAGAGTGGACTGGCTTTATTATTATATGGGCACAGAATTATTACTTTAGATGCATAAGCCGGATATACCTGTGAAGTCTTTGTAGCTGATGGAGGGCTGCATCGCATGTATTCTGTGGCACAAGGGATATGTAAATGAGGAGTGGAGCTGTGATAGTTCTAATATGATGCCATTAAAAACCAAGCGTATTTGTGTGTCCGCTGTGTGTGCCAAGCATTCTAAAATTGCTGTTTCAGTATTTAGTAAATTAGCACCCTTCCAGTTTAATGAAGGGTGTCTGGGGTTATACTATGACACATTTGATATAAGTTACATTTAGTGAAAACCAAAAAAAACAATAAGAAACACATGGTACAATGTGTATGTTACAGGTACTTCAGTCTAATTAATGTGAGCATTCCTTTAGGCCTCAAAAACGTCCGTACTTTGGAGTTACACAATGTTTGAATGAAGCAAACAGAAGACAAGCACGATCCGTGAAAGGTTTGAACAGTACTAAATGAGGCTAGAATGCTGGTGGTGGTGGAGTGTCAGGATGGAATCTTATGGATTTGAACAGATATGTTTTTTCTTTTTGTCTCAGGCTGGTGTTCTGGATTATGAGACATTTGCAAAGAGCCTCTATGGCCTAGAGAGCTGGATTATGGATGCTGAAGTAGTTCTGAAAGAACAAGACCCTAGTCATTCATCAGAATTGCAAACCATCCAAGACAGAATGGAAGAGCTTAAAGTAAGTAATGAGCCTGAAAAGACAGGATCATTGCCCTGATGTTATATTCTTTATTTTCTTTTATGTGATATTTGGCTGCAATATCATACATAAGTAAATAAAACAGTAAACCAATAAATCAATCAGCCAATAATATGCAAAGTTATGGTTAGCTTTGTTTATAATACCAACTCCATAAATTCACCTAAAAAAACACAAAGTTATTTCTGATAGAAACTTGTGATCGCAGACTACTCACTGTGTGAATATTCCCCAGATGTCATACAGGATCCAGAAACCTTTTTTAGCAGTACCTCTGTGCACTGGTAGGTGACACACTGTGGCTCTGCACTGATGCCATTCCACTCTGGAAATAATGTGAGGGTCCATATAGGCTCCACTCCTGAGCGCTGATGTCAGTTCCTTTCTTTCTGTGCCACCAAACATGGATCCAGAGCTACCTCTTGTCTCTATGAGGCAGCTTTTCAACCAAAAAAATTACAATATGCTAGGGAAGTATCACCTCCCGAGATGGCATGATTTGAGCTCTGTAAGGACTGTTACAAACAAATATGTGTGGCAAATCCTCTTCCTATGGTGTGTTGAGTGAAGCCATGAATTTAAGGCCAGCAGTGACTGCATGGCGATGGACCCGAAGGCCGTACAAGACTGCAAGGCTGATCTCTATGTCATCAAGCTCCTGGAGACTCCCTGACATGGCTAGGCCAAGTTGAAGAGTCGGTCCCAGTCCAGAAGTCACAGGTGTCGTCCCCGAGACTGCTCTTCATCACACTCCAAGTCTTCGGGTAAGTCAAAGAAGAAATGCAAAAATCCAAGTGGGATTCTGCCTTTTCCTGCCACTCACATACTCCTTGGAAGGTGCAAAGATGTCACTGTGCCACTTGATTTTGTTCCCGAAGTCAATCGAATTTGGAGCCTACCCACAACTTGCCCAGGCTCAACCCGATTTTACCAGGTTGTCTGCTAAATCAAGGCAGATCGAGGACTTCCTTGCCTAAAGTTGTGACATTGTTTAATCTTGGCCAAAACAATACCCTGACAGCATTCTATGCTCTGCCTCACCCCTCCAGGGAAAAGAGGCTCCATCACTTGGACCCTAAGGGCTCACTGAGCTTTTACATCAGTCATATCAAATGACACTAGAAGTGCTGTTAGTAGGGTTCACTGGGACAAAACAAGGCAAGGCTGTGCATATGAAGACCATCTCCTGTAGGATTGTGCTCCGTATCAAGATCTGCTACAGCTTGTTCAAAATGCATTCTCCAAAAGGCCTGAAAGCCCTTTCCCACAGGTCCACAGCTACTACCATTGCATTGGCACATTGAGTTCTTGTCTAGTGTCTGGACAGCCATGCTTACCCAGAATGACATTTTGCCTGCTTGGTTCCACAGGGCTTTCTGGTGTGAGTCCAGTCACAGATGCACCTTCAAATAGCTATTGTTTTGGTATCTATTCAAAAGGTGAAGAATCTGAGGTTAGAAGTCTCTATCAGAAGAGCAAGTTAACTTACTTTGTTAACACTCTGTCTGGTAGAAACTACCTTACCCCAGATTCCTCATCAACCTTCCGAACCTCCCCGTTCTGTGAATTGATTTAAAAAGATCCAAAATGTAGGAATGTGCACACTGTTAGATGGCAATTTGTGTATCGGTTCTGTATCTGGCGCCACTCCGATAGCCTCAAAGGAACGAAACTCAGCATGTGGAGTGGCACCTATAAGGGCCCGCATGTCATTTCTGGAGCGGAACGGCATCAGTGAGGAGCCCCATGGGGCCATCTACCAGCGCGCTGATGCACTGCTATAAAAGTTTCCGGGTCCAGTCATATTCAAAAGGTCTGTGATTAAATTAAGCTGTTATTAAATAGAGTCTCTACCAGAAAGAGTGTTACCAAAGATAAGTAATTTGCTTGTTTATTTATTAAAACTGACAGAAACATGGAAAATCGCAAGTTATGGTTAGGACCACAATCCATAACGTGCATAATAGTCATATAAATCATAACTTGTACATCAAATGCAGTGCTCATGATTTTCCCTTAGCAAAACAGATGCAGCTACTAATGTAGTAAGGCATCTTACTGATGAGTATATTATCTTTTTACCCTTATCACTTTAACATATATCAATATAAATTTAGTATCACTTTGTGGTTTAATTATGTGTTCTTGTTTAAATACATTTTGGTTTTTGGTGTTGTTACTTATTGGTCTAAATATTGTGGGATCAAACGGATTTCACTTGTTGTGCTGGTTATGGTCTCCACGTCCTGTAATGGCAGTTGCTTATTTTTTCCCTATGTTGTGGCTAACCAATAAGATTCTTTGGATTTCATGGATCCGACTCCTAATCCCTGAGCTTGAAATGGCTAAGGACAGAAAAGCTCTTTAAGTAGTGGATTTACAAATCTCCCCAAATTAACAGTCCAGATATCTCTATATTTTAACCTTTTTTAGTTCAGCCCAAGCTAATTGTTTCATAATCACTGTATTAACTTGTACTAAATCAAGCAAAGGTATTTTTCCTTGAATAAAGTTCTATATTCATGCCAAATTTGGTGTAATTCTGAGCAGTCATTTAATATGTATGAGGGAGCAAATTATCACATAGGAATTAAAATTTGAAACTATGCTTTTAGGACGAGCCCCTCTTTTTCTTGTTCCCTGCTTGACGCTTCTGCACAAAGCCTGCAATGACGAACCTTAAGAGCATGTACTTTTTTTTTAATAATCAAAATGTATTGAACAGATTCAGGCATGGGGCTAATGTTATTTAGTAAACAAAACCTGCAATGTCCATGTGAAGTCTGGCTTAACCATAACTACTTTGTTTAGGTGCTTTTCTAACATAAAAAGCAGTGGTAAAGAAAAACATATTTCATAGAGTACTGTGAAATTGGAAACTATATTATGGTTTGCTGTGAAATATGGATTTCATCATCATAATGAAAGCCTGAACTAAATTATGCAGCAAATGACACAAATTATGCAGCACATTCTCTGGCAGCATTATTTTCCTCCATTTGACTTAGAAAGAGACATGCCTACTTTATCTTTGATAGAAGCAGATGTTGAAATTCAGCAGCATGGCTCCTGACTTGGATCGCCTGAATGAGCTTGGCTACAGGTTGCCGCTGAACGACAAGGAAATAAAGCGAATGCAGAACCTCAACAGGCACTGGTCAATGATCTCCTCCCAGACGACAGAAAGGTTTAGGTAGGTCTTTTTGGTGCTTCACAGAATACTTGTTTGCTTTGGTGATGTTTCATTTGAGTGGTTTATCTTGTAAATTGTATGGATATAGGACCAGTAGGTTTTGTTTGTTAAACCTTTAACTTAGCCCTGGGTAGCTGTGGCTCTGAGTAGTCAAGATATACACAGAGTGTAGGAAGCTGGCTCTGTATATACTATCTCAAAGTGAGAGATAGTGTGCACAGAGTTCAGAGGTTCCCCTTAGAGGTTGATAGTGGCAATAATAGATAATACTTATGCTTTATTTGTGGTTGTGTGGCAGAGTAGTAGGCTTATCAAAGGGCAGTGTTAAGCATTTGTTGTACACACACAGGCAATAAATGAGAACACACACTCAAAGACAACCCAAGGCCAATAGGTTTTTATATAGAAAAATATTATTTTCTTAATTTATTTTAGAACCACAAGATTCAGATATCAAGTGAGTACATAAATTGTAAGGTACATGGCATAGGTAAATATAGAACTTTGAATGAAAGCAGTAATGTACACAGTTTGGCATAAAATGGCAATAAGCTATTTTAAAAGTGGACACTGAAAAATTCAACAGTTCCTGGGGGAGGTAAGTAGAGGTTAGTTTGTCAGGTAAGTAAAGCACTTACAAGTTCAAACTCCGGGCCATAGGCAGCCCACCATTTGGGGTTCAAGTCACCCCAAACACCCAGCACCAGCAACACAGGGCCGGTCAGGTCCAGAGGTCTAAGAGGGGCCCAAATAACATAGGTGCCTCTGGAGACTAGGGGTGCTCCGGTTCCAGTCTGCTAGCAGGTAAGTACCTGCGTCCTCTGGGAGCAGACCAGGGGGGTTTTGTAGAGCACTGCGGGGTCCCACACAGTCACAAAATATACACCTTCGCGGCACAGGGGAGGCCAGGTGCAGTGTGCAAAGAAGGTGTCAGGTTTTAAATTGAAATCAGCGGAGGAACCAGGGGGGCTTGTCGGACCAGCCACCGACTGGGCAAAGATAAGGGCTGCCTGCTGGTCACTCCTGCACCAGTAGTTGGTTCTTCTCGGGCCTGAGGGCTGTGGGTGCAGTACTTCTTCCAGGCGTCAGGTTCTTTGTTACCGGGCAGTCGCAGTCAGGGGGAGGGGGTCCCTTCATCCCTGGTCATCTTAGGGGTGGACCTTACTGGGGGGGTGACTCCTCCTTGTTTTTCTCACTATCTCCTCGGACTTGCCACCAAAAGTGGGGGCTGTGTCCGGGAGGCAGGCATCTCCACTAGCTGGAGTGCCCTGGGTCATTGTAACACGAAGCCTGAGCCTTTGAGGTTCACTGCTAGGTGTTACAGTTCCTGCACGGGGAGGTGTGAAGCACCTCTATCCAGTGCAGGCTTTGTTTCTGGCCTCAGAGAGCACAAAGACTCTCACCTTAGGAGGTCAGACACTTGTCCCTCAGTGGCAGGCTGGCACAGACCTGTCAGTCCTGCACTGAAGGATTGGGTAAAATACAGGGGGCATCTCTAAGATGCCCTCTGTGTGCATTTTGTAATAAATCCAGCACTGGCATCAGTGTGGGTTTATTATTCTGAGAAGTTTGATACCAAACTTCCCAGTATTCAGTGTAGCCATTACTGAGTTGTGGAGTTCGTTTTGACAAACTCCTAGACCATATACTTAATATAGCCACACTGTACTTACAATGTCTAAGAATGGACTTAGACACTGTAGGGGCATATTGCTCATGCAGCTATGCCCTCACCTGTGGAATAGTGCACCCTGCCTTAGGGTTTTAAGGCCTGCTAAAGGGGTGACTTACCTATGCCACAGGCAGTAAAATGTGTGCATGGCATCCTGAGGGGGATGCCATGTCGACTTTCCCTTTTTCTCCCTACCAACACACACAATCTGCAATGGCAGTGTGCATGTGTTAGGTGAGGGGTCCCTTAGGGTGGCACAACACATGCTGCAGCCCTTAGGGACCTTCCCTGGTCACAGGGCCCTTAGCACCACTGGTATCTTTTACAAGGGACTTATCTGTGTGCCAGGGGTGTGCCAATTGTGGAAACAATGGTATATTTTTAGTGAAAGAGCACTGGTGCTGGGGCTTGGTTAGCAGAGTCCCAGCACACTTCTCAGTCAAGTCAACATCAATATCAGGCAAAAAGTGGGGGGGTAACTGCAACAAGGAGCCATGTAAACAGCACCAAAACAATTAAAGAAGAAATACCCAATATTCAAAAGAAATCTGACACCAATGTATACAAGTAAGTTAGATTTGTGTATAACGTTTGACACCCAACCAAAAAAAGGTCCATTTGTTCCAAAAATACAGAATTTGCAAGGTATAGTATATCAACACTTTTCACTTAACTGCAAACAGGCATTGGTAAATTCAACAAATTTGACAGAAATTGTTTGAAGAAAAACTTTGGTAAGTGCCAGTGCAGTTACTTTAAGGCACTTTAGGTGACCAAATCCAGCAGGGTCGCATCAGGGGTCCAGCAAGATCCACAGAAACTTACCTTACTAGGCAAAGGAATCTTCAGTTCAGTTCCAGCATCAGTGGCTTCTTGCCATTGACTTATATGGAGTGGTCCTGAGGCAAGGGATACAGGATTCTGAAGCTACGCAAGGATGCTGAGGATGCTGTGCGGTTGACAGGATTTCTTCTGGGGGCACTCCACGATCCTAATAGGGTGATGTGATTCTGCCCACAAGGGTCAATGTCCCTCGAAGTCCTCTCAGGGTCCCCAGAAGTCTAGTTGCCTTTGGGCTGCCAGTCACCTGGCACAGCTGTTTCATTCTTTTGGTGATAAATCTCCTTATAGCCATAAGCACTGGAAGTAGAGGTGCAGAGGGTGCTGCAGCGCCCCCAAGAATAATCATGCTGAAGTTCAAAAGGTAAATGGTCAATAAGATGCCTTTAAATGTTTTTGTAATCTTGTCAAGTTTCTGTGCTTTCAAAGAAATGATTAAGAGTGTGTCGTACGGGTTACACCGTCACAAATGTGACAGATATCTCATCCGCAATAATACGATTCCCATAGGATATAATAGGATTGTAATCCGGCGGTCAGGATATCCGTCACATTTGTGATGGAGTAAGGCCATTCACCAAACTAAATCTGGCCCTTGGGCTGCACAACAGCAAGGAGCTGTAATTCAGGAATCCAAGCTACCAACTCACATCAGCAGACTTCTTCTGCTGTTGTACGCCCTGTGCTGCAAACAGGCGGTCAGCCAACTAACCCATAAAGTCTCTTGCTTTGGCTATGTTCATTAGTCGACTTCTCCTTGACCAGGGCATAGCAGGCATGGTCCCTTCTCCTTTGCTAGCTACCAGGTTCAGTAGATGCAGTCCACGTCGGTGCACATTGCTAAGTTCTTGATACAGCAGGGCAGTCCTTCTTCGGTCCTCTTCTCCAGTCCCACAAGATCTGAATTTTATGCCCAGAAAATGCCATGAGGGAAGGCTGTGGTAACTAGCCAATGGTCTACCAAATTCCAGGCAATATGATGCCATCTTCCTTGAAAGTGTGGAATCTAGCTATCGCAGAAGTTTCTGTTCTTCCAAGTCTCAAGATAGCAGAACCCATCTCTCGGCATGTGGAACTCCTTATCCCACCCTAGAGGTGTGGCTACCAGGAGAGCTACACAGCCCTGAAATAACAGTTTGACTACTGGTTCCTCTCTCTGTCCTGAGTGCCAGTCTGTCTACCTAAACAATAGAGCAGCAACTCTTCCAAGTGTTCGCCATTTGCCCTTTAAACGCAGCTTCACCTCTGAAGTTCGCCTTTTGGGCTAAAACGTATGTGGCTTACTCTCAGGAAGAGGTAACACCCACCCCTACCCAGTCTTCTGTTGTGTCCTTTCCCAGGATTCATTTGCACTTCTCCACAAGAGGGCAGAAAGCTGCATCAGGAACAGCCCCTATTTGCAACCGTGTACCTGTACAAGAGCCTTCGGGCAAAAAAGTGGCAACTTTAGAAAAGTGGCACACTGCACCAAATCACATTATTTTGACTTGGGCATCAAGTCAGGCTTAATGTAACACGTTGTTTGATACCTTACATTATCAACTTTAGTAGTCTTAGTGAGAAGTTAGCACGGCTGTAATGGCAGCTTGTAACTCTGCACTCACCAGTGGGTCTACTAGCCTTTTCCAGAGTAAAAGCATAATTGCAAATTTTTACTGTTCAAACGTGAAAATCCATGTACCACCTTTTAATAAACAGCACCATGCCTTAGGTCTCGATACGGCAAATTTAGGGGTGAACTTCATATATTAAAAATGAAGGACTTGGCATTGCCATTGCTTTAGATGAGAGTCAAGTTAGCGCTTCCTTTGTCACATCCATGTGGCACAACCTGTGCTGCAATCCCCAAGGTGGCCCTTTAACTTACAGGCCTTGTGTACACTGGGTACTATATACTAGGGACATACAGGTTGGTCATCTTATGCCTATTGGGTATAAGCCAGTTCAATAGACACACTTTTAAGGTCAGAGCACAGGCATTGAGGTCTGGTTAGTCTAAAAAGCTGCAGTCAAAAACGTTGAAGCTGAGCTCACAAAAAGAAGATTTTCCTTTCAGACTCTGAACATATTACTAACACCACAGGCATGTAAAGAACACTCCACCTGGTTAGGGGGTGCTGTTCCACACAAATGAATGGCTGTTTCACTGTGCCATTAATTTCACTATGTATGCC
This sequence comes from Pleurodeles waltl, assembly GCF_031143425.1. NCBI lineage: Eukaryota > Metazoa > Chordata > Amphibia > Caudata > Salamandridae > Pleurodeles > Pleurodeles waltl. The sequence continues at coordinate 756,390,821 of NC_090444.1, read as the reverse complement.
ACACAGTTGCCTCATTAGTCATTTCCTCTCAAACTAATCTCTAAATCAACGAGCTGATTGCATCTACAAAACACATCTATTTAGTATTAATATTGCAGCTAAGGTATGTACGATGCTTTCTTACATACCTACTAGGGAAATTAAAGACCATTAAGATAACAAACATAGGCAAAGCTAATAAGTCTCATCTGCAAAAACAAAAAAATTATTTAAAAAATCACAATAACACTGCAGTGCGACTCTGATGGCAAGTACATGCATGATAACGTCTACACATACATGTGCCACCACACATGCTCACACCAGCGTAATGAAATGAGCCACTGTCTCTTTTTTTATTAACCAATTCAAGATGGTGGACACTACTTAGCTTGATAATAAACGAAAAAGCTGAAAATGTATTAGCTCAGTATTACTTTCTTAATTGGAGGTCTCAGCAGCAAATAAATAAATTAAATAAAATGTTTAAAAAGTTTCTTACAAAGGAGGAGCAGGTGGGGGAAGCAATGTGGAATTTAGCAACATGGAGTGGACGGGAAGGGAGGAGCAACCAGCAGTAGATGCAGGGAGTGCTATGATGAGTGGGTGGGAGAGAGGGAAACAACAAATAGTGGGAAATAGGGAGGAGGGAAAGAAGAGTGGCAGTGAGATCGGAAGCTACCAGCAGTGGCAGTGGTGCAAGGAAACCTTAGGGCCCCCTGCAAGTAATGGTGAAGTGGCCCCTCGCAATACCCATAGCCTCAAACTAACAAACTGAGGGGGGGGGGGGCCTTTATGTACAGAAGGCTCCCTTCTCGCACTGCAAGGGCTGTGGGTTTGTGACCCCTGCTGGGCAGAAGAGGTACGAGCATAGGGTGCTCAGCCAAAAAACATAAAAGTAATTCCCTAGAAGTGAGCAGTTGAATACAATCAGCCAATCAGAATGATGGTACAGAAGGCATGCACAAGGGAAGAGACAAACACAAAAAAGAGTAAGACTGTGGAGAGAGGGGACCAAGTCCAAGAATCACAGTGGATTCAAGGAGGAATGGAGGCTACTACCCACCCAGCTGTAGATGCAGGAGTTGGTCGATGTTGATTAAGATCAGGTCAGCACTGCAGCCCTAGAGCCGGAGAAGAGTTCCTGATGGATGCAGATGAAGTCCCACGGTGGAAGGAAGATTGCCGGGTGTCGGTGCAGGAATTCCACCAACAAGCCTTGGTAAAGGCAAACTCACGGTTAGTGGAAATGAGGTGCTGCCGGGGACCAGCAAGTCCCAGGAGGACTCAACCCAGGAGGGGCAGTCACAAGGGACCCTTAGCATCGCAGAGAGTCCACAGGAGCAGATGAAGCAACCACAGGAGTCCCACAGGACGGGGACACAGGAGTCACGGAAGAAGACCCCGCAGCTCTACAAAAGAGGATTCCAAACCGCAGGTGAACCACGCAGGAGGCTGTGCTTTGTAGGATGGAGTGCTGGGGGCTGGAGCTATATGTCCCCTGAATGTCCCTTGGAGGAAATGCAAGGAAGCATTGGCAGCCTCAAGGGACGCAGTGCACGTGGATACTGTCCTGCGTCGGTAAGCAAAGGCTCACCAAAGTTGGACAGCTGGCAGAGAGGACCAAGAAGAATACTCCGGACCACCACCTGAGATTCAGGATCCACGCAGCTCAAGATGAGAGGAGATCCACACAACCGTTCGGCACTTGCTGCAGGTGCCTGCGGTTGCAGAGAAATGACTAATTCACTCCAAAGGGGTGCAGACTGAAGAGTTGCAGTCTTCTGAGGATGCACTGCCCGGACAAATGTTGCAAAGCTGGCAGGAGACGTGGAAACAAAGTTGCAGAAGAGTCTTCTTCGTTGTAGCAGTGTTTGTCGTTTCCTGGAGGGTCCAGTTGCAGTTCCGGAGGCCAGAAGTTGAAGTAAAGGTTGCAGAGAAGTCCTGCTGGAATCTCGCAAGCTGAATCTGAGGACCCACCCAAGAGAGAAACCCTACATAGCCCTGAAAGGGGGATTGGTCACCTAACCAGGTAAGCACCTATCAGGAGGGGGCTCTGACGTCACCTGCTTGGCCTGGCCACTCAGATGCTCGCAGAGTTCCCTGCCAACCTAGGAAACAAGATGGCAGAACCCAGGGACTCTCTGGATGAGCTCTGGGCACTACACCTGGGGTGGTGATGGACAGGGGAGTGGTCACTCCTCTTTCCATTGTCCAGTTTCGCACCAGAGCAGGGACTGGGGGTCCCTGAACCGGTGTGGACTGGTTTATGCACAGAGGGCACCAAATGTGTCCTTCAAAGCAAACCAATGGCTTGGGGAGGCTACCACTCCCAAGCCAGTCACACCTATTTCCAAAGGGAAGGGGTGTTACCTCCCTCTCCCAAAGGAAATACTTTGTTCTGCTTTCCTGAGCTTGATCAGATCAAGCAGCAGGAAGGCAGAAACCTGTCTGAGGGGTGGCAGCGCTTTGCTGCCCGGGAAAACCCTGTAAGACTGGTGATAGCAATGCTGGGGGTCCTCTAAGGAGCCTCCAGAGTGCATGGAATCATACTTCCAATACTTGCAACAGTATTGGGGTATGATTCCGATATGTTTGATAACAAACATACCCAGGTTCGGAGTTACCATTATGTAATGGGACATAGGTAGTGACCTATGTTCAGTACACATATAAAATGACGTCCCCGCACTCACGAAGTCGAGTAAAATGGGCTGGAGTTCATGGGGGCACCTCTGCTAGTGCATGGGTGCCCTCACCCACAGGTACATGCACCCTGCCCTCTGGGCTGAGAGGGCCTACCATAGAGGTGACTTACAGTGACCTGGTGCAGTGGCCTATAGTGAAACCGGGTTCATGCACCCGGTTCACGCAGACTGCAGTGGCAGGCCTGCAGAACCCTTTGCATGGGCTCCCTATGGGTGGCTGCTGCAGCCCAAAGGGATTCCCTTGGAAACCCAATGCCCTGGGTACCTAGGTACCACATGCTAGGGACTTACATGGGAGCACCAGTATGCCAGTTGTGGTTATAAAAAGTACCCAGCAACCAAACTTAGAGGAGAGAGCACAGTCCGGGATCCTGGTTGGCAGGATCTCAGTACATACAGTCAAACACGTTGACAAACAGGCCAAAGGTGGGGGCAAACAAGCTAGAAAGATGCTACTTTCCTACACCTGTGCTCACCCTCTGATAGCTTGGCACTGAGCAGTCAGGTTAAATTCTAGAGGCAAGTTGTAAATAATGTGTGCACACACATAGTAACCCAGTGAAGACACCACAAAAGGACTCCATGCCAGTTTAGAAAAATAGCCAATATTTAAACAAGATGAAAATGACAAAAATCCAACATACACAAGTCAAGTTAGGAATTTTCAAATCTTAAATCAAAATGAAGTGCTATCATGTCGTGCTAGACTGGGACAAATTCAAAAGTGCAGTCCGACCACGATGCAATGCGGGCCGGGTACATGCAGACCCACTGACTGTACCTTTGTTCTGTCGAAGCTCGGTGATGATGCATTGATCAAGAGAAGGGGATGGGTTGAGCTTGCAGGCGATGCATCGTTTCCTGATTGGGCAACGTCAGTTATGTGTCGATGTCCAGAAGCGAAGAGTGCCGGTTCTGATGCTTCAGTGCCACGAAGGCCAAGTCTAGTCTACATTGTAAGTTGGAGTTGTTGCATCGTGCAGTCAGTGAGTGGTGTCAGCAGCTTCCATGCAAGCAGCAGCATTTCTGCTGAGGGATGCATCGGTTCCAAGTGACGCACCGGTGTTGTTGTGTCAGTTCTTATGTTGCATCTCCACACTCACCTCTAAGGGCCCAGGACTGGATTTAGCAGCACTTGGCAGAGCAGAACTCACAACATAAGAGCCCAGGTGCTGGTAGCAAGATGCAGATAAGTATTTTATATCATTGAGACTTTAGAAACAAGAGGCAAGCTCAGTCAGGCCCAAACTTTAGATTGCAGGATGTAGAGAGTTAGATTCACCCTTTCATTCCCAGGCAAGAAGTAGCAGGGAGCAGGCCAACACAGCAGAGCAAACAGAAAAGTGGCAGTCCATCCTGACAGCCCCACAGTCCTTCTTCCTGGTAGAATGTTTTCAATCCGGAAGTGTTCCGAGTATATGGAGTCAGAGGCCAAATACGTATACCCAAATGTGCCTTTGAACTGAGAGAGACTTCAAATAGTGGATCTAAATGCCCCAGTTCCCTTTTAGCCCAGTGCGGTCTGCCAGTAGGTCTGTGGGGGGTTATCAGTCCTTTGTGTGGGGTCAGGTCACTACCCTTTGAAGTGTAAGCGAGAGCCCCTCCACCTTTCCTGCCCAGGAACTCCCATCAGTATGCAGATGCAATGCAGGGAAAGTTAAGTGTCCTGTATTTATGGCTGTCTGTATGGAATACAAAGGTACTGTCACCTAACCTTACACAGACCAGATGTGGCTTGGAAGCAGGCTAAGGGGTAGGGTGGTTAAAGCAAGAAAATGCCAGCTTTCTAAAGGTTGCATTTTCAGACCTGCAATTTAAAAACCACCTTTACCAGATGATGTGTTTTAAAATTGTGAGTCTAGAGATACCAAACTACATATTTCCAATATTTTCCCAATTGGAAATTACACTTAAAAGATGTTTTTAGGCAATCCCCATACTAGCCTACAAGAGAGATAGTCCTTGCCATAGTGAAAAATGAATTCAACATTTTCACTACTTGGACCAGCTAAACTTAAAAGTACATGTTGTGGGAAGTTGGCTCTGTATATACTATTTCAAAGTAAGCAATAGTGTGTACAGAGTCCAAGGGTTCCCCTTAGAGGTAAGATAGTGGCAAAAGTAGATAATTATAATGCTCTATTTTGTGGTAGTGTGGTCGAGCTGTAGGCTTATCAGAGGGTAGTGTTAAGCATTTGTTGTACACACACAGGCAATAAATGAGGAACACACACTCAAAGACCTACTCCAGGCCAATAGGTTTTTATATTGAAAAATATATTTTCTTAGTTTATTTTAAGAACCACAGGTTCAAGATTTACAGTTAATACTTTAAATGTATGGTACTTCACTTAGATACTTTAGGAACTTTGAATGAACGCAATATCACATACAGTCTTTGTAAAAATGGCAATAAGCTATTTTCAAAGTGGACACTGCAAAAATCAACAGTTCCTGGGGGAGGTAAGTAAAGGTTAGTTTTAGAGGTAAGTAAAGCACTTACAAGTCTCAGGTTTGGGGCATAGGCAGCCCACCGTTGGGGGTTCAAGGCAACCCCAAAGTTACCACACCAGCAGCTCAGGGCCGGTCAGGTGCAGAGATCAAAGAGGTGCCCAAAACACATAGACACCTATGGGGAACAGGGGTGCTCCGGTTCCAGTCTGCCAGCAGGTAAGTACCTGCGTCCTCAGGGGGCAGACCAGGGGGGTTTTGTAGAGCACTGGGGAGGACATGAGAAGGCACACAAAGTACACCCTCAGCGGCACAGGGGCAGCCAGGTGCAGTGAGCAAAGCAGACGTCGGGTTTCAGGTAGGAATCAATGGAGGGACCTGGGGGTCACTGTAGCGGTGCAGGCAGGCACAGGGGGGGGCTTCTCGGGACAGCCACCACCTGGGCTAGGCAGAGGGTCGCCTGGGGGTCACTCCTGCATTGAAGTTCGGTTCCTTCAGGTACTGGGGCTGCGGGTGCAGTGTTGGTTCCAGGCGTCGGGTCCCTTGTTACAAGCAGTCGCGGTCATGGGGAGCCTCTGGATTCTCTCTGCAGGCGTCGCTGTGGGGGCTCAGTGGGAGGACGTCTCTGGTTACTCACGGGCTCGCAGTCGCCGGGGAGCCCTCTCTGTGGTGTTTGTTCTCTAGATCTCGAGCCAGGGGCGTCGGGTGCAGAGTGTGAAGTCTCACGCTTCCGGCGGGAAACGTGCAGTCTTTGAAAGTTGCTTCTTTGTTGCATAGAAGTAGCTGGTTTTGAACAGGGCTGCTGTTCACAGGAGTTTCTTGGTCCTGTAGTCCAGGGCAGTGCTCTGAGGCTTCAGAGGTTGCTTGTCCCTGTCGGATGCATCGCTGGAGCAGGTTTTCGAAGTTGGAGACAGGCCGGTAGGGCTGGGGCCAAATCAGTTGTCGTCTTCCTCCTTCTCTGCAGGCTTGTAGGTCAGCAGTCCTTCTTCTTTCTTCAGGTTGCAGGAATATGATTTCCTGGGATGTGGGGAGCCCCTAAATACTGAATTTAGGGGTGTGTTGAGGTCTGGGAGGGCAGTAGCCAATGGCTACTGTCCTTGAGGGTGGCTACACCCTCTTTGTGCCTCCTCCCTGTGGGGAGGGGGGCACATCCCTAATCCTATTGGGGGAATCCTCCAAACTCAAGATGGAGGATTCCTCAAGGCAGGGGTCACCTCAGCTCAGGACACCTTAGGGGCTGATTGACTGGTGGGTGACTCCTCCTTGTTTTTCTCATTATCTCCTCCAGCCTTGCCGCCAAAAGTGGGGGCAGTGGCCAGAGGGGGGGGGGGGGGGCATCATCTCCACTAGCTAGGATGCCCTGGGGTGCTGTAACAAAGTGGTTGAGCCTTTGAGGCTCACCACCAGGTGATACAGTTCTTGCAGGGGGAGGTGAGAAGCACCTCCACCCAGTACAGGCTTTGTTCCTGGCCACAGAGTGACAAAGGCACTCTCCTCATGTGGTCAGCAACATGTCTGGTGTGTGGCAGGCTGGCAGGAACTGGTCAGCCTACACTAGAAGTCGGGTATGTATTCAGGGGGGCATCTCTAATATGCCCTCTGGGTGTATTTTATAGTAAATTGCACACTGGCATCAGTGTGCATTTATTGTGCTGAGAAGTTTGATACCAAACTTCCCAGTTTCCAGTGTAGCCATTGTGGAACCGTGGCGTTCGTGTTTGACAAACTCCCAGACCATATACTCTTATGGCTACCCTGCACTTACAATGTCTAAGGTTTTGCTTAGACACTGTAGGGGCATAGTGCTCATGCACATATGCCCTCACCTGTGGTATAGTGCATCCTGCCTTAGGGCTGTAAGGCCTGCTAGAGGGGTAACTTACCTATGCCACAGGCAGTGTGAGGTTGGCATGGCACTCTGAGGGGAGTGCCATATCGACTTAGTAATTTTCTCCCCACCAGCACACACAAGCTGTGAGGCAGTGTGTATGTGCTGAGTGAGGGGTCCCTAGGTGGCATAAGACATGCTGCAGCCCTTTGAGACCTTCCCTGGCATCAGGGCCCTTGGTACCAGGGGTACCATTTACAAGGGACTTACCTGAGTGCCAGGGTTGTGCCAATTGTGGAGACAAAGGTACAGTTTAGGGAAAGAACACTGGTGCTGGGGCCTGGTTAGCATGGTCCCAGCACACTTTCAAATCATAACTTAGCATCAGCAAAGGCAAAAAGTTAGGGGGTAACCATGCCAAGGAGGCATTTCCTTACACATGTCTTTTAAGATTAACTGCACCCTGCCCTTGGGGCTAACCAGGGCCTAACTTAGGGGTGTCTTACATGTAATAAAAAGGAAGGTTTGGGCCGGGCAAGTGATAACACTTGCCAGATCGAAATGGCAGTTTAAACTGCACACACAGGCTGGCCTGAGACATGTTTGAAAGGCTACCTCTGTGGGTGGCGCACTCTGTTCTGCAGGCCCACGAGAAGCACTTAATTTACAGGCCCTGGGAATATGCTATACAACTTTACAAGGGAAGTACAGGTAAATTAAATATCCCAAACAGGTGTAAATCAATCATGCCAAGTTTTAGGAGAGAGCACATGCACTGTAGCACTGATTAGTGGTAAATTACCCAGAGTCTTAAAGCCAACAAAAAAGGTCTGAAAAAGGAAAAGAGAGGCAAAAGTTTGGGGATAACCCTGCAGAAAGCATAATTTCCAACAGGACTGAAGAAAGACTCCCCTGCTGCACTAAAGACCCAGGGACGAGAGGCTGCACCAACATAGACTACATCTGCTGTACCTGGTGGCTAGCAAAGGAGAAGCAACTATACCTTCTGTGTCCTGCTCTTGGAGATTTTGACTTCTGAACCCAGTCAAACCAAGAGACCCCAATGTTCAGTTGGCTGACCTCTTGTTCACATCACAGGTCCACAACTACTGAAGAAGCCTGCTGTGCTAAGTTGGTAGCCCAGATTCTTGGATTGCTGCTACTCGCTGACTTGCAGACAGTAACTAATACCCGATGCTCAAAGTTTGCCCATGAGAGTCATTGGAGTGCAGCTAGGGACCCCATAAAGAACATTACTGCCAAAAGAAGAGAACCGCTGAAACTGCTGTACCATGTGACTGGTAGCCCAGTAGTGATTGGACTTCTGCCAAGCTCGAGAGGACTTTGAGAGAACGTCGACTCCTGTGGCCCAATCACCACACCAAGCCCATGAACTAAAGAGTAGCCCATGGAAATCCCTTGTCGACTGCACAGCATCTTCGGCATCCTTGAGTATTTTCAGCCTACTGTATCCCTTGCATCAGGACCACTCCAAAGAAGCCAGTGGCAAAGAGCCACTGATGCTGAAACTGAGCTGAAGACTGGTTTTCCTGAAAAGGTAACTTTCTGTGGCTCTTGCTGGTCTCCCGAGCTGGCTCCCTGTGGTAGTTGGTCACCTACAGTAAATCTAAGTAATTCCATTGATACTCACCAACATTTTTCTTGCCAGTGATTGTCACGGTGAAGTAAAAAGTGTTGATTTACTCTTCCTTGTAAATTCTATATCTCCAGAACCCTCCAGTGGATCTTTTTTGTTTTGAAGTAAAAAATTATATAAAAATCTAAACTATTTTTCATAACATGGTGTCAGATTTCTTTAGTGTCTTTTGTATTTCTTATTTAATTATTTTGGTCCTTTTTAAATGCTTCACACTTGTTCTTTGTGTACGCCTAACTGCTCAGAATCACAGCTATCCAGGGTTGAGCCAAGGGTTTAACAAATGAAACCTACTAGTTCTAGAGGGGTTGGTAAGTGTACTACACAGAGTGGTCGCTCAAGCACACCATACAGTACACCCTATTTCCTCACAAAAAGATACTGCATATGTCATGGGTGATCGACCAGACTTATGAGACCCGGGAGAGTACTCCACATTTGCTCACCAGCACTCGGAAAATCAGCACAATTTATAGGAAGGCATCCAGAAAGCCATCAGGAATGTAAAAAGGCATTCTCGCATTAATGACCATTTATAAACTCTGTTGGTTGGGGAGAGAGAACTGCTCATGGCAATTTTTCATGACTTAGGGGAAAGAAAGGTTAAATGTGTACACATATATTAGCGAGAATTGCACCTGATTCCATTTTATTTGAAAATTGCATATAGATAAAGATATAAGAAAGAGTTAAGACATTTCAGGAAATCATTGTTCAACTGAAAGGAGTAATAGGTAAATTGTGTAATTTCTTTCAACCAGAAGAAGAGGTGGGATTCCATGGGCAGAGGTTGCCATAACCTGACTATCAGTGGTAGGACCATTGCACCCTGTAAAATCGATGTAGGTAATAGGCAGGCTGTGTCTATTTGACCTTGAACAATTAGCTGTATCTCGCTAGATAAAGCATGCCAGCAAAAGGGAGTCATACTCTCTTTCAACTCATGCAGAACATAAATGGGAGATTAGAGAAGCCCAGATGGAGGGATTTCCAACTAATTCCTTACTACCCCTATCCTTGATGCACTTAAATAATAGACGTGAGCCCCAACAAGGGTGCAAACCCGACCAAAGTGAGTGGACAAACTGCCTAAATTACACACACCCAGGATATCAATCACAGCCAGAATGGAGAAAAGGGCTGTTCCATAGTGCTTACAAGCCCCAAAGGGTTAATGGGGGGAGATTGTATATGATCAATGTTCCTAAACTTCCAGAGAGAGCTAGGGAAATAAATGATGCCCAGAAGAACAAAACCATACATTGGATAAGATACCACAACAGTATTACTTATTGCTTAGGTGTATCAACGTCCAGTGATTGACCTGTATGTCTATTTAGAGATAGCATTGTCCACGGAGGAATTTGTTAATGGATTAGTGAATTTAGATCAGCGCACTTCCCCAAAAAAAGGCTCTTAGATCCAGTTCAAACTAATACCTCTAACAAAAATAAGCACGATTAGATGAAGAGAAGATTCTCATGATGCTCATGAAAAGAACAAGCTCTTTCGAAATAACCGAGTCTAAACTAGCAAGAGTCTGTAAGGAGTCAGACTGAAATGAGGAAGGGCCCTTACTTTCAGTATGAAAATGGGCCACCATCCCTATCCTAATTAGTTCCCCCCCCACATCAAGAATCCAGAAATGCAGATAGGGGGCTAAAGATAACAGTCAAGGGCTGAAGCTCAATCTGTCTCCTTTCTAATCATTGCCGAAGGGCGGGCACCACAGAGATGAAGCTGCTATGCTTGAAGGTTGCAGGCCTCAAATCTAAAATGAGCGACCCAGATTGGGGAGAATCTCTAGATAAATATATCTGTGTATTCCAAGATCCCATCAGGTGATCTAGCCATATGGATAAAGACTTTGTTAGCCATCAGAGGAAGATGGCTTAACCACCGATCTACTGATTTGTTGTGAATTAACATCAGCTTAGTTGTTGATACATTTGCATTAAGATTAATAAATGTATAAAACCATTTTCCTAACCCAAACTGTGAATCACCAACCCTGTGGGCTCTTGAAGAGTATTTAGACGAAACTGACAGTAATGCCTTTTTAATATTGGCTTGGGACTTTAATTTGACTTACAAGCCTACAGAAGAGTTTGTAACTCTGAAAAAGAGGAAGATGAGTAAAGAGGCATTCATAGTTTGACAATCCCTCCTGTAAAGCAGAGGTTGAAACTAGCTGTCCTAGCTGCATCATTAACAATGTCTCAAGGTCTACACGCGTGTAATGGCCACACAGCATTGATTCTGGGGACTCATTATACTTTTAAGAGAGAATCCTCTAGCACCAGGATCGATTATATCCTTCTTGTTCTTGACCTGTGGTCCAACTTACAGACATGAAGGTTTGGGAAAAGCAGGGTAGTTATCATAATGCTTTATTGTTAGACCTCTTCCCCTATTGAACTGCAATTAGAAGCATTGTACAACGGATGCCGCAATCTTCTATTCTTAGAACAAGACATGGGTTAAATGGCCTATCATCCAATCAGATGAAAATACATTGGCTCATATATATACTGCAGTTATCTGTCCACTAAGCTCTTTTAATGAAATGATTAGAAACAACCAGTTTAATATGTCCACCTTCAGTTAACTCATAGAATTGATCAGGAATAACATTTATAGAGACCAGAAGAAGGCGAACACATTTAAAGCTAAAGATACTTTATGATATGAAACAGATTGCAGGATGACCAGGCAGTAGCTGATGCTTGCAGAACAAACTGGCAAAAAGCTGATACTGCAGTAGGGAGGAACTCTTATACAAATGCACAAATGAGAGCCAGAATGGAATGAGGGGAATTTTGTTGGCGTAATTAAGCCAAAGTGGCACTATTGAAAGATGGAAGGACCTTCTGGCAGCTATTGGCTAATGGTACTAAAGTCACAGAAAGAGATTAGTAATGTTAAATTCATCTGCATTTATAGTTAAAACACTTCAGCCAATATACTCAAATCATAACAACAAAGCAGGCTATGCTAGTGTCAAGGACTATTCAGCTGCCATCCAGGGTAAAAAAGAAGCCCCCTCTTCACTTTTACCTTAGAAGAGACAATAATGGCCCTTGACTGCACTAAGAAGGGGAAAGCAGCAGGCTTAGATAAGATATTTGGCAAGCTTTACTTCTTTGAACCAATTATTTGGGGCCACATATTAAATGTGATAACCATTTCTATAGCTAGTGGGTCTGAGATACCGGAAACATGGAGGGGGTGCTAAAATCATCACAATTTACTAAAAAGGTGATAAAGATAACCCAGCTAACTACAGGCCCACTAGCTTTATTGATAATGCACAAAAAATATTCAGTAGGCAGGTCTTGGAAAGGGTTCAAATTTGGATGAATGAAAATGAAGTTCTATCACACCTGCAGGCATGTTTCAGGTCACACACAAGTATCATTGATCAAGTGTTTTGTTTATTTTAATTCTATGGAAAGTTGTTGTATTGAGCTTGTTTGTAGCGTTTATTGACCTGAGAGCAGCATTTGATCTGATACCTAGGGAGAAGTTGTGGACGCGTTTAAAAGAATGCGTCTGCCAGTGAATGTACTAGTATGCCTATATAGTAATACTTATGCACCAGTAGGATGGGGTAGAAAGGGAGAGCTGACTGAGGGTATATACATCAATATGGAAGTCTGTCAAGGATGCGTCTTAGCTCCTACCTTAGTCACACTTTACATAAATGGGCTAAATGAAACATTGTGTGAGTGCAATGGCGATCCTCCAAAACTGCCTAATCAAAGAGTTCCGGCTTTACTCTTTGGTGATGACACCTTTTTGTTCTAAAAAAATCCAATGAGTCTACAGAACCTTATGAATGGATTCTCAGGCACAAGCAACGAGTATGGCTTAGAAATAAATCCCTCTAATAGACTAAATCTATGACCTTTCATCCCCATTTAGAGCAATGCTGTGTTTCGTTTTCAAAATGGCTTGCACTATTTCACGCATTCTGAAATGACGGTCTGCATGTGTTTGAGTGTGGGTCCCTCTGTGTGGCATTAGACATGCTGCAGCTCTTAGGGACCCTCTTTAGTACCATTTACTAGGGACTTACAGGGGTGCTCAAGTCCTTGTCAATTGGGTTACAATTAGACATTTACCTTGTATTAAGAGGAAGAGCACTGACACCGGGGGGCCTGGTTAGCAGGGACCATGTGCTCCTTCAGTCAAAAAGCATCAGTACTAAGGCAAAATGTGGGGGTGACCATGTCAAAAGGGACACTTTCCTACAGGCTGCAGTTGGGATATTGAGATCAGAATTATTGAATGGGCTGCTTGCTCAGCACTCAGATATTCACTATTTACATATTCTTTTTACATATTTTCTTTGTAAATTGTGATGTATGTGTATATTTGTGCTCTTATGTTTAACTGAGATTAGTGCCAAAAAAGACAGAAAGAAAGCGAGAAAGCAAGAAAGTAAGAAATAAGAAAAAGTTATTAAGCCAAGAACAGAAGATTTGTAGACAGGGGTTTCATAGTGATTCAGAGTGAAAACTAGCGAAATGTGCTAAGTTCGATGGCATCTGTCGCTGTAGATACACATGTTTTGCAATAGCTCGCCATCTGGTGTTGGGCCGGAGTGTTACAAGTTGTTTTTCTTCGAAGAAGTCTTTCGAGTCACGGGACCGAGTGACTCCTCCTTTTGTGTCCATTGCGCATGGGCGTCGACTCTATCCTCGATTGTTTTTTTTCCGCCATCGGGTTCGGACGTGTTCCTGTCGCTCTGAGTTTCGGAACGGAAAGATAGCTAAATTCGAAAGATTTTCGTCTGTATTGTTGCGTTCGGGATCGGCGTAGTTAGATTCAACACCGCATCGAAGATCGAAGAGCTCCGGTGCCCTTCGGGATAGTTTTTCGATCCCCCGTCGGGGCCTGGTCGGCCCGACCGCGTGCAGAAGAACGCCGATGGAACGGACCCCGTTCCGTTTCTGTCCCAAATGCCACAACAAATACCCCTATACAGACCAACACTTGGTCTGTAACCTGTGCCTGTCACCTGAGCACAGTGAAGACACCTGCGAGGCCTGTCGTGCGTTCCGGTCCCGAAAAACTCTCCGAGACCGTCGAGCCAGAAGACTTCAAATGGCGTCCGCGCCGACAGCCCACCGAGAGTTCGAGGAACAAGAAGAGGAAGGTACCTTCTCGATCCACGAATCGGACTCCGAGGAATTCGATGACCCACGAACCGTGAGTAAGACGTCGAAAACAACACATAAGAAGATTGACAAGGCCCAGGGGACGCCACTGCCACCAGGCCATGGCTCGACCCATAAATTCGGTGACTGACCGTCGGCACCGAAAAAGGCCCAAACAGTGCCGAGACAGTCCGACTCCGGTCGAGACACCGGTACGCAGCCTTCTCGGGACCGAGAAAGTGCTGGAGACAAGCATCGACACCGAGATAGCGGTGTAGACACGGCTCGACGCCGAGATAGCGGCACCGACGAAGATCGACGCTGAGAGGTTTCGGAACCGAAAAAGAGAAAAGTAAGCTCGGAGCCGAAAAAAGATGCAGACAGGGTTTCGGTGCCAAAACAACCTGCAACCGACCCAGTTTCAGGCTCTTATACAGAGGAGCATTCACTAACCTCCCAAATGCGAAAGCATAGGTTCGAGGAAGAGCTGCAATCTACCGATGTAGACCATACGCAAAAGCGTATCTTCATACAGGAGGGAACAGGGAAAATAAGCACCCTTCCCCCTATTAGAAGAAAAAGAAGACTGGAGTTCCAAACTGAACAAACACCACAAATAAAGGTGGTGAAAAAGGTTACTCCACCACCCTCTCCTCCGCCTGTAATTCACGTCTCACCAGCACAAACTCCATCACATTCCCCAGCTCACACCACCATGAGCCAGGGTGACCAGGATCAGGACGCATGGGACTTATACGACGCCCCAGTGTCAGATAACAGCCCGGAGGCATACCCTACGAAGCCATCTCCACCAGAGGACAGCACTGCGTATTCTCAAGTGGTGGCTAGAGCAGCACAATTTCACAATGTAAGCCTCCACTCAGAACAGGTTGAGGATGACTTTTTATTCAACACCCTCTCCTCCACCCACAGCTCCTACCAAAGCCTGCCTATGCTCCCTGGTATGCTCCGGCACGCAAAAGAAATTTTTAAGGAGCCGGTCAAAAGTAGGGCAATCACACCAAGAGTGGAAAAAAAGTATAAGGCGCCCCCTACAGACCCTGTTTTCATCACTGCACAGCTGCCACCAGATTCCGTCGTTGTAGGAGCAGCTAGGAAAAGGGCCAACTCCCACACATCTGGGGATGCACCACCCCCAGATAAGGAAAGCCGCAAGTTCGATGCAGCTGGAAAGAGAGTCGCAGCACAGGCTGCAAACCAGTGGCGCATCGCCAACTCTCAAGCACTACTTGCGCGCTACGACAGAGCCCATTGGGATGAGATGCAACACCTCATTGAACATCTACCCAAAGACCTACAAAAAAGGGCAAAGCAAGTGGTTGAGGAAGGTCAAAACATTTCAAACAACCAGATACGCTCCTCCATGGACGCAGCAGACACAGCTGCAAGGACAATTAATACATCTGTGACCATCAGAAGGCATGCATGGCTACGAACGTCTGGGTTTAAACCAGAGATACAGCAGGCAGTTCTCAATATGCCTTTCAATGAAAAAGAACTGTTCGGTCCAGAAGTGGACGCAGCGATAGAAAAACTTAAAAAGGACACGGACACTGCTAAAGCAATGGGCGCACTCTACTCCCCGCAGAGCAGAGGAAACTACGGCACCTTCCGCAAGACACCCTTTAGAGGGGGGTTTCGGGGTCAGGCCACACAAGCCAGCACCTCACAGGCAACACCGTCCAGTTACCAGGGACAGTACAGGGGAGGCTTTCGGGGCCAATACAGAGGAGGGCAATTCCCTAGGAATAGGGGAAAATTTCAAACCCTCAAAACCCCTGCAACTAAGCAGTGACTCACATGTCACTCATCCCCTCCACACAACACCAGTGGGGGGAAGAATAGGTCATTATTACAAAGCATGGCAGGAAATCACTACAGACACTTGGGTTCTAGCAATTATCCAACATGGTTATTGCATAGAATTTCTACAATTCCCTTCAAACATACCACCAAGAGCACAAAATTTATCACAACATCATTCCGAGCTCCTGGAGACAGAAGTTCAAGCACTATTGCAAAAGAATGCAATCGAATTAGTACCAAACACACAAATAAACACAGGAGTTTATTCACTGTACTTCTTAATACCAAAGAAGGACAAGACGCTAAGACCAATCCTAGACCTCAGGATAGTAAACACATACATCAAATCAGACCACTTTCACATGGTCACACTACAAGAAGTGCTACCATTGTTCAAACTACACGACTACATGACAACCTTAGACCTCAAAGACGCGTATTTCCATATACCAATACATCCATCGCACAGGAAATACCTAAGGTTTGTATTCAAAGGAATACATTACCAATTCAAAGTATTGCCTTTCGGTTTAACAACAGCACCAAGAGTCTTTACAAAATGTCTAGCAGTAGTCGCTGCACACATCAGAAGGCAGCAAATACATGTATTCCCGTATCTAGACGACTGGCTAATCAAGACCCATTCGTTAGCAAAGTGCTCACACCACACAAATCAAATCATACAAACCCTCTACAAACTGGGGTTCACCGTCAACTTCGCAAAATCAAACATCCTGCCGTGCAAAGTACAACAGTACCTAGGAGCCATAATAAACACAACAAAAGGAGTAGCCACTCCAAGTCCACAAAGAATTCAAAACTTCAACAACATCATACAACGCATGTATCCAACACAAAAGATACAAGCAAAGATGATATTACAACTCCTAGGCATGATGTCTTCATGCATAGCCATTGTCCCGAACGCAAGACTGCACATGAGGCCCTTACAACAGTGCCTAGCATCACAATGGTCACAAGCACAGGGTCACCTTCTAGATCTGGTGTTAATAGACCGCCAAACTTACCTCTCGCCTCTATGGTGGGACAATATAAATTTAAACAAAGGGCGGCCTTTCCAAGACCCAGTGCCACAATACGTAATAACAACAGATGCTTCCATGACAGGGTGGGGAGCACACCTCGATCAACACAGCATACAAGGACAATGGAACGTACATCAAACAAAACTGCATATAAATCACCTAGAACTGCTAGCAGTGTTTCAAGCACTAAAGGCTTTCCAACCAATAATAGTTCACAAATACATTCTCGTCAAAACAGACAACATGACAACAATGTATTATCTAAACAAGCAAGGGGGGACACACTCAACGCAGTTGAGCCGGTTGGCACAAAGAATATGGCATTGGGCAATTCACAACCAAATTCGCCTAATAGCACAGTTTATCCCAGGGATTCAGAATCAACTCGCAGACAATCTCTCTCGAGATCACCAACAGGTCCACGAATGGGAAATTCACCCCCAAACTCTGAACGCTTACTTCAAGCTCTGGGGAACACCTCAGATAGACTTGTTTGCGACAAAAGAGAACGCAAAATGCCAAAACTTCGCATCCAGATACCCACACAGGCAGTCCCAGGGCAATGCCCTATGGATGAACTGGTCAGGGATATTTGCCTACGCTTTTCCTCCTCTCCCTCTCCTTCCTTATCTGGTAAACAAACTCAGTCAAAACAAACTCAAACTCATATTAATAGCACCAACTTGGGCAAGGCAACCCTGGTACACAACGCTGCTAGACCTATCAGTAGTACCACACATCAAACTGCCCAACAGACCGGATCTGTTAACACAACACAACCAACAGATCAGGCACCCCGATCCAGCATCGCTGAATCTAGCAATCTGGCTCCTGAAATCCTAGAATTCGGACACTTACAACTTACACAAGAGTGTATGGAAGTCATAAAGCAAGCCAGAAGGCCATCCACCAGGCACAGCTATGCAAGTAAATGGAAGAGGTTTGTTTGCTACTGCCATATTAATCAAATCCAACCATTACACGCAACTCCAAAAGATGTAGTGGGTTACTTGCTTCACTTACAAAAATCTAACCTAGCTTTCTCTTCCATTAAAATACACCTTGCAGCAATATCTGCATACCTGCAGACTACCTATTCAACTTCCCTATATAGGATACCAGTCATTAAAGCATTCATGGAGGGCCTTAAAAGAATTATTCCACCAAGAACACCACCTGTTCCTTCATGGAACCTAAATGTTGTCCTAACTAGACTTATGGGTCCACCTTTTGAACCCATGCACTCCTGCGAAATACAGTTCCTAACCTGGAAGGTTGCATTCCTCATCACCATTACTTCCCTAAGAAGAGTAAGCGAGATTCAGGCGTTTACAATACAAGAACCTTTTATACAACTACACAAGAATAAGGTCGTCCTAAGGACTAATCCTAAATTTTTACCAAAGGTTATTTCACCGTTCCATCTAAATCAAACAGTGGAACTTCCAGTGTTCTTCCCACAGCCAGATTCCGTAGCTGAGAGGGCACTACATACATTAGATGTCAAAAGAGCATTAATGTATTACATTGACAGAACTAAAAACATCAGAAAGACTAAACAACTATTTATTGCATTCCAAAGACCTCATGCAGGAAACCCAATATCAAAACAAGGTATAGCCAGATGGATAGTTAAATGCATCCAAATCTGCTACCTTAAAGCTAAACGACAGCTGCCCATTACACCAAGGGCACACTCAACCGGAAAGAAAGGTGCTACCATGGCCTTTCTAGGAAACATCCCAATGCAAGAAATATGTAAGGCAGCCACATGGTCTACGCCTCACACATTCACCAAGCACTACTGTGTAGACGTGTTATCCGCACAACAAGCCACAGTAGGGCAAGCCGTATTAAGAACATTGTTTCAGACTACTTCCACTCCTACAGGCTGAGCCACCGCTTTTGGGGAGATAACTGCTTACTAGTCTATGCAAAACATGCGTATCTACAGCGACAGATGCCATCGAACTGAAAATGTCACTTACCCAGTGTACATCTGTTCGTGGCATCAGTCGCTGTAGATTCGCATGTGCCCACCCGCCTCCCCGGGAGCCTGTAGCAGTTCCGAAGTTACCTTCAACTATTTGTATATATATCATTTCAACCTTATATAGGTACATACTTAGTCACTCCATTGCATGGGCATTATTACTACAATACAACTCCTACCTCACCCTCTGCGGGGAAAAACAATCAATGATAGAGTCGACGCCCATGCGCAATGGACACAAAAGGAGGAGTCACTCGGTCCCGTGACTCGAAAGACTTCTTTGAAGAAAAACAACTTGTAACACTCCGGCCCAACACCAGATGGCGAGCTATTGCAAAACATGCGAATCTACAGCGACTGATGCCACGAACAGATGTACACTGGGTAAGTGACATTTTCATTATATTATGCAGATAGCAAACAGTTACATGTGAAACTGCTTTGATAAGACTAAAGGAAATGCTGGCAGAACTAAGATTCAGCTAGCAAAATGATGCTGATAAAAATGTGGTGTTCTCTAGTTCTTGAGTTTGAATCTGTTTTGTGCAGATTGAGCTTTTCATTATTCTGAGATGGTTATATCCATTATAATAAATTGTGTAATATCACCATATGCAGAACTGTACAGTTTCTTTTGCTGCCTGGGCCTTCTTGCACAAATGTCTTAATTTTTTTCTGTATTGTTCAAGAGCGAGCACTGTAAATGCCATTGCACCAGGCAATCATTTGACACAGTAAGGCATTTGGGTTTCCTAATGCTTAACTGCCTCACTTGGTTCCAGTCACAATTCTCCTGTTAATCTGCCTTGTGATGGTAAATTAAACCTACATGCTGCCCAGAAAAAAAGACTCTTATGAATGATAGTTTAGGAATAAGATAGGAAGCCAAAGAGGACTGCTTCTGCTACAATAATTGTATTTTCCTGATAGAGACATATACCTGCAGATTAGTTATTTTTAGAATATTCCCTAGGCCTCAGACTGTATCTTAAAACTTATCCGAAGTACCTCTACATGCTGGAAGGTGGCACCATGACACTGTTCCACTCTGAAAATGACATGTGTGCTTTTATACTAGTCACTCCCGCATGGTGATGTCAGTTCCTTTCTTTCCGCCCCACTAGACGTAGATCTGGATCTCCCCCTCATCTCTCAAAGACCCCTACCTCAATATTTTCAAAAATGTCTTCAGTGTGCAAGGGATGTCACCCCCTAAGACAACAGGTTTTAGGCCCTGCAGGGACTGTCCAAACCTGAGGCGACATCAATGAACCCAAGTGCTATCAGGAAATGCGAGTTAATACATTAGGTCTCCAAGCATAAGAAGACTCCACATCATGACTGTTCCAAGTCACGCTCCATGTCCAAGGTTCAATCTTGGTCCAGTTCCAAGAGACAGCAGAGCTGCTCTGGAGGTGTGTCTACGTTGTGTTCCAAGTCCTCAGAAACAAAATATATCAACTCGTAATTCCACTTCTTCACGCCACTTCCATTCATTTGAACAAGCATGGTCTCAATGCCTCCCTTCCATACTTCAGAGTTGATCCTACACCTGGTTCAGGCACAACCTGAGAGTCTAGGGCCTTCATCCACATCATGTCAGATCGAAGAGTTGTGCACACCCATGCTCTGGCTCTTTGGATCCGTGGTACCTCCTTCTGGCGTGCCTTTGGGCCCCATGGAGAACTTCCATCTGGGATACCTCTGGCAGGTTCACCCTTGTGGCCCGTTGTATCCTCCTAGTCTATCCAACGATTCTTCTGGCACCACGACATATGCCATACCCAGGCAAATCAACAGTGATAATGATGGGACATCCCTATTGTTGTCTTCGATGCCAAATCAACGGCAGCCTGACCTCAACTGACATCACACCTGAATCCTCCTGAGGCTCTACTTCCGCTACTTAAATTACCACAAGGTCGACAACACTCTTCATTCCCTTATGGGACTGATTCAGATAATGACTGCCTCCCGGGTGATGAGTTTGCTCAGCCCTACTAGGATGGCAGATGGTACAAGGACTTTCTGATAGAGGCTTCTAGTCACAAATTCCTTACCTCTTGAATATTCCAGAAGGCGTCAAAACTGGATCCATAAACTTTTCCATAGTACCTCTGCTCAATGGAAGGTGGCACTATGTGGCTCTGTATTGACAACGTTCCACTCTGGAAATGACGCGCACAAGAATTTGAAGCTAAGTTTCTCACCTTCGCGCCATTCCTACTCCCCGAATGAAGCACATAGGCGGCAACAACCATTTCACCCCCACTTTGGAATTCTGCCGACTTCGGAATCATTTCTGAAGCTGGTTCTGGCACAACCTGAGTTTTCTGGGCCTTCAGCTATGCCCCGGCAGATTAATGAGTTCCTTGCAGCAATGCTACGGCTCTTCAGATCTCTACTGACTCCATTTGGCATGCCTTCAGGCCCCACAGCTCCAAGAGGCTTTCCACCTGGACTACTGCCAGTGAGTTTGCCCTAGGTGCCAGTTTGCCCATCTAAGCCACTTCTGCCCTTGGCTCCTGTTTTGATGCAGGCCTTGGTGCCCAAAACCACACCAGGCCTGGGTATGTAGGCGCTGATGCTGACCTCACCATCTAAAGAGGTGGACCTCATTGTCCTCTCCGGGCCAAAGTGATGCTGGTTGAACTTCGACCTATGTCCCACCTAAATCCGCCAGACGTCTGTTTCTGCACTCGCATTACCTCAAGTCAGGCAATGTTTTTTGTTGCATTCCCATTTTAGGACCGACTATGGTAACAACTGTGACCAGGATGATGAGTACACATAGTCCTATGCCAAGGACATTTGGTTTGAGTATTGCAGGAGGCTAGTGGGTTAAATACCTACCCAGAGACAGCCCATTTCTCAACTCCTGGCACAGCCACAGAAGAATCTACCTCCTTCTTCATGGTTATACGTAGGGCAGTTGATATTCTTGACCTCTAGCTCAGCACCATGGACGTGAAAACAAATGTATTGACTGAAGTCCTCCAACCTTGCCAGACTGCTTCTGAGCCCCTTGTACCTTTGAATGAGGCCCTGACAGATACTGTTCTACGGGCTTGGACAAAGCCTTTTTCTAGCCTCCCAATTAACAGGCATTTCATCAGGTGTTATGGTCCTACACTGGGTGACCCGGCCTTTTTGTCCCTTCTCCAGAGAGCCTTGTGGTGCCTCCACCAGTTGGAGCAATCCCAACAATCTTCCTACCTCTCCTCCAGACATGGAATCAAAGCGAGCGGAGACATTTTAAAAAGCACCTCTTCTCTTCAGCCAGTTGGCCCTGGGACCAATCAGCACCTACTGTTTGTTGGGCTGTTACACACATGCCCTCTGGGACTTCGTGACACAAGTCCTCCGGGGTGTACCAGTCCTTTGTCCTTCTCTTTCGAAGCCGAATCAATATGGTTGTGATGCAGCCAAGTACACAATTGGTTGTGGCCTGTACACCACTGACTCCATTAGGTGAGCTAAAGCATCAGTGTTGTCATTCATTGCCATTCATGTCTAAGATTGACTGGGATCTCAGGCGAAGAACTGTCCTTTCTGACCTGTTTGGGGACAAGGCTGACTCTGCCCTTGATTGAGAATAGCGCTTCTGCTCATTCTCTGGGCCTCTCTGCTAAGCCTCACCAGCTGCACCAATTGCTTTTGTGGCTCTGGCCAAGACGTCCCTTACTCACAGCCTAGCCACACCCCACCCCACCAGGTAACCCAGCTGTTTCGTGGGAAAGGATGAAGTGCCCCCTGCAGCCAAGATCAGTGTGCCTCTCAGTCTACTGCCTCACAAATTAGCATCACCCTTTGAGCCCCACCTGCTAAACCTCCTTAGTATGCCCTTAGTGGTTCTGCCTCCCTGCATGTGATATTTATTCCTGCTATTTTCTGGTGCCCAAGAAAGATGGAGGGCTTCGGTCGATTTTATGCTTTCACCATCTCAGTACTTTCTTCAGGAGGAAAAATTCCAAATGCTCTCCCTGGCTCAGGTCTTGTCAGCCCCAGATCCTGGAGACTGGATGGTGGTGTTAAACCTGCAGGGCGCCTATTTCCACATGCCCGTCCTGCCGGCTCATCAGCGCTGTCTGTGGGTGCCAGTCTTCCCCTTCCTTTATGACTGGCTGTTAAAGAGTGGCGCGCCCCAGGCAGTAGTCTGCCATTTCCTTACTACAGCGAAACTCCAGTCATCTTTAGGGTTCACTTTCAACGTGCCAAAGTCACACCAGACTTCTCAAATGCTCCCCATCATCTGAGCCATTCTGGACATGGTTTGAGTCCAGGACATTCAGGCTATGATCCTGATCTTACAGTCTTTGTCCTGGATTTCAGTGAGGTCAGCTCTGAGGCTACTGGGACTGATGGCTTCCTGCATCCTGCTGGTTGAGCATGCCGGGTGGCCTATGCAGGCTATGCAGTGTGATCGAAAGTCCCAGTGAACACAACATCAAGGGGACCTTGGTGTTGAAAAACTTCCTTCGATACTTCAAGGGGAGGCTCGTACAGTTGCTCAGAGACAACTCCACTGCCATGTGGTACCACACCAAATAAACCAAGGTGGGGTCATGAGCCCTGTGCACAGAGGCCCTGCGGTAGACTATCTCAGCTGAGTGTGCATAGCAGATCAGGAATTGCAGTTACAGCCAGAGGTGGCACAAGGCCCTCTTCTACGAATGGGGAGCGCCTTGGCCTGAGCTATTTGGCTCAGCTAGGAATACAAAATATCAGCACTTCTTCACTTTGGAGTTTCTGAGGCTCAAATGGAACTCAAGGCACCTCTGTGCCTTTCTGCCAAAACTACTCCTGCCCCTAGTTCTCAAGAAGATCAGAAATGGTATGATCCAAGTCAATCCATTGGCTCCAGATTGCACAAGGAGAGCATGATATCCAGAACTCCTTGGCTTGAGCACATGTTTTCTGTTCAGACTGCCCCTGTAGGGAGACTTGCTGTCACAGCAACAGGACAGGGTTCTGCAGCTGGTCCTTCTCAGTCGCCACATTCATGGTTGGAGATTTAGTGGCAACAGCTGAACACCTTCAACCTGTTTCTAGAGGTACCTGTTGTCATCTTTGCAGCCAGGCGCCCCTCAACTAAAACTGCAGGCACCTATTGTTGGGATAGATTTGCGGCCTGATGCAGCACATGGCAGATTGACCTCCTTCAGGCCAAGTTATCTGACATACTATTATTTATTCTTTCCTTTGTCCAGAAAGCCTTTACCTTGGGCACAGTTAAGGGTTATCTTTCGGCCTACTTATGGTTGCCAGATTAGCCCTGTTGTGATGCAGTTTTTAAAAAGGCTACAGCAAATGTATCGCCCTTCTCTCTTTGGCATGCTCCGATAGGACCTTTATCTGGTCCTGACTTATCTGATGTTCACTCTGTTTGAGCCGCTTCACAGCTGTGCTTTGCAGTTCCTTACCATCAAGACCTTGTTCCTCATCACTATCACCTCAACTCAGTGTGTGAGTGAGCTGAAATCTCTTTGTGTCAATCCACCATACACTTCCTTCTTCCCAGACAAACTGGTTCTCAGGCTTGGGCAGCCTCCCTGCCGAACGTTGTGAAGCCCTTCCACGTCAATCAAACCATCACCCAACTGATGATTTATGCTCCACATTTCCCCTTTAAGGAGAGGGGAGATTACATTGCTTGGATCCCAAGAGAGTAATTAGCTTCTACATAATTCATACCGAAGACCACCTGGTGTACAATCAGCTATTTGTGGTGTTCTGTGGAGTGAATAAATGCAAGGCAGTGTAGAAGAGAACCATGTCCCGTTTGATCATGCTCTGCCTTAAGATCTGCTATGCACTGGCCAAAAAGCAGCCTCCAGAAAGACTGTGTGCTCATTCCACCAGGGTCAAAACTGCTACAACTGCGTTGGCAAAAGGAGTCCCTCTCCTGGACATTTGCCAGATGGCTACATCGGTATCCCTCTACACGTCACAAGGCAGTGTTGCCTAGAGAGTTAGGTTCACTGAGAGGGGCATTGTGCCCGCTTGTTCCTGCAGGACTTCCGGATTTGAGTCCATTCACAGACCCACCTCCAAATAAGATTTGCTTTGGTATCTAATCAAAAGGTGAGGAATCTATGGCTAGTAGTTTCTGTCAGAAGAACAAGTTACTTACCTTTGTTAAAGCTTTTTCTGGTAGTGACTCTATCCCAGTTTCCTCACCAACACTACTCTCCGTCCAGTTCTGTGAATGTTCTCTTTCCATTTATAAGATACTAAGTCTATGCATGTGCACACTACCAGTTTGCTTTTGAGGCTCTGAGTCTGGGGGCTTGAACATTTTTAAAGCAACTGACGGCAGTGTACAATAGAGTCAACAGCTTATCCTTTAAGGGTCCCAGCAGCTCAGAGGCAACTCTGTGCATCATCGGGTCTTGGTCCCAGGTGCTGCATGGCAGCAGGGGTAGCAGCTTGAATACTTTGGGCTACCAACCTGTCCCAGCAGACTTCTTCAGCTATTGTGTCCCTGTGCTGTGAACAGAAGGCTAGTTGGCTGGCCCCTGGAATCTCTAGGCTTCGCTGGGCTCTGGAGTTAACTTCTCCTAGGGAAGGACACAGCGGGCACAGTCCCCCTCTTTGCTAGCCAGAAATTGCAGTCTTTAACTGTGCAGGTTACTGCTGGTCCCTCAGTGCAGCAGGGCAGTCCTTCTTCTATTCTCCATCCAGGTCCATTGAGATCTGAAATTGGGGTGCCAGGGGTGTCCTCTTTATGCTCGGACAATGCCTCAGGGCAGGATGCAGTAGATAGCCAATGAACAACCAGGTTCCCTCCCTCCTGGTGACTACTTCCTGTGGAGTGTGGCATCTGGATATCCCAGAATGCACTATTCTGCCCACTCCCAAGATGGTGAGACCCTTCTTTTGTTGACTGTAGTTCACTAGCCCAACCCTGAGGTGTGGCTCCTCAGAGCTACACAACCCTGGGGAAACTGGTTTGGCAACTAGTTTTCCCTCTCTGCTCCCCATGCCAGTCTGTCTGCTTACACAGTGGAGCTGCCTTCCACCCTACTGTGACCCATTTTCCCTCCAAAGGTGGCTTCCCTTTTGAAGCCTGCCTTTTGTGGCCAACACCCTTGTGGCTTCCTGCAGGAAGGAGTTAATACATCCCTGGCCTGCAATCCCTCATTGTTTCCCTTCCTCAGAGTCATTGGCATGTCTCCCCAGGAGGACAGAAAGCTGTCTCATGGAACAGGCTTGCTGTGTGCTTGGGAAGGCACAGGAGTTTTAAAGGCAGAAAAGTGACAGCTTTTTAAAACTGCACACGGAAACAAGTTACATATATTTCGACCTGAGATTCAAGTCAGACTTAATGTAATGAGTTGTTTAATACCTTGGAGTGTCCAGTTAGGTCACACTGTTCATGAGTTAGCATGACTTAGGGGGTCAGCATGTAATACTGCTCTTGCCAACTGGGAGTCCAAGCCTTTCTGCAGTGAAAATGGCAGTTTTGCATTTTTACTGTCGGAACCTGTAAACTAGATGTCCTGCCAGTGTCATATGTTCCACCCTGCCTTAGGACTTGGTAAGCCTGCCAGAGGGGTGACTTACACAGATGCACAGGGGAAGTGGAGGCTTTGCCACTACTTTTAGTAGAAAAGTCGGACCAGCAGTACACAACTGTTCTACCAGTTCTCTGTGGCAGACTAGGAGACTCGTTTTATTTGGGAGACCTCCATGGTGGCACAACCAGTGTTGCAATCCCTGAGGTATCCCTCTAACATACATGCTCTTTGTACCTTTACTAGGGACTTACAAGTAAGTTATCCATTTCCATTGGGGTACAGCCAATTTGACATAAACTTTAGAGTCAGAGCACTGGCACTTGTACTGAGGTCTGGCTAGCAGGCCTCAGTGAATTCTCAGATTTGAGAAACCAACAGCATAGGTCCAAAAACCTTGGGGTGACCACCCAAAAAGATACATCTTACACATGGACTCTCATGGAGTGCTTATGCGAAAAGAAGAAATTCCATAAAAGTATGTAGAAGGATAGAAGCCATCCAGTCAGAAAGATGTTAAAGAGCCTATGTTCCTGGGGAGGGACAAACACAAGATTGACAAGCTGGGACAAGGAAGGCCATCAAATAAGCAAGCCAAAAGAGTGTGGCAATAAAGCCAACCCATGGTAGCCACTGTGGGCTATAAGCCCCTCTATGGTCTTCGTAATCCTAGAGTAGGACTTTTAGAAACAGACAGCTGTGTTGTCTAGTATCCTCTATTTAAGAAGAGACTATCCTGTTCTATGAGCATCACTCTTAACCTGCTGGTAAATGAACTTAATATATCTTTGGAATCTTTCAATGTTACAGTCTTGTAATTCCAAAGATCGTAAAACCTGTTTCCTTCACAGTCTGTTTTTACCAGTTGCAATGTTATTTCTAGATGTTCATGTGCATTCTGAAACAGAAAGATGTTTATTTTTGCATCCTTTTGTAATTTTTTTCAGCAAGCTCCAGGCTTTTCTTCTGCAGCACCAGACATTTCTGGAGAAATGTGAAGCCTGGATGGAGCTGCTTGTTCAGACTGAGCAGAAGCTGGCTGTGGAAATCTCTGGAAACTATCAAAGCCTTCTGGAACAGCAGCGGGCGCATGAGGTAATATACTGCTGTGAAGACTGCACTCGAGCACTTGAAGTGAGAGGGAGGAATTTACATGGAGTAATTAGTGTTGTTCTAACTGGGCCACTTGGAGAACGCCAAATGCCATTTTTAGTATTTCTAGGCCTACAGGAACAGGTGCACTTTTCAGAGCACATATGAACTTAATGTAGGACGTTCCTGTCGGAGGGTAGGTGGGGTTAGAATTTTAGCAATGTAGGTAGCAGGGTCAGAAAGAGAAGCCTTGATATCCGATCAGCCGGTAAGGTTTGAATAATTTGGCAACTTAGTCATGCTTTGAAGACAGCCCAGTCCTTGATGGGGATCCGGTGCAGAGAATCTTGCTTGCTTCTATAATGTATTTGGAGTGCTGAAGGCTATTGACCAGTCATGTAGCAAAGTTTTGGATATTATGGGGGTTTGATAGATTTTTCGCAAGGCCATTCAGTTGAAAATTATTACAGTGGCCAAAACTGATCATTGAGACATGCAGCAGGAAGAAGTCACTTTTAGCACACATTTAACTCAGATTCGAAAGAGTGGTTAGTTTAAAAGTTGACACGGAGGTTGTGGATCTTTTGAGCAGTTTTGAATTGAGTGCCCATTAACTATAACGGACTGAACTGAAAGAGTGAGGGGTACACAAGACTGGAAACAAGGATCTCAGTATTTCCAGGGTTAAAACACAGACACTTTGCCGCATCCAACAGAGGATTTCCAGAAGGCATATTAATGATTTTATGGCAAACTCTATCACCCTTATCATTTGGTTCATTTGCGTGTAATCTGTATATCACTGTTAACAGAAGCATGATCTCATAATATGTTTAAAATAAAAGATCTGCATTTCTAATATGGAATGAAAGCATAACTTGTAAAAGTAATTGCTGGTTTTTAATATCACGTCTAAATATCTTAATTGCCTATGTAATCACATTATAATATATGTGTGTGTTTTTCTGCATGCAGGCACAGGTTCTATGAAAAGAAGGGCCCAAATACATATTTTCATGTGTTCATATTTCTCACTGAAACAACAAATTCATTAATTTTGGGGCAAGTCCCCGAATGAAATAATACTTTCATGACACTCTTATCATAAACCCAGGTTTTACATGTTAACATTTCCATAAAGTGTATTTAAATGTCTTGCTTGTTTACTAACAGCATGGGCAAATAGCAAGAACAGTTCATTTCTGAGTTAAGCATCATAATACCTGATGTTTTTGTCCTAGGTTCCTAGCATCGAAAAAACATTTTTAATCAAGTTGTTCAATTTTCCTCTCCCATGGATTACTCCTTGGTATAGAAACTGTGAACAATTCTGATTTGATAGACCCTGGGATTAGACGTGACAGTATCTCTGACTCCAATCCGTACAAAATGGAAAACATTTGTGGCTCTATTGCCCTCTCTGAAGCTGATCTGCTGATACACGATAATAGCCATGCAACAGAATGACCTCACTTGAAGCCTGTGCCTCCAAGCCCTGAGGCCTTCTGCCTCCTCAAATCTGCAGTGTGGGGAGAGGGGAAAGCACTGTAAAACACTAATATTGAGCAGTATGTGTCATAAAAGTTTGAAAATGACAAATAATTAATGAAGAAAACTGCACATTTAATAAGGGTGTGTCTGCGTGTCATGAAAATCATGAACATTTTAAAGAAATAGCATTGTTCATAGCACGTGTGGCTGTAGATGCACTTGCTGCTTATACCTCTGCCGTCTAGTGTTGTGATTGGATGTTTGCATGTGGTTTTCCTTTGAAGAAGTCTTTCAAGTCACAACATAATTTGTGACTCCTCCCTTAGTGGACAATTCATATTGGCACTGACTCCATATTAAATTGTTTTTTTCTACCATTGGGTTAGGACATTCACTGAGAAGGCTCCTCTCAGTTTGTTCTGTTTCATGCACTTTTTTGGGGGGCCCACATGTTTGGATTCCAACAACGATGCATCAGAAGATGGTCTGTGCCTCAACAATTTTCTGTTGCACTACTTATTGGCACAGTTTCGGAGGACTGACTTTTTACTCTCAATGCCAAGAATGCCGAGGTCCTCCCTGCACTCTTTGGGGACTGCTTGTCCTCCACTAAATTTCAACACCTTGCAATGCAGACCAAAAGGGACATCCTTCCAACATTACAAATTGGTGCAACTCTAAATACCTGTGGTTGTTCCATCACATTGTCTGCAATTTGTGTCTCCTGACCACGATGACACCTGCAAGTTTGCCAGTGTTCCATTCAAAACACACCCTACTGAGGGTAAAAGCATTGGGTACACCATAAGAAACACCAACAGGCTTTCTCTGACACTCTGGATGTCTTTGGAGAGCAAGATCCCTTTGGCACCGAAAAGGGCAAAGAGTCAGACAATCTGGACTTTTTGTAGCCTAGGTTACACCCACCCCAAGAAATACTCTGCAAGCGTAGTGTAGCACAAGGAAAAGGATGGTGCCGAGCTGATGTCAAAGACCTTAGACCTTCAAACGAAGGCCACTGCTAGGGTCTTGAGTATGCCACTTGGTTCTGACACCCACATGCACAATACGGGATTTCATAAAAGATCCCATACCGAGGTAGAGCACTGTACCCACAGGAGTTGGGCCTATGGTTCAGAGCGCAAACACAAAACACTGTCACCTCCAGGTCCTTCGCCGTCTTTGGTCAGCACCAAAACAAGGCTTCTGAGCTGACAAAGGCTCCACACACACACTGCCTGTCAAGCCCTACCCAATCCAAGCCAGTCATCCATGCTCACAACCCAACCCAGCACCGAAGCTACCACAGAAGTGGGTGCTGAAGATCCAGCCTAATTATCATCAACTACTGAATCTGTCCTGTTACTGGCAAGATCTTGGCTAAGATTCTCCTGCAGAAGCCATCAGATACTCTGCCTCGCAAGGGAGGGTTCACCTTCGGAGGAGAACCATCCTCGGAGGCCCCGTCTGAGCAGCACCAAAGAAACACAGGGGTAGGGTTACAAGTCCTTTTGTATATATTTTACCGCCACCTCCTCCTCTGTTTCCTCCACCTCTTCCACCAGATCCATATCTTACATCAGAACATGTATGTACACCACTTCCTGTGCCTTTACTAGTGTGTCTTCAGGTGTCCCCACACACCTATTTAGACCAAAGCAGTCCATATGTTTCAGTGGACCCATACACCCATACCTTAGACCCAGAACCTACTGATGACCTCTAAAACAATTTTGGTGTTGACCTGCCCACCAGGTGAGCCTGACTTAGATCACCACTTGCTTAGGGCATCCCCACCAGATGACATCGTGGCCTATTATGAGGTCATAGAGGGGGACTGCACTGTACCATAAGGCAGGAATGAATTTCATTCAGAAGGAAGAGGACTTCCTTGTGGAGACTCTGTCAAAGTCTAAACATTTCGTGCAAATTTTACTTTTTCTTAAGGGCATACTTAATCTGCCCCAAAGAACTGCAGGGACCCTCTAGTCAAATCTAGTATAGTGACACCTAGGATTGAGAAGAAGTACAAATCCTCCCATACGACCCTATCTACATAAAAATCCAGGTCCCTCAGGACTCCTTGGTAGTTTATACTGCCCTCAAGAAGGCCTGCTCCCAAGCCACAGGCCATCTATCGCTGCTCAACAAGGAAAACAGGAAAATCGATGCAGTGGGCAAAAGAATTATAGTTGTACGGACAACTGTGCACTGGTGTATAGCCAACTCTATAGAACTCCTTTCCCATTATTTAGGATCCCAGTGGGAGCAAATGCAGTAGCAGGTAAAACACTTTACAGAGGCATATAGAAAGATGGGTGAGGAGATGGTGTCTGAGGGCAAGACTATCTAGAACGCCAGCATACATTGTGAATCTGACACTCCAGACACAGCCTCTAGAGGGATCAACATAAGCGTCCTCCTCAGACGCCAGGCTTAGCTTTGTGTCTCCGGGTTCAAACCTGATGTCCAGTAGCATCTCCTCAACCTCCTGTTCGACAAGGAGCATCTTTTCAGCACCTTGGTTGACAGTATGCTGAGAAAATAAAGAAGGAACCAGATATTTCAAAGTCTGTGGGTGCCTTCAAACTCATACGCCAAGAGGCTCTTTTTGCAAGCAACAACTAAAAGAAGAGGCCTAGGCAACATCACCGGACCTTAATAGACACAACAACAACCCTTCCACCAGCAGGCTGGCAGAGGTTACACCAAGGGTTCATACTGGAATAACAACAGAAGCTCATGCAGAGGTGGCCCAGGTAACAGTGACTTGCCCCACCTCCCATCAAATCACACGTCACCTTTGAGATGGAAATACAGTTTTTTCTTTCTCACTAGGAAGAAACAACATTTGACCAGTGTGTTTTAGAGGTGGTTCAACACAGCTACTGTGTAGAACCGCATCTTAACAAATATATTCTGTCGGAGAATTTCCATTTAACTGCTCTGCAGACCTTCATTCTATTGCTCCAACACTGCGATTACATGACAGCTGTTGACCTCTGGGATGCCTATTTCCAAATACCTATTCACCCTACTCGTTGCTGGTACCTTTGCTTTGTTTTAAGTGGACATTACTGTGAGTTCAAAGCACTTTCTTTTGGGGACACCATGACTCAAAGGGTGTTCACAAAGTATCTTAGCACTGGTATCCACACACCGGTGAAGTGAGAACACTCATGTCTTCCCCTTCCTCACTGATTGGCTGATCCGTTGTGGATGCAGGTATCAATACCTAACCCACAATCAAGCAGTAACTTCCATGTTCCACAACCTTAACCCACAATCAAGCAGTGACTTACCTGCTCCAGAACCTGAGGTTCATCATAAATGCCACCAAGTCCCACTTGGAACCCCTTCGGATGCAGCCTTTCCTGGAATCTGTACTGAACATAGTACCAGGGAAAGCCTACGCCAACCAACAAAACGTTTTGACATTTCAGCAGCTGCTGCCTCTTTTTGAGCCCATTCGTCAGTTCACAGTCAGAACAGTGATGCACCTTTTAGGAATGATGGCCTTGCGCATTGCTCTTGCACCCGACCCCAGGCTCCACATGCCTCCCCTACAAGAGCCACAGGCACATGGTCACAAGGATGATCTAGTAGGTGAAGGCCAACTTACATCAATCCCTAGATTGATGAAACAGCAACCGTCTGTTGCAAGGTAGGCTTTTCTTAGACCCCATTCCACAAATGAACATTACAATGGATTTACTTCTCACAGGCTGGGGTGTGCATCTCAGTGACATGACAATACAGGGGTTGTGGCCCCTTCAGTACCATTATGGGAAAATCAACTACCTGTAACTGATAGACATATACCTAATCCTCAAAGCCTTTCCCAAGGTCATTCAAGGGAAGATAATCCCCCATCAAGATGGACATGAATGCCATTTATTACCTACATAAATAGTGTAGCATACACTCTCCCCAGCGCTCAGTACTTGTGCAGGGGATGTGACACTGTGCAATTCACCACCGCATACACCTGCTAGTGAAACATCTTCCAGGGCAGACAGCACAACTTTGCAGACCTGTTTAGCAGGACATATCCAACCCTTCCTTGAGTGGGAACTCCACCCACAAGTCATTCAAAGGTAATTCTGATGTTGGCATCACCCAAATCAACCTGTTTGCCGTCCCAGAGAATACGAAATTTCTAAATTTCACATCTAGGTGGCCATACACACAGTTCATGCACACTGCACCATGGGTGAGTTAGTCAGGGGTATTTTCCTATGCATTTCCTTTTGTCCCACTCCTCCTATACGTGGTGAATTATGAGGATGATGAGACAGACAATAGCTGACACTCATTATGTTGGCCCCCACCTGTTCATAGCCTTCTCATGCAGAGATGAGGCCTGATTAGCACCCAGATCCCATACAGCTTAACCTGCCTTTCTGGCACCTGAGGTCTTGTAGTTTGGCTATCCGAACCTCTGACAGTAATGCATGACCTTTCTGCTGGAAGCTATTTAAAAACACCACAGGGGCATTCTACTCTGCAAAGTGGAAATGGGTTGCCCACTACTGCATCTTCAAACATCCGGACACCTTAACTAACACCCAGAGTATTCTTTGTTACATGTTTCGTCTGCATAAGTCAGGCCTCACCTACATTTCAGTACGTGTACACCTAGCTGTCATTGCAGCCTATATGCTAAACAGGAAGCATTCATCCTTATTTAGGATTCGAGTAATCAAGGCTTTCATGGATAGTTTCAAGAGGGTCATACCTCTGAGATTGCCTTTGACCCCCGCTTAGACCTTTCATATGCCACTCACAAGGGTCATGGCGACAACCCTTTGAACTTTTCCACTAATGCTCCCTCCAGTTCCTTTCCTAGAAGTTGGCTTTCCTTGTGGCCATTACTTACCTCCAAGTCATTATTGACATGCGGCACTTGCCCTGCAAAAAAACTTTCATTCAAAGTTCACAAGGATACGGTTGACCTCAGAACCATCTCTATGTTCTTCCCAAAGGTGGTATCAGCCTTCCACTTTAATCAGACCATCAAGCTCATTTTCTTTTTTCCACAGCCAGATTTGTAGCTCTTTATAGACTTTGTGAAGCCTCACACAGGTCACCCTATTGCTAAAGCAGTTATAGCAAAATGGATAGCCAAGAGCTTCCAGACCTGCCACCACAAAGCTGAGAGAGTCCCATTGTGCCGCCCGGGGCTTGCTCCATCCGTACAAATGGGACTACCATGGCTTTTTTAGGGACCATTCTGCTAGCTGACATCTGCAAAGTGGTCAGCTGGTCAACCGCTCACATGTTAGCCAAGCACTACAGTGTGGATAACCTGGGCCGCCAACAGGCTATGATTAGCCAATCTTAAGAACTCTGGTTTCAGAGATCTGCATCTTCCACGCTAGCCGCTGCTTATGAAGGGTAGTGCTTTACATTGTATTCAGAGCATGTTTATCTACAGCCACACAGGTTACAAACTGAACATTTTACTTATAGTTTAAGTACCTGTTCATAGGACCTGATTTAGATGTTGGCGTCGGAAATACTCCATCACGTATGTGATGGATATCCTGTCTGCTGTATTATGTTCCCCATAGGATAAAATGGGATCATAGTACGGCAGACAGAATATCTGCCACATTTGTAACAGAGTATTTCCTGCTGTCAACATCTAAATCAGGCCCATAGTCTGGTGATGTAGCTCCACATGTTCACCCTTCTCTGCGGAAGCTCTGGCTGATTGCAGATCTCTTATTTGTGTATCCTGTTTTGTTACAAATTGCACCGTGCTACACATGCTTGACACTTCCCACATGTACTCACATGCTGTGTGAAAACATCTTCAAAGAAAAACATCTTGCACAAACCCAACACTTAATGTCAGAAGTATACAGAGCATGTGAATTGTGAGCACTACATGCTATGAACAATGCCAAGAGGATAAGTTACATTTTCCGCACAGAAAATGTACAATTGCTTCGTGTCATATTGTTCCTATTTTAAGACCTGTGTTATTTTATTAGTTGTTCCAGGCCGAGATGTTTAGCCGACAGCAAATTTTGCATTCAATCATTGTTGATGGACAACATCTCTTAGAACAAGGACAGGTGGAAGACAGGTAGGATTGCTTGTATAAATCTTATTATTTTTCAAATCAAAGTCAATCTAGTCCCACATGCTTGGAAAATGTGGCCCGCATTGTGAAGGGTCTTTTGCCCCTCGCCTATAAGTGACCTTATTTTCAAGATTCCATTCCTACAAAAATTTTCAGAGTTACATAATGTCTTGAAATAAATAGGAGCTAAGCATGTAAAAAAGGACACAAATGCTAATTATGTGCAATTTCATTGGTGTTATACAATTGTCCCAAACATAAGCAGAGGTTTCCTGTTGTTCAAAGCATTTGTCTTTGTTCTTTTTAACTAAGCGTGTTCTTTGTTATAGTCAGTCATGCAAAAGAAAGTACATCAGGCTACGTCAGTTAAAGAGCACCATATAAGCAGCTGCGTTGGACAAGTTGAAGGCAGTCATCTATAACAAATCTCATGTTTGTGAAATAAGCATTGTGGACTTTTTCATTTGCCAGCTTTACTTCCAAGTGGATTAAGGTGACTCATAAGTCAAGGTGTTGCCACAGATGGGGTTACTTATGTTCATTTTAAAGTTTTCCTGTGCCCTCTTTGTCCTTCGCAGCAAGTACAATACATGATATATGGTGGCCCATTTTGTCAGCAAACAGGTGAACAAATCTCCTGTTCCATTTGCAACATCCATGGCTTACCAGGCAGAATGTTTGGAAATTGTCCTGTTAAAAATCTTTTTGCTATTTTCCATTTCAGAGTATGCTACTTCTACTGAATTGTTTGTGTGCCTAGCACTTAACATTGAGTGGTCTTTTCCATCAATACTGTTGATGTTCGACAGTATTTTTTCTTTCATTGTTTCTATGAATTTTGAATGGTTTCCAACAATGCACTGTATTTTGCATTGTGAGTTATTTTAAATATATCTTTCTATCATATATGAAACTTTAATGTGATTACATTTTGTTATAGGTTTTACAGTTGTCTACATCCCAAACGTCCCAGCTTTGCAAGTATTATGCATTTGGGCTGTATTTTGCAATAATTTGATGGGCTCAGAAACACATCTTGCAAACTGTATTTTGAAAAGGTTAAACTAAGAGTAACCCTAAATCAGTTTATATTTGGTGTTGTTGCATATTGGAATTTGAAAGGTGACATATATCCCATTCTACGTTTTCCGGATCAACTATTTTTATGCCAAAAACACGTTTCTGTTTATTCATCAAGCAAAAATGTCCAAGTGAAAGAAGGATTTAATATTAGTCAGTAAGTGTTGAGATGGCACATGCTAAATGTGATTTGATGAAAAGATCTGCATGTCTAGTGGTATATATTACAACTCTGGTTAATTGTATACTTTTGAAGCATTAAAATGAGGCTCAGTGTTTCTATTACAATCCTGTTGTGGCAATTTAGGCAAAGGATAGCAATGTGCACATATTTTTGGTGGGTGGATCTTAGCACAGTGCCAACTGTGCACATGGTTGAGAAAAAGGGTAAAAAGAAAGAGTCTGAGATAAAGGGTAAAGGAAAGCTTCTAGTAGATATAGCTAATATTAATTTTACTACGATTGTCTCTCTTAGCATTTTATCCCCACTGGTTTATGCTGATAAATTTTGGCTGCAGTGGTTGTGAGGATGGTGTGGGCGATGGATGTACTGTTTTACAATTGGAGAACTTTTGGAGGATTTAATATTCCACCACACCAGAAGCCCTAGCATATAAATTTTTGAAGCCATACCTCATCTGTTTTACAATACTGGAATGCTATCTGAGTGGTTGAATAGCTTAGGAGGGGCAAATAAGGGAAATGCTCATTTTTGTCAACCCTATCTGGTCCTTTGTTGACTAAAGACTTATAGGATATTGTGAATTGACTTTAATATAGAAAGAATGTTTGGCACACTATGATATGACCTGATAAATAAATGTTTAGTACCACATACCTAAAATGTGCACTTGCATATCAAAGTTCGCCCTCATTTACAATCTGTTTGAGAAATACAATCTGAGTTGACTGTTCAGATATGTGTCAAACATGGTCGCTGTCTGACCTAGATTAAATTGATGGCTGTGCACAAGAGACAATTACCCTTATACACTGAAGCAAAGTCAGGTCTCTGCAAGGATAGTAATACTCAAAGAAATATTGGACGTTGTGCTGTCTACTTCACGCACAATGTCCCTAATATGCATAATTTCCATGATTTGGGGAAAGTATTAACAAATTTGTACCTACTTGTAAGCCCAAAGAGAATTGTGTGTTTTTCAGCCCACACAATCCCATGACCATTTGCAAATTTCTACTGGCTTGCAGTGGAACTTATCTTCAGATACAAATTTCAGAAAAGTAGGAATTGTGTGATGGGAATGCGTTCACTCAACCCTCTCTTTCTCTTTAACATCTTTGATTCCTTGATGAAAGTGTAGGTAAATGATAGAGTGAGCAGTAAATATAATTTCATGAAGTAGTAATTGATTTCTGTCCATTGCCATAGGGATGAGTTCAATCTGAAATTAGCCCTGCTCAGCAACCAGTGGCAGGGGGTCATACGCAGGGCCCAGCAGAGACGCGGCATCATTGACAGCCAGATCCACCAATGGCAGCGTTACAGGGAGATGGCAGAGAAGCTCCGCAAGTGGCTGGTGGAAGTATCCTACCAGCCTGTCAGTGGTATTGGCAATGTGCCCATCCCTTTGCAGCAGGCCAGGACCTTACTGGATGAAGTTCAGGTACTGTGGATCCATCATGTAGTAGAATGCTGATTTAGTGCTTTCAGGAGTGTGTGTACCTTGTTCACATAAAGTAAACTACTGAGGAGAAATAGAACAATGACTATGACAGCTCTTCTTACAACTTGCTATGGCTCACTTTGGACACAGATCCATAGGCTGTAATCTGTACTGTAGAAAGATGTTGTTAATGAAGTGAACATTCCTTAGTGAGTAAGGTAATAAGTACCATATCAAATATTGCTGGGACCAAACACAGAAGTATAGTAATAGTTGCCAAAAACCTTTACACAAACAATTATTATATCCCAAGAGGCTTCTTGCATTACTATCACCAATCTGAAGCCAGATTTCTTTAAGCCTGTCTGTGGAAACTACACTGTCTGTACAGTGTTCAATCCTACAGCAAGTCTCTTTTCCCAAAAGAATCTTCTCTGTTTTCTGTATCCACATAAAAGTAGCATGAGAGAAGAAAATATCTATCGGATTGTGCCATCTTTGCAGTTTGAATGTGGAACTTCCAGTGATTGGGTTTAATAATTCTAAAAAAAAAGTAGCACACAGGAATCTGTAGAGCGATCTTCAAAATCCCGATTTGAAAGTTAATGTCCCTAAAATTGAGCAATCTGTGGAAGGAAAAAGAATACACTTCACTAAAAAATGTGTCCTGGGTTTAGCTATTTGTTCTACAAATTATAATAACTGCAATTGTTTTATCGCTTTCATATGCAGCTGAAAGAAAAGGTTCTTCATAGGCAGCAAGGAAGTTACATCTTAACGGTGGAAGCCGGCAAGCAGCTCTTGCTCTCTGCCGATAGTGGGGCTGAGACCTCCCTGCAGGCAGAACTCACAGAAATACAGGAGCGATGGAAAACTGCCAGCATCCGGCTCGAGGAGCAGAAGAAGCAGCTGGCCTTACTTTTGAAAGTAGGTGTGCTTGTTTTTGTTTGTGTGGTTATGGGGAGTGCAGTTCTTTTCTATCGCAAAGAGAAAATAGCTGTATGTGCACCTTGCAATGTAGGTTTTTCAAAGAAGATAGTACAAATAGGTTTTAATCCTCCAAACTGCTGGTGAATGAACCAGCCCTTGTCTCAAATGTGCATCAGCATAGTTGCCTGAGAATTTAACACCCAAGAATCCTGTCATCTGTCAGCATTTTCATTCTCATTTGCACTGTTAGCATTTACAGTATGTAGCAGAATATTGTGCACTATATATTGTGGGCAAGAGTCCGATGCTCCAAAATTCACTTTCCATGTGCTGGTAAAGGCACACAGGGCTAAAGACCCTATTCTGAATCTGACATAAACTGCTCTTGAAAAAGGCTGCAGGACAATATAAAAAAGTGTTAAAATTCATAAGAACATTTGGTGGACTGGAAACTGTCAGATTGCCTGAGGACACAGGTGCTAATTCCTTGCATTGGGCACTGGCCCAATAAGGATCCTTAAGTTTTTTAAATGCATCACTGGGAAGGTTTGAAGGGCCTGACTAGTATGTACCCAAACCTAGCTTACCTAGCTTAAAAAAGCAGTTTTTTACATAAAGGAACCAAGGAATTTTAACAACATATAGATCTTGCCATAAGCCCCTAAGCCATACCCTTTGAGGCTCTAATTTGTCTGTAGACAACACCCTTATCCAATACTGTAACAGCCTAAGGGCAGCAATATCCGCTATTGATATTACGTTTAAATCCAGGTGAATGGGAAGAGTTGGTGAGCTCTGAGTAATCTTTAGTAACATTTCTAGAAAAAGATACTCAGGTTTTTCCACAGCATCCAATGCCCCCAGAGTTCAGCGCCATGAAGAGATTCTTCACTGGCTTGGCTTTTCTAAATCTCCAAAGCGGAAAAAAGTGTTTTTCTGTAGACAATGTGGAAGGTCCACAATTCCTGGGAATTACAAGATTGAACCTATTGTCTGGACTCAGCTTTTTTGCATCATTTATAACAATGGAGCAACAGGGCTCACTCTCACATATAATTGATGGAATCCTAGTCATTTGAGCTCAAGCATTCACAAATTGAGATGATACATTCACATCCTCATATGAAATGGGAACTTTAAGTAGTCAAAATACATCTGATAACCTATTTCAAATCTGTCTCAAACTCTTAGCCTCATCTTCTCGTGCCATCCCTGTGTTAGTTATTATTTGGTCCCTCTGGACTAAAGGCCGATGTTGAAGCCATTGTTAAAATAAAACCAATATTCGAGCCATTTGGGGGCAAGGAATGGGCATCCATAGATAACAAACCTTCTACCAAGTCCAGGCTAGCTTACTTTATTTCAATCTTTTTCCATTGCTCTGCTTTCTCTGAGTGGTGCTTTGAAAATAGTATATCTGAATAAACAATCGATAAACATTGTCTTACGTGCCTTATCCAGTGAGTGACCTTGTTCTTGAACAACATGCTGCCTTCAAAGGAATTTGTTAGCAATTTTGGGACATAGACACTAAGGGCCTCATTACGACCCTGGCGGCCAGCGGTAAGCTGGCCGTAACACCTCAAACAGGTTGGTTGTGTTCCGCCAGCTATTATGACCGTGGCACAATATCCATGGCCATACCGCCGGCCCCTCCATTATACTGCCAGGCTTCCGCCTGGCGGTCGTAATCCCCAGGGTAGCGGTGCAAGCACTGCTGCCCTGGGGTTTATGAGTCCCGACTGCCAGCCTGGCCACGGCGGTAAACACCGCCATGGAAAGACTGGCGGTAACGGGGACTTGGAGTGCCCCTGGTGGCCCCTGCACTTCCCATGCACTTGGCTTGGGCAGTGCAGGGGCCTCCAGGCATAGCCCCATTGCGCATTTCTGGGCAGTGAAATGTGTGACGGGTGCTACTGCACCCGCTGCACATCAGCATTGCCACCGGCTCTATTACGAGCCGGCCGCAATGTTGATGTGACTTTTCACTGGCCCAGAGGAAAAGTTCAAATAGGGAGCCAGAAATACCGCCAGTACTGGCGGTATACTGGCACCTGCAGCTTCAACGGTCTTCTGTGAAAACCACCGAATTTGTAATGAGGACCTAAGTGACCTTGATTATGACCCGGGATGGTTTGCCATCTTTCCATATGATTTGGAACTAACACTAAAGGATGATTATGGACACTATGACTACTATAAGCACCAGGCCTGTCTTACCTTTTGACCATTCTCCGATTTTTCAAGGTCATGCTTTTTACATTAGCAGATTGTTAAGTACTAGCACCCTGAGGACGCATTTTTTCAAAAGGGGTGCGCAAAACATGGTTAATGCCCCTAACAAAAGGTTTTTCTGTGTTTTTTTTCTTCACAGATGGAAACTCAACTGGTGGTTGTACTAGAGAAACCACCTCTGATACCATAGTTTTCATCACATTGTCCTAATTTCTTAACTCAATGATGAGACCAACTGCCTCTTTCACAGAGATGGCATTAATATCCTGAGAATTAAAAGCTGTGAGGTTAGCTGCCGCGGCAACATTGGTTACTAGAAGATCAATAATAATATTACAAAACGGTTAGAACAAGGCACTTCATGCAAAACTACATTTCTGTCAAGAGGAGAGCTGGTAACATATTGGGTAGAACTCGAATCATTCACTGCTACACAGGCATTTACTTGGGCCCCAAAGGGCAAGGGAACAATAGTAACATTGTCTGCTGCAACATTATGAGATGGCTTTGGTTTAAAGAAGGCTGATTTAGTACCACTCTGGAGCCCCTTCCCCAAGCCTGTGTCCTTCCCTTTAAGGGTAGTTTCCACCTCCTCACTTAAAGTATCCATTTCTGTTGAAACACAATTTGATGTTCCAAGAATAAGTTTACAGACATCTTTTAGGATCCTAGATTGTAAAGCCTCCCCAGCAGGTCTGCTTTGGATTTGTGTTTTCCCATCCTTAGAGTCCCCACTTCAGCCCAGTCAGAACTAAAAATGAGCAGATAATAACATGGGCAGCACAGTTATAAGAAAAGAAATGGTATCCAAAAGCCAACAGGGGTGGCCTGGCCTGTCCTCTTCTGGTCACTGACGGGCAAGGATGGGCTCGCCCCTAGCCTGGGCTTTGCCCGTGTTATTTCCACATGCGTCCTGCGGGGACAAATAGCGCACTAAATAGCGCTCCCCAAGTGCACAGCTGATGATGGGGCCACCCTCTGGCCCAAGTAATTCTTGGGCATGGAGTCCCTATTTCCCCCAACAAAAGTTATGGCTCCTTTACAAATCAATACAGTTGTGCACAATTACTGTTGTCCATTGACCATTGGCCATATTTCAACTCTGTTTACTCATCGTGTAGTTATGTTTATGGGGAGGGGGGATGATTGTGCTCTGTGTCCAGTCTATCTGGGTTTAACTCATGTCCCATACTCATTGTAGTGTCTTTGTTTACTATATACAGGGTTGTGTATGTTCCTAAGTATTCTATCAAGTTTTGATGCATGACTCTCTGCCATAGTTTCAAGCGTGGTTTGTACTCTTTTGTCATCTGTGACTGCCACGGGGCATATTGTGTTTGTTGTTATATTTGCTATATGAATAGCCTCTATATGAATAGTCAAACTGGAGCTCTTTCATTGTTCTTTGTGACGATGTTGGTGTTCTTCTCCCTTGCTAATATTACTAGGTTTACCCAGGCATATTTTGCAATGAATGTTTGTTTTTTAAAGAATCACTAGAATCAGAAATGTGAGTTTACTACTAAAGCAATTATTGTGAGAGAAGAGTGGCCAGGGCACACCAGTATCGTAGATCCAGATAATGTTCAGGAATTGAGTAGATGTCCGGTCAGGAAAGATGGTGTGTAGAAATTTATTACAGATCCCAATCAGATGACCACAAGTAACAAAAAGTCCGTACAGCAACCTTTTTGTTACTTGTGGTCATCTGATTGTAACTCTGACCATTTACTATCATCTGGCTGTTCTGGATACATGAACTTACTGTACAACGTAATCTTTGTGATTGAGACTCTGACTACCCACTTGCATCCGTAATAAATTTCTGCACACCATCTTTCCTGACCGGACATCTACTCAATTCCTGGACATTATCTGGATCTACGATACGGGTGTGCCCTGGCCACTCTTCTCTCGCTATATAAGCAACCACCCACTCCATAGTGTGTGGCCCTCTGACACCTGTGGTGGCAGGTGTTTCGGCTAGCCTGGCACCCACCACTATTTTGTTTACCTACATAACTATGTTCTGATCATACATTTGATATACTTGCTGCTGATGTGCGAGCACCTTTTGGCATTCTCCACCTCCTTCGCTTGACTTAAAGCAATTATTGTGTTCATTATAATTTCTGTCTGAGGGCCAACTAAAAATGAGTTTCAAAATAACCCATGTGAAGTGCAAGTGTAGCACCTTATTTAGGAGATGTGACTTCCACACAGCCTTATCCACTTGGCTTACTTAGATTAGATGTAATCCGAATCTCTAGTTCAATCTTGGTTTTTAAGTCAAACTAAATACCTCCCACACTCTTTCTACATTAATAATAGGTGGAAGTCCTAGCTACTAAAGAGGATGGTACCCAGGAATTTCCGAATGGCTAACCAGCCTGGCAGACTGCCTGTTACACCCACCTGAGGCTATAGAAAGAGATACAGACAATGGAGTAAAAACGAGAAGTCTTAGTGCTTTTGTACCAAAAGATCTGCTGTTTAATTGTGGTTTCAAAAACACTATATTTATTTATTATTTTCATTACAGGATTGCGAGAAATGTGAGAAAGGAATCGCTGAGTCACTGGAGCGCTTGCGAACTTTCAAGAAACAGCTTAATTCGCCTCTGCCAGATCACCATGATGAACTTCATACAGAGCAAATACGCTGCAAGGTAGGACTCTGTTATGCTGTAGCTATTTAGTTTCAGTATCACTTCAGTGCCCTTATATAGCCCTGGAGCCAAATTACGAAATG
Organism: Pleurodeles waltl; assembly: GCF_031143425.1. Classification (NCBI taxonomy): domain Eukaryota; kingdom Metazoa; phylum Chordata; class Amphibia; order Caudata; family Salamandridae; genus Pleurodeles; species Pleurodeles waltl. Next base: position 756,347,358 of record NC_090444.1, on the reverse strand, counting down.
CATTAACAGATGGAGTATTACTTACATTTTAAGTGCTATAACAAGCAGTCATTAATTCGACCAATCCAATGTCAAAGCGGAATATTTCCTGTCAGACATGTTCCATACTTCCTAGATCATCTTAAAACATGGTGCTTCAGGCTATTTGCCTAAATGCCCCCAAAATTGTTTTGAAAGGCTGCTGCATGTTGACAGGGCTTGCCAGAGTGCTTGCTACCAGTGCTCACTTGCGAGCATAACCCAGCTCTGCTTTTCTTCTGTCCTTAATGGCTCCATTGACCCAGTAGTCAACCTTCCTTGGCTAAGAAAAACATATCAATCATGTGTTGCCAACCAGCTAAATTAATCTATTGATAGGAAACACTTAAGATCTATTTTCCACACCAGCTCCTGCCCAGGTCATTGCATTGAGGCTGCAACTTTAAATGTGCTGCATGACATTCACCACAAAAGCGCTAGCAAAGATTCTTGCCTTTAATCCTGTTAGACCTATTGGCAGCCTTCGAAATGGTCTGCCACACTAGGTGGCTCTATACTCTGGCACATCACATGGGCTTCAAGTGTCTTGCACTTTGCTTATTCCCTCCTTTCTGTGTAACCAAAGTAAGTAATAGAAATAAGAGACTACACATCTGAAACAATAGATGTGAAATAGGTGTCCCTTATGGCTCAATTTTCAGGCTTGTGCTTTTCAATCTGAATGTTGAACCATTAAGTCTGATCCTCGGCCAGGAGGTCGAGTCTTTCCACCAGTATGCTTCAAACTCCCAAAATTATCCCAAAACCTTCACCCATCATGGACATCACTCTTTTATGTCAATGCTTAATCATTTTTGCAAAACAAGATGGCCAAACACTGCCTTCTTCTCAATCCAGACAAGATTTAATTCCTCCTCTTTTCCCCATTGTGTAAACTTAAACTGGACAATAACTTCCTCAGTCCTCTGACCTATTGGATTCTACCTCACTCTTTCAACAACAGCGAATTCTTGTGGCTTCACGCTGGATCCCTCTCTATTACCCTTACCACATATCAACATTGCGGCCAAAGCTGTAAAGTTCTATCTGCATTCCCTCATGAAGCATTTGAAAACACTGATAAACAACCCAGTGATCTCCATACTGAAGACTTGTTCTCGTTTTTCACTGGCACCCCACATTCATACCTGTCCCACTTGAAAGCCATTCTTTACTCCCAGTGAGACTAGTCACCTCTAAGAAAATACTTGCCCACATATCCCTCATTATTTGATAGCTTCCCTGGCTACTTCTAAATTCCAGGTTCACTTTCTAGTTAAGCTGTTTATCTCTTAAAACAATAATCCTAGATAACTTTCCCTACTGCTCTGAATTATTGCCTATATAAAAAATTGAAATGAGGTTTACATAGCAAGAGTTTCTGGCAAATTCAGGTGCCTAGGTTCAATACTTAATTCACTCACAATTACGCCTTGTACAGAGTAGCGACCCCAGCATGGCACTCACTAGCAACATCAAATCCCAGCCTTCGCTCCTCAGTTTAAGAAAACTACTCAAGACACACCTATTCCGTCTTTTCTTACACTGATCCAATCTTTTTTTTGCACTTTCTCCTTTTCTGTCCACTTCCCTCACATACTCCTCCCTAAGCTTTTGATTGCCTCTTTTATTCTCTGATCTTTCCCATTGATTAATTTATCAGTCACTTTGTACTGTTCATATACTTTTTTATTGTTAAATGCCTAACTGCATTTCGGTGCTAGTGCACTTGATGATGAAAATGTATTATATTAGTTAATTAAAACCATAACAAATAAGTTACTTCCACATAAAATTTAACAAATATTAGTGCAATAAGAGATTTATAGTACTTTAAAAACATGCTTCACCAAAGTAAATTAAAGCTGGAATGCCAGTACAACTACACCTCACCTCACAAGGAAAACTGCACTTTCTGTAATGTTCTTACTCAGCTTATGCAACAAACAGACAATTATACATTGTACTCTAAATAAACAGTGCACGGACAGCTTTTCATTGCACCCAATTGTTCAACCAGAGCTCTGTATGGAGTGTATCCCCTTCAGTATCACCCATTGTAGGAAACTCACTCTTTTTGGCATGGTTACTCCAACTTTTGCCTGTTGTCAGTGTGCTTAGACTATTTTCACTGGGATCCTGCTAACCAGTACCCCAGTGATTGTGTTCTCTTCTCTAAATGTGATTGCCTTGGTACACTTTACACCCCACAATTGACATACTGATGTACCCCTGTAAGTCCCTAGTATATAGTGCTTAGGTACCCTGGGTATTGGTACACAATGGGCCCCCCATGGGCTGTACCATGTATTAGGCCTCCCATAGAAGCCCCTGCAAACCCTTTCACTGCTGGTCACTACACCAGGTCACTGTAAGTCATCCCTATGGTAGACTTTTCCAGCCCTAAGGGCAGGGTGCAGGTCCCTGTGTGTATGGGCACCCCTACAAGAGCAGAGTTGCCCCTACGAACTACAGTTCAAATTCCCTGGATGGCGTAAGTGTAGGAAAGCCATTTTATCTATGTACTGGCTATAGGTCACTACCTATGGTTTAGCTACATAATGGTAACTCTGAACCTAGGCATGTTTGGTATCAAACATGTTGGAATCACACCTCAGTTCTGATGTCAGTATCGGTGGCATGATTCCATTCCCTGTGAGGGCTACTTAGATGACCCCCAGTATTGCTCCTACCAGTCTTCCAGAGTCTACAAGCAGCCCATACTGCTGCAGCCCCCCAGACGGGATTCTGTCCTCGTGCTATTTGACCAGCTGAAGGTGGGGATGGCTGAACAAAGGATTTCCTGTGGGAGAGGGGTGTATCCTTCTCTCCCTTAGAATTAGGTGTTACAAGGCTGGTGAGGGGTAGCCTCCCCAGCCCATTGGCTTGCTTAGAGGGGCCATTTGGTGCCCTCCTTGCATAATCTGGTTTGCACCAGTCCGGGACCCCCCGGTCCCTGCTCTGAACGCACAACTACACAAAGGAAAGGGAAGTGACCACTCCCCTGTTCATCACCACCCCATGGGTGGTGCCCAGATGTGGCCACTTGATTCTGCCTTCTTTGAATCAAGATGAGCAGAGGCCCCTCGAGCATCTGAGTGGTCAGGTTAGGCAGCTGGCGTCAGTGACCCCCTCTGATAGGTGGGCGCCTTGCAGAGCGACCATGCTCCTTTTTGGGCTATTTAGGGACTGCCTTGCGAATGGGTACCCAGATTTGGCATGCAAGACTCCACCAGGACTCCTCTGCAATTACCTTTTTACCTTTTCTGCTTCTGGCCACCGGAACCGCTGCTGGACTCCACAGAAATTGAACAAGACTGCAACACCGAGAGGACTCCGCCCTGCAACATTGTGCCCATGGCTCCAGTCAGCACTTTGCAACATTTCCATGGCTGTGCATCCTCTAGGGTTGGCATGACTTCAGCTGCACCAAAGAAGGAAAAGGGAATCTCCCTTTGAGTGAAGGAGTCACTCCCCTGCATCTGCAGGCACCTAAGGCAATGACGTCCATCTGCTGAGATCTGCTGTCCTCTGGAACTACGATGATTTTCCAACACAGATGGTGGTTCTGAGGGGTCCTCTCTGCCTTCTGTCCTTCTGTCCAACTTGGGAGACGGTGAACCCTTGCATCTTCCTCTAGGACAGAATGCCTGTGCACTGTGACTGTTGCAACAACCAAGGCTTGTTAACTCCTGCTCTGAGGGATCTTCAGGCTCTTAGTAGCCCCAGGCCCCGGCACTCTTCCTCTGCAAGGAGAGTCTTCTTCCTGCTGCTCTAGTGATGTGGAACTTTTCTTAAGGTGTGCTGCTTGAGCCTCACAGCAGCATAATGTGCCTGCTGCCAGTGGGTTGCTCGTGGGGGCTCCGACGGCTTCTGCTGGATCTCCTGTCTTCCTAGGGTCAGTCCGAACTTCCCTCCAAGGGTCGAGTCCCCAGGGCCTTGCAGGTCCTCTCCAGCCCTGCAAATCTTCTTCAGCTCTGACTTGCAATTGCTTGTGCTTGTTGGTGGTCCTCCTGACTACTGACCCATCTGCAATCTGGTGACCGTTGAGGGACAGTTCCTAGATGACTTTAGGGTCTCCACTGCAGCTCCTTGACTCCGCAGCTGGCCTTCACCCATCACCGTTGTCCCGCATCTTCACCCACAGAAGAGTGGGCATTGCCTCATGCCCTGCCTGGGCACTCCTGCGTGGACTGGACTCAGTCCTCTTCTTTTACATGTCCTCTTCATCCGGAATCCACCATTGGGTTCCACCGGTCCGGTCCTGTTCTTGCATTCTCCCAATTCTAAGTCCCCATGTTAGCCTATGGGACAACCAGGTAACTTACCTCTGCTCTCCTAGTCGCTGGGGGTCTCCTTGATGCTCAACTCCTGAGGTTACATACTCTCCAGCCCTTGGCTAACTACTCCATATCCTCTGGTCACGGACCCATTCTCGCATTCCACTATTTTATTATATGGTTTGGCCTCCCTATAGGGCTCTTGCTATTCCTTGCTGTTTCTAATGTTTTATGCTAATTACTAGTACTTACCTGTGTATATTTTCTGTGTGTACTTACCTGCAGAAAGAGGGGATTGCCTATAGTATTCTAGTTCAGTGTTACAATAATAAAGTACCTTTATTTTTGCAATACTATGTGGTTCCTTTCATGTGTGATAAGTCACTGTGGCTAAAGTGGTATTGCAAGTACTTTATACTCCTCCTAGATAAGTCGTGGCTGCTCACCACAGCTACCACTAGAGAGCCCTGGCTTCCTAGACACTTTAACACTTACTAATAAGGGTTGCCTGTACTTTGTATAGGGTGCCAACACCATAGGTGTCAACCGCACACCTGGCAAGCCTCCTAAAGCAATCCTGTAAAGGACTAATTGAGCAATTTGATGAACTAGGGTTGAAATGTTTACCTGTATTCCTTGTGTAGTTGAATTGGCCCAGCATTTGCTTCACTCATGTACAATAGCCCATCACTCAAGCTCTGACACCACTCTGCCCAAAATACCTAGTACAAATGTCACAGAGGTACAGCCTCCTTAAATGGCTTCTGCCTGTCTGACATTCTGTGAGTGCCAGAGACTCTGTCCAGGTTCTTCCTCATTTTCTTGTTAGGGGTCTTTTAGTTCATTTGATATCCTGATGCATGCATATATGTTCCTGGCAATCTGTCACAGTTGTTGGGTTCTTGCTTCCCAGTAGTCAGAGAATGTTGGACAAAATATCCTATTCATTACTGTGAAAAGCTGTGCTGTTGTGCTCTGCCTAATTTTTCTGATTAGCTCTGTGTTTTCCCTACATTGAACTTGACAATGATGCATATCCATTTGTTTCTATACTGTTCATCATCATTTACCCTCATTCTGGCAGACAATGGCTACTGCCCCTCGAAGGGTGATGGGTGAAAAAGTTAAATGAAAAAAACATAATGTGTATTTGTGAAGTGCATTGTCACACTGAATAACAGATGTTTATTGTTACCTGACTCAATTTTACTTATCAACCTTGAAAGAATGAAAGGATAAGTGAACCTTCCAGAACCTGTGACTATAAGATCAAACCTACATTTTCTACATGGATACGTTTGTTTACTATGCCACCAGATCTGGCTGGTGCTAAGGGCATGGTGACTTTAGCAAACTGTCATCACACTTTGATATTTCTGGGAATCAACTATGAGAACAAACTAGTCCAAGAGTGGTCACTTATGAGCAACAGATGCTGATTGCTGAGCTTGTCCACCTGGGGGTTCAATGATCTTGCCAAATTGTTTACCACCAGGAAAATTCCTTCATAGTCCAGCCATTTCCAGAGGTGCAGGGTCTCCTGGCACAGGGTTTGTGACCCCACTGCTCCCTATTTGTTGCAGTCCCATATGGCGGTGGTGTTGTCCGTGAGCATCTGTACCAGCCTCTCTTTGAAGAAGTGATGTTATACCTGGAGGTTGGTGCCAGGTCTCTTCAATGAATGGAAAGAACCTTGGCTCGATTTTTTCACCACTGCAGGGAAGGCACAATTGCAGCACTTTTGCGCATTGGAGTTTTCAAGACGTCTCTTGCTTTGAGACCTATTCAACCTTGAGTGGATCTCAGGACTCCTGTATGCCTTTTCGGCTGATACTCCTCCTGCTCTGAGTCCTCAAGAAGATCAGGAGAGACAGGGCCCAAGTAATTCTAGTGGCTCCCGATTGGACACGGAGAGTATGGTATCCAGAACCCCAGCCCTCATGTATATGTCCTCCGACCCGGCTGGCCCTCCAGAAGGACCTGCTGTTGCAGCAACAGGGAAGGGTTCTGCACCTTAGCCTTCAGAATATCCACCGTTCTGTGTAGAGATTGAGTGACGATGACTGAACACTTTTGATCTTTCTACAGAGGTGGTTAATGTCATCTTAGCTGCCAGGTGTGCATTAACAAACTGTATACACTTTTTATTAGAATAAATTTGTGCAATGGTGTAGCACATGCCAGTTTGTCCACCTCCAGTCCAAATTATGGCCCTCATTACAACCTCGGCGGTCTTTTAAAAAGACCGCCGAAGCTGCGGGAGCCAGAATACCGCCAGTGCCGGCGGTATTTCTGGCTTGCTATTATGACTTTTCCGCTGGGCCAGTGGACGGTAACAATGTTACCGTCCGCTGACCCAGTGGAAAAGTCTCATCAACATTTCTGCCGGCTCGTAACAGAGCCAGCGGCAATACTGATGTGCAGCGGGTGCAGTAGCACCCGTCGCGCATCTGAAATGCGAGACGGGGCTATGCCTGGGGGCCCTACACTGCCCATGCCAAGTGCATGGGCAGTGCAGGGGCCCCCAGGGGCACACCAAGTCCTCCTTACCGCCAGCCTTTCTCATGGCGGTGTTTACCGCCGTGGCCAGGCTGGCGGTCGGGGACTCATAAGCCTATTGCGCCACGGTCATAATAGCTGGCGGTGTTTTCGCAAGCTTACCGCCGGCAGCCAGGGTCGTAATGAGGCCCTATGTGACTATCTGTTATTTGTTCTGTGTCTTGCCTGGCACAGCTTTTCTTTGGGCACAGTTAAGGGTTTTCTTTCGGCCTTCTTCCTGTTGCCATTTATGGCCCTCATTACAACTCTGGTGGTCGGTGTAGAAGTGGCAGTAATACCTCCAACAGGCCGGCGGAAAAAAAAATGGAATTACAAGCATGGCGGTTACCGCCATGCCAAACTGTCACTTCTACACTCCGACCATCAGGGTGGTAATGACTGCTGAGCTGGAGACTTCGGTCTCAGGACCCCGCATACCGCCATTAATTTAGTGGGGTTTTGTACCGCCACGAAATCCATGGTGCTAGGCACTATTAGTGCCAGGGAATTTGTTCCCTGGCACTGATAGGGGTCTCCTCCTCCCCCCTCCTCCTCCCCAGAGTCCTCCCCCAACACCCACGACCCCACTACCACCCATCAAAGGTGGCAGGATCCCCTCCCCACCGCCCCACCCCTTCCCCCTCAGAAACATCCACACACACACCCCCACCCCCTACACGCACGCTCACATAATTCATACACATACACGCAGACATACACGCAGACATACACACAGACATATACACACACATTTTCCATACACATAACACACCCCTCACATGCATCCCCACACTCACAGAACCACTCTACACACTCACATTCACACCCCAATGCATGCACACAACACCCCCCCACCCCCCTCCCCTAACGGACGATCACCTTACCAGGTCCTGTGATCCTCCGGGTGGGAACGGGATCCATGGGGGCTGCACCACCGCCAGCACACCGTCACCAGAATACCGTCAAACCGAATCCTGGGACGTAATTCGGTGGGCGGTGTTCTAATGACATGGCGGTGGAGGTGGAGCAGCCTCCACTTCACTGCTGACCGCCAGTATGGCTGCTAGCGGCTCGCCGTCCCAAAAAGGGCAGAAGGCTGCAGCAGTCATAATACGTTGGGCGGAAGACCGCCTACACTGGCAGTCTTCAGCCCGGCGGAACCTCAGCGGTCTTGAAAAAAGACCGCCAAGGTCCAAATGAGGGCCTTTGTGTTAATCCACCTTACACTACCTTCTTCCTAGTCAACCTGGTTCTGTGGACTCTGGTATCCTTCATGTTAAAAGTTGTGACACCTTTCCACTTTGATCAAACCATCCTCCTGCCAGCGTCCTTTGCTCAGTCTCACCCTTCTAAGGAGTAGGAGAGGTTCCATTGTTTGGACCCCAAGAGAGCGCTGACTTTCTACTTCGATCGTACTAAAGACCAGTGGATGGACTATCAGCTCTTGGTGGGATTCTCTGGAGTCAAAAAAGTCAAGGCTATGCAGAGGTGGACCATGCTCCGCATAAAGATCTGCTACGTATAGGCTAAAACACAGCTTCCAGAAGGGCTGCGTACTCATTGTTCCAGGGCTAAAGCTGATACAACTGCATTAGCACACAAAATCCCAGTGTTTTACATTTGACCAGCAGTTATGTGGGTGTCTCTCCATACGTTCACAAAGCAGTATTATCTGGACAGGTTGGTTTGCCAAGAAGGCAAAACGCCTGCTGTGGGACTTTCTGCTTTTAGTCCTGTGGGACTTTCTGCTTTGAGTCCACTCACAGACTCGCCTCCAAATAGGCACTGCTTGGGTATCTATTCAAAAGGGGAGGAATCTATGTCTAGAAGTATCTATCAGAAGAACAAGTTACTTACCTTCGGCAATGCTTTTTCTGGTAGAGACTTTATCTAGCCCACACGTAATTGACAGAGTCGAATGACATCAGTGTAGAGCTGCAAGGCGCCACATTCCAGAGCGCAGCAGTACTTCTGAAAAGTTGCTGGATCCAGTCTGATGCCTGGGAATAGTAAAAAGAAGAGGGATTTGCTACTAGAGTCTCTACCAGAAGGATCATCACCAATTATGTTCATTCATCACACCCACAAAGGAGCTCACATTATACCAAAGCAGGTTTTGACCAAGCTGGAAAAGTAACAAATCTAACACTGAACCTCTTATAAATTGTCTGAGTATGGTTGAGCATACAACATGCCAACATGAGTGGATTCTAACACTAAGGGGGTCATTCTGACCCCGGCGGTCCTTGACCGCCGGGGCCAGGGTCGGCGGGAGCACCGCCAACAGGCTGGCGGTGCCCCGCAGGGCATTCTGACCGCGGCGGTTTGGCCACGGTCAGAACAGGAAAACCGGCGGTCTCCCGCCGGTTTTCCGCTGCCCTGCTGAATCCTCCATGGCGGCGCTGCTTGCTGCGCCGCCATGGGGATTCAGACACCCCATACCGCCATCCTGTTCCTGGCGGTTCGCCCGCCAGGAACAGGATGGCGGTATGGGGTGTCGTGGGGCCCCTGGGGGTCCCTGCAGTGCCCATGCCAATGGCATGGGCACTGCAGGGGCCCCCGTAAGAGGGCCCCACAAAGTATTTCAGTGTCTGCTCAGCAGACACTGAAATACGCGACGGGTGCAACTGCACCCGTCGCACCTTCCCACTCCGCCGGCTCCATTCGGAGACGGCTTCCTCGTGGGAAGGGGGTTTCCCGCTGGGCTGGCGGGCGGCCTTCTGGCGGTCGCCCGCCAGCCCAGCGGGAAACACAGAATAACCGCAGCGGTCTCCTGACCGCGGTGCGGTATTCTGGAGGGGGGAACTCTGGCGGGCGGCCTCCGCCGCCCGCCAGAGTTAGAATGACCCCCTAAATTCTTTAGACTAATAGAAGAGTAGCTCTCAAGAAGATTGAATATCTCAAGGTGACTCAGAAGATTTACGCATATATTAAAGTTTCTAATAAGCACAACCAACAACGTTTTTTAAGACTTACAGCAATAAATCAATAAAAGAAGGAGGACAAGATGGTCAGTAGACTAAACAAAATAGGTAATTGTGCAAATGGAGGAGATTTTAGCTTGAACGATGGGAGGTTCAGTCTAATAAAACCATTGTAAGGAAATCTAGAAAACTAGTAGCAAGCCCATCACCAAGACAGGTATTTTGATCAACTCAGTGAATTCAATAATTGTCTGTAATTGCTAGGGCCAAGACAGGGGCTAAAGCTTCTTGAAGCAACGTGAACAATATATCTGTTAAATGATTGGTCAGTAGCTTGAAAACCTTTTTGTGCATGCTTACTTAATGAGTACACATTAAGAAGTAGGGAAGGGGAGGTGAGCTGAGTGTCATTAAAAAAACTTTGAGTTCTGAGTGAGAGGATGAGCTTAGGGAACAGGATTCTGTTGAAAATTACTCTATATCAAGCAAGGATTTACCTAATTCAAACAACAATAGATGTTCACAGGAGTAATTGGGGAAGTTCAGCTACCCCAACAAAACACCTAGTGAGAAATAAAATATAATTACCAAACTTTGAGAAAATCAAATAATTGTAACAAAACAAACCAAGACAAGCACTGCAAACTGAAATACCAGGCTAGCTCAATCAAAAAATAAACTTGAAGCAAAGCAGTAAACTGTTCAGGGTCAAAGCTCTGTGAAGTTAGATTCAAAGGTAGCTCTGAGTTTTTAGACCAGGGGCACAGTTTTTTTTTTACCTCTAGCCCCCTTTGAAACAGGCCCGTTTTCTTCTGGCATATGAAATTTTGCAGATCACTATGGCTGTGGTCCTTTGCCTTCATGATGTGTGTCAGTGTGTTTGTTACATTGGGCCTGCTGTGTGTGCTGCACGAAATGGTGGTTTTCCTTTGGGAAGACTCTCTGTATACATTAGAGCCTGCATAAGTTCTTCCTAGGCTGTCCTCCCTAAAACCTGTTACAACTGCTGGGTGGGAGGGCCAACAGCCTATTGCTATGATTAGAGAAGGCTTTTCTCCCTACATGAATGAAACTGAGTTATCCTGCACTTACTGTGTTGCTATTTGTCTTCAGGCAATGGAAGTAGATGCAAAGCTCTGTCACACCTGCATGCAGGTTTACCATCTTTGCCCACTTTCAGACTTTGAATGCCTTGCTATCGCTATATTCTCACATTTAACAATAGAATAGCTAGGTCTTATGCATAGACCAGATATCAAAGAGTATATTATTTCATGTCATGATGTTTCCATGGTCTCTTTGCTTATGGTTGGTTTGGGCCATAGGGACACTAAAAGATGTACATTTAAAAGGGGCATCCTGCTTTGTTGAGATTCTTCTTATTGATTATTTAATGTCCTTTCATCGTTTCACCATAAAGGAGCTAGAAAATGATGTTGAAGGGTGGACAGATGACCTTGCTCAGCTGACACGTTTGAAAGATGCGTTGTCTGCCTACATTAGCGCTGAAGACATCTCCATCTTAAAGGAGCGCATTGAGCTGCTGCAAAGGCAGTGGGAAGAGCTCTCTCACCAGGTAAGACTCACACTGGTAAGAACTGATGATGAAATAGAAGAAAATTCAAAGTCAATGAATGGTAGACGACTACAATGTGCCTGCTTAAATTGTCACTCTAAGGCTCATGGCTAAATATTGGTCAGTACATTTGAGCGCACAAGATATAAACTGATAATTGCAGCCTCTGTTGTTGTATGTCATATCCAGTTAGTTATTGTCCTCAAAATGTGCAATAACCATGCAGTCCTGGAATTAGTGGACCCAATTCAGGGAACCCTTCTGCTTCCATTTATTACTTGATCTGAGATGTTGGGTGGAACCAATGTGACTCCTGGCAGGAGGTGATGGGTGAACCACGTGCCAGCGAGCTGGAAACACTGGGGCTGGCATGAGGAAGTGTTGCCACATGAGTTGGTTGGATGAGGTTGGACTGACCTTTAGCTTGCAGCCCAAATCTGATCCGCAGGTGAATTTACTAGCTGGCATTTTCACCTTGTGAAATTGGACCTGGTGTTCCTGTACCTGTGAATCCTATATACTAGTAGGCTCGGCACTTGTAATCAGATGGAGCATATCTCACATAGGGATACTAATGCATCCTAATTGTAATCAGACTCTAGCTTTCCCTGTTATGTGGCATATAGCTCAGGATAGTGTCTCCTGAAATCTACAATGCACAGGAAATGAGATTCTATATTGCATTATTATTCTGCCATCAGAGGCTTAGTTTTCAAAACCGATGCAGATCTGCACCAAAGAATGGAAAAAGAGGGAACTTGGCAACTCATTTACAATCACTTGCATCATGTTAAAGAAGAATGATTCAAAGGTTGGAGTGGACTAAGTTAAATATACCATTTACAAGTAGTTCTTTTGGTAATGCTTATTTCTTTTGATGTGGCATCCGCTGGGTTTGTAACTTGTGTATGCCAAGGGATCACAAGAGTAGTGAGTAACCATTTTGGTGCTAGAAAGTGATATAACAAAGACAGGACAGCTGTTAGGTGAAGTTTGCTCAAATACTGCATAAACTCTAAAATCTCCTTAGGGGTATGACAGAAGAATTTGAAGAAAACTGTGAAACGTAGGGTGCTGAGGAAGTTAACAAGCTCTTTTCGATTATTGACTGTGATTAAATGGGGTGTGTAATGTGGCGTGGTTGTGTGACTTAAACATGTAACACACTACTATACCCCTTATTACCAGTCCGGTTTCGTTTGTTAAACGTTTAGCTCAAACCTGAGTAGCTGTGGCTCTGAGCAGTCAGGCATACAAAAATAAACAGTGCCAAAACAGTTAAAAAACACCAGTTTATAAAAACAGATTATGGCGGCCAAAAGACCGCAGCGGCCATTCCAACTTTCCAGCTGGGCCGGCGGGCGACCGCCAAAAGGCCGCCCGCCGGCCCAGCGGGAAAGCCCCTGCAACGAGGAAGCCAGCTCTGAATGGAGCCGGCGGAGTTGCAGGGGTGCGACGGGTGCAGTGGCACACGTCGCGATTTTCACTGTCTGCAAAGCAGACAGTGAAAATCTGTATGGGGCCCTGTTAGGGGGCCCCTGCACTGCCATGTGTGGCATGGGCAGTGCAGGGGCCCCCAGGGGCCCCACGACACCCGTTCCCGCCATCCTGGTTCTGGTGGTGAAAACCGCCAGAATCAGGCTGGCGGGAAGGGGGTCGGAATCCCCATGGCGGCGCTGCAAGCAGCGCCGCCATGGAGGATTCCCTGGGCCAGGGGAAAACCGGCAGGAAACCGCCGGTTCCCCTTTTCTGACCGCGGCTTTACCGCTGCGGTCAGAATAGCCCAGGAAGCACCGCCAGCCTGTTGGCGGTGCTTCCGCTGCCCTCCGCCCTGGCGGTCAGAGACCGCCAGGGTTGGAATGAGGGCCTACATGTTTATTAATTTATAGACACCAAAATGATTTTTAAACAATCCACCAGAGGGTTCCATGGATATAGATTTTACAAGAAACAAAAAATTAGGACTTTAACTTAACAGCCAGCATTGGCAAATTCAACAAAGAAAAACGTTTACACGTTGGAATGCAGTTACTTTGAGCGACCAACTCCAGCAGGGAGCCAGTCATGGGGACCAACAAGGTTCAACAAAACTGTTACCTCCTCAAGAAAAGCAGTCTCCAATCCAATTTCATTTCCAGTGTAAATTGCCCCTTGCCATTAACTTCTACAGAGTGGTCTTGATGCAAGGGATAAAGGATGCTGAAGATACTCAAAGATGCTGAAGATGCTGTGCAATCAACAGGGGTCTTCCTGGGGCTACTTCTTGTTCCACGGTCCTAGTAGGGTGATGTCATTCTGGACAAGGAGTCGATGTCCTTTGAAATCCTCTAGATGTTTGCAGAAGTCCAGTCTCCTTTGGGCTGCCACAGCGATTTCATTCTTCTGGTGATAAATCTCCCTCTGGCCATAGGCACTGGAAGTAGGGGTGCAGGGGGCGCTGCTGCATCCCTAGGAATAATCATGCTGGAGTTGGGAAGGTGAATAGGCTATAAAGATGCCTTTAAATTTAGTTGTTATTGTGTCGCATTTCTGTGCTTTCAGAGAGAGTACCCAAATGTCAAGCCATATCTTATGACACTGCTGCATATTCATTTATCACGGCGACTGGTGCGTACTTTTCATTCTCTGACTATCAAATGAGAGAATTTTGTAAAGTGAACTGTGACAGCTTTGCTGCAGTACAGAGTGTGTGAATAAAAAGACTGTAGGGTGTTATGTGCAAACAATATTCACTGAAACCCTATTTCAGCACATTGTCATTTTATTCGTAAAACTGCATGTCTGTGCAAATTCATTGGCCATTTCTATGAAACATACCCTGCCTCTAAATAGCAGTGCTCTTCTACACCATACTTTCCTTCTATATTTGTGACAGTGTGCTCCAAAATGCACCCGACTACATGCCACACACTTGACACACTCCTGAGGAATGGGCTCTTTCTATGATAGCTGGAGTTTTCACACAGTTCCAATGACTTGGATGCTGTAACATTGATGGCAGTACTCCCACCCTGAAAATTGTTTCAGCACCACTGCTTCTGGCCAATCAAGTCATCTGTGAGAAAAGTGGGTGTATTATATGGGGCAGTTGTGCAAGCTCACAGTCTAAAACACTTACCAACCAGTAGGTTTTGTTTTTGAACCATTTGGTTCTACCCTGGGTAGGTTTGGCTCTGAGCAGTCAGGCATACCAAAAGGAACAAGTGACAAAGCATTTAAACAGCACCAAAACAACTGAAGACAAAATACACAAGACACTAAAGAAATCCAACACCAATCATAAAAATAGGTTTATTTTTATGTAATTTTAGACCAAAAAAAGATTCGCTGGAGGGTTCCGGGGGTAAAGCATTTACAAGATGCAGTAAAAATTGACTTTTTACTTAACCACAAACAAGCGTTGGCAGATTCACCTAACTGACACTTCTGAAACGTTTCCAAGAAAAACCTGAGGTTACTTTGAGTTAGTTTAGGTGACTAGCTCTGACAAGGAAGCCTGTCAGGGGGACCAGTAGGCCATTAGAAACAGCCACCTTCAGAGAAAAAGCAATCATTGAGCAGATCCAGGCGTTGCATTTCCTTGCATAGGCTACTAAGGAAGTGGTCCTAATGCAAGGGATACAGGATGCTGGAGATGCTAAAGAATGCTGTGGAAGCACTGCTGCTTCCCCTTGGTCCACAGGAAGCATGTAAGGCACACACTCACAGTAGTTGGGACAGTTGAAGCGGTCCTGGCCACAAGGGTCGACATCCCTCAAAGTCCTCTTGAGCATGGAAGAAAACCAGTTCCAACAGGGCTATCAGTCAGCTGATATTGCGGTCACAGTGGAATCCTTCCTTGGGTGATAACTTACCTTCTGGGTGACCAAGCTGCACCCCGACAGCTCTCCCGGGTTTGAGTCCCTGGTGCTGCACAACAGTGAGGAGCAGAAATTTAAAGACCTGGGCTACAAACACACCCCAGCTGGCTTCTTGAGCTGTTGTGGCTCTGTGCCGCAAACAGGAGATCAGCCAACTGACTGTTGGAATCTCTAGCTTCGGCTGGGCTTCAGTGTTGACTTCTCCACAATTAGGACACAGCAGGCACAGTCCCTCCTCCTTTGCTAGCCACCAGGATCAGCAGGTTAAGTCAATGTTGTGTGGCATTTAGCTACCCCAGAAATCTATATTCTGTCCACTCCTAAGATAGTAGAAACCTTCTCTGGGTCGCCGGGGCTCAGTAATTCACCCCTGGGGTGTGGTTACCTGTGGGTTATATACCCATGAGTGAAACTGGTTTTGCAACTGGCATCCTCTCTCTGTCCCTGCTGCCAGTCTATCTACCCTGGCAATAGAACAGCCCCTCCCGCGTTTACTCACCATTTGCCCTTCAATGGTAGGTTCTCCTTTGAAGCTCACCTTTTTGACTAACACCTGTGTGACTTCCTGCCAGGGAGCTGTAACACACCTCTCCCTCACAAGCTTCTATTCACACAACTCCCCAGGAGGGCAGAAGACTGTGAGGACAGTCTTTATGTGTAACTGTATACAGGCACTGGAAACTTTGGACAACCTAAGTGACAACTTCTAAAGTTGCACTTTGCTCACCATCAAATTCAATTTTACCCTATATTGGATTTAAAACACTGATCCTTTTGAAACCTTGCAGTACCAGCTTTAGTAGTCCTATTCAAAAGTTAGCAGGTCTGACATGTCAACCTGTAACATTGCACTTGCCAATGGGGCCACTAGCCTTTCCACAGTAAAAACAACAATTTTGATTTTTTTGGTGCTCAAACGTAAAATTACATGATCAACCTTCTGTTACACAGCACACTGCCTTAGGGCTCGACAGGCCTACCTTAGGGGTGACTTACATATATACAAATTGGAGAACGGTGCTTTGCCATTACCATACGAGTCCAACTTCTACTGATGCCACAACGAATCCCGCCAAAGTTCTGGCATTGGCTTTACCGCAAGACAGATTGCATTCTCTCCACTCCCATTTTATAACAAATTTAGACAATGATAGTTGCTAGAAATTGGGTTACTGGTTGACTGGGGTGTTAACCCTGTTTAAGCAGTAACCACAATCTGAGTTAGGGTAAATCACAAGCCCACCCTAAATTAACCTGTGCTCACCCTCTAGTAGCTCGGCACAGAGAATTCAGGCTTAAGAGGCGATGTGTGAAGTATTACTGCAACACTTCAAACAGTAAATCAGTGAAAACACGATACAGCAAGATACCACACCTGGTTAGGAAAATATAACAATGTAATAAATAAAACAAGACAAAAATTACAAAAATCGAATAAGTAGAACTTAAGATATGAATTTAAAAAAAATAAACTGCAGTATAGTGCCTAAAAGCGCAAACCACCCCTATCTGGTTGCACTGGGCCGGGTCAAAGTCAAAGCCGATTGTGATGGAACACGGGTTGGATGCAGTCACAAATTAGTCCAGCTGAAGATATACCTTCCCAAGAATTAGGCCAAGAGTCCTGTTTGTGGGGAAGAAGATCGCAGGGAAAGTTGCGATGGCTATGGTCGGAGGGACGTGAATAGCCAGCTGTGCCTTGGGAATGGGTGGGCTGGAGCCTCGCACCTGCGAACGCTGATATTTGCTTTACGAAGAGATGAACTTGTGGCTGCTTGTGCTGGATTTCCAGGCTTGTGGTGAGGTTCCGGAGTGAACGGGCCCATTCGCAAACAGCCCAGAAGCTTGTCTTAAAAAGCTGTAAAGCCCAGGTCCTGAGGGCCGACAATTGGAGGTCAGATACTCATTGAAGACTGATCCAGGAGCTGTGGGGAGCATGTTAGGTCCCTGAGGCTCAGATCAGGAGGCCAGCAGACTAGTCCTTTGAGTCACCCTGGGATCCTAGGAGCAAGATGGAGGTGAAGGTCCAGGTCTTCTTCCACAGGCATGAGGGCAGCAGGCAGCAGGTCAGCACATCAAGGCTACAGCTCCTTCGGACTAGCAGTCGAGCAGAGTGACTGTCCTTTTAGCAGCACAGCAGTCCTTCCTGGCAGAGTATCAGCAGGTCCAGAAGTGTACTGAGTTGGTTGTGATAGAGGTCCAGTACTTATACCCAGGGGACCTTTGAAGTGGGGGAGGAATCAAAGGCATGCATTTGAAATGCACAGATTTCCTTCCCTTCCTGCCCTGGCTCCAGACTCACTACACAAGCTTATGCAGCCCTTTGTGTGTGAACAGGACACAGCCTATTCAGATGGAAGAGAGGCTGTGCCCAGCCCCTCCCTCCCATCCTGCCAAGGATAGCCTGTCAAGTCTCATCAGGTGACACCAAGGCTCCCACTATGTGTGGCTGCCAAGGAGAAATACTCAAAGCCCAGCTGTCACCCTATCCCAGACATGTGGTCGAAGCCAGGCACCAAATGGCTAAAGTAAGAGAATGCCAACTTTCTAAAAGTGGCATTTTCAAAATTACAGTTTAAAATCCAACTTCACTATGAGTTGTGATTTTAAATTGTGAATTTAGAGACACCAAACTGAAAAATGTATCTCTTCTGGGTTGTGAATTAAAAGTATAAAATGTAATAAGGTAATCTAGGGTAATCCCAATGTTACCCTATGGGAGGGATAGGACTTGCTGTAGTGAAAAGGGAGATTTTCATTACTAGGACAGGTAAAACTAAAAAGTATATGTCCACCCTTTTAAACGGACTGCACTTCACCCTTAGGACTGTCTAGAGCCTACCTTAGGGGCGACTTATATGTATTAAAAAGGAAGGTTTTGGGCTGACAAAAGGTTGACTTTGCCAGACCGACATGGCAGTTTAAAACTGCACACACAGGCTCTGCAATGGCAGGCCTGAGACATGTTTAAAGGGCTACTTGAGTGGGTTACACAATCAGTGCTCCAGGCCCACTAATAGCTTAAAAAATACAAGCCTTGAGCACATGTAGTGCACATTCCTAGGGACTTATAGGTAAATTAAACATGACAATTGGGTGTAAACCAATATCACCACATTTTAGGGAAAGAGCGCAAGCATTTTAGCTCTGCTTAGAAATGGTAAAGTGTTCAGAATCCTAAGGCGAACAAAAACAAATTCAACAAAAAAGGGGGGTAGAGGAAGAGATGGCCCTGCCGAAAGAGCCATTTCCAACAATAGCAAACAGGGTGATGGGTTTTCTCAGCCCTATACAGACGATAATTGGCATGAGGACTTGCAAGACGCTAGCAGGCTGGATACCTGCTCAGAAACAGACCTTTTCTCTCCTCCAGGACCAGCCACTGGAGAATCAACCTACTACACCATGGATATGCGTAGAGTGGCAAAAGTGCTTGGCCTCCACCTCCCCACCATGGAGGTGAAAAGAAATGTACTGGCTGAAGTCTTGCTCCCTGACCAGACTGCTTCTGAGTTTCTTCTCCCATTCAGTAAGGCCTTAACAGATACCCTTCTAGGGGCTTGGGCTAAAACTTGTACTCGTCCTCTGGTGAACTGTCAGATTGCCAGGCACCACTGTTGTGCACCGGCTGATCTGGCCTGTTTTTCCAGACATCCCTCTTTGAAGAGTCTTGTGGTATAAACTTTCATACTAACCCCAACAATGTCCTGATCATTTCCCCTAATTGGGAACCCTAAAAAGTAGAGATGTTCAGGAAGAGGTTATTCTTCTCAGCCAGCTTGTCCCTCTGCCCCGAGTTCACTAATGCCTTCTGTCTGCAAAGTCATTTTACCCACGTCCTTTCGGACTTGGTGGCACAAGCCCCCCCACAGTGTTCCAAAAGACCTTCAACATCTCACAGGCAATTATGCAATTCAGGACAGTTGTAATTTGGCTATGTTCACAATTCGTTAGGGCTTAGACATCACCAAATCTGTTGGGCGGGCCATGTGCACAAGTGTTGCTATTTGCTGCCATGCTTGGCTTCAATCCACGGGGTTCTCAGGCAACGTCCAATCCCCGCTGATGGACATGCCATTTGGTGGGGCTTACTTGTTTGGGGGGAAAAAGGCTGACTCTTCACTTGAGCATTTCGAGGAGAGTAGGGCCACCTCTCAATCTCTCAGCCTGTCTATCCAGCCCCGCCAGCAGCAGCAAACATTTTGTGGCTTTGGTAGAAACAATCCCTTCTGTCAGCATATTCCACACCAGCAGGGAATCCAGCACTTTCGCTGTAGAGGCCATTGGGGCCACGCAGCTAAGGTCAGCGTGCCCCCCAGTCCACCACCCCCTCAGCTGCCCCATCTGCCAGACCCCTTTAGTGATGCTTGCAGGGTCACAGCCAACCAGTTGGAGACAGAATCCACTGATTCTATACAGGTTGGCAAGCAGTCACATCTGATCACATCTGATCGGTGGGTCCTCAAAATTGTCTGCAAGAGTTATATTTTGCTCTTTCTTTCATCATCTCCACTGCACATTCTGTCATCTATCCAGTGACTGACAGTGGGCCATCTCTCCATTTTGTAGCAAGCACTGCTGTCCAAGGGGGCTATAGAGAGGGTGTCATTGTCAAATCTAGGATGTGGTTGCTATTCCCACTAGTTTTTGGTTCCCAAGGGTGGAGTTCTTTAGCCTACTTTAGATGTGCACCTTCTAAATTGCTCCCTCCAAAAGGAGAAATTCAAGATGCTCACCCTGTCCCAGGTTGTGTCCCTCGACCATGGAGACAGGATGGTGACGCTGGACCTGCAGGGTGCATAGTTCCATGTTCGCATTCCTGCCAGGCCAGCGGGGCTACCTGCGGTGTGTGGCGGGAAAGGATCAGTTCCAGTTAGGTGTACTCCCTTTTGGACTCACCAGCGCCCCTCAGTTTTTCACAAAAGTGAAGGTGGTGGTAGCAGCACTACTTTGGAGGTTAGAGGTGCCGGTCTTCCCCTTCTTCAAAGACTGACTGTTGAAGGCGGGCCCACCCCCAGGCAGTCGGCAACCACCTCCAGACTACAGTGAACCTCCTATCGTCCTTGGGGTTCACTATCGACATGTCAAAGTCACACCTGACTCCTCAGATGCTCTCTTTCATCGTAGTCGTTCTGGACAGTTAGGTTTCGTGCCTTTGCTACAGGAAAGAGAGTCTAGGACATTCGGGCTATGATACCAATCTTTCAGCCTCACTCCTGGATTCCAGTGAAGTCAACTCTGACCTATAGCTTTTTGCATCCTGCTGGTCGAGATTGCCAGGTAGCATATGCAGGCTGTGTAGTGAGATGTGAAGTCCCAGTGGGCCCAACATCAAAGGGACCTCTTTGACCACTTTCAGATTTCCAAGGAGACTGTGAAAGGCCTGCAGTGGTGGTTACTTCATCACAATTAGGTAAGGTGGATACTCCACTCTATACCCCACCCAGAACTGACAGTGGTCATAGATACATCGCATCTGAGTTAGGGCTGCCATTAAGCAGAAGTGGAGATCAGAGTCCTCTTGTCTCCAGCCGAGTCCCAGCTGCACATCAGCCTTCTGGAGTTGAGAACCATCAGTTTGGCATAAAGCCTTAAAACTATCCATCAAGGGGAGGATAGTTGAGGTGCTCATTGACAACACCACCACCATATGGTATTGAAACAGGGCAGGATGGGGTCTTGAACCCTGTGCCAAGAGGTGCTGCACCTCCGGAAATGGCTGGACTGCCAGGGAATTTCCCTAATGGCAAACCACTTGACAGGATCTTTCAACACCAGGCGGGTGGAAGGGGGGGGATGGGCCATTAATGCGTAGTGGATCATGAGTAACAATTGCACCCGGAGGTGGAGCAAGGCCTCTTCTGCGAATGGGGAGAACCTTGGCTTGAACTATTATTTGGTGTGGCTGTTGACAAGGTCTGCCGGCACCAAAGTCAACCACAACTAGAATTATCGCCTATGGCGTACCAATAAGTGTTCACCCAGGGGTCATATTGTATGACGCAGAGTTGTATGACCACTAGTCCTTATGCCCTGATGAATTTCCCTGTAAGTCTTGTTTGCCAATTAAACATGCTGGCCATTCTCAATAAAGTGATCTAAATATGTTACACTGTTTTTAATCATGAGCCTTGGCATAGAGTAAAATTTATGTGACGTGTCTTGTGTGACTCATTTTTACTTTATTTTGAAAGGAAATTATTACATTTTTTCCCTTTTTTGAAGACCTACGGGACGGTGATGTTCTCTTGTAACGTTAATTAGTAGTTATACACATTGAGCACCATTAGTAATGTTTATGGTGCTTGGTCCTCGTGTTACTATAGGGGAGTGGTGATATGATGATACAATCCACACAAACAAACAAACAATCCAGACAAACTTGTTCTGCAGACGCAAGCATCATTTCTACCAAAAGTTGTGCCCCGTTCCACAACTGAAAAACCAACACCTTGCTGGCATTCTATGTTCCACTTAACCCCAGTAAGGAGATGAAGAGGCTCCATCATTTGGATACCAAAAGAACACTCACTTTTTATTTTGATTGTACCAAAGAACACCAGCTGAACAATCACCTCGTTGTGGAGTTCTCTGGACCAAAAAAAAGCAAAGCAGTACAGAAGACAACCATCTCCCACTGGATCATGCCTTGCATTTCGATCTGCTACCTTTGCCAAAAAACAGACTCCAGGACCATGGACTTATTCTACCAGGGTCAAAGCTGCTACCACTGCGTAAGCTGTTATTTTCTCATCCTATTCATCCATTTTATTGGGTAGATGTTACTTGGTTACAAATAAATGTTGCTTTATTTAGTCTATCTTTTTCACAGTATGTTGTTGTAGGAAGATGGCTATCTATCTAGTGCACTAAAATGAAATGCACTGTGCAGAGAGTCCCAAAGGCTTGCAGAGGCAGAACTAGATAGGTCTAGTGCTCTTTTTGTGGTAGTGTGGGCGAGGAGTTAGGCTTATCAAGGAATTGTGTTAAGCATTTGTTGTACTCACAGAGGCTATTAATGAAATACACTAAATCTGAGACCAATTTGGAAAAATAACAGTTGCTTTTACATATGCTTTGAACCAAAGAACGTCATTATAAGGTAAGCAGTTTTATATCATTAAACTTTGCTGTTTTGAAAACTGACTCTTTTCCAAGTCTTCAATGTTAAGTTGTGGGAGGAAAACAAGAGTGCAGTTCCACAGGTAAGTACACAACTTACAATCTCATTCTTCATGGTTTTACACTAGCACTGGGCAAGTTTCAGGTTGCAACCAAGATCACAGTGGCACGGGGGCAGCTGGGTGCAGAGGTCAAAGTCGGATTTGGTGCCCAATGTAAATCAATGGAGACGGTGGAAATGAAGATGTGCTGCTCCCAGGTAAGTACAAGCGGTGTCAGAGGTTGGTCTCCTGGTGTTGAGGTGAGCGCCGGCGGTGAAGGGGGGCCACAAGGCAGCACCAAACTTAAAGCCTCAGCGGTACAGGGGTGGCCCAGTTGCAGAGTGCAAACACAGCATCTGGTGCCCAGTGCTATCCAATGGAGACGGGTATCCTCTGAAGCTCTGCTGACGGGTGAGTAAAGCGGGATCAGGGGTCGATCTTCTGGAGTTGAGGTGAGTACAGGGGGGGCACAAGGCAGCACCAAACTTACACCCTCAGCGGCACAGGTTCGGCTGGGTGCAGAGTGCCAACACAGCATTGGGGGCCCAGTGTTATTCAATGGAGGAGATCAGTTTCAAAAACAGGCTGCAAGCTCTGGCCAGGAGGTCGGCTGAGGTGAACCCACAGCTGCCCAGGTAAGTAGAGATGCCAGGGGTCGTAGGGACACCGATGGTCTAGTTCCCCTCGGCCCAGGGGCTCCAGGTGCAGGGGTATCTTTTGGCATTGGAAACAGCTCACTGGGCACGTCGTGATCAGTGGGATATTTCAGCTTCGCTGTGAAGTCCATCAGGGGTCAGCCCACAGAGGACTCTTGGTCAGAAGCACTGGGGAACCTTCACAGGACTGATGGGCCACTTGGACCCGAGCCGGGGGGCTCGGGTGCAGAAGTGGTTCCAAGTGGCAGTTTCGCTGTTCCTCATGCAGACATCTTCTTCTTCTTCAGAGATGGTTTCTTTTGGACAGGTCTGCCATCCATGGTAGTTCTTGGACTTTATCGAAGTAAGGCAGTCCTCCCAAGGGTTTTGAGGTTGCTGGACTGCAGGACAAGTTGTCTTCTGGGTGCAGGTTCTTTTCAGGCTGCAGACCGGCCAGTAGGGCTGGGGCCAAGTCAGTTGGCGTCCTCAGTCTTCTCTACTGGGTGACTTATGTGTTGTCCGTTTCTTCTTAGGTTGAGGTGAATCTGATTCAAGGGTTCAGGGGGGCCACCTAAATAGTGAATTTAGGGGCATTACAGGGGGTGCCAGGCGTATAGCCAATGGGCTACTCACCATAAGGGTGTCTACACCTTTCCTAAGACTTTGGAAAATGGGCATAGCCCTAAACCTATTAGGAAATGAAAAAGTGTTCAATTCATCTTGTCTACCCTAGCAGTGGGATTGGCATGAGGTGGGCACTCCTCCTAATTTACCTAATTTTCCCGGCAGTCCTGCTGCCAAAAGTGGGGTCAGAAACTGGGGGTCAGCCTCCTCCACCATTTTGAGAGGCCTGGGTCACATTTCAAAGGCAGCAAGGCCTTTAAAGCTCCCCGCCCTGGAATGTCTATCCTTTCTTAGTAGAGGAGGTCACACCTCTGCCCAGAGCGGGTCTTTGTTCTGAGCCCTCAAGAGCATTGGCTTTCACCTCAGGAGGACAGAATTGTCTAAAGTGCCTGTACTGGTTTTGGCCAGTCAGTGCCCACTCTAGGAGTTGGTTGGTTTTCAGGGGGCACCTCTAAGGGGGCCCCAGAGTGCATGACTGGTTTTAGTCGGGGTTTATTAATACGAGATGTTTGATAACAAACATCCCTATTGTCAGTGAGGCCATCATGTAGCAGGGGAACTCGAAATGACCACTGTCCAGCATATGTACTTAAAATGGCTTTACGATTCACTTACTATGTCTGAGAATCAACAAAGACATAGCAGGGGCATATCTGCTCATGCAGGTATGCCCTCATATGTGATATAATGCATCCTGCCTTTAGAGCTGGAAGGCATGCTTGAGGGCTGTCTTACAAATATTGCAAGCAGTGTAAAGGGGACAGAGCACACACGTTCTGTGCCATGTTGTGTTTTCATTTTGGTTCTGCACAAAGACATGCAGCCTGCAAAAGCAGCACTGTGTGCACTTAGTGAGGCGGTCTCTGATGGTCGCACAATTTGTGCTGTAGCTTTGAGGGGGCTTCCTTTGTTACTCCATGCCCTAGGTACCATGGGTAGCATTTACTAAGAACTTAAAGTGGTAGCTAAATGTTTGCCAATTGGGAATAATAACTGTGCAGTTTTGGGGACAAAAGATCTGGCACTGGGGACCTGTTTAGCAGGGACCCAGTGCACTTTGAGTCGAAATTGCACCAGAAGCCAGGCAAAAAGTGTGTGTGTGTGGAGGTGAGGGTGACCATGTCAAAAGAGGCACTGCCCTACTATTGCTTATTGTAATTGGTTAGATTGAATTTACGTTCAAAACGTTCCACCACATTTTCTCTTTTACCCCTTTGTCTGGATTTTTGCCTGGTACTTTAAATGGATCAATTAAAATGGAAAATGATAGAACAGGATACCTTTCTCAACACCCTGAAGTTGTATTGCGCTGAGAAGAATTATAGTCCTGCTCATTTTGTGACTACTGAGAATGTAATGCTAGAGAATTTTTTATTTTCAAGTTTCTGCTGCAGAGCTTAGATGACGGAAACCCACAACAGGAAGTGATCTGGTGTTTGTCTCTTAGAAGTGGAAAGAAACTGAATTCATTCTTTTAGAGCACCAAACTAACGCATACGTAGCTGCATCAATGCCAATGCGAATATTTTCTGAGAAGCTGTTGCTGGTCAGTCTGCAGTAAGGACAAATGATTTTCACAAGGGAATGAATAGTGAGTATTGAGTGGACTGAAAAATGCAATGAGTTGTGTGAAATCAGAATTGTGGCTAGAAGATGGATGCAAATGGTATGGGTGTTCTGTCAGCATACAGTCACACTCTGCCGCACAGGAAATCCTTCCAGCTTCAAAATTCAGCTATGAAACCTTTGTATTTAAGTAATCTGTGCAAATAATTTCTCATAAAAGTGCATCGATTTTGGTGTACATATTACACACGTCAACATCTTTCTGAGTGTTGCAAAGGTCTGCGTGGTACTTTTGTTTTTCCTATGACATATTATGCAGGTTCAGCTCTCTGATATTTTGTGGTGGCCCCTACTGTTAGCGTATGCATGAGTGACCTCGTCCTCTTTTCAAATGAATACACAAAATTATGCATGTTTCTCTACCCAAAATGCCATTTTCAAGATGTAGCAGTCAACTACGTTTGTACATTTGTAATCAGCGGAATAATCTTGCTATGATAACATTATAATTTTACAAAGCTAATAAGGGGTTCAGTATGAGTGGCCCTTTATTTTCTGATCTCTGCCCAACCTCCTCTGTACACAGGCATCATCAATACAAGCCTTCTGGTAATTACAGTCACCCTAGAAAATGTCCTCAGGTCAAACCTGTAAAATCCAGTCACTAACAATCTGAATATTAGCTACTTGTAAAGTTAATTTCAACTAAAAATTGGTTACCTTGTAACAGCATAAAATCATCTTGATCATTTTTGTACATTAAAACTGGACCTTTTTGTTACCAGAACAAAGAGGATCCCATGTTACAAAGCAGTTAGAGAAAGAACATGCCAATCACCAGACACGTTTTTCCCTTGACACTAGCTTTCTTAATACATCAGTTGCTTCACACGCAATTGTGTTATCAGCTCCGGCATCCCTTTAGTCCACAGTCAAATATCACTGAAAATATTGCATAAATGTTCAGCTGTCTGGTGAAGCAAGATGTGACATCTCACATATAGGGGGTCATTCTAAGTCTGGCGGGCGGCGGAGGCCACCCGCCAGACTTCCCCCCTCCAAAATACCGCTCTGCGGTCACAAGACCGCTGAGGGTATTTTGGCTTTTGCACTGGGCTGGCGGGCGACCGCCAAAAGGCCGCCCACCAGCCCAGTGCAAAAACCCTTCCCACGAGGACGCCGGCTCAGAATTGAGCCGGCGGAGTGGGAAGGTGCGACGGGTGCAGTTGCACCCGTCGCGAATTTCACTGTCTGCAATGCAGACAGTGAAATTCAAAGTGGGGCCCGCTTACGGGGGCCCCTGCAGTGCCCATGCCATTGGCATGGGCACTGCAGGGGCCCCCAGGGGCCCCACGACACCCCATATCGGCATCCTGTTCCTGGCGGGTGAACCGCCAGGAACAGGATGGCGGTATGGGGTGTCTGAATCCCCATGGCGGCGCAGCGAGCTGCTCCGCCATGGAGGATTCAGAAGGGCAGCGGAAAACCGGCGGGAGACCGCCGGTTTTCCTCTTCTGACCGCGGCTGAACCGCCGCGGTCAGAATGCCCTGCGGGGCACCGCCAGCCTGTTGGCGGTGCTCCCGCCGACCCTGGCCCCGGCGGTCTAGTACCGCCGGGGTCAGAATCACCCCCATAGTGTTTCCCCTTTATCGTTTACTTGCTCTGCTTCACAAATCTGACAATGAGCAAGTGGGTGCATACAGTAATTATTTTTCTGAAATTGCATGAATAATATTGGCAACTGCTGCAGAAGGCAAGTAAGGACATTACAATGTTGAGAACTTCATTGAGATAATGTAGTGCAGAGTGTTAAATGTTACAATAGGATTATTGAACCAGGTGCACTGTTGCTCGACACAGAATGGGACATGGAGTTGTCCACCTTTAGAATGTTTAGCAGAAACTCCAGATTTCAATTATTCCATTACAAAGGGAAATGTGGGGTATATTACAACCCACAATCACTATATAAAATAAAACTGGAGGCTGCTGACAGATGTCTTACATGGCACTCCAGTGCTAAGACTTATATTCACATGTGGTGGCCTACCAACATTGCCAGAATTCTGGGAGATGTTGGTAAAGATGCTCTCAAAATAAACTGACAGGAGTCTAACATCTAACCCTAAAACATGTCTACTGGGACAGGGACTGACTAAAAAGAAAAGTAAAACAGCTACAGGACTTCTACATTTGGGACTCAGTCTAGAAGAAAATCTTCAGCATGTTGAGGAAATCAAGGTAGGACAGAGTGTGGGCTAAGGGATGAAGAATCTACAGAAGTGGATTTAGGCTGAGTGTGAAATCAGTGGTGCAGAATTTAAAACAGAAGAAGCTGGGGGAACAAGGGTTGATCTGTGGTTGGTTTTGCTGACCTTGGTAGAGTACCTCTCAGAAGGACTGCCACCGTAGAGGAAGTTATATGAAGAACAACCTCGATGGCATTAGATACGGCATGCACTTCCAAATCAACGTGTAGCTGCATAAGATCGATTGGAATGCGGATGAAGACTGGATTTGACTTAACTTCAGTTTACAACCTTATTCAAGTAATATGATGATTGCTGCTTGACTAAACTTGATGTGTGCTCATGCAATTCAACTTCAGTTATTACTGTGCCTTTGATTACTGTTCCTATCTGGTTTAATGGGAATTGTGGTAGCATATTGATAAATACAATGGTTCTAGAAACAATAAAGATAAAAAAGAAGTGTGGCAGAGGCATTCCAAATAATCTATAGTCTGCATAGGGCAAAAAGGGAGGCACCCATGAATAGTCCATGTACGACAGAACCAAGCAGTGCTAGCCCATGATACTGTTTACTCTGTAAGGGAAACAAATTCCTATGATTCAGCAGTTCCTGAGAGTCAAATATTTTTTGGGAACATGAGCTCTCACTCTCCGTTTGGTGACATGCTTCATTGGGCTATGCTCCTCGTCAGGCCGGCATTTCAAACCCTGACGGGCCCCACATGGGGGCTCTTTGTCGGAGATCTTTTTGATAAATAATGTGTGGGGAGAAAATAGGATAAGGTCTAATCTCCCCGGTACAAAAAAAGAGTTGGTATCTATCACTAAACCTCTCAATTTAGAGTGTAGTGAATATGATTACAGGCTCATATTTTCTCCCCACACACTTGTTTTTAATCATGACAGAGGTTAGATACTTTAATAAATTATATTTAACCTCTAGTCATTTTTAACAGCACTTTTTCTTTTTCTTTTTCATAACAATCCTACACCAATTTACACACTGACCGGCTATTATTTATCAAAGAATCTCCGGCAAAGAGCCCCCCGTGTGGGGCCCGTCAGGCATTGCAGTGCCGGCCTGATTAGGAGCATAGCCTAATGATGAAGCATGTCACCAAACGGTGAGTGAGAGCTCATGTTCAAATTTTTGACTCTCGGGAACTGCTGAATCATAGGAATTTGTTTCTTTTTTTGGGGGGGAACTGTGTATACTTTCTTGTTGTTTATATATCAGATGGGAGTATTATACACAAGACCAGGACTTTGTTTCCGAACCTCCTTTATTAAATTTTTTCTAGCCCCTCTTTTTTGGTGTTTGATGATACTCTGTAAGGGAACCAAGGTTATGTATAAATGGGACAGAATGTGCTCATGAAACGTAGTTAAGCTGGTTTACCTGGAGTAGAAGGGAGAGGTCAGGGTGCATGATCTTCCCTAAGTTTCTTACTTTGCTTTTAGTGGCCCGGGAAAGTCCTAGTTCAATCAACCATTGGGCACTGGAGTGGTGAATTGACCATTTCCTGTTGCTGAATATATATTTTTGATTTTGATGAATGAATGTTAAGGTGGTTGTGTGGCATTCATTGGCATTGGCCTGCCTTGGGTGCAAAAGTTTAGACCTGAAGGCTTTTCTAGTATGAGGAACATCTGGTTGCTGTCACTTTGGTTGTAGGATTAGTTGTTAAAGTATTTGATGTTGTTCAGAAGAGTGCAGAGGAATGTGTAGAAGAAATAGGGTGTGATGGAACCTTGGTGGATCACTGAAATATGAAAGTGAGATTCTTTGAGTACACGTGACCATTTATGCAGCCTTATCCAACAGACCCTGTCATTCCAGGATCACTTAGTTTCTGTAGTAAAGGCTGTGATGTACTGTATTAAAGCCTGCAAGAGGTCAAGCTGGAGGGAAAGTGGTGGTCCTGTTCTGCTCAACAGTTGATTTAAGGTAATCCCAGACGGTGGATCAAAAATGTTTCTGTACAGCAACAATGGTCTGTTAGAAATGGGATCTCTAGTTGGCAGTAGTTTGCAGTGGTTTGCACTCTGTCCAAGTAGAGAACCTCACTCTAGTCAAGGTAAGGAAGTCAGTCACGCAGCTAAGTTAACCCCTGCTCACCCCCTGTCAAGCAGGCAGGTTTATCTCAGAGGCATTGTGTAAAGTATTTGTTTCTGAAGTTGCTATGGAGCTGATGTGCTTAGTGTCTTCTTTGTTGTACCAGAGCTCACTTCCAAGGGCCCAAGAACTGAAGTTGGCATCACTTGGCAAGTCAGGACTCTCAGCAAGAGAGCCCAGGGGCGCTGGTAGATTAAGTCTTTCATTGCCCTGATACTTTTTAACAGGAGGCAAGCTCAGTTCAAGCCCTTGGAGAATATTGGAAACAGGATGTAGAAAGCAAAGTCCAGTCCTTTCACTCCCAGGCCAGAAGCAGCAAGCAGCAGACCAATACAACAAAGCAACAGGCTGAGTGGCAGTCCTTCCTACAGCATCCAGCTCTTCTTCCTGGCAGAATGGCCTCAGATTGTCCTTAGTCCAGAAGTGTTCTAACTATGTGGTGTCAGAGGTTCAGTACTTATACCCACTTCTGTCTTTGAAGTATTCAAACTTCAAAGAGAAGTCTTTGTAGTGCACAAGACCTTGCATTTTCCTGCCCTGACTTCAGACACACTCCAGGGAGTTTTAGACTGCTTTGTGTATGGACAGACACAGTCCTATTAAGGTGCAAGTGTCAGCTTCTCCCGCTACTCTTGCTCAGGAGTACCCATCAGCCTGGTGATGGGCCATCAGAATATGGAGGGCACACCTCAACTCCTTTTGTGTGGCTGTCTAGAGTGAATGCACAAATAGCCCAACTGTCATCCTGACCCAGACATGTATTCCACAGACAAGCAAAGGCACAGAATGGTTAAGCGAGAAAATGCCCACTTTCTAAAAGGGGTACTTTCAAACCTACAATTCAAAAAACAACTTCACCAAAAGATGTATTTTTAAATTGTGAGTTCAGGGACCCCAAACTCCACATCTCTGTCTACACCAATAGAAAATTACACTTAAAATATATTTCAAGGCAATCCCCATGTTACCCTATAGGAGAGATAGGCCTTGCAATAGTGAAAAAACTAATTTATCAGTGTTTCACTATCAGGACAGGTGAACCACACCAGTACATATCCTACCTTTTAAATACACTGCATCCGGCTTATGGGGCTGGCTAGGCCTACCTTAGGAGTGACTTACATGTAGTAAAAAACAAGGTTTGGGCCTGGCAAGTGGGTGCAATTGACAGGTCAAAATGGCAGTTTAAAACTACTTACACAGACACTGCTGTGGCAGGTCTGAGGCATGTTTACAGGGCTACTGATGGGGGTGGCACAATCAGTGCTGCATGCCCACTATAAGCGTTTGATTTACAGGCACTGGGCACACACTGCATTGTACTGGGGACTTACTAGTAAATCAAATATACCATTCATGGAGAAACCAATCGCCAATACATTTTAGACAGAGAGCATATCCACTTTAGCTCTGGTTAGCACTGGTAAAGTGCCCAGAGCCCTAAAGCAAATAAAAGCAGGTCAGAAACAATAGGAGTAAGAAGTCAAAACGTTTGGGGATAACCCTGCAAAAAGAGGCAGGTCCAACATGGTGGAATCACGCTTAAGAGTCAGATAGTTTGTTTGCCATCTTTGATCCGTTGCCAATCCTTCTAAGCTTCATATGGTTGGAGGGGTCTAGGCCTTCCGCAGATAGATTAGGCATGATGTAGCATGTCATAGAACCATTGTTGAAGTTGTCACTGATACGGAAATGACTCTTGTGTACACTAATATCTCCAACTACCAAGCACTAATGGCAGTTCTTTTTTACTGTAAGTAGTCATGTTCATGTGTTCTTTGCATGGGCGCCTCCATCATTAGCTCAACTCTTCTGAAATTTATAGCACTCTGACATCAATGATGTAGGAAAGAAACCTCTTTTTGGCATGGTTACTCCCACTTTTGGCCTGCTGTCAGTGTGTTTTGACTGAGTTCACTGGGATCCTGCTAACCATGACCCTAGTGACTGTGCTCTCTCCCTCTAAATTTGGTTGTTTTGGACATTACACACCCAACATTTGGCATACTGGTGCCCCCATATAGGTCCCTAGTATATGTTACCCAGGTACCTAGGGCATTGGGGCACCAGGGGTTCCCCGTGGGCTGCAGCTAGTATTATGCCACCCATGGAAACCTATATAAAATGTGTCTGCAGGCCTGCCATTGCAGCCTGCTTAAAAAGGTGCATGCACCCTTTCACTTGAGGTCACTGCACCAGGTCATTGTAAGTCACCCCTGTGCTAGGCCCTCCTAGCCTAGCCCAGAGGGCAGGTTGCAGACACCTGTGTGTGAGGGCACCCCTGCATAAGCAGAGGTGCCCCTATAAACTCCAGCTCAATTTTCCTTGACTTCGTAAGTGCTGGGAAGCCATTTTATTATCCATGTACTGGACACGGGTCACTATCTATGTCCAGTTACATAATGGTAACTCTGAAACTGGGCATGTTTGGTATCAAATATGTCGGAATCATACCCCAATACCTTTGCAAGTATTGGTTGTAAGATTCCATGCACTCTGTGGGGCTCCTTAGAGGACCCCCAGCATTTCTCCTACCAGTCTTCTGGGGTTTTCCGGGCAGCCCGAGCTGCTGCCACCCCCCTCAGACAGGATTCTGCCCTCCTGCTGCTTGACCAACTCAAGCAGAGGAAGGCAGAACAAAGGATTTCCTGTGGGAGAGAGTGGCAACACCTTCTCCCTTTGGAAATAGGTGTTACATGGCTTGGGAGAGGTAGCCTTCCTAAGCTACTGGTATACTCTGAAGGGCACATTTGGTACCCTCCTTGCATAAACCGGTTTGCACCAGTCCAGGTACCCCCGGTTCCTGCTCTGGTGCGAAACTGGACAATGGAAATGGGAGTGACCACTCTCCTGTCCATCACCACCCCGAAAGTGGTGCCCAGAGCTCCTCCAGGTGGCCACTTGTTTCTACCATCTTAAATCCAAGGTGGGCAGAGGCCTCAAGGAGCATCTGAGTGGCCAGGACAGGCAGGTGACATCACAGCCCCCTCTTGATAGGTGTTCACCCTGCTAGGTGGCCAATCCGTGTTTCTGGGCTATCTAGGGTCTCTCTCTTGGGTGCGTCCTCAGACTCGATGTGCAAGATTCCAGCAGGATTCTTATGCAATATTTACCCTTCCTTCTGGCCACTGGAACTGCAACTGGACCCTCCAGGACCGGCTGCATGGATCTCCTCTCTTCCAGAGCTGTGTGGATCCTGCATCACGGTTGGTAGTCTGGAGTGGTCCCCTCTACCAGCTGTCCAACTTTGAAGACGGTAAGTCCTTGCCTCTCCACGCAGGATAGTACCCTCTTGCACGATGTCTCTTACAGCTACCAAGGCTTGTTGGTATCCCCTCCAAGGGATCTTCAGGCTCTGTGTAGCCCCAGCCCCCAGCACTCTTCCCCTTTGGTTTCTTGCAGTCTTGCCTGGGTCTTGCATTATCCTCTTCTGAAGTCCTTTTGGTGGGTTTGGGGAGCACCAGGTACTTACCTCTCTTTTTCTGGTTGCTGGGGAGCACTCTGGTCTTACCTTTTGGGGTTCCTAGTTCCTCCAGCTCCCCTCTACCGATTCCACTTCCTTGGGTGGGGGCCTCGACTTTTGCATTCTATTTTTGTAGTATATGGTTTGGTCCCCCACTTGGACCTTCAGTACTTATTACTGCTTTCACTATTTTCTATTGCCTTTTATGCTAATTCCTGACTTCTAATGTACAGATATTGGTGTGTTTACTTACCTACAGTTGGGGTATTACCTATATAGTATTTTGTTAATTGTGTTACCCTTATAAAGTACTTTTATTTTTGTAACACTGTGTGGTTCTTTTATGTGTGTAAGTGCTGTGTGACTACATTGGTATTGCATAAGCTTTGCATGTTTCCTAGATAAGTCTTGGCTGCTCATCCACAGCCATCACTAGAGAGCCTGGCTTCCTAGACATTGACTACACCTCACTAATTGTAGATACCTGGACCTGGTATAAGGTGATGACAACATAGATGCTCACCACACACCAGGCCAGCTATCTACAAATGGGAGCAAGCTTCACAGGTGTTCCAGAAAACAAGAAAAAGAATAAAAAGTCAGTCAGCAGTTATTACAATTATTGAAACGCTCCAGTTAGTATGAGAAAAAGGTTTTCAAAATAAAGTTGTTTGCAAAAACAGATATGACTGTGTTGTAACATTCAAATTGTTCCAAAGAAATGCACCTCACCATATAAAAACCTTGGATTATTACCTGCATAAAAGCATAGGAGGCCATTATTGAAAAAAGACATCTGTTTTTCTGTGAATTAGATAAATGTGTTTGTTGCATTCAACTTTTAGTGAGTTTCTGTGGACCTGATATGACACCCTTCAAATCTGCATACTTAATCGTAAGTCTGAGTTATTCGATTACAGCAACTCTGCTGTTTAAATGTATTTCTCTTTTGTAATATCCAGGTTTCCTTACGTCGACAACAGATCAGCGAGAAACTAAACGAGTGGGTCATTTTCAGTGAGAAAAACAAAGAGTTATGCGAGTGGCTTACCCAGATGGAGAGCAAGGTGTCTCAAAATGGGGACATTAGCATTGAAGATATGATTGAGAAACTCAGAAAGGTACCACCATTTTGTTTTACTTGATTTCACTAGCGCAGTTGTCCTAGTATATGGTTGCTGACAGAATTGAGCTACTCATAGTAGTAAGCACTGCTTATATTTGATTATTGTGTTTTTACTACGGATCCATTCAGTGATATATGATTTGTGAATATTGTTCACATCACTGCACATCACAACTTGGAAGGCCACGAAGAAGGATCAGAGGATGCACAAGAAACATTTCATGTGGGGGGCGAGTAGTAGACCAAACTGTAAAACACTGCGCAGGAAATGTGGAGTAGCTTTCGGTAGTGCTGCTGCCGTCTCAGGTACTGGGGGAATGTTACTTTGATGAGGGAATGGTAGACACCTGGTTACCTTCTTCCAAACAGCACTTAAAGGGGACATGATTAAACATTCATTCAGAGCACACCTAGTGTTGGGACCATGTTACAGGGCTGGTTATCATGTTTTCCTGTAATACCAGGTTCAAACTATTGTATTGTAACTACCTTCATTAGATGTATGTGACACCTTAAAACAGGGATCTTCAAACTTGGGAGTGGGCCCCCTAGGGGGCTTCAAGTGATCTCAGGGGGGAGCCAGGCTCTGGCCAAAATAAGCATTACACAGATAACAGTGTTTTGTTTTAAGCAGAAACATGTTATACCATTTAAAAAGGTAACAGTACTTAACTGCAATGTTTATATATGTCTAAACCTATTTAAACATTGCCATCTTTATAAAATATGTGTGAAATGTTCCATGGGGGGGCCCAATGATTTTTATTTTTCAACAGGGAGGGGGTAGAGGGGTGGCATTAAAAGGTTTGGAGACCACTGCCTTATAAGCTGAATAAGACTGATACCAACGGGACAGCGAAATCTGCATGATGGTGGGAGGAGGCTGCCTCTTTTTTGCATATCTCCTGCCTCTGTGATGAGGTTCATGGGTACTGGAAGGAGGTGGTGCCTAGAGTTGAGATGGCAAGGGAGTCACAATTCCCTTTACTCTTGGAGCCTGCCTACTGGGAGTGGTGGTGAGACCCAGAAAATGAAAGATTCCTTATAGGTTTTTACAGCTCGCACTCCTCATGGCCAAACGGTGGGTGGCTGTCAGGTTGATGGGGTCCTGTGTGCCACAGACAAAACTTTAGATTAAAACTGTGCTTGAGTGGGGGATGAGGAGGAGCAGCTCCTATGTCTGTCCAGATTTGATGCGAAAGCTCTTGAAGATGTGGAAACATGGGGGCTGCTCCTGGACAGATCCATCTCCTTATGCAGAGGAATCGCCAGGGGTTCAAGTGCCAAGGGAAACAGGAGGGGCAAAAGAGAGCCATGCTGAGCACCTCTCCCCACCATCCAGGTGTCCAAAATTTCACCCCCACCTTGATACGGACCATGAGGTCCAGGTAGAGCAGTCACACCCAATCCCTCAAGACCATCCCGAGTCCGATCCCCTGAATACTGCCATTACATAGTGCCAATTAGCAATATCAAACACTTTCTCTGAGTTGACTGACACTAATGCCATGTCTTGGTCCTCCTCTGCTGTCCCATGCAGTAAATGGGTCAGCCAACAAAGATTGAAGGCTGTGCTACGAGCTGGTAAAGACCACACTGACTCTTATGCACCAATCCCTGTACAACCCCTCATAGCCTAGTCGCCAACAATTTCCAAAGAATTTTGACTTCAGAGTTTATCATGGTCTAGAAGAGATGGGGGCCTTGGACTATCCCTCCCGCCCCCGGCTTTAACATTAGGCAAATGATGGGCTTCTGCATATTAAGGGCCTCCAGAAAGATGTCCAAGAGTCCTTCCGTGAGTAGTGCAGAATAAGTTTGAAGAAATTCCACAGGTAATCCATCCCCAATTGGGTTATTTATTTATTATGATCTCGTAATGCCAGCCTCAATTCTTCAAGTTTGAGCTCTCCACCCGAGGCAGGCACACCATCAGGCAATAGTCGCAGTAGTTCTATCACCGCACGGAACGCCTCCACAGTGCCTTGCTGTCAAACCTCCCCAGCCTAGTAGATGTCCCGAAAATGTGCCGCAAGGGAAATCAAGATAACCTGATGACTCATCACCAACCATTTGTTCCCCTCTCTCCCTCCTCCCTGGGTTTGGAGGTGGGTATAGGCGGGCCTCCTATTCACGTTTAAGTATCCTGACCAGAGGCCTCCCAGATTCATTCCCCCTTCTCTGTGTAAATACTGATGATAAGCCTTAAGGGTATATTTGTCTGGTGTATCCCATTGTGCATGCAAGATTCATTGAGCCCGCATAACCCATACCTCTGCAGAGCTTGCCTGTGGAGATCAGCTAATCGCTTTTGTAGAACCTTGATGTCTGTCTCCATTTGTCCCCTAATGCTGCAGGTGGTCCATAGTAGCGCCTTGAGGGCCTCCCACTCAGTGGACCTGGTAGCGGTAGACCCCCCAATTGTTCACCAAATATTTGTTGAGCGCATCCACCAGTGACTCTCTACAGACTGCATCAGTCAGGAGTTCTGGAGACATGCTCCAACTTCTAACAGGGAGAGTATCCCCTCCCAATTGCAGGCGGGACAGCAACGGTACATGGTCAGAGAGGAATCTCCCTAAGTGGACAACTGTTTGCAGCTGCTCAGGACCAACCCCAGCCACGAGTAGGCAGTCCAGGTGACTACATGTATTATCTGTGAATTAATGGCAACTGTACTCTTGTGTCTGTGGGTGGAGTGAGCACCAGTTATCCAGGAACCCTAGTCTTTATATAACCATTGAGCGTGACCCAGTCATGAGAGATATCGTCCCCTGTCGTGTCAGTGCCGATCTTTGTCCCCATCTGTAGGAAGTTGGCTCTGTATGCACTATTTCATAGTAAGGAATAGTATGCACAGAGTCCAAGGGGTCCCCTTAGAGGTAAGAGAGTGGCAAAAAGAGATAATTCTAATGCTCTATTTTGTGGCAGTGTGGTCGAGCAGTAGGCTTATCAGAGGAGTAGTGTTAAGTATTTGTTGTACACACACAGGCAATAAATGAGGAACACAGACTCAGAGACAATTCCAGGCCAATAGGTTTTTGTATAGAAAAATATATTTTCTTAGTTTATTTTAAGAACCATAGGTTCAAGAATTACAAGTAATACTTCAAATGAAAGGTATTTCATGTAGGAACTTTAGGAACTTTGAATTAGCAAAATAGCATATACAGTTTTCACATAAATGACATATAGCTATTTTAAAACTAGACAGTGCAAATTTCAACAGTTCCTGGGGGAGGTAAGCGTCTGTTAGTTTTTGCAGGTAAGTAAACCACCTACGGGGTTCAAGTTTGGGTCCAAGGTAGCCCACCGTTGGGGGTTCAGAGCAACCCCAAAGTTACCACACCAGCAGCTCAGGGCCGGTCAGGTGCAGAGGTCAAAGTGGTTCCCAAAACGCACAGGCTTCAATGGAGAAAGGGTGCCCGGTTCCAGTCTGCCAGCAGGTAAGTACCCCCGTCTTTGGAGGGCAGACCAGGGGGGTTTTGTAGGGCGCCGGGGGGGACACAAGTCCACACAGAAAGTACACCCTCAGCGGCACAGGGGCGGCCGGGTGCAGTGTGCAAACAAGCGTCGGGTTTTCAATAGAAATCAATGGGAGACCAAGGGGTCTCTTCAGCGATGCAGGCAGGCAAGGGGGGGTGCTCCTCTGGCTAGCCACCACCTGGGCAAGGGAAAGGGCCACCTGGGGGGTCGCTTCTGCACTGGAGATCGGATCCTTCAGGTCCTGGGGGCTGCGAGTGCAGAGTCTTTACCAGGCGTCGGGTCTTTGAAGCAGGCAGTCGCGGTCAGGGGGAGCCTCGGGATTCCCTCTGCAGGCGTCGCTGTGAGGGTTCAGGGGGGTCAACTCTGGCTACTCACGGTTTCGTAGTCGCCCTCCCTCGTCCTCCCTGTGGTGTTTGTTCTCCACAAGTCGAGCCGGGGGCGTCGGGTGCAGAGTGCAAAGTCTCACGCTTCCGGCGGGAAACGTGTGTTGTTTCAAAGTTGCTTCTTTGTTGCAAAGTTGCAGTCTTTGGTGAACAGAGCCACTGTCCTCGGGAGTTCTTGGTCCTTCTAGATGCAGGGTAGTCCTCTGAGGCTTCAGAGGTTTCTGGACCCTGGGAATGCGTCGCTGGAGCAGTGTCTTTAGAAGTGGGGAGACAGGCCGGTAGAGCCGGGGCCAAAGCAGTTGGTGTCTCCGTCTTCTCTGCAGGTTTTTCAGTTCAGCAGTCCTCTTCTTCTTATGTTGCAGGAATCTGAGTTCCTAGTTTCTGGGGAGCCCCTAAATACTGAATTTAGGGGTGTGTTTAGGTCTGGGGGGTTAGTAGCCAATGGCTACTAGCCCTGAGGGTGGCTACACCCTCTTTGTGCCTCCTCCCTGAGGGGAGGGGGCACATTCCTATCCCTATTGGGGGAATCCACCATCTGCAAGATGGAGGATTTCTAAAAGTCAGAGTCACCTCAGCTCAGGACACCTTAGGGGCTGTCCTGACTGGCCAGTGACTCCTCCTTGTTTTGCTCATTATCTCCTCCGGCCTTGCCGCCAAAAGCCATTATCTCCTCCGGCCTGAGGGGGTGGGCAACTCCACTAGCTGGAGTGCCCTGGGGTGCTGTAACAAAGGGGGTTAGCCTTTGAGGCTCACCGCCAGGTGTTACAGTTCCTGCAGGGGGAGGTGAGAAGCACCTCCACCCAGTACAGGCTTTGTTACTAGCCACAGAGTGACAAAGGCACTCTCCCCATGTGGCCAGCAACAGGTCTGGTGTGTGGCAGGCTGCTAAAACCAGTCAGCCTACACGGGTAGTCGGTTAAGGTTTCAGGGGGCACCTCTAAGGTGCCCTCTGGGGTGTATGTTACAATAAAATGTACACTGGCATCAGTGTGCATTTATTGTGCTGAGAAGTTTGATACCAAACTTCACAGTTTTCAGTGTAGCCATTATGGTGCTGTGGAGTTCGTGCATGACAGACTCCCAGACCATATACTCTTATGGCTACCCTGCACTTACAATGTCTAAGGTTTTGCTTAGACACTGTAGGGGCATAGTGCTCATACACTTATGCCCACACCTATGGTATAGTGCACCCTGCCTTAGGGCTGTAAGGCCTGCTAGAGGGGTGACTTATCTATACTTCATAGGCAGTGTGAGGTTGGCATGGCACCCTGAGGGGAGTGCCATGTCGACTTAGTCGTTTTATCCCCACTAGCACACACAAGTTGGCAAGCAGTGTGTCTGTGCTGAGTGAGGGGTCCCCAGGGTGGCATAAGACATGCTGCAGCCCTTAGAGACCTTCCCTGGCATCAGGGCCCTTGGACGGCGTCAGTGCGATTTAACGCAGGACACGCGGGAGACCTCGGCGGATTTTCTGTTTGCTTACCGTCACTCTAGATTACTATTCGCATTAATGACAATTGATGTCAGAAGCTTCCTTATAATGCCTTGATTTGGCCTTGAAAAAGCCCCCGCCTACACGCATAAGGGGCAAAACACGTGTTGGCTGTTCCTTCATTGAATGGTGCCACTTGACCGTTTCAAACTTGGTTGTATCGCCATTGAAAACTATCATGTAACATCTTCTCAACCTTGGTACTGGTTGACTGGACCACAGAATTGCAGACCTTTGGAACTCATTTTCTGCTTAAAGACTTTTTATAAAATAACATGAATCATAATTTCATGGAACTGACTTCTTCTTCTTGATATAAATAAACCATTATTGAGGCATTGTGCTTATTATTAATGATTTTTCAAGTGAGAACTCACCACCACTTCATCTAGCATTTCAAATATTGGGAGGCTTAGGGTCCAGGACCCCTGGTTTGAAGTTCTCACAACCTTTTTATTAACTCGGCATTTTAAGGAAGTCAATTAGTTGGATTCCTTTCCTTTCCTTTAGTACCAGTTACAAGGGACTTACCTGGATGCCAGGGTGTGCCAATTGTGGAAACAAAGGTACAGGTTAGGGAAAGAACACTGGTGCTGGGGCCTGGTTAGCAGGCCTCAGCACACTTTCAAATCAAAACTTAGCATCAGCAAAGGCAAAAAGTCAGGCGGTAACCATGCCAAGGAGGCATTTCCTTACACCATCTGGGACACAATTACATCTCCCGCCTGGCGTATTGGGGAACCCACACTGCCCTCTAACAGGTCCAGTGCCACGCCATAAAACGTCCCATCATCTACATTGGGGGTGTAAGTGTTTAAGGTGGTGATATTTTACCATCTAACGTGCCCTTGAGCAACAGGTAGCACTCCTCTGTATCTGCTTCGCTGT
The DNA here is from genome assembly GCF_031143425.1 of Pleurodeles waltl. Taxonomy (NCBI): domain Eukaryota; kingdom Metazoa; phylum Chordata; class Amphibia; order Caudata; family Salamandridae; genus Pleurodeles; species Pleurodeles waltl. The sequence goes on along the minus strand of NC_090444.1, from coordinate 756,306,964 downwards.
AGGTATGAGAAAATGGCACCCCAGGTGCAATCAAGATGGTCACTACCCCAGTATAAGAGGAATAGGTCACCAAGTAGAATTGCCCCTCCACTTTTTCACCAACTTCTGAGCCTCACAACCTATCAGATGTGTTTTCTACAGACAGGCAATTTGGACCTGATTGCGCCTTAAGTACAAATGGACCCTGTATCGCTTAGTGTAGCCCCTCAAGCCCCAGACATTCCAATGTACTATATTTGTACAGTCAGCCATTACAGGTTTCTGCCCACCTCCCAGGCGCAGACTGGACTACCTCAAAGAGTAAGTCTACCCATGACCCTCCAATTAAGAAACTCGGCACCTTGGACCAGCACATGCACTGTGACAACAAACCAAACCCCTTAAAAACTAGGGGCTGAGAAATCAAAAACTGCCCAACTCTCCCCACCCTGGACAAACAACATAACAGCAAACCGTTTTGTTCGCCCATTCTTGTCAGTGCTGCCAGGACCAACAGCCTAAGCCCTCTTCCTCAAACATGGCCTACCACAATATTTGGGAGGGACTCCAGTAGTTTGAAGCAAGTACCATGTTCATGTATGCAGATAAACTAATGTGGATTCTAAAGAATAATCCAAACATAACTCGTTCTACACACCTGGTTAATCCTCTCCACCCACCATGCCACTCCCCAGCCCCACCCTCTCATAAAGATTGCAAAGGCATCACAGGAACCCCCAGTCAAGCAGCAGGGTCACTCATCTCCAAGTCCATCATCAGGGCAGGTGAGTCCTCCTTGGTCCCTATCCCAGCGGTGGAGGAGTTTAGCACTATTGTGCCATCTCCCTGGAATATATTCCTCATGGACTCCTGGCCTCCATTTCCTTGACCATCCCTCTTCTCAGGATCTCCTCCCACCCTCCAATCTTGGCTGTGCGGTCCCACCTCTCTGTGAACACCATTCCTCCAGGAGCCCACTTTGTCCTGCGGCACCTTGGCCCACACCTCTAACCACCTCCAGACATCCTCCATTGAGTCATAGAAGTGAGAACTGCCCTGTGAGATCACTTGCAGTCTGGCTGGATACAAAAGCATGTACTTGAGTCCCATGTGATCTTCATCTTTCTCTTGAACTCAGTTCCCTAGCACTCTCTAAGTGTAGTCCGGATATATGGAGATGTTATGATTTTGATAATGGGCATTCTCGGATTCTCGGGGTGCGTGGAGTATTCAATCTCTGTCCTTGTAAATCAGGATTTGTGTTTTGATTGCGTGTGGTGGCTCCCCCAGTCGTGGAGGGACCAACAATGCCCTCTGTGCTCTCTCAAGGGCAAAGAATGTCAACATGTTGCTTGGTTTCAAAGTATCCCGAACCCATCCCTCAACAAATTGTTCCATCAAGCTTCCCACGGCTCTCTCAGGGAAACCCAGTAGGCAGACATTATTGCAGTGTGACCTCCCTTCCGCATCCTTAGCTGTTTACTCCAGGACCCCAGTTTTTGATGTATTGGTGACCATCTACTTTTTGATTGAGGCCACCCCACCTGGAGCTTGGCAGTGGACCCTTCCACCGCCTAAACCTTGTCTGACATTTTCCTTAGATCTGCGCGGAGGATGGTCACCTCGATGGAAACAGACTCAATATTCCCCTCCAGTGCCACACAGGAGCCCTGAAGGGCCATTAGAGTGTCCGCTCAGGATGGCCCCTCAAAGTCCGATTCCCACGCATGATCACTGTAAGTACCCCCCTGGCGAGCCTGCCTCTGCAAACCTGGTGTCTGGGTTGTATAGTGTTCCATTGTGTTCCCCGGCATGGGACCAAGCAGTTTCCCCTTCCCCATATGGAATGTGCCTTTGGGCACACCATCACTGCGCACAAAGACACTTAGCCGGCGGGCCACAACTGCGCATCACAGCTCCAGTGCTCCTCCGATGCCATGCCGACCTCCAGGGTGTATCTCAGGTATATTCTGTCCGCCTTCCATCCAGATTGCTTGAGGACAAAAAACTACCTGTGGCATCCAGAATTTAAAAACTGCAGCAAAGCCCCAGGTTCCAAAAGCCAATTAGTTGTCAAGAGGGGAGAGGAGCTGACCCGCAGAGCTCTGGCCCTGCCTCAAATCATGCCTTTCTCTGAGCTGCAAACCGGACATCCTCCAGATTCCAATAACTGGTACCCACAATCAACGGGTACTGTCCCTCGAGTTCCAATGCTCATCCTGAAGGGGCAGAAGGGGAGTACACCTGTGCTGCCTCCAGTCTCCATGTAGCAACACCGGGGTGTCCCCATTGTCAGCACTCGACCACCAGCCCTCACGGCTAGCCTTGATCGGGCTGCCACATCCACCTTGGAGGGTCAAAAGGCCCCAGCAGCAGCCCAGCCCAGACTTCGTTAAGTCGATCACTCCCAAGGGGGCCCTCCACTGCTCACCAGCACCTACTAACTCTGTACATGAAAGGAGTGGGGGTCACCCCAGTGCCACCATAACCCCAAATCCATCTGCTTGTGGGGGAACTCCTCACCGCTGCAGCACGGCCCCAAACCAAGTGTCTCTGTTTTCCCAGAGCGCAGGCATGACCCAGGCGGCCTGAATCCATCGCCTTGTTGTAGCGCTGCACTCGGCTAGTCGGCTTGTCACGAGCTGGGCTCAATCTCTGCCACCAGGAGCACGTAGAGCTGGGCGAAAACCTACTGGTGGGTACAGCAGTCAACCCTTTCTTCGTTCAGCAGCAGAGATACAGTTGAACATGCTGTACCTGGCAGGATTATGGAGGATATTGTTGGGTCCCACAAGGAGCTGCTCAAGGACTCATCTTGTCAGCCATCTTGCTTGGCAACGCCCCCAGTCTTTCATTATTGACAAAGAAGGTACAGAATGCTGGGTTGTAAACTGCATACAGAGAGGCAGGGCGCAGGTACCTGTGTGTGAGGGCACGCTTGCACTAGTAGAGGTGCTCCCATGAACTTAAGCCCCAATTTACTGGACTTTATGAGTGCGGGAACGTTATTTTATATATGTACTGGACATAGGTCACTACCTATGTCCAGCTACAGAATGGTAACTTCGTACCAGGGCATATCTGGTATCAAACATGTCAGAATCATACCCCAGTACTGTTGCAAGTATTGGAAATATGATTACATGCACTCTGGGGGCTCCTTAGAGGACCCCCAACATTGCTACCACCAGTCTTACAGGTTTTTCCAGGCAACCCAGCTGCTGCCACCCCTCGGACAGGTTTCTGCCCTCCTGCTGCTTGATCTGATCAAGCCCAGGAAGGCAGAGCAAAGGATTTCCTTTGGGAGAGGGAGGTAACACCCTCTCCCTTTGAAAATAGGTATGACTGGCTTGGGAGGGGTAGCCTTCCCAAACCACTGGTTTGCTTTGAAGGGCGCATTTGGTGCCCTGCGTGCATAAACCAGTCCACACCAGTTCAGGGACCCCCAGACCCTGCTCTGACAAGAAACTGGGCAATGGAAAGGGGAGTGACCACCTCCCCTCAGGGGTGGTTCCCAGAGCTCCTCCAGAGGGTCCCTGGGTTCTGCCATCTTGATTACAAGGTTGGCAGGGAACTCTGGTAGCATCTGAGTGGCCAGGCCAGGCAGGTGATGTTAGAGGCACCCTCTGATAGGTAGTTACCTGGTTAGGTGACCAAGCCCCCTTTTGTGCTATATATGGTGTTCCTCTAGGGTGGGTCCTTAGATTCAGTTTGCAATATTCCAGCAGGACTCCCATGCAACCTCTGCTTCGACTTCTGGCCTCCAGAACCGTGACTGAACCCTCCAGGAAAACTACAAGCTGTAGATCCATGAGGAAGACTTTTCATGCAACATGGTATCCAGAATTCCTGCCAGCTTTGCAACATTTGCCGGGCTATGCATTCTCAGAAGTCTGCGACTCTTCAGTCTGCACAGGAAGAAGAAGGAATCTCCATTGGGGTGGAGGCATCACTCCCCTGCATCTGCAGGTACCTGGCTGCATTGATGACTGGCTGTGTGGCTCTCCCCTCTTCCTGAGTGGCGTGGATCCTGTATCACGGGTGGTGGTCTAGAGGGGTCCCCTTAGTCCTCTTTACCAGTTGTCCCACTTTGGTTGTGGTAAGTCCTTTCCACTCCACGCAAGACAGCACTCCCGTGCGCTGCGTGCTTTGCAGCTGCCAAGGCTTGTTTGCTTCACCTCCAAGGGGAGCTTCAAGCATCTTGTAACTCCAGCCCCCAGCACTCCCTCCTGCAACTCCTGGGCCTCTGCGTGATCCTCTGGCAATGCAGGAGCAACTTCTGTGGTGCTGCGTGGGCTGCTTCAGCGACTTCTGTGTTCCTGTCCTGTGGGACACCTGTGGGTGCTGCCTCTGCTCCTGTGGGCCTTCTGCAGCACGGAGGGTCCCCTGTGACTCCCCCTCCAGGGTAGAGTCCTCCTGGACCTTCCTCGACCCCAGCAGCACCTCTATTTCCTCCAACTGCGTATTTGCCTTTGCCAAGGCTTGCTGGTGGAAATCCTTCACCCACACCCATCTGCAATCCAAGTTCCAGCGTGGGACACCTTTTACATGCATCAGGAACTCTTCTTTAGATTCTGTGCTGCAGTGCTGACCTGTCTTCCTTCTTCGTCGACCAACTCCAAAAGGTACCTCTGGGTGGGTAGTCTCTCCTACTCCCCCTGGACTCCATAGACACTTTTGGAGTTGGTCCCCTCTCTCCACAGGTCTCCATCCTCGATAATCCATTGCTGATTCCTTGCAGGCTGTTCTGGGTGTCTTCTTTTTCTTCTTTTCATCCTTTCGGGTGGTTTTGGGGAAATCCAGTTTTACCCCTGCGTTCCTGGTCGCTGGGGGGTACTGCATTAGTTAGAGACTTGCGAGATGGCTTTGTCAAGAGACTGCTTTGACCTTGGAGCCTCAAACTTTGCACTTAGAAGACCTGCTTGTCCATACGGACATCTACATTTGTAAATGTGAAATAAATATGTTAGCCCCAAGTTAAAACATTTATGGGCATATTTACATGGGCCTAGCGCTACCAGTACGTCACTTTTAGCGATGCTCCGGTGGCGCTGTGAGCTGCACCATATCCACAAGGCGGCGCTAAGCCACTTTCTGTGGCTTAACGCCGCCTTGTAGATATGGGCCCCTCCGATGCAGTTTTCTGCAGCAGAGGGGCATGCAATGGGTGTTGCTGTGTGAGTTCCACTGCAACGCCCATTGCTTTTGACACAGCGCCAGATATAAAAGGAATCAAATCTGAGGCAGTGCCAAAAACTAACGGCACTCCTGGGGTGGTGTTAGCATGGCGCAACGAAGAGAAATACTTTTAAATCTCCTCGTTTTTACTTTTTCTATGTGTGCTGCCGGAGGAGGCCTGTGCTATCGTCTCCCAAGCTGTCACCGATAGTAGAGACTTGGCAAAGTTCACTTTCAGATGTGGGCTGGACACGACCGACTCTCTAGGTAGATGTGACGACAGTGGCCTTGAGGTGCCACGCCTGGTTACGTACATCTTGTTCCTCAGGGGATGTCCAACATACTCTTATGGACCTGCCCTTTGATGGCTCCCGTCTCTTTGGAGACAAGGCGGACTCAGCTTTGGAGAGGTTCAAAGACTCCCGGGCTACGGCTCGGTCCCTAAGGCCTTTCCACTGCCCCTCGTCCCTTACAGTCCGCCTTTCGCCCCTTTCCTGGCCACGTAAGGGGCTCCCTCTTGCATCCCTTTCCCAGCCACTGTGCCACCCTTGTTCAGCTGCTGCATGGCTGGGGACGCGGAATCCCACATGGTCGTGGGACAGGGAACCAGATGTCTGCCCAGTCCACACCTGCCCCTGCTGCAGCCACCAAACCCTCCTAGACCGGTCCGTCACTGTGGTCCAGTTGGCAGCAGGATTCGCCATCTCCTGCTCTCTGGCAATCCATCACTAAGGACAGGTGGGTTTTGCAGATACTCCCTCCCCTTCCAAACTGCCCCACTCGCCATGCCTTCATCAGTCAGCCATATTCCGGATGTTCATTAGTTGCGGCTCTGTTCACCAAGGGAGCCATAGAAAGGGTCCCTATTCCAGAAGTAGGTTGTGGTTGTTATTCCCACTACTTTCTGGTGCCCAAAAAAGACAAGGGCTTATATCCTATCCTAGACCTTCGGGACCTCAATCTCTTCCTCAAGAAGGAGAAATTCAGAATGCTCACCCTGGCTCAGGTCCTGTCTGCTTTGGACCCAGAAGTCTGGATGGTAGCGTTGGACTTGCAGGACACTAATTTCCATATTCCAATCCTGCCTGCCCACAGACGTTACCTATGATTCGTGGTAGGTCACAAGCACTTTCAATTTACTGTATCCCCCTTCAGCCTTACCAGCCCCCCTCGGGTGTTCACGAAAGCGATAGCAGTGGTTGCAGCTCATCTACTCAGGTTGGGGGTTTCAGTCTTCCCCTACCTTGACAACTGGCTGTTGAAGGCGGACTCACCCCAGAAAGTCATCTCCCACCTTCAGCACACGCTGGGCTTCACTATAAATGTGCTGAAGTCACACCTCTCAGACGCTCCCTTTCATCTGAGCTGTTCTGGACACAGTGCAGTTTTGGGCCTATCCTCCCGAACAGCGAGTCCTGGATATTCTCTGCATGATTTTGGTTTTTCAGCCTCTGTCTTGGGTTTCGGTGAGACTGACTCTGAGGCTGCTGGACCTCATGGGCTCCTGCATCCTGCTAGTGACACATGTCAGATGGCATATGAGGGCTCTGCAGTGGGACTAGAAGTTCCAGTGGACACAGCATCAGGGAAATCTCTCCGACATGGTCCAGATCTCGGAGCGGACTGCGAAAGACCTGCATTGGTGGCTTTCGGATCCGCATTGGGTCAACTGCAGATCGCTCTCCCTTCCCCAAACAGATCTATCCATACTGACAGATGTTTCACTTCTGGGATGGGGCAGCCACATGGGCGAGGCAGAGATCAGAGGCCCCTGGCCTCCGGTGGAGTCTCGGCTCCATTTCAAACTTTTGGAGCTCTGGGCGATCAGGCTTGCGTCGAAAGCATTTCTTCCCTCTCTCAAAGGGAAAGTAGTGCAAGTGTTCATGGACAACACTATTGCCATGTGGTACTGCAACAAACATGGCAGAGTAGGGTCCTGGATCCTTTGTCAGGAGGTGCTACGCCTCTGGACATGGCTGACACATCAGGACATTACCCTGGCGGTTCAACATCTGGCGGGCTCTCTGAACGCCAGAGCAGACAAAATCAGGCGTCGATGCATAGCAAATCACAAATGGTGTCTCCATCTGGAGGTGGCAGAAGGCCTCTTTCAGCAGTGGGGAGAGCCTTGGTTAGATCTGTTTGTCTCCGCAGAGAAAGCGCAATGTCAGCTGTTTTATGCATTAGAGTTTCCATGGCGGCACTCGCTTTTCGTCTCGAGTGGAACTCCGGCCTCCTGTATGCCTTTCCAGCAATACCACTTATTCCCAGAGTTCTCAAGAAGATCAGCAACGACCGGGCCCAAGTCATCTTGGTGACTCCTGACTGGGCACATAGAGTATGGTATCCAGAGCTATTAAGCATGGCTACTGATCCTCCACTCAGACTGCCCCTTCCATTCCACATTGGTGCTCATTCCACCAGAGCAACTGCTTTTTCCACTTCGTTACCACGTGGAGTTGCTGTCCTGGATACCTGCCAGGCAGCTACATGGGCATCCTTGCACATGTTTACTCAACATTACTGCCTGGACAGTCATGTCCATTGGGACGGCTACTTTGGTCTTTCGGTCCTGCAGGACTTTCTAGTATGATCTTGGTTCGCAGCCCACCTCCAAGGGTGGCAATGCTTGGGTATCTATTCTAAGGTAAGGAATCTGCAACTAGAAGTCTCTGTCAGATGTACAAGTTACCTTTGTTAACAATATATCTGGTAGAGACATGTTCTATTTGCAGATTCCTTACCGACCCACCCATCCTCCCTGCTTGCAAACTGATTCTTAGGGACAGGGCTTCTCCATTCAGGGCCCAGGAGCACCAGTTTCAGTGTTCTTCACGGCTCTGCTCTTTGGCGTGGAAAGTCGTGAAAAGAAACTGACGTCACTGCGCTGAGGCAGCATCTGTGTACTACTCCCGATGTCATCACGGCAACTACGATGCCAACGACACCCCATAGTCGACTGACGCCACCTAGCAACGCGCAAGGTTATTGATCAAAGAAAAAAAACTCCGGATCCAGTCTGACGCCTAAGGGAAAATTCTAAGGTAAGGAATCTGCAACTAGAATATGTCTCTACCAGATATATCGTTACCGAAGGTAAGTAACTTGTACCTCAGTGTTGCAGGTATTGTGGTTTATAACAAAAACTCTCCCTGTCCCTACATTTTCTTCTCGCTCACAAAGTGAGAGATGCATTGACTGTTTATTAGCGAGAAAAACAACAAAGCAGAACTCTACACCCCCCCTTGCTTGTGAAGTAATACCAAAATGCACCTCAACCAGTGACTTAAATAGTAGGAAGTGATAACTTTGAAATATGGTTTGGGTTTTGAGAGAGCTTAGGGCAGTAGGTCATAACATATTTCATTTATATAGGAATCAAAATTCCCAGCATAGGTCACTGGCTAGTGTATTGTGTTGTGCTCTGATTTGTTAGAGATCTCGATCCTTGGATTAAGTTATTCACATCCATTACAGCCGCACTAGTTCTAGTCTTCACACCTGCAGGAAATACTAGTGTCTAGGCACTAGTACATGGCTTACGGTCTGCTCTGGTTAGACCACTGTAGAGGACTACGTCATTATACAAGCTGTTTTACACATTGCCTCGATCATTTTGTTGGGCATGCTTTGGCACACAGTTCTCCAGAAAGAAACATATGCAGAATGTCTTGTGATTAAAAATACGTTAATACCTAGCAAACAAAGGTAAGTCTGCCCTTTGAGTTGTTTGTTTCTTTCTGATGTATTGAAGTATTACCTTAGTCTGTTTTTCCATGCTGCAGTCTCATAATAATGTTTTAGTAGTGCTGTGAAAGGGAAAACTACATACGGAAGAATGTTGTCATGGGAAGAAACCTAAAATATACTTTTAAGACTCTAAACAGGTTTGTGTGAATAGTGTTGGGTGTAATATTTGGGTTTCCATACTGTCTAGTTTAGGATTAGTGAGGTCGGGGTGGGATGTAATTTGTTCTCTTTATTCAATATCGTAATTAATGACGTGTATGAACTGATTTGTTTTTAAAACTGATGTTAATTTTGCTCCTAGGACTATCAAGAGGAAATTGCTATTGGTCATGAGAAAAAGCTGCAGCTGCAGCAAATGGGAGAGCGACTTGCCATAGCCAGCCATGACAGCAAGGCATCAGAAATCGATTACAAACTTGGCAAGGTCAATGACAGATGGCAACATTTACTTGATCTGATTGGAGCAAGGTAGGAACAGTTTTAAAAGGCACTTGATCGACCATTCATTACTTGTGAAGTTTGAGTTTACTGCACTGTAAAAGATGTTGGGTTCTTTGCCAGCAGACACCTGAACAGAGGTAACATGTGAAAGACTCCGGCATGGGTAATTACCAAGCCAAGAAGCATTGCCATCCAAAACTAACCATCAGTATATGCTGCCAGCACATAGTAAAACATTAGCAACCATAAAAATTGGTAGAAGAGAGCACTAAAACATCGTATCAATGAACACTCTCTGACTAACATCAGGACAACTTTCAAGCTCCAAAGTAGTCGAGGAACCCAACACTTCTTACAGACACTGGTCAGAATTTCTGTGGCTGTGTGTTCTTTTAAACTTTTGAAAGTGCTTTGTTTTGTGTGCACACAGCGTCAAAGTCAGAGGCGTAGTTTGTGAGCTCTCTGCATAGCTCACTTAGAATAATTTACTCACTTTTGTGGGATTCTGAACCACTTACCCTAGAACTTTGCCCAAAGGGCACAGAGGATCTTATCCTCCTAACCTAACACTCCTACCACATAGATGTTCCTATCCCTTTCAATAGCAGGAGTATTCTTGTGCTCTACATAAAATGTAATTGTGTAGAGAAAATGCAATTAGGAAAAAGATAAACACTTAATGAAGTAGAAACCTTAGGACAAACGTCATCTGAATGGCTTTGGGAAACTGTTTCACCCTACCTTTGCTGTTTTTGCTTGTGTTTTTCCTCCAGTCAGCCTCTATAAGGTGTGCTGGTTAATGAACAATTTCCTAAATATCGTAATGGGAAGTTTCAGTTCTAAGGACAAAGAGGCAAGGAATAGGCTGATCTTTCTTCACTTTCTTCATACCAGCAGCCATTAAAAGTGTTATGTCAATAGGAACAAAGAACCAAAAGACGTAATTTCCCGTGAAGCACAGGGAACACAAACAACATATTGTCCAATCAGCTATCAACGTTGTCCTTTAATACCCTCCGCCAACGCTAATTCTCCCTCTTTCTTCCTGCGAACACTGCCAACAGTTGTCCTGTTCATTCTTGTTTATTGGAGTCTGTTTCTGAGTTGAAAAAACAACAACTTAAATCACTGTTCCCCGAAACAGGATGTGTTATAACAGATGAGCAATAACTCAGCAGCTAAGACGGTAACTGTGACAGTTTCAACCAGATACATGTAATGTAACTCTCTTACTATAACCCTAGGACAGTAAACATTAAAAGTGTCCCATACTTACAGATAACTTGTAAAGGTTCACCTTAAGAATATAATATTACAATTCTCTTACTTTGGGTGGCTAATCCTCGTCAAGGAAGTCCATATAACCTCCTCTCTGATAAACCGAAGTCAGTTCATTCTTTTTCACGCTAGCAACACGGATCCGGTAACGGTTTTCGGCCTATTTCAACATCTTCCTCGACGAAACAGTGTGCTTTTCCCTGTCTACGTCTTCAGGGTTTAAACCCTGGGGGTCCTGTGGACGATAATAAGTGTCAGCCACGAACCTCCTCTCAATTTGAATGTGGTGCCTGGGTGAGCACCATGACTCTGTAGAGTGCGACTCCTGTCATCAACTTTGGCCTAATGTGTTTCAGGACCATCGTATGAAGCTTATGGCAGTGCAGCTGTCCAAGCCTTCTCAGACTTCCCATCAACTTCGGTCTCCTTCTCGTAGTAAGGTCTGTTCGCGGAGCTGTTTAAGGAGTCGTTCTTGTGGACGTTATTCTCCATCGTCTTCATGCGGTAAGTCACTATGCAAGTTTTCAAAGTCACAGCAGTTGCTGACTTCACCACACACGGCTCCCCACCATTCCTCAGATGAGGATTCGAGGCCTGAGTCTACCCCTTATTTCCCTCCCTGTCCCCGGGCTGGGGCAACTCTGACCAAAATGCATGAATTTTATGAATCACTTCACACTATCTCTGGGAAATCACCTTCCCTGGATCACATGTGTGCCCCAAGGAGGTGCAAGATGCCTTGACTGTGTCCCCACCAGTGGGTTCTCCCTCAGTTTCAGTTAGGCCTTTGGATTCAGCTTCTGAAGCTTTCTGGCGCTGGGGCACAGCCCTTTGGGGTTTCCACCTTCTGTGCCAGTATCAGATCAGCCAACTGCAGTGACGCCACCAGCAGCGCAGGTTGAAGTCATGCCCCTCTCTCCCTCTGACGTTGAGACGGTGTCATTTGGGCGCCAGTCGATGTTGAGTACAGTGCCGGTCATGTCAGTCATTCTCCCTCAGTTTTCTGGGGAGTCTCCTCACGTTTGTCCTTCAGACAAACATGGTTTTGAAGGTGCTGAGGAAGAGTTGGGGTTTTCACATAATGTTCAGCCTCCTATGGGGGGCTATTGTTTGGCTGATCTAGTGGCAGGTAGTGGCTTGGACTCTTCTCCAGCCTGTGGCCTCTTTTCCCCACTTGGCTTGCTATGGAGGGGAGTTCCTCTCTAGCTGACATTCTGAGGAGAGTTGCTGAAGTTTTGGATCTGACATTCCCTTCTGTGGAATTGGCTACTGAGCCTCCGAATGGTGTCCTCCATCACAGGCAAACAGGGGTTGAGCCAGTAATGTCTTAGCCCTACATGGCATTTTGTTAGGGGCTTGGACCAAGCCAGATACAGGGGACCCTATTAATCAGGCTATATCTCCTAGGCACCAACCAGCCTCTGGTGATCCGGCCTGCCTTCTATGACATCCTACTCCTCGCAGTTTGGTGGTGCAGGCTGTTTCCGCATCAAATTATATCTACTATCTCCCTCATGTTCCATCTGAAAGAGATTCCAGAAAACGTGAAACTTGTGGCCGATGTATTTTCTCCTCCACTAGTTCTGCTTTGCACTCTCGACATACTTTGTGTGCTCTTAACGTTTTTCTCATTCATTGTGGGACTCATGGTAACACTTCTTGCCATCACTGCCGGATGATACCCGGAATGATCTTGCCCCTTTGATACAAGATCGCCAGTAGGCAGCTAAATTACTCATTCATTGTGGTATGGATACCACTGACTCTGTAGGTAGGGCTATGGCCTCTTCAGTGGCACTATGTTGCCGTGCCTGCTTACATATCTCCTTATTTTCAGAGGCTGTTCCAGCCACTTTAATTAACATGCCTTTTGATGGTGCCCATTTATTTGGCGCACATGCTGGCTCTGCTTTGAGATGTTTTTGTGACGGTCGAGTGGAATTGCAAACTAGCTAGGTTCCTCAATACACTCTGTCTAGCCTTTTTCTTCCATATTGGTTTATATGGGGGACATTTGTATTTGCCTTTTTGCACATATGAGCCATGCTTATTAACACCACATAGAGTACAGTATATGGGTTCAAGGGTAGAGACAGTCTAACACTCCTCAAGAGTTTACATACTAAAGGATGCTTCCCCACTGGATTCCCGTCAACTGGAGAATGACCTTCTGAAATGACCGACCTAAAGGTGTTAATGGACCAATATGCCAATCCCTCCGAAGCCAAAGAGGCTAGGAAATTTAAGACATGGACAACGCCTGCCTCCACGGGATAATTGATGGTACCAACCCAGCAATTGAGACCAGGGTGAGCGATACCTCTTGGTGGTACTGCCTGCCCAGGATTTGTCGAGCAGTGGCACTGCTTCTCATGAAATACATGGTTCGATGGCATCTGTCGCTGTAGATACGCATGTTCTGCAATAGCTCGCCATCTGGTGTTGGGCCGGAGTGTTACAAGTTGTTTTTCTTCGAAGAAGTCTTTCGAGTCACGGGACCGAGTGACTCCTCCTTTTGTCTCCATTGCGCATGGGCGTCGACTCCATCTTCGATTGTTTTTTTTCCGCCATCGGGTTCGGACGTGTTCCTGTCGCTCCGAGTTTCGGAACGGACAAAATAGTTAATTTCGGAAGATTTTCGTCGGTATTGTTGCGTTCGGGATCGGCGTACTTAGATTCAACACCGCATCGAAGATCGAAGAGCTCCGGTGCCCTTCGGGGTAGTTTTTCGATCCTCCGTCGGGGCCTGGTCGGCCCGACCGCGTGCTGAGGAACGCCGATGGAACGGACCCCGTTCCGTTTCTGCCCCAAATGCCACAATAAATACCCCTACACAGACCAACACTTGGTCTGCAACCTGTGCCTGTCACCTGAGCACAGCGAAGACACCTGCGAGGCCTGTCGTGCGTTCCGGTCCCGAAAAACACTCCGAGACCGTCGAGCCAGAAGACTTCAAATGGCGTCCGCACCGACAGCCCAACGGGAGTTCGAGGAACAGGAGGAGGAAGGTACCTTCTCGATCCAAGACTCAGACTCCGAAGGATTCGACGATACACAAACCGTGAGTAAGACGTCGAAAAACACACAGAGAAACATTTACAAGGCCCAGGGGACGCCACTGCCACCAGGCCATGGCTCGACCCATAAATTCGGTGACCGACCGTCGGCACCGAAAAAGGCCAAAACAGTGCCGAGATCGTCCGACTCCGGTCGAGACACCGGCACGCAGCCTTCTCGGGACCGAGAAAGTGCTGGAGACAAGCCTCGACACCGAGATACCGGTGTGGACACGGCTCGACGCCGAGACAGCGGCACCGAAACAGATCGACGCCGAGAGGTTTCGGCCCCGAAAAGGAAAAAAGTCACCTCGGAGCCGAAAAAACACGCAGACAAAGTTTCGACGCCGAAACAAACTGCAATCGACCCAGCTTCAGGCTCTTATACAGAAGAGCACTCGCTAACCTCCCAAATGCAAAAGCATAGGTTTGAGGAAGAGCTACAAGCAACTGATGTGGACCATACGCAAAAGCGTATCTTCATTCAGCAGGGGACAGGAAAAATAAGCACCCTTCCCCCCATTAGGAGAAAGAGAAGGTTGGAGTTCCAGACGGAACAAGCACCACAACCAAAGGTGGTTAAAAGAATTACACCACCACCCTCTCCTCCGCCCGTGATTAACGTTTCACCAGCACAAACTCCATCTCACTCCCCAGCTCACACCACCATGAGCCAGGGTGACCAAGATCAGGACGCATGGGACCTATACGACGCCCCAGTGTCAGATAACAGCCCGGAGGCCTACCCTACAAAGCCATCTCCACCAGAAGACAGCACCGCGTACTCTCAGGTGGTGGCTAGAGCAGCACAATTTCATAACGTAAGCCTCCACTCAGAACAGGTCGAGGATGATTTCTTGTTCAACACACTCTCCTCCACCCACAGCTCCTACCAAAGCCTGCCTATGCTCCCTGGTATGCTCCGGCACGCAAAAGACATATTTAAGGAGCCGGTCAAAAGTAGGGCAATCACACCACGGGTGGAAAAGAAGTATAAGCCGCCTCCTACGGACCCGGTTTTCATCACTACACAGCTGCCACCAGACTCTGTTGTTGTAGGAGCAGCTAGGAAAAGGGCCAACTCTCACACATCTGGAGATGCACCACCCCCAGATAAAGAAAGCCGCAAGTTCGATGCAGCTGGTAAAAGAGTCGCAGCACAAGCTGCAAACCAGTGGCGCATCGCGAACTCCCAGGCACTACTTGCGCGCTATGACAGAGCCCACTGGGACGAGATGCAACATCTCATTGAACATCTGCCCAAGGACTTCCAAAATAGGGCGAAACAAGTGGTTGAGGAGGGACAGACCATCTCCAACAACCAGATACGTTCCTCCATGGACGCTGCAGATACAGCTGCACGGACAATTAATACATCTGTAACTATCAGACGGCATGCATGGCTCCGAACGTCTGGATTTAAACCAGAGATTCAACAAGCAGTTCTCAATATGCCTTTTAATGAAAAAGAACTGTTCGGTCCAGAAGTGGACACAGCGATTGAGAAACTCAAAAAAGATACGGACACTGCCAAAGCCATGGGCGCACTCTACTCCCCGCAGAGCAGAGGGAATTACAGCACATTCCGTAAAACGCCCTTTCGAGGGGGGTTTCGGGGTCAAAGCACACAAGCCAGCACCTCACAAGCAATACCGTCCACTTACCAGGGACAGTATAGAGGAGGTTTTCGGGGACAATATAGAGGAGGGCAATTCCCTAGAAATAGAGGGAGATTTCAAAGCCCCAAAACCCCTACTACTAAACAATGACTCACATGTCACTCACCCCCTCCACACAACACCAGTGGGGGGAAGAATAGGTCATTATTACAAAGCATGGGAGGAAATCACTACAGACACTTGGGTTCTAGCAATTATCCAACATGGTTATTGCATAGAATTTCGACAATTCCCTCCAAACATACCACCAAAAGCACAAAATTTAACAACACACCATTCCAATCTCCTGGAGATAGAAGTGCAGGCACTATTGCAAAAGAATGCAATCGAATTAGTGCCAAACACACAAATAAACACAGGAGTTTACTCACTGTACTTTCTGATACCAAAGAAGGACAAAACGCTGAGACCAATCCTAGACCTCAGAGTAGTGAACACTTTCATCAAATCAGACCACTTCCACATGGTCACACTACAAGAAGTATTGCCATTGCTAAAACTACACGACTACATGTCAACTTTAGACCTCAAGGATGCTTATTTCCATATACCAATACACCCATCTCACAGGAAATACCTAAGGTTCGTATTCAAAGGAATACATTACCAATTCAAGGTACTGCCTTTCGGATTAACAACCGCACCAAGAGTCTTTACCAAATGTCTAGCGGTAGTCGCTGCACACATAAGAAGGCAGCAAATACATGTGTTCCCATATTTGGACGACTGGCTAATCAAGGCCCATTCGTTCATACAGTGCTCAAATCACACAAATCAGATCATACAAACCCTCTTCAAACTCGGGTTCACCGTCAATTTCACAAAATCCAAAATTCTGCCACGCAAGGTACAACAATACCTGGGAGCCATAATAGACACATCAAAGGGAGTAGCCACTCCAAGTCCACAAAGAATTCAAAATTTCAACACCATCATACAACGCATGTATCCAACACAAAAGATACAGGCAAAGATGGTATTACAACTCCTAGGCATGATGTCATCATGCATAGCCATTGTCCCAAACGCAAGACTGCACATGAGGCCCTTACAACAATGCCTAGCATCACAGTGGTCTCAAGCACAGGGTCACCTTCTAGATCTGGTGTTAATAGACCGCCAAACTTACCTCTCGCTTCTATGGTGGAACAACATAAATTTAAACAAGGGGCGGCCTTTCCAAGACCCAGTGCCACAATACGTAATAACAACAGATGCTTCCATGACAGGGTGGGGAGCACACCTCAATCAACACAGCATACAAGGACAATGGAACGTACATCAAACAAAACTGCATATCAATCACCTAGAACTGCTAGCAGTTTTTCAAGCACTAAAAGCTTTCCAACCAATAATAGTTCACAAATACATTCTCGTCAAAACAGACAACATGACAACAATGTATTATCTAAACAAGCAGGGAGGGACGCACTCCACGCAGTTAAGCCTGCTAGCACAAAAAATTTGGCATTGGGCAATTCACAACCAAATTCGCCTAATTGCACAGTTTATACCAGGGATACAAAATCAACTCGCAGACAATCTCTCTCGAGATCACCAACAGGTCCACGAATGGGAAATTCACCCCCAAATTCTGAACACTTATTTCAAACTCTGGGGAACACCTCAGATAGACTTGTTTGCGACAAGGGAGAACGCAAAATGCCAAAACTTCGCATCCAGGTACCCACACAAACAATCCCAAGGCAATGCCCTATGGATGAACTGGTCAGGGATATTTGCTTACGCTTTTCCTCCTCTCCCTCTCCTTCCTTACCTGGTAAACAAACTCAGTCAAAGCAAACTCAAACTCATATTGATAGCACCAACTTGGGCAAGGCAACCCTGGTACACAACGCTGCTAGACCTTTCAGTGGTACCCTGCATCAAATTGCCCAACAGGCCAGATCTGTTGACACAGCACAACCAAAAGATCAGACACCCAGATCCAGCATCGCTGAATCTAGCAATCTGGCTCCTGAAAT
Source organism: Pleurodeles waltl (assembly GCF_031143425.1). Classification (NCBI taxonomy): domain Eukaryota; kingdom Metazoa; phylum Chordata; class Amphibia; order Caudata; family Salamandridae; genus Pleurodeles; species Pleurodeles waltl. Next base: position 756,289,618 of record NC_090444.1, on the reverse strand, counting down.
CCTAGAATTCGGGCACTTACAACTTACCCAAGAATGTATGGAAGTCATAAAACAAGCAAGAAGGCCATCCACCAGGCACTGCTATGCAAGTAAATGGAAGAGGTTTGTTTGCTACTGCCATATTAATCAAATACAACCATTACACACAACTCCAGAACATGTAGTGGGTTACTTGCTTCACTTACAAAAATCTAACCTGGCTTTCTCTTCCATTAAAATACACCTTGCAGCAATATCTGCATACCTGCAAACTACCTATTCAACTTCCCTATATAAAATACCAGTCATTAAAGCATTCATGGAGGGCCTTAGGAGAATTATACCACCAAGAACACCACCTGTTCCTTCATGGAACCTAAATGTTGTCCTAACTAGACTTATGGGTCCACCTTTTGAACCCATGCACTCCTGCGACATACAGTTCCTAACCTGGAAGGTGGCATTTCTCATCGCCATTACTTCCCTAAGAAGAGTAAGCGAGATTCAGGCGTTTACTATACAGGAACCTTTTATACAACTACACAAAAATAAAGTCGTCCTAAGGACCAATCCTAAATTTTTGCCAAAGGTTATTTCACCGTTCCATCTAAATCAAACAGTGGAACTTCCAGTGTTCTTTCCACAGCCAGATACCGTAGCTGAAAGGGCACTACATACATTAGATGTCAAAAGAGCATTAATGTATTACATTGACAGAACAAAAAACATCAGAAAGACTAAACAACTCTTTATTGCATTTCAAAAACCTCACGCAGGAAACCCAATTTCAAAACAAGGTATAGCCAGATGGATAGTTAAATGCATCCAAATCTGCTACCTTAAAGCTAAACGACAGCTGCCCATTACACCAAGGGCACACTCAACCAGAAAGAAAGGTGCTACCATGGCCTTTCTAGGAAACATCCCAATGCAAGAAATATGTAAGGCAGCCACATGGTCTACGCCTCACACATTCACCAAGCACTACTGTGTAGACGTGTTATCCGCACAACAAGCCACAGTAGGTCAAGCTGTATTAAGGACATTATTTCAGACTACTTCCACTCCTACAGGCTGATCCACCGCTTTTGGGGAAATAACTGCTTACTAGTCTATTGCAGAACATGCGTATCTACAGCGACAGATGCCATCGAACTGAAAATGTCACTTACCCAGTGTACATCTGTTCGTGGCATCAGTCGCAGTAGATTCGCATGTGCCCACCCGCCTCCCCGGGAGCCTGTAGCAGTTTGGAAGTTACCTTCAATTATTTATATATGTATCATCTCAACCTTAAATAGGTGCATACTTAGTCACTCCATTGCATGGGCACTATTACTACAATTCAACTCCTACCTCACCCTCTGCGGGGAAAAACAATCGAAGATGGAGTCGACGCCCATGCGCAATGGAGACAAAAGGAGGAGTCACTCGGTCCCGTGACTCGAAAGACTTCTTCGAAGAAAAACAACTTGTAACACTCCGGCCCAACACCAGATGGCGAGCTATTGCAGAACATGCGAATCTACTGCGACTGATGCCACGAACAGATGTACACTGGGTAAGTGACATTTTCATTACTGCTTCTCAGGAAATGCGTGGGACTTTCCGGCATTCCCGGTTCCTGCATAACCAGTTGACGTTAGTTCCCTTGGGGATCCCAGAGGAGATCGGGAAAGAGGAGCGGAAGGATTGGAAAATCCCAAGAAAGTTTTATCTGAACTGGAGACAGACTTGAGATTTTCAAATCGATGTGACTATCACCAGATCCGCCTTTTGTCTCCGAAGTTGGGTGCACAATCTCATGAACATGGCGAATGGGGGACAGGCATACCCTTCCTCCTTGTTCCAATTCTGTAGGAAGGCATCCGTCGCCATCGCATCGGGATCTGGTCTCCAGCTGGTACTGCAACTGGGATCCGATCTCCAGCTACAGTACCAGAAGCTCAGATGAGAGGCAAACAGATCCATTCTGAAAGGACTGCACATGGATTGTGTCTTCTGAAACACCAGAGGGTGCAACTGCCAGGGACTGGCATCCCACCAATGCAGTGAGCACCCGTTACCTGATTGGCTGTCTCGGGAATATTTTGCATCGTGACAGAGATCGGATTGTCCAGGCAATAGGAACAAAAGCTCTGGGCAAGGTCAGCGAGTGAACTTTGATTTCGTTCCTCCGAGGTGTTTAGTGTAGCAGACTGCCACTTCATTGTCCATCTTGAGAAAAACACAGCACTGGTCTTTGTCCTTAATCAGATATAGTTGAGGCCCAAATGTAGCATGCCCATTCCAGACTCCAATAAGGGTGATCCACCACTGAAGCTCTTCTTTGGCCTCCTCTGAGAGGGGTTCGTACTGGGAGTAGGTGAGACCGCTTTGGAGATGGAAAACCTTGAGGTGCTGTAAAGCTCGGTAATGTAGGAGGCCTGGAAATATGGTTTGAATGGATGACGATAGGAGTCCTATAATGTAAGCAATCTGTCGTAGGGAGGCAGTGGGTTTGGCCAGGGTTCTCAGAAGCTTGTGTTTGACTTTGGAGAGCTTCTGTGAGGGTAGGCTCAGGGTAGCCTTGACAGATTCCACCATAGACCCAAAGAACTGTAAGGTCTGAGTCAGTAAGCTTGAGGACTTCTTTTCGTTGACCAAAAACCCTAGGGATTGCAAGAGATTGATGGTCAGTTGGAGATGGATCGGTAGCATTTTTGGACACTGGTCCATAATGGTATATTGTCTATGTAGAATAGAAGTCTGATCCCCCTGGCTTGTAGGTGTTCACAGGTTTCTGGACTTAGGTGAAGTGCCATGGAGCGGATGATAGACCAAAAGGGAGTGAGGTGAATTTGAAGTTCTGAGAGTGCCATTGTAATTGTAGGAAACGTCTGTGAGGAGGAAATATGGAGATTGTTAGTCAGGCGTCTTGTCAAATCTAGGCGTACCATCCAGCCTTTGGCCTGCAGTAAGTCCCTGAGGAAATTGATTCCTTCCACTTTAAAGAGGTGAAATACAAGCCACTCCTTTAACTCTCTAAAGTGTATAATGGGATGTTGACCTGCATCTCGTTTCTCCTGTAGGAAGAGGTTGCTGAGGAATCACTGGGGGTGTAGATGTGTGGGAATTGTCGGAAGCTGGTCTGGTGGTTGATGGACACCTATGGTTTTGCACCTATACCAGGCCCAGGCAACCCCTATTAGTTACTGAGACAGTGACGAGGAAGCCAGGGCTCTCTAGTGGTAGCAGGGGTGAGCAGCCAAGACTTACCTAGGACTGTAAAGCAATTGCAATACCACAGCAGTCAAACAGTAACTTATCGCACATGAAATGAACCTCAGTGTTATGAAAACAGAGCTACTTATAGGCAGCAGCCCCCCAACTGGGGATAAGTATATGTTCGGTGGCATGTGTAGCTGCAGATACACATGCTGTGCATAGTCCGCCGTCTGGTGTTGGGTCGGAGTGTTACAAGTTGTTTTTCTTCGAAGAAGTCTTTTCGAGTCACGAGACCGAGGGACTCCTCCTCCTTGTTTCCATTGCGCATGGGCGTCGACTCCATCTTCGATTGTTTTTTTTCCGCCATCGGGTTCGGACGTGTTCCTTTTCGCTCCGGGTTTCGGGACGGAAAGATAGTCAAAACTTCGGAAAACTACGTCTGTATTGTTTCGTTCGGTATCGGGTTAGATAGAATCGACACCGAATCGTGAAGAGCTCCGGTAGCCCTTCGGGGTAACTTCGACCCCCCGTCGGGGCCTGGTCGGCCCGACCGCGTGTAAAATCGACACCGATGGAACGGACCCCGTTCCGATTCTGTCCTAAATGCCACCTCAAATATCCGTATACAGACCAACATTTGGTCTGTAACTTGTGCCTGTCGCCCGAGCACAAGGAAGAGACGTGTGAGGCCTGTCGTGCGTTCCGGTCCCGAAAGACGCTCCGTGACCGAAGAGCCAGAAGGTTGCAAATGGCGTCCACGCCGACAGGACAACGTGGGTTCGAAGAACAAGGAGAAGAAGAGGAAGCCTTCTCCATCCATGAATCGGACTCGGAGGAGTTCGACGTCGAAGAAACCGTGAGTAAGACGTCGAAACAAGCACCACACGGGAAAACAAACAAGGCCCAGGGGACACCACTGCCAACAGGCCATGGCTCGACCCATAAAATAGGTGACCGTCCATCGGCACCGAAAAAGGGCGAACTGGTGCCGAGATCGTCCGACTCGGGTCGAGACACAGGCACGCAGCAATCTCGGGACCGAGAAAGTGCTGCCGAAAAGGGTCGACGCCGAGACAGCGGAACCGAAGCTGCTCGACGCAGAGACAGCGGCACCGAGGATGATCGACGCCGAGAAAGCTCGACTACGAAAAAGAGAAAATTCTCCTCGGAGCCGAAAACAAGCAAAGACACAGTTTCGGTGCCAAAACGCCCTGCAACCGAACCGACTGCCAGCTCGTATTAAGAGGAACAATCACTGTCCTCTCAAATGCGCAAACACAGATTTGAAGAAGAGTTACAATCCACTGACGTAGACCACACCCAGAAGCGGATCTTCATACAGAGTGGGACAGGGAAGATCAGCACTCTTCCCCCAATCAGGAGGAAAAGGAGACTCGAGTTCCAAACTCAAGAACAAACACCACAACCAAAAGTGGTGAAGAAAGTAACTCCACCACCCTCTCCTCCACCTCTAACTCATACATCACCGGCACAAACTCCGTCACATTCACCAGCTCATACCACCATGAGCCAAGATGACCAGGACGCTTGGGACCTATATGACGCCCCAGTATCAGACAATAGTCCTGAGTCGTACCCTACCAAGCCCTCAGCACCCGAGGACAGCACAGCGTATGCACAGGTGGTAGCTAGGGCAGCAGAGTTCCATAACGTGTCGTTACACTCAGAACCTGTCGAGGATGACTTCCTTTTCAACACCCTCTCCTCCACCCATAGCACCTATCAAAGCCTGCCTATGCTCCCGGGAATGCTAAAGCACGCAAAACAGATCTTTAAAGATCCTGTCAAAAGCAGAGCGATAACTCCACGGGTGGAGAAAAAATATAAAGCACCGCCCACAGACCCTGCTTTTATCACATCACAGCTGCCACCAGATTCAGTTGTAGTAGGGGCAGCTCGCAAGAGAGCCAACTCGCACACATCAGGCGACGCACCACCTCCGGACAAAGAGAGCCGCAAGTTCGACGCAGCTGGAAAAAGGGTTGCTGTACAAGCTGCAAACCAGTGGCGCATCGCGAACTCTCAGGCGCTCCTAGCGCGATATGACAGAGCCCATTGGGATGAGATGCAGCATCTCATCGAGCATCTACCCAAAGAATTACAGAAACGGGCAAAACAAGTAGTTGAGGAGGGACAAAATATCTCTAATAACCAAATACGCTCCTCTATGGATGCAGCGGATACAGCTGCAAGAACAATAAATACCGCGGTAACCATAAGACGGCACGCATGGTTGCGCACATCCGGGTTTAAACCCGAGATACAACAGGCAGTGCTCAATATGCCGTTCAACGAACAGCAATTGTTTGGACCCGATGTGGACACGGCAATTGAGAAATTGAAAAAGGACACTGACACAGCCAAGGCCATGGGCGCACTCTATTCCCCGCAGGGCAGAGGCACTCTTGGCACATTTCGCAGAACACCCTTCAGAGGGGGGTTTCGGGGTCAAGCCACACAAGCCAGCACCTCACAATCAACACCGTCTACCTACCAGGGACAGTACCAAAGGGGAGGCTTTCGGGGCCAGTACAGAGGGGGACAATTCCCTAGAAACCGGGGAAAATTTCAAGGTCCCAAAACCCCTACAACCAAACAGTGACTCACAAGTCACTCAACCCCTTCACACAACACCAGTGGGGGGAAGACTAAGCCAATTTTACAAAGCTTGGGAGGAAATAACAACAGACACTTGGGTCTTAGCAATTATCCAACATGGTTATTGCATAGAATTTCTCCAAATCCCTCCAAATGTCCCACCAAAAACACAAAACATGTCAAAACAGCATTTAGACCTTCTGGAATTAGAAGTTCAGGCATTACTGCAAAAGGACGCAATAGAACTTGTACCACGTACACAAAGGAACACAGGAGTTTACTCACTGTACTTTCTAATACCAAAAAAAGACAAAACACTGAGACCAATCTTAGATCTCAGAACACTAAACATCTACATCAAATCGGAACACTTTCACATGGTCACGCTACAAGACGTATTACCACTGCTAAAACAACAAGACTATATGACAACCTTAGATCTAAAGGACGCGTATTTCCACATACCGATACATCCCTCGCACAGGAAATACCTAAGGTTCGTATTCAAGGGAATACACTACCAATTCAAAGTGTTGCCGTTCGGTATAACAACCGTACCAAGAGTATTTACAAAATGCCTAGCAGTAGTAGCTGCACATATCAGAAGGCAGCAAATACATGTGTTCCCCTACCTAGACGATTGGCTAATCAAAACCAACTCCCTAACAAAGTGTTCACACCACACAGAGTATGTCATACAAACCCTCTACAAACTCAGTTTCTCCATCAACTATGCAAAATCACACATTCTGCCGTGCAAAACACAGCAATACTTAGGAGCGACAATCGACACAACAAAGGGGATAGCCACTCCAAGTCCACAAAGGGTTCAAAATGTTTACAAGGTTATACAAGCCATGTATCCGACACAAAAAATACATGCAAAGATGGTATTAAAACTCCTAGGCATGATGTCTTCATGCATAGCCATTGTCCCAAACGCAAGACTGCACATGAGGCCCTTACAACAGTGCCTAGCATCGCAATGGTCACAGGCACAGGGTCACCTTCTAGATCTGGTGTTGATAGACCGCCAAACATACATCTCGCTTCTATGGTGTAACAGTATAAATTTAAACAAAGGGCGGCCTTTCCAAGACCCAGTGCCACAATACGTGATAACAACAGATGCTTCCATGACAGGGTGGGGAGCACACCTCAATCAACACAGCATCCAAGGACAATGGGACGTACCTCAAACGAAGTTGCATATAAATCACCTCGAATTGTTAGCAGTATTCCTAGCGTTGAAAGCATTTCAACCCATCATAACCCACAAATACATTCTTGTCAAAACAGACAACATCACAACAATGTATTATCTAAACAAACAGGGGGGAACACACTCGACACAGCTGTGCCTCCTGGCACAAAAGATATGGCAATGGGCGATTCACAACCACATTCGCCTAATAGCACAGTTTATTCCAGGGATCCAGAATCAACTAGCAGACAACCTCTCTCGAGATCACCAACAAGTCCACGAATGGGAGATTCACCCCCAAATTCTAAACACTTACTTCCACATTTGGGGAACACCTCAAATAGACCTATTTGCAACAAAGGAGAACGCAAAATGCCAAAACTTCGCATCCAGGTACCCACACAGGCATTCTCAAGGCAATGCTCTATGGATGAATTGGTCAGGGATATTTGCATACGCTTTTCCCCCTCTCCCTCTCCTTCCATATCTAGTAAACAAATTGAGTCAAAACAAACTCAAACTCATACTAATAGCACCAACATGGGCAAGACAACCCTGGTACACAACACTACTAGACCTGTCAGTAGTACCCCATGTCAAGCTACCCAACAGGCCAGATCTGCTAACACAACACAAACAACAGATCAGGCATCCAAACCCAGCATCGCTGAATCTAGCAATCTGGCTCCTGAAATCCTAGAATTCGGACATTTAAACCTCACCCAAGAATGTATGGAGGTCATAAAACAGGCTAGAAGGCCATCCACTAGACACTGCTATGCAAGTAAATGGAAAAGATTTGTTTGCTACTGCCATAGTAATCAAGTTCAACCATTACATGCATCTCCAAAGGATGTAGTAGGAGACTTACTACATTTGCAGAAATCAAATCTGGCCTTCTCTTCCATAAAGATACACCTCGCAGCAATTTCTGCATACCTGCAGATTACCCATTCAACTTCACTATTTAGGATACCTGTCATTAAAGCGTTTATGGAAGGCCTAAAAAGAATTATACCACCAAGAACACCACCGGTTCCTTCATGGAACCTCAACATCGTCTTAACAAGACTCATGGGTCCACCTTTCGAACCCATGCATTCTTGCGAGATGCAATTCTTAACCTGGAAGGTTGCATTTCTCATTGCCATTACATCTCTAAGAAGAGTAAGCGAAATTCAAGCGTTTACTATACAGGAACCTTTTATTCAAATACACAAAAATAAGGTAGTTCTAAGAACCAATCCTAAATTTTTACCAAAAGTTATTTCACCGTTCCACTTAAATCAAACAGTAGAACTACCAGTGTTCTTTCCACAGCCAGACTCAGTAGCTGAAAGGGCACTACATACATTAGACATCAGAAGAGCACTAATGTACTACATTGACAGAACAAAACTAATTAGGAAAACAAAACAACTGTTTATTGCATTTCAAAAACCTCATACAGGAAACCCAATATCAAAACAGGGTATAGCCAGATGGATAGTTAAGTGTATCCAAACCTGCTACCTTAAAGCAAAAAGAGAGCTGCCCATTACACCAAAGGCACACTCAACCAGAAAGAAAGGCGCTACCATGGCCTTCCTAGGAAATATTCCAATGAGCGAAATATGTAAGGCAGCCACATGGTCTACGCCTCACACATTCACTAAGCACTACTGTGTAGACGTGCTATCCGCACAACAAGCCACAGTAGGTCAAGCCGTACTAAGAACTTTATCTCAAACTACTTCCACTCCTACAGGCTGAGCCACCGCTTTTGGGGAGATAACTGCTTACTAGTCTATGCACAGCATGTGTATCTGCAGCTACACATGCCACCGAACTGAAAATGTCACTTACCCAGTGTACATCTGTTCGTGGCATTAGTCGCTGCAGATTCACATGCGCCCACCCGCCTCCCCGGGAGCCTGTAGCCGTTTGGAAGTAATCTTCAACATTTGTACATTTGTAAATTTATTACTTAAACTTTATTTTGTACATACTTATTAATTCCATTGCATGGGCACTATTACTAACATACACAACTCCTACCTCACCCTCTGCGGGGAAAACAATCGAAGATGGAGTCGACGCCCATGCGCAGTGGAAACAAGGAGGAGGAGTCCCTCGGTCTCGTGACTCGAAAAGACTTCTTCGAAGAAAAACAACTTGTAACACTCCGACCCAACACCAGACGGCGGACTATGCACAGCATGTGAATCTGCAGCGACTAATGCCACGAACAGATGTACACTGGGTAAGTGACATTTTCAATATATATATATATATATATATATACATATATATATATATATATATATATATATATATATATATATATGTGTGTGTATATGTGTTCGATGGCATGTGTAGCTGCAGATACACATGCTGTGCATTATCCTGCCATCTAGTGTTGGGCTCGGAGTGTTACAAGTTGTTTTTCTTCGAAGAAGTCTTTTCGAGTCACGAGACCGAGGGACTCCTCCCTTTCGGCTCCATTGCGCATGGGCGTCGACTCCATCTTAGATTGTTTTCTTTCCGCCATCGGGTTCGGACGTGTTCCTCTTCGCTCCGTATTTCGGTTCGGAAAAGTTAGTTAACTATCGGAAAATTCGACGGTATTGTTTGCGCTCGGTACCGGGTTAGTGCTAGCACATCGACACCGAAGAAAGAAGCGCTCCGGCGGCCCTTCGGGGCTTCCACTCCTCGGTAGGGCCTGGTCGGCCCGACCGCGTCCATCTTCAAACCTCATGGACCGGACCACCTTCCGCTTCTGCCCCAACTGCCACGCAAAGTATCCTTATACAGACCAACACTTGGTCTGTAATCTGTGTTTGTCTCCCGAACACAAAGAGGATACTTGCGAGGCATGCCGGGCATTTCGATCCAAGAAAACACTGCGGGATGGAAGAGCTCGAAGGATCCAGATGGCATCGACACCGACCGGGCACATCGACGTCGAAGAAGAGGAGAGATTCTCCATTCGAGATTCGGACTCGGACGAGTCTGAGAGTGAGCAGCCGTAGACGCAACAAACCATGAGTAAACCAGCCCCGGGAAAACTCACGCCAAAATAATGAAGGCCAAGGGGACGCCACCGCCAACAGGCCATGCCTTAACCCGAAAACACAGTGACCAAACATCGGCACCGAAAAAGGCCTCCCATCAGCCGAAGACTTCCGACTCCGGTCGAGATACCGGCTCTGAACAGACTCGGCACCGAGAGTTCGGCACCCCGAAAGCCAAAAAGGTTTCCTCGGAGCCGAAAAAGACTGTCGAAAAGATTTCGGTGCAGAAACATGCAGCCTCGGAGCCGAAACAGAGCTCCTATACAGAGGAACAAGGCCTTTCCACGCAATTACAAGGCCACAGATTTGAACAAGAACTGGGCATGGGAGAGCCAGACCATACCCAGAGGAGGCTCCATATACAAAAAGACACGGGGAAAATCAGAACTCTTCCTCCAATAAAGATGAAGCGGAAGCTCGCATTCCAAGAGGCGGAAATGCAGCCAAAAGCGAAAGTGGCTAAAGAAAAAACACCAACACAGTTTTCGCCACAACAATCGCCAGCGCACTCACCACATCTTTCCCCAGTAGCAACACCCCCAACGATGCAGTCACCAACACACACAGGGATGAGCCAAGATGACCCGGATGCATGGGATTTGTATGATGCACCGGACTCAGACAATAGTCCTGATTGCTACCCGGCAAGTCCTTCACCACCTGAGGACAGAACTGCTTACATGCAGGTGGTTTCCAGGGCAGCTACATTTCATAATGTAGCATTGCATGCAGAGCCCATAGAAGATGAATTCTTGTTCAATACCCTGTCATCTACGCACAGCCAATACCAAAGCTTGCCAATGCTGCCAGGCATGTTAAAACACGCCAGACAGGTGTTTCAGGACCCAGTCAAAGGCAGGGCCATCACGCCTAGGGTGGAGAAGAAATATAAACCTCCCCCTACTGACCCTGTATACATCACACAACAGTTAAATCCTGATTCGGTGGTAGTAGGAGCAGCCCGGAAAAGGGCAAACTCACAAACTTCGGGAGACGCACCACCGCCCGACAAGGAAAGTCGGAAATTCGATGCAGCAGGCAAGAGGGTGGCAGCACAGGCAGCCAATCAATGGCGAATTGCCAATTCTCAAGCTCTACTGGCAAGATACGACAGGGCACATTGGGATGAAATGCAACATCTCATTCAACACCTTCCCAAAGAGTTCCAGAAACGTGCCCAACAGGTTGTCGAGGAGGGCCAAACTATCTCCAACAACCAAATAAGGTTGGCTATGGACTCAGCAGACACATCGGCCAGGACAGTGAACACGGCAGTAACCATTCGTAGACACGCATGGTTACGAACCTCCGGATTTAAGCCAGAAATCCAGCAGGCTGTGCTGAATATGCCTTCAGCGAACAACAATTGTTTGGGCCGGAGGTGGATACGGCGATAGAAAAACTAAAGAAAGACACGGACATGGCCAAAGCCATGGGCGCGCTCTACTCCCCACAAAGCAGAGGCACTTTTAGGAAGCCACACTTTAGAGGGGGGTTTCGGGCCCAAACCACAGAGCCTTCCACCTCACAAGTCAGACCCACATATCAGGGCCAATATCAGAGAGGAGGTTTTCGAGGACAATATAGGGGTGGACAGTTCCGTAAAACAAGAGGGTAATTCCAGAGCCCAAACACCCCACAAACCAAACAGTGGCTTCAATGTCACAAACACCCACCACACAACACCAGTGGGGGAGAGACTCACAGATTATTACCACAACTGGGAACACATAACTACGGACGCGTGGGTCCTAGCCATTATCTGACATGGTTATTGCATAGAATTCCTACATTTGCCACCAGATGTGCCTCCAAGAGCACACAACATGTCCAAACAACACTTAGATCTGTTACAACTAGAGGTCCAAGCATTGTTACAAAAAGAAGCAATAGAACTAGTACCCAACCATCAAAAAGGAACAGGTGTTTACTCCCTGTATTTCCTAATTCCAAAAAAGGACAAAACACTGAGACCCATATTAGACCTCAGAACACTGAGGGGGTGATTCTAAGCTTACCGCCGCCCACCAAGCGGGAACCGCCAGAAGACCGTACCGCGGTCAAAAGACTGCGGCGGTCATTCTGGGTTTCCCACTGGGCTGGCGGGCGACCGCCAAAAGTCCGCCCGCCAGCCCAGCGGGAAACACCCTTCCCACGAGGACGCCGGCTCAGAATGGAGCCGGCGGAGTGGGAAGGTGCGACGGGTGCAGTTGCACCCGTCGCGAATTTCAGTGTCTGCAAAGCAGACACTGAAATTCTTTGTGGGGCCCTCTTACGGGGGCCCCTGCAGTGCCCATGCCATTGGCATGGGCACTGCGGGGGCCCCTAGGGGCCCCACGGCACCCCATACCGCCATCCTGTTCCTGGCGGGCGAACCGCCAGGAACAGGATGGCGGTATGCGTTGTCAGAATCCCCATGGTGGCGCAGCAAGCTGCGCCGCCATGGCGGATTCCCATGGGCAGCGGAAAGTCGGCGGTACACCGCCGGCTTTCCGCTTCTGGCCGCGGCTGTACCGCCGCGGTCAGAATGCCCGGCGGAGCACCGCCAGCCTGTTGGCGGTGCTACCGCCAACCTCCGCCATGGCGGTAATTACCGCCAGGGTCAGAATGACCCCCTGAATCTTTACATCAAATCAGATCACTTTCACATGGTGACACTTCAAGACGTGATTCCCTTATTCAAACAACAAGACTACATGTCAACATTAGATCTCAAAGATGCTTATTTCCACATACCCATACATCCTTCCCACAGGAAATACTTAAGGTTTGTAATCCAAGGCGTGCATTACCAATTCAAAGTGTTACCGTTCGGCATAACAACGGCCCCAAGGGTATTCACAAAATGCCTTGCAGTTGTAGCCGCTCACATCAGGAGGCAGCACATGCACTTATCCCCTTGCTTAGACGATTGGTTAATAAAAACCAGCACTCAGCAACAGTGTCTTCTACACACAAAATACGTCATAGAAACCCTTCACAAACTAGGGTTCTCTATAAACTACCAAAAATCACATCTACAACCGTGTCAAATACAACAGTACTTAGGAGCAACAATCAACACACAAAAAGGGATTGCCACTCCAAGTCCACAAAGGATACAAGCCTTCCAAAATGTAATACTAAACATGCACCCAAACCAATACTATCAAGTGAGGTTTGTAATGAAACTCCTAGGCATGATGTCTTCATGCATAGACATTGTCCCAAACGCAAGACTACACATTCGGCCCTTACAACAGTGCCTAGCAACACAATGGACAGAAGCACAGGGTCAACTTCAAGATCTAGTGTTGATAGACCGCCAAACACACTCCTCGCTTCAATGGTGGAATCCTATAAATTTAAACCAAGGGCGGCCATTCCAAGACCCAGTGCCTCAATACGTGATCACAACAGATGCTTCCATGAGAGGGTGGGGAGCACACCTCAACCAGCACAGTATACAGGGACAATGGGACGTTCAACAAAGGCAACTGCATATAAATCATTTAGAGCTGTTAGCAGTGTTTCTAGCATTGAAAGCATTTCAACCGCTAATAACCCACAAACACATTCTTGTCAAAACAGACAACATGACAACAATGTATTACCTAAACAAACAGGGAGGGACACACTCATCACAACTGTGTCTCTTAGCACAAAAGATTTGGCATTGGGCGATTCACAATCACATTCGCCTAATAGCACAATACATCCCAGGGATTCAAAACCAGTTAGCCGACAATCTCAGTCGAGATCACCAACAAACACACAAATGGGAAATTCATCCCCAGATACTACAAACTTACTTCCGACGCTGGGGAACACCACAAATAGACCTAGTCGCAACAAAAGAAAACGCAAAATGGCAAAACTTTGCGTCCAGGTATCCACACCCTCAGTCCAAGGGCAATGCATTATGGATGAGTTGGTCAGGGATATTTGCTTACGCTTTTCCCCCTCTCCCACTCCTTCCTTATCTAATAAACAAACTGAGTCAAAACAAACTCAAACTAATACTAATAGCACCAACCTGGGCCCGTCAGCCATGGTATAGAACACTACTGGACATGTTGGTAGTACCTCATATCAAACTACCAAACAGACCAGATCTGTTAACTCAACACAAAAAACAGATCAGACACCCGAATCCAGCATCGCTCAATCTAGCAATCTGGCTCCTGAAGTATTAGAATTTGGACATTTAGGGGGTTATTCTAACTTTGGAGGAGGTGTTAATCCATCCCAAAAGTGACGGAAAAGTGACGGATTTACCACCAGCCGTATTACGAGTCCATTATATCCTATGGAACTCGTAATACGGCTGGTGGTATATCCGTGACTTTACCGTCACTTTTGGGACGGATTAACACTCCTCCAAAGTTAGAATAACCCCCTTAGACCTTACACAAGAATGTATGGAGGTCATTAAACAAGCTAGAAAACCTACTACAAGACATTGTTACACAAACAAATGGAAAAGATTTGTTTATTACTGCCATAATAATCAAATTCAACCACACATGCTTCTGCCAAAAACATTGTAGGCTACTTATTACACTTACAAAAATCTAAACTAGCATTTTCTTCTATTAAAATATATCTCACAGCAATATCTGCCTACCTGCAGATTACACATTCAACATCACTATTTAGAATACCAGTCATCAAAGCATTTATGGAGGGTTTAAAAAGAATCATACCCCCGAGAACACCACCAGTTCCCTTGTGGAACCTCAATATTGTATTAACACGACTCATGGGTCCACCATTTGAACCCATGCACTCTTGTGAGATGCAATACTTAACCTGGAGAGAAGCTTTCCTAATAGCTATCACATATCTTAGGAGAGTAAGTGAAATACAAGCATTTACTATACAAGAACCTTTTATACAAATACATAAACATAAAGTGGTACAAATCCAAAATTCTTACCAAAAGTTATATCACCATTCCACCTAAACCAAACAGTGGAACTCCCAGTCTTTTTTCCACAACCAGACTCAGTAGCCGAAAGAGCCTTACATACGTTAGACATCAAAAGAGCACTAATGTATTACATTGATAGAACAAAACAATTTCGCAAGACAAAACAATTGTTTGTAGCCTTCCAAAAACCTCATGCAGGAAATCCAATATCCAACCAAGGCATTGCCAGATGGATAGTGAAATTTATTCAGACCTGCTATATTAAAGCAAAAAGGGATCTACCTATTACGCCAAAGGTGCACTCCACTAGGAAAAATGGCGCCACAATGGCCTTTCTAGGAAATATACCTACGACAGAAATCTGTACGGCTGCCACATGGTCTACGCCTCATACATTCACAAAACATTACTGTGTAGATGTGTTAACAACACAACAAGCCACAGTAGGACAGGCTGTATTACGAACATTATTTCAGACAACTTCAACTCCTACAGGCTAAGCCACCGCTTTTAGGGAGATAACTGCTTACTAGTCTATGCACAGCATGTGAATCTGCAGCTACACATGCCATCGAACGGAAAATGTCATTTACCCAGTGTACATCTATTCATGGCATGAGACGCTGCAGATTCACATGCGCCCTCCCGCCACCCCGGGAGCCTGTAGCCGTTATAAGTTGATGAAACTTGTACATTTGTACATTTGTAAATATATACTATTTTTATACACATTATGGACATACAGACTCACTCCATTGCATGGGCATTTTTACTATATACACAACTCCTACCTCGCCCTCTGCGGGGAAAACAATCTAAGATGGAGTCGACGCCCATGCGCAATGGAGCCGAAAGGGAGTAGTCCCTCGGTCTTGTGACTCGAAAAGACTTCTTCGAAGAAAAACAACTTGTAACACTCCAAGCCCAACACTAGATGGCAGGATAATGCACAGCATATGAATCTGCAGCGTCTCATGCCACGAACAGATGTACACTGGCTAAGTGACATTTTCCATATCGGTGGCATGTGTAGCTGCAGATACACATGCTGTGCATTATACTTCTGCCATCTAGTGTTGGGCTCGGAGTGTTACATGTTGTTTTTCTTTGAAGAAGTGTTTTCGAGTCACGGGATCAAGTGATTCCTCCTCTTCGGTTCCATTGCGCATGGGCATTGACTCCATGTTAGATTGTTTTTATTCCACCGTTGGGTTCAGACGTGTTTCCTTTAGCTCCAAAAGTTCGATTCGGAAAACGTAGAAAATGCCTTATTTTCTTTGGCATTGTATCGATCGGGTTTACATCTTCCATCAACACATCTGTGCCGTCGGAGAAGACAACTTTACTCGCCCTTTTGGGGCACCCTGGCCCAACTCGGGCTTAGTCGGGCCAACCGCGTGTAAGCCTCATGGATCAGACTCTATTCCAATTCTGTCCTCAGTGCCATTCAAAATTCCCTTATACAGACCAATACCTCGTCTGTAATCTTTGCCTTTCCCCAGACCATCGGGAAGAAAATTGTGAGGCCTGTCGATCCTTCCTGTCCAAAAAGACGCTTCGAGACAGGAGGGCACGAAGACTTGCGATGGCATCCAGAAGCTCTGAACATCTCGATGTAGAGGAAGAAGAGATCATGCAGACAGCAGTCTCCATCCGAGATTCCGACTTTGACCAGAATCCGAGGAAGACAGACCGGTCACGGCAGGACAACATGTGATTACGCCTGCCCCTGTACCATCACAAAGACAGAAACACAAGGCCTTGGGTACGCCACTGCCGGAAGGCAATGGCTCGACCCGAAAAAAGACATCCGGTGACCAAACTGCCAGTTCGGCACCGAAAAAGGCCACTCCTCCAAAACCATTGGAGTCGATAAAAGGCTCTGTGTCCGACTCCAGCAAACACCATTTTTCGGAGTCTAAAATTCAGAAATCCCTTTCAGAGCCGAGAACATCCACTACACCATCTTTTTCGATACCGAAGCCGGCTTCGGAACCGAAAAGAGCAGGATACACAGAGGAACATGGACTTTCAGAAAGACTAAAAGAAAGCCACAAAACCTCTGAAGAGGAGACTCAGGTACAGCCAATACTTGAAGTAATGGATGAGAGGCAAGCCAGGATTCATATCTATAAGGAAACTGGCAGAACCCTAAAAGCACCTCCTCTAAAACCTAAGAGGAAGCTAGCCTTTCAGGAGGAATTGGACACTATGCAGCATCCAGCTAAAGTGCCAAAGCCGAAGGAGAAACCACGACCTCCTCAATTTTCTCCTCCTCATTCTCCTCACTCTCCACACCTACATATCTCTCCTCCTACTAGTCCTACACCAGTGCAGTCACCATCACACTCTTTTGACTCACAACAGGACAATGTAGATCCATGGGATCTTGATGATCCAGATCCCATTCCCAGCAATGACCCGGACTGCTATTCCTCTAAGCCTTCACCACCTGAGGATAGCACTGTGTACAATCAGGTTTTAGCTAGGGCTGCAGCATACCATGATGTCACCATGCACAGTAAACCGTTGGAAGAGGATTTTTTTGTTTAATACACTCTCCTCCACACATTCATAAATATCAGTCACTCCCCATGCTCCCAGGCATGTTTCAGGTCCTGAGCTCGCCCCCACGACCGCAGCACCAACCTGCTGCCTCCTGCCTCTGTCCCCTGACCACGCTGCTGTTTGCGTGTTCGAGGCCCTCCTCCACCCGCAGGCATCCTCCTGCGCCTCATCCCTGGGGTCTAGTGGGCTCTGACTAGCTTCACTTGACCCGTGTGCCGCTTTCCGCCGTCCCGTAAGTGTTTTTCGGTTTTTTCGCTTTTTTCAGCGCCTCGCCGCCGGCGCTTCTGCCCCCTTTGTGCCCCCCTGATTGCTGTCTCCCCAATCGTATATTGTGCCATTTTGTTTTTCTGATTGTGTGCTTTTCTTATTGTAACTGCTTGTATTTTGCTTGTTTTTCAGTGTTTTGCCCCTTGTGCGCTCCCCGTTTCCTGCCGCTGCCTCCATGCGGCCTCGCCCCCCTCGCGCCCCCATTTGCCGCTCCCTCCCGCCTCCCGCCTCCCAGCTGCTCCTCCCTCCCCCCTCCCTTCTTAATGGCTGGCGCTGCGCGTCCGCGCAGCGGGCGCGCCGCTGGCGCGCCGGAGGCGCACCAGAGGCAAGCCCGTCTGCGCCCGTCCGCGCCTGGACCGCGCCCAGCGCCACACCCCCTGGCCCTCGCGCCCCCGCATCCGCTACTCGATCAACGAACTCCGCGCCTTCAACCCCGGCCCCTCCACTGAATGCTACCGGGCATCCCCGAAGCACACTAAAGGACCTTTTTCCTGCCGTACCTGCAACTTCTCCTGCATCAGAACGACCAATCCAACTACGAAAACATCCAACCCCAACCACCTGAACTGCATCCTCATCAACACCCGCTCCGCACGAAAACACGCCATCGAGCTCTGGGATTTGCTCGACACCACTGCTCCTGACGTGGCTTTCCTGACCGAAACCTGGTGGAACGACTCCTCGTCTCCGGACATCGCCATCGCCATATCGGACGGCTACAAAATCACCAGAAGAGATCGAACCAACGGAATCGGCGGCGGAATAGCCATCGCTCACAAAGCTACCCTCAAAATCCACACCCACTCGGACGACACCCTCAGGACAGCCGAACACCTCCACTTCCAGATCCACACGGACCCCAACACGACCCTCAGAGGAACCCTCATTTACCGCCCTTCAGGACCAAGAGCCCCCTTCAACTACACCATCGCCGACCTTGCAAGCACCCACGCCCTCGCTTCCCCAGATTACATCCTCCTGGGAGATCTGAACTACCATCTGGAAAATGCCAACGACGTCAACACCGCGTCACTGACCTCCAACCTCCTCAACCTCGGTCTCCGCCAGCTAGTCAACACACCTACCCACATCGCCGGTCACACCCTTGACCCCCTCTTCACCTCTAGCAACCACATTTCCTTCAGCCACACCTCCGAACTCCACTGGACTGACCATCACTGTGTCCATTTCACCTATAAGAAAACCACAGAGCAACACCGCATCCAGCTACCTTCCCACCGCCGCTGGGGCAAAGTCACCCAAGAACAACTGACCAGCACCCTCATCAACAACCTTCCACCCGACGCAATCGACCCGAGCACAGCCGCCATCAACCTCCAACAATGGATCCTCGACTGCGCCAACACCCTTGCCCCTCTCAAGAAACCCACCACCACCCAAGGAAAGAAAAAACCAGCCTGGTTCACAGACGATCTCACCACCTCCAAAAGCAACTGCCAGAAACTCAAAAAGAAATGGATCCAAGAACGCACACCCGACAACCTCGCCGCCCTCAAAAACGCCAACCGCGAACACCACCAACGGATCCGCACCGCCAAGCGCGCCCACTTCACCGAACGCATCAACAACAACGCCCACGACTGCAAAGAACTCTTCGGCATCGTGAAGGAACTCTCCAATCCGAAAGCCAACTCCAACGACATCCCGCCCTCCCAGAAACTCTGCGACGACCTCTCCACCTTCTTCCACCAGAAAATCACCACCATCCACGACAGCTTCATCACCGGTCCACCGCCAGACCCCACCCCCGACGTCTCCTCCCGCGACTGCCGCCTCACCGCCTGGACCCACGTGGACGAGGCAGAAACCATAGCAACCATGAACACCATCCACTCAGGCTCCCCCATGGACCCCTGCCCCCATCATGTTTTCAACTCAGCCAACGCCACCATCGCCCCCGAACTCCGCAAGATCATCAACCTCTCCTTCACTTCTGCCACCTTCCCGGACAGCTGGAAACACGCAGAAATCCAACCCCTCAAAAAACCCAAGGCCGACCCCAACGACCTCAAAAACTTCCGTCCGATCTCTCTCCTCCCTTTTCCAGCGAAAGTCATCGAGAAGATCGTCAACACTCAGCTCACCCACTTCCTCGAAGACAATTCCATCCTGGACCCCTCACAATCCGGATTCAGACGAAACCACAGCACTGAGACCGCCCTCCTCGCCGCCACAGATGACATCAGACATCAAATGGACAACGGCGAAACCTCAGCCCTCATCCTCCTCGACCTATCAGCCGCTTTTGACACCGTCTGCCACCGCACCCTACTGACCCGCCTCCAGGAAGCCGGCATCCAAGATAAAGCCCTCCACTGGATCTCATCCTTCCTCTCCGACAGAACGCAGAGAGTCCGTCTCTCCCCTTTCTGCTCCAAAGCCACCAACCTCATCTGCGGCGTCCCCCAAGGATCCTCCCTCAGCCCCACGTTGTTCAACGTCTACATGGCCCCCCTCGCTCAACTGGCCCGCCAACATCATCTCAGCATCATCTCCTACGCCGACGATACCCAGCTCGTCCTCTCCCTGACCAAAGACCCGCTCACCGCCAAAACAAACCTCCACGAGGGACTAAAATCCATCGCCGATTGGATGAACAACAGTCGCCTGAAACTCAACTCCGACAAGACGGAAGTCCTCATCCTCGGACGCACTCCCTCGGCCTGGAACGACTCATGGTGGCCCTCCGTCCTCGGACCCCCACCCACCCCTGCCAGCCACGCAAGAAACCTCGGCTTCATCCTGGACTCCGCCCTCACCATGTCCAAACAGGTCAGCGCCGTCTCCTCCTCCTGTTTCAACACCCTCCGAATGCTCCGCAGAATCTTCAAGTGGATTCCAACAGAAACCAGAAAGACGGTGACCCAGGCCCTCGTCAGCAGCAGACTTGACTACGGCAACGCACTCTACACAGGCATCCCAACCAAAGACATCAAACGCCTCCAACGTATCCAAAATGCCTCCGCCCGACTGATCCTCAACATACCCCGCCGAAGTCACATCTCCCCTCACCTAAAGGAACTCCACTGGCTCCCGGTAGACAAGAGGATCACCTTCAAACTCCTGACCCACGCTCACAAGGCACTTCACAACACCGGACCCTCCTACCTCAACACCAGACTCAACTTCTACACTCCAACACGTCAACTCCGATCCGCCAACCTCGCCCTCGCCATCGTACCCCGAATCCAGCGCAAGACATCCGGCGGCAGATCCTTCTCCTTCCTCGCCGCCAAGACCTGGAACTCTCTCCCCACATCCCTTCGCCAGACCCAGGACCTCCTCGCATTCAGAAGGCTCCTCAAGACCTGGCTCTTCGACCGCTAAACCAGCAGCGCTCGCCCCCCCCCCTCAGCGCCTCGAAACCCTGACGGGTACATAGCGCGCTTTATAAATACTATGATTGATTGATTGATTGAAAACACGCAGATCAAATATTTAATGAGCCAGTTAAGGCAAGGATAATTACACCCAGGATAGAGAAAAAATACAAACCACCTCCCTCTGATCCTGATTACATAACTCAACAAGTTCCTCCAGATTCGGTAGTAGTAAGTGCTGTCAGAAAAAGGGCAAACTCCCAGTCATCAGGTGATGCACCCCAACCAGACAAAGAAAGCAGGAAGTTTGATAGTGCAGGGAAGAGAGTTGCATCCCAAGCAGCGAATCAGTGGGGGATAGCTAACTCACAGGCACTGTTAGCTAGATACGATAGGGCCCATTGGGATGATATGCAAGACATAATTCAGCATCTCCCCAAAGAACATAAAAAAAGGGCACAGAAAATAGTGTAGGAAGGGCAAGCCATCACCAGTAATCACATTAGATCTGCCCTAGATGCAGCAGACACCGCTGCAATAAGTATCAACACTGCAATAACAATAAGGAGGCATGCATGGCTCAGGTCCTCTGGCTTTAAACCCAAAATACAGCAAGCGGTATTAAATATGCCGTTCAATAAGAAACAACTTTTTGGCCCAGTAGTTGTTACAGCCATTGAGAAATTGTGCAAAGATTCTGATACTGCAAAAGCAAGGGGTGCACTATACTCCACACCATACAGGGGATCCTTTTGGAAAACTCAGTTTAGAGGTGGAACACAAACAGCAGAGGCATCCACATCGCAGGCAAAACCAACCTACCAACCACAATACCAACGAGGTGGTTTTAGAGGCACATATAGGGGGCAGTATCCCAGAAATAGAGGGAAATTTCAAACCTCTAAGCAAACTCCACAGCACCCTAAGCAGTGACTTGCTTCATCCCCTTCCACTCCACACCTCTCCTGTGGTGGGGGGAGACTACAATAGTTCCACACAAATTGGCAAAACATCACCACAGACAATTGGGTACTATCAATTATCAGCAATGGTTATTGCCTAGAATTGATACAAACTCCCCCAATCATTCCACCAAGGTCACACAAACTATCTACAGAACACATCAATCTGTTACAGGAAGAAGTCAAATCTCTATTACTCAAACAGGCAATAGAACCCCTGACACAAGCTCAAATAGGGACAGGAGTTTATTCACTATATTTCCTAATTCCCAGAAAAGATGGCACCCTCAGATCAATATTAGATCTCAGGACCCTCAATCTTTATATCCTGTCAGAACATTTTCACATGGTAACTCTTCAAGATGTTATCCCACTATTCAAAAAACACGATTTCATGGCAACATTAGACCTCAAAGATGCGTATTTTCATATACCCATCCATCCTGAGCACCGAAAATATTTCAGGTTTGTCATTCAAGGAAAGCATTATCAGTTCAAAGTGTTACCCTTCGGAATAACAACAGCTCCAAGGGTATTCACAAAGTGTCTAGCGGTAGTCGCAGCCTACCTAAGAAGACAGCATGTACATGTCTTTCCATATCTAGACGATTGGCTAATAAAATCAAACAGTCATACGTAGTGTCAAAACCATTCGCATTATGTAGTACAAACCCTACACACGCTAGGATTCTCAATAATTTACCAAAATTCGCATCTACAACCTACATAAATACAACAGTATCTGGGTGCAATACTAAATACTCAAAAAGCGTTAGCATGTCCAAATACGCAGAGAATACAAGCATTCCAAAACATAATCACACAGATACAGACAAATCAACAGTACACTGTCAGATTTGTCATGAAGATTTTAGGGATGATGGCATCACGCAAGACTAAACATGCGGCCCTTACAACAATGCCTTGCACAACAATGGTCACAGGCACACAGTCAACTTCAAGATCTAGTGTTGATAGACCGCCAAACATGCATGTCCCTTCATTGGTGGAATTTCACAAATCTAAACAAAGAGAAACCATTTCAAGACCCTGTGCCTCAGACCATAATTACAACAGATGCATCAATGATTGGTTGGGGAACTCACCTCAACAATCACAACATTCAAGGACAATGGGATGCCAAACACAAACAGCTACACATAAATCACTTAAAGTTGTTAGCTGTCTTCCTAGCACTCAAAGATTTTCAGCCTCTTCTCACACAGAAGAATGTCCTTATTAAAACTGACACCATGACAACCATGTATTACCTAAACAAACAAGGAGGGACACATTTGTCCCAACTCTCCCTTCTAGCCCAGAAAATTTGGAAATGGGCAATCCACAACCAAATTCACCTGTTAGCACAATACTTTCCAGGGATACACAACCAGTTGGCAGATATTCTCCGCAGAAATCAAACAAACACACGAATGGGAGATTCACTCTCAAGTACTTCAAAAATACTTTCAACAATGGGTAACACCAAACATAGATCTGCTCGCCACAAGCAACAACGCAAAATGCCAAAACTTCGCATCCAGACACCCACATCCTTTATCCAAGGGCAATGCTCTATGGATCAATTGGTCAGGGATATTTGCTTACGCCTTTCCCCCTCTCCCACTCATTCCATTTCTAGTCAACAAGTTGCATCAAAACTCACTCAATGTGATACTCATAGCACCAACGTGGGCCCGCCAACCGTGGTACACAACATTGTTAGACCTGTCAGTAGTACCACACTTCAAACTCCCAGACTGACCAGATCTGTTGACACAAAACAAAGGACAAATCAGGCACCCAAATCCCAAGACATTCAGGGGGTCATTCCGACCCCGGCGGTCCTGGGTTGGCGGGAGCACCGCCAACAGGCTGGCGGTGCCCCGCAGGGCATTCTGACCGCGGCGGTTTGGCCGCGGTCAGCACAGGAAAACC
This sequence comes from Pleurodeles waltl, assembly GCF_031143425.1. Lineage (NCBI taxonomy): Eukaryota > Metazoa > Chordata > Amphibia > Caudata > Salamandridae > Pleurodeles > Pleurodeles waltl. The sequence continues at coordinate 756,265,568 of NC_090444.1, read as the reverse complement.
GCCGGTCTCCCGCCGGTTTTCCGCTGCCCTGGGAATCCGCCATGGGGGATTCCGAACCCCTCACCGCCATCCTGTTCCTGGCGGTTCCGACCGCCAGGAACAGGATGGCGGTGAGGGGTGTCGTGGGGCCCCTGGGGGCCCCTGCAGTGCCCATGCCAATGGCATGGGCACTGCAGGGGCCCCCATAAGAGGGCCCCACTTTGTATTTCAGTGTCTGCTTTGCAGACACTGAAATACGCGACGGGTGCCACTGCACCCGTCGCACATCCTCCACTCCGCCGGCTCCATTCGGAGCCGGCATCCTCATGGAGGGGTGTTTCCCACTGGGCTGGCGGGCGGCCTTTTGGCGGTCGCCCGCCAGCCCAGTGGGAAACCCAGAATACCCACAGCGGTCTTTTGACCGCTCAGCGGTATTCTGGAGGTTCCCTCCAGGCGGGCGGCTCCCGCCGCCCGCCGGGGTCAGAATGACCCCCTCAGTCTGGCGATTTGGCTCCTGAGGTCATATAATTTGTATATTTACAACTCCCATCAGAATGTATGGAGGTTATTAAGCAAGCAAGAAAACCCACTACTATACAGTGCTATGCTAACAAATGGAAAAGATTTGTATATTACTCTCTATCTAAACAGATTGCCCCTCTTACAGCATCAATACAAGATATTGTATGCTATTTACTTCATTTACAAAAATCAAATTTAGCATTCTCTTCCATAAAAATACATCTTACTGCAAATTCAGCATATTTACAAAATATACAGCACAGCTCTTTATTTAAAGTCCCTGTTATTAAAGCTTTCATGGAAGGTTTAAAACGCATCATTCCACCCAGGACACCTCCAGTTCCCTCTTGGAATTTAAACATAGTGCTTACACGACTTATGGGCCCACCATTTGAACCTATGCACTCATGTCAAATACAATTCTTAACATGGAAGGTTTCCTTCCTAGTCGCAATTACGTCTTTACGAAGAGTACGCAAAATACAAGCCTTCACTATTTAAGAACCGTTCTTCCAGGTACACAAGCATAAAGTTGTGCTAAGAACAAACCCCAAATATTTGCCAAAGGTCGTCTCACCTTTTCATATAAATCAAACAGTGGAACTACCAGTCTTTTTCCCACAGCCAGATTCTGTGGCGGAACGAGCTCTACATACATTAGACATTAAGGGCCATATGTACGAACACATTTTCCCATAGACACAGAATGGGTAAAACGGTTTGCTACATCTGGCCCTAAAAGAGCTCTAATGTACTATATAGACAGAACAAAACCATTCTGAAAGACTAAACAACTGTTTGTAGCTTTCCAAAAACCTCATACAGGTAACCCCATGTCAAAGCAACAAGGGTTGGCAAGATGGATTGTAAGATACATCCAAACATGCTACGTTAAAGCCAAAAGACAACTCTTAATCACTCCTAAAGCACATTCCACAAGAAAGAAAGTTGCTACAATGGCCTTCTTAGGAAATATACCAATGGCTGAAATATGTAACGCAACTACTGCTCAACACCACATACATTTACTAAACATTATTGTGTAGATGTTTTAGCAGTACAGCAAGCCACAGTAGGTCAGGCTGTACTAAGAACATTATTTCAAACAACTTCAACTCCTACTGGCTAACCACCGCTTTTATGGGAGGAATAACTGTTTTCTAGTCTATGCATAGCATGTGTATCTGCAGCTACACATGCCATTGAATGGAAAATGTCACTTACCCAGTGTACATCTGTTCGTGGCATGTTCTGCTGCAGATTCCCATGCGCCCTCCTGCCTCCCCAGGGAGCCTGTAGCCGTTTAAGTTGAAACATTCATTTGTACATATGTATATATATCTTTATTCCATTTGCATGGACATCTTTTTTCTTTATACTCTATCACTCCTACCTTACCCTCTGTGGGAAAACAATCTAACATGGAGTCGATGCCCATGCGCAATGGAGCCGAAGAGGAGGAGTCACTCAATACCGTGACTCTAAAACACTTCTTCGAACAAAAACAACTTGTAACACTCCGAGCCCAACACTAGATGGCAGGACTATGCATAGCATGTGAATCTGCAGCGGAACATGCCACGAACAGATGTACAGTGGGTAAGTGACATTTTCCATATATATACATACAATCTTACGACAACGCTGCTAACATGTTTGGGCGTTATTGGGGTGATGCAGCAAAAAAATGGGGAAACAAACAAGTTTGCTATATATGTACCCTGTGCTGCCCATTCACTAAATCTAGTAGGCCGGAGTGCTGTTGACTTCTGTCAAGAGGCGGTTAATTTCTTCTCTAAAGTGCAGCTACTCTCCTCCTTTTTTTTAAGCCTCAACCAGTCGGTCAAAAATTCTTAAAGGTTGTATTGGAATTGAAAGTGTCTTTAAATCCCTCTCTGATACCAGATGGGAGGCACATGCTATGGCAACAGCAGCAATTTTGAAATCTTTCTTTAAAATATTGGAAGCATTAGAATGTATTGTTGAAGACCAGTCACCAAAGGGAGACTTTAGAAGAGAAGCACATAATATTGCAAATAAGATGCAAGAGCTAGAATTTGATTTTATGTTGAATTTTTTGGATGAGATTTTGCAAAAGCTCATTGAGTAGTTGGAGTTCTACAGTGAGGATGTGAACTTACAAACAAGCACATCTGTATGGATCCTTAGCTGACCAACTGTGCACTTAATGAGATAAATCTGTAAGATATGAAGGAGCTACAAAGGAAATGCTACCAGATGTTGATTACAAGGCAGCTCAAACTCCCAAATGTATCAGAAAGAAGCTACCCAAAGACAGAAATGCTGCACCAGCAGTATATCTCAATGTCAGAGGTACATTTTGTATCACCACCTTCTACACAGTTGTTGACAAACTTAAAACTGAGATGGGAAGAGGAGAGATATACAAAGAAACAGCATAGATTTTATTTTCTAAGTGCTGTGACACATAGGCGGTCATTCCGACCCTGGCGGTAAAATCCGCCAGGGCCGGGGACCGCGGATGCACCGCCAACAGGCTGGCGGTGCATCCCTGGGCTTTCTGACCGCGGCGGTACAGCCGCGGTCAGAAACGGGAAACCGGCGGTGTACCGCCGGTTTCCCGCTGCCCTGGGGAATCCTCCACGGCCGCGCAGCTTGCTACGCCGCCATGGGAATTCCGACCCCCTTACCGCCATCCTGTTCCTGGCGGTTTTGGCCGCCAGGAACAGGATGGCGGTAAGGGGTGTCGTGGGGCCCCTGGGTGCCCCTGCAGTGCCCATGCCAATGGCATGGGCACTGCAGGGGCCCCCGTAACAGGGCCCCACCAAGATTTTCAGTGTCTGCCATGCAGACACTGAAAATCGCGACAGGTGCAACTGCACCCGTCGCACCCTTTCCACTCCGCCGGCTCCATTCGGAGCCGGCATCCTCGTGGAAGGGGGTTTCCCGCTGGATGGGCGGGCGGCGTTCTGGCGGTCGCCCGCCCAGCGGGAAACTCAGAATAACCACTGCGGTCTTCTGACCGCGCAGCGGTATTCTGGCGGCTCCCGCCGGCCCTGCGGTTACCGCGGCCGGCGGGAGTCAGAATGACCCCCCATAATGTCACTTCATCTACTGAAATTGAAACGTATTCTCAGTGTTTTGAAAACCTGATTGATGCTTACCCAGAGGACTTGAACACTAATAGGCGCATCATATGTTCAGTGCAACAAAAAATGTAAAAACAAGATTCAGTCATGCTGAACTTTATGAAATAATTTTAGAAGACAATATTGAGTGTGTCTGTCCAAATGTGGACATATTCTTTCGTATATTTTTAGCATTAATGATCACTAATTCTTCAGCTGAGCGTTCATTTTCTGAGTTGCAGTATTTTAAAAATCCCAACAGAACAAGTATGCAACAAGGCAGGCTGGATGCTTTAACTCTAGCTTTTTACAAGACTTTGCAATTAGAAAAATGAGGAGAACACTTTTTAAATAGAAATAAAGTGGAAGTATACAAAAATAAACATTCTTTTCCATCTTATTTTCAGTTTTGTTTCATTTCGTAAAATTCATTTTTTTGTGGTTTGTTATTGTTTATGATTTTATTTAGATATATATGTGGGCACCAACATTTCTTAAGTGCTTATGGCCTTTAAAGGTCTTAATCTGACCCTCTCCCTACCAACCTGATCCATGTTAAATAGCCAGATTACCCATGTGGTTCGAGTGAAGCCTTGAACACTAGAACCCTGATTCAGGTATCCAAATCTGCACCACCTTTGAGGAATATTGAAAATAACATTGTACTTTGTGATAGTCTTGTGATAATTGCACCCTGTCTCTTGCTAACTCAGTGACCTCCCTTGCAACAAACAGTAGAATTACATATTGACCATTTATGCAATCAAAAGTTATTTTAATGGCATAAACCTACTAAAGTTAGAATGCATATTATCTTAATATAAATATATTCTTACCTCTTTTACTTTAAAAAATAACCTGCTTGTACATTATATTTATTGTGACGGATGTGTGTGCTGCATGAATTAGACATTCCACCTCCCAGAGTAAGACTTGACTTGATACTCCTTAAAAGTCAAAGCCTGAACAGAGAGCATTTGCCAAATTAGTGACCTTGCAGTAGTATCTTGATCCTCTTTTTTCAGTGACTAAATCACAACCAGTCACAAGGATTGGTTAAGTCCTCCTGGATTACACAGGCCTTGGAGAACTGGCCTGGCAAAGTCAATTGAGGTGTATAGGAGCCTGAACGCTAGTAATAAATTAATCTCTCTGACTCTCTTCCTCCCATTACCAGTATCTTGGTTTTTGTCTGCATTTATACTGCCTGCTGGATGTAAATGGGAAAAGCTGTACCTCGTCATAGCTTGAATTTTTGCTCCTGGACTTGCTTCCATAACGGAGAAAGAGACAGTTTCTTGCACAGATCGCCAGGGAAATTTGGACCTTCGTAGGCTAGGGACAGCTGCTTGCCTGCTGCTAGAATTTCCTTAGGAAAGTACAATGTGTTCTGGTATGGAACATGCATCTGTCAGAGGGTTATGCAGCACTTACAAAAAAAACAGTTAACTGGTGTGCTGCTAGAACGATTTTTGAGATCGATATCCTTTGTGTGGGTCTCTAGAGTTCCCGGGACTCCTTTCAATATGACTGAGGTCATTAGGTTCAATTTTGAGGTACCAATAAAAAAGACTGATTAGAATTGAAGGTAGTCACATTATTCCTCCATTCTGTTAGTTGCACTCACACAAATAACTTGCCTCTGTTAAATTCTCCTTACTAAATATTAGTAGTGCATAGCTAACCTTTAATGGGTACTCGTGATACAACACCCTTTTAAATATTGGTTTTGAAATAATTACTGTTTTCAGCTTCTGTGTCCAATGAGGATTTATGTATATAGTTGAGAACCTTTTAAACCTGTCAGATGTTCTAGATTTTTGTTTTATTTTACCTCGTTCAGTTTTTTGCACTTGTATTTGGGGTGGAATGTAAGCTCTTTGTTTTTAATTGTTCTTTAATTGGTTTGTTAGCTATGGCTGTGTTTACCTTACACAAACCTGTTTGCCTCTGTGGCTTCTCCTGGCTGGGCAGGCTGGGAGATTTGTTGCAGTCCATGTAATGACTGTGACCTGTAATCCCCAGAGACAGCCTGTTTAATTTTAAATAGTGGATATTTGATATATGTAATATATTTTTGCAATTTTTGATGAAGATATGGAGATTTTATTATGTAAATACTTCTACAGAATTTGGTTACTCATCAAACAGAATGGTTGAAATTGTCAAAAATATACCAGAGTGCATTTCTTCAATTTATTCAATAAAAGGTCCCTTTTGACAGGTTCTCAAAGGAATACAAATACAAGATTTCTATTGATGTGTCTATTAGTTGTGTAGTGTCTGCAGTACTTTGTGAGAATGTTCTACACTACGGGCCACATGTATGACCATTTCCTTTTGTGAGTCGCAAACGGAAATGTGCTAATGTGTCTCAGACACACTTAGGATGCCCAGTAAGGGTTGCACTTGACCTGTCTCATCAGTATTCATGAGGCAGGTCGCAATTTGTTACCAATTGGCAATGGGCAATAACACTGAGATGGTGGTCTGCTAGGGATAGGAGACCTCCCAAGTCTGTTTTTACTTTTTAAATAAAGCAACTTTTTTTCTAAATGCAGCCCTTTTTCCTTAAAGAAAAACGGGATGCATTTCAAAAACAAAAATTAAATGTTTGAGTTTCATTTTTTAAGAGTAGGCAGTGGTCCATGTGACCACTGCCTGATCTTAAAAAAACGTTGTCCCTGCCAATCGCAAAGGGTCCTCTGTGACCCATTCCTGTTTGTGACTGGCTTACCATCTACTTGAAGTAGGCAGTAAACTGCTATTGCGGTCGTAAAACAATCGTACATTCCCCTGATACTCGCGATTAGGAAGAGATGCTCTTGGCACGCCCCTTCCTAGTAGAGACTTGCAAACCCTATTTAGCAAGTTGGTAACAGTTTACTGACTGGCAAAATAGGGTTGATATGTGTTACAACCCTTTTTAGCGGTCGCAAATGGCCCGATTCTCCGTTTGCAACCACTAAAAACGGTCGTGCATGTGGCCCTACCTTCTCCCCAGAAGGTCAAATGCATGTGCATTTGCGCATCAGCTTTGAAAAAGAATATAGGCATTCCATTCCAGTCAGATGTAAGTGCAGTTGCACGCAGGGGCGGTTCTTCTGTAGTGGTATTGGGGTGTTGTCCGCCTACTGGTAGCCCCCACAGGCAGACAACCTAATTACTAATATGCTTTATCCCCTGAAAATTACACTTACTGTCACTTGTTTTCCTCTGGGGGCCAGAAACGGCTGAGGTTATCTAAACTGGACTGTGCATTTCAGATTAGCCAGTGTTTTGTCTGTGGCCCGCCTACATGCGCACTTCAGGCTTCAAGAACCAATGCTGCGAGGGAGCTGGAATAGGAGAGACGCATCTCCATCAGTCTCCGATTGAGCTTTGTGCTTACCTGACCCAGCCAAACCTGGCACTGCTCTTATGCTGTTTAGTATTACAGGCAGCATGAGAGCAGTGCGTACATAGGCTGGGAAGGTTCGGGCTTAGTTTCTCCAGAACCAGCATTCACCTAATTCACAGCGAGGCGGGTGATGCTGGAGAATTTATCCTTGGGTGTACTGCAATAAAGGTGTGAAGGTAAGATAAGGTTTATTTTTTACAGTACTCCATGCTTTTAAGTAAATGCTTTATAAATAGAATGTGCCTGATCACCTAGGCATTACGAATTCCATTTTGCAGCTCTGCTATGCCTCAAAATGGAATTCGTGTTGCAGAGGTGATCAGCCACATTCTATTTTAAAGCACTTAGGGGGTTATTACAACTTTGGAGGTGGTGTTAATCCGTCTCAAAAGTGACGGTAAAGTGACGGATATACCACCAGCCGTATTACGAGTCCATTATATCCTATGGAACTTGTAATACGGCTGGTGGTATATCCGTCACTTTACCGTCACTTTTGGGACAGATTAACACCTCCTCCAAAGTTGGAATAACCACCTTAGTGTTCGTTATAAACATATTTCTCTTTTACGCGCCCCTCCACTTTCAAAGGCCATTAGCCGCCACTGATTGCTGGACGGTAAGAACAACACTTCTTCTAGTTGTATGAGGACACTGGATTTGTTGCACTAGAGCTGGACATGAAAGTGTTTTCCATTGGAGAATAGCGGGTAAGAGTTCTTCAAATAAGGCAGAAGAGTATACTCTTTATGGACGAATGTTAGGGGATCTGAGGTGGGACAAATACCTTTTTTCAGAGATTATCAATTATATGATAATGAGCACGAGTTTGAGGAACTAGGATTTGTTTTAGCTAAAAAAAAAAGATTAAAAGGACGCTGAGTATGGTTTTACTGTATGGTGAGATCAGTGTGGGCGACCGTCATTGTGTGGGCCCATGTGCTTATTTTAACAGGTTTAGTGCGTGTCTTATTAAGATGGAGCCAACAAAAGGTGGTGGTGTTTAGGAATTTATGTGAATGGCCAACAAGTGATTGTGCTGGATTATTTTAGCTGTTTTTTCTAAGTTGCTGGATATAAAGATTATCTCATTCTTGGCAATTAAAATCCTTTACCCGTTTGCTATATACACGCAAAAATCTACTGGCCTTGTGTCTTCTCACCCTTAAGTGGTACATTACAATAATAGCACTTTTCTCATCATCTTGTGCAGGGCACACGCAGGGACCCACGTCTGGTGTGCCATGTGAGAGACGTTTCTGAAGACCACACTCTTGTTATCCTTAACTCTGAATCACGCCTGACCCTCTGACCAGTTCCAACCATGAACCGCCACGTTGTTTAATTCAGAGGACGAAACATTTTTGCTTTGTCGCTTTTTTCATTAACTACATTTTGTCACCTATAGCGTTTCTTCATTTAACACAATTGTTTTCTTTGGAGCTGTGGTTTGGGGACCATTGTTGGTGACCACAGTAACACAGAATGCTGCTGCAGATACGCATCTTGGGTGCACTCTTAGGTAATTCTGATTAGGGAGTCTGAGAGGAGTCTACTTACTGAGAGGTGCCCTGTCCCGGGTACGAGTTGTGGTTTTTCTGCTTTGAAACATGTTACATATCAGCATAGCTGTGTAATTTGCTCCAGGACAGAATTTCTTCATGAACTTTCGCGGGTTTCTGGCCAGTTTTTCCCAGAAACCGACAGCCTGCTCCATTGAGTGTCGACGTAGTGAATCTGCTGTTTAGTACTGACCTCGCTTTTACCCACGACCAGGCACTCCGTGCTTCTTAGTCTCACACTTGCAGGTACCTGTTTTCTCTCTTTTTCGCGTTTTTTTTCGTGTTGGCCCTTGGGTGTTTTTCTCTCTCTAGCTCTGGGTCAACGTCTGTTATGAAAAAGTAAGTGCCGGTCCCCAAATATGAGTGCTGGCGGGCCACACCTGCAGCCCCCGGCGCGGATTAAGCACTAGACTATGGCCTGAGTGTCCCACAGTTTGCAGTGAAAAGTTTTCTCTACAGTGCGTGGTATTCGAGGTAGGGTTGTGCTACTTTAAATAAAGTATTCCTCCTATGTGGTGTAGCTGTTCTTCTCTAAAGGAGCATCTCAGTCTGTCCCTTCTAATCTTTTTCTGATCTTTCCTTTGTTTCTCCACATTTGATGCAGGTTAGGTGAGTATGCATGAGGGTCAATTGACTTATCTATTGAACAGCCAATTTGATTTCCCTCGCTAAGGTGGAATTACTAATTTATATTTATCTGAAGTCAGTTTCAGTTCAAGTGCAAAGCCTAAATACTTACAGACCATTAGTAGAAAAATTAGGTCTACAAACAGCGTACATTTTCATGTCTGGGATGCTGGTACATTTAGAGCATGCTGTATTTTTAGCCCTAGCAACAGACATAATTGAAGCGATTGCGTACAGAATAGTTCTGTATGACGTACAGTAGGAAGTCGAGTTCTGTTTTAGAGACTGGAACAGAGAGAGTGTAAGCAGTTAGCTAATTAATAAACACACCCAGTGGAAAATAATGTGCAAAGCTAAATGCTTTGGTCAAATGCTGCTTAACTTTCTAATATGATAGATACCAAGTGTAAAACGTGTGTTAAAGTTGTGCTGTTTTTCCTCTCAAAGTACTTTTAACTTTTGTTCTAAGGTCATATAAACGTTAACGTTTACAGGTAAAGATACAGGAAAGATATCTGCGTTACTTCAGACTACAGTTGGAAACAAGATAATTTGAGGCATTTGATTCCTAGTCGTTTACTTACTTGACTAAACACCTCAAAGTTCTAAACAAAAAACACGCTGCCATGAAGTCATTTTACAACTGAGTAATAAAGATGCAGGATATCCGAGTTACTCCAGATTACAGTGGGAAATAAAGTAATCTGTAGAATTTGATTCCCCTTGATTTACTTAACAGACCTCACATCTCAATTTTCTAAACAAGTAGCCCACTCTCAAGAAGAACTTTCATAGATTCTCTCACAATGAGCCCTGGCCTCCAGGAAAAGTGCCTTTATATACTTTTTAAACAAGCATTGGCAGAGGCAAATGTTTTGTCATTTTTACGGCGTGCTGTTGGTTTTGACAGTGCATTTTGTTTACTAGCGCATGAGTTTAGCTAAAACAGTCTGAAAAAATTGGTGCTTCAGAAAAAAGGGCAAACCTTTTGTGGTATACATTTTTTCACAGACTTTTGTCAGCCCTATCTCCTAGTGCTGTGTTGCCTGTTTGCTGATTATAAAACAGTCCCTCGTGCATTGCAGTGAAGGTGGAAGCAATCAAACAGCCACAAGGAAAAAAAAGGCGATGCTAAAGTAGTCCTGTGGGCTCAACCAAGATGTGATTGGCGATGTACCAAACCAGTGGTTGAGGGTTCCTCAACAAAAGAGGCAAGTGGCTGAAGGAGGTTGGCCTAGTGCCCCCTAAATTAAGTATAAAGCACAATTGAACTGGGCAGGTCACTCCAAAGGCACTCGTTCTGTTCTTAAAAGAAACAGTTTTGCTTGCCATGGAGGACATCATATTCATTTTTCACATAAATAACCAAGAGGTAAACACTTTTGCAGGCCCGTGGATGGAAGCAGTCATCTTTCATAAGTGTCTGTTGCACTTGGCATGGACTTTAAATTCCCGGTGCCCTGAGAGCGGAGGCTGTAGTTGCAGAGGTTTGTTAATGCCTTGTTTAAGATTATGTGCTAGAACCCCTGATATTTTAGCGTAAAAAAAAGAAGAAAAACAAGCATTGGATAAGACAGTAAGGTGGTCATTCTGACCCTGGCGGTCAACGACCGCGGGAGCACCGCCAACAGGCTGGCGGTGCTCCCAAGGGCATTCTGACCGCAGCGGTACCGCCGCGGTCAGAAACGGAAAACCGGCGGTCTCCCGCCGGTTTTCCGCTGCCCTGAGGAATCCTCCATGGCGGCGCAGCTTGCTGCGCCGCCATGGGGATTCCGACCCCCTCACCGCCATCCTGTTCCTGGCGGTTTTGACCGCCAGGAACAGGATGGCGGTGAGGGGTGTCGTGGGGCCCCTGGGGGCCCCTGCAGTGCCCATGCCAATGGCATGGGCACTGCAGGGGCCCCCGTAAGAGGGCCCCTAAAAGATTTTCAGTGTCTGCCATGCAGACACTGAAAATCGCGACGGGTGCTACTGCACCCGACGCACCCTTCCCACTCCGCCGGCTCCATTCGGAGCCGGCTTCCTCGTGGGAAGGGGTTTCCCGCTGGGCTGGCGGGCGGCCTTCTGGCGGTCGGCCGCCAGCCCAGCGGGAAACACAGAATAACCGCGGCGGTCTTCTGACCGCGTAGCGGTATTCTGTTGGGGGAACTTTGGCGGGCGGCCTCCGCCGCCCGCCAAAGTTAGAATCACCCCCTAAGTCTTGCTGTGGTATAATTGTGCAATGTTTTTTTATGTTTTTTATTGAGAACTTGCACAACAAAAAAGAAAGAAATACATGCCTCCTAAACTTGACAGTCATATGCTTACAATAAAAAATATGGGTGTAAAAAAATAATAATTGCATATCATTTTATTATAACAGCTTCCTAGAAGGCAGTTGTCCCTAGACTAGTTATAAAAAGCCTTTTAGTTTTAATGCTCTTGACAGGAAATTATAATTCTATAATAAAAATGCTTTGTGGAGGGAGCAGTATTATCATTTCAGAGGACACTCTTTCTGCCTGAAACTTGATTCTCCCCCAACTTCTCCCGCCTGCCCCGGATATACACAAAGTATATTGCCTTCTTTCAGCAGCAGATTCACCAATTATTTCCCCATCTGACAAACTTAATGCTGAAGAAGTGTCTGTGCTGGCTTTTTCTTCGGTTAGGCCCAAGTCACTCTTCAAAAAATCATCCACAAAGCCGATTACCTGTCTTCAATACTTGGGGGTGATCTTGGGCACCCAGCTGGGCAAGTAATTCTCCTAAGCGGAACACATTAGAAAGCTGTGTTCATTATCTACAGTCATATCACGCCAGCAGACGATTCCAGCCAGGACTTAATCACTGAGGGTAATGTCATCCTACATAGATCTGTTCCATTCAGCAAGCTTCGGCGGAAGATGAGGTCTATTTTACGAGAGCTATACTAGAAAGGGCAATATTTGGCAGGTTCATGGAACACTTTTGTGGAAGTCTATAAGCATCAAAAGCAGACCCTCCTAGGGTGGAGGTTTCCAGAAAGCCTCACCGCCCTTTCAACCAACTACAGACACATTCATCATGACAACGGAAGCCACAGTGGATGGTTCGGTGGTTCTTATGCAAGGACTATCAACAAGATGGCAGTGGTTGGAAGAGGACAAATATCTCCCCTTCAGAATCCTGGAATAAGCAATTAGATTGGCCCTGCAAGCTTTCATGATACAGCTGGTGAACAAAACTGGCCTCGTCAGAACCGAAAACATGACCTCCATTTGCTACATTCTAAAACAAGGAGGCACACAGTTGTACACCTTATCTAAGGAGACACAACAGCTATGGGACTGGGCTGTAGCAAACAAGGTGGTTGTCACTGTGGAGCACCTGCCACTTATTCAGAATGACAATATTAATGCATTCAGTTAATCATTGTCAGTCTGCAACACCACCAGGACAAGCTGCAGCATATCTTTGGCAAAGGGGCCATCCAAACTTACACCTGGTCACCACACAGGTAGGTATTGGCAATTTTGCTCCAATGGTAATGCCTTCATGATGACATGGTTGACAGTCTTTATTAATGTCTTTCTGCCATTTCACGTCTTCTTTATAGTCGTGAGGAAAACCAAATCAGAGTCATGCATATTGATATTATTAGCACCAGCTTGGCCTTGCCAATACAGGTATGAAGAATTAATTTGGCTGTTCAAGTGGCCATCCAATCTGCTGATGATACATCCACAGTTACCCTCAGGATTTAGAGGCCAGATCCTGAATCATGAAGTGAAACCACTCAGCCTAACTTTCTGGTAACTTACCACTTAGACTTTGGACATCTAGACATATCTCTGGGTAGCAGGGTTGTAATAGAACAAGCATGTGCCCTGGTTCCAAAGAAGGCATACAACACAAAAAGAAAGCCCTTCTGTGTATGGTATTTTTCTAAAGTTTCTGCATACTTTACTCAGCTTTCTAGAGACAATCTAAAATATTAATCTATAAAGATGCACCCAGCAGCAATTTCAGGGTTTAGTAGGTCAGACGATGCTCCCTCCATCTTTTCCCACAGAATCATTAAGCAATTCATGGAGGGGCTCTTCTGAACCTGTGTTCTGGTTCTGCAGCTGCCAGTACTGTGAAACTGAATAATGTCCTCAGTCAAATGATTCTACTGCCTTTCAAGCCTAGTCATGAGGTAGGTCTCAAGCATCTCTCTTGGACGATGTCACTCCTGTTGGCACTAACATCAGTGAGAAGGGTAGAGAAGCTGAAAGTGATGGGCTGGTCAGACAACCATTCCTTCACTTAACGAGAGACAAGGTGTGAGGAAATGAGGTGTATTATATGGTGTGGTTGTGTGACCTCACTTTGTATTACAATACCAACCCCTTTAGGACCAGCTAGGTTTCGTTTAATAAACCTTAGCTCAACCCTAGGTAGCTGTGACTTGGTAGCTATTATGTTTAAACAGAGGAGCAACTGTAAAGCATTTAAACTGCACCAAAAAAACTGAAGAAGAAAGACATTCAACACTCAAGAAATCCAACACCAATTTATAAAGGAATATCATATTTTTATGAATTTTTGGATGCCAAAACAAAAAAGGTCTACCAGAGGGTTCCGGATATATAGGTATTACAAGAAACAATAAATCTGGACTTTTCAATTAGCTGCGAACAAGAACTGACAAATTCAATGAATATGACACTTAGAAACTTTTTTTTTTTAAACTTTGGCAAGTTGGTATGCAGTTACTTAGAGTTACCTTGGACATCCAACTCCAGCAGAGGGCCAATCAAGGGGACCAGCAGGTTTCAAAAGAAACAGTTACCTCCTCAAGGAAAGCAGTCTTCAGCCCAGGTCCAGCGTCAGTGGTTCCTTGCCGTTGACTTCTACGGAATGGTCCTGATTCAAGGGATACACAGTGGTGAAAGATGCTGTGCAGTCAATGGGGGTCTTCCTGGGGCAGCTCCTCGATCCACGTTTCTAGGGAGGTGATTCTGGCCAAAGGGGTTGATGTCCCTCAAAGTCCTCTCGGTTCAGAAGTCCAGTCACCACTGGGCTACAAGTCACCCTGAACAGTGGAATCAGCAGTTTCTTTCTTTTGGCATTAACTCTCCTTGTGGACTACTGAACTGTACTCGGATTACTCTTCCAGGTCCAGCTGACTGAGTTACAACTTTTGAGCATCGTGTCCTGGTCTTTAAGGCTGCACTGCAGTGAGGAGTGGCCATCCAGTGATCTGGGCTACCAACTCACTCCAGCAGACTTTTTCTGCTTTTGTGGCCCTGTGTTACGAACAAGAAGTCAGCTGACTGACTCTTTGAGTTTCTGCTTCTAGCTGGGCTCAGGTGACGACTTTGCCATGAGCAGGACACAGTAGGCAAAGTTCTTTGCTTTGCTAGCTGAAGAAATTGTAGATACAGTCTAACTTCGGCTCAGCCTCTTCTGTACCACCCTAGTGGTGTGGCTATCATTGGGTTGCACACCCACTGGGAACTGGGTTGGCCAGTGTTGCTTCCTCTCTGTCTCCAATGCCAACCCGTCTATCTGAACAGAAGTGCAACCCCTCTCTAGTGTGTTTACCAATGTGGATTCCCCTTTGAAGCTCTCCTTTTGGGGCGAACGCCCCATGTGGCTTCCTGCCAGGAAGAGGTAATACCTCTTCTAGTCGCAGGCCTCTATTGTTACCTGTCATGGGAGCCATTGACACTTTTCCCCAGGTGGGCAAAAGGTTATCTCGTTGCCAGCCTCAGCAAATGGCCACTGGAAAACTGGGTAGCGGAGTGGCAACATTCTAAAAATTACATGTGGCAACAAGTTACATTAAGTTTGACTCAGGCATCAAGTCGGGCTTAATGTAACGCATTGTTTGATACTTTGAAGTATTAACTTTGATAGACCCATTCAGAATTTAGCACAACCGATGTGTAACGTGTAACACTGTACTCAACAACTGAGCTGCCAGAACATGTTAAACACATGCTTTACTTTTCTAATATGCCCTAAGAAGCAATAGGCCTGTTGTAGGTGTAACTTACACACTCTAAAAATGGAGATTGGGCTTTGCCATTGATCAAAATGGCAAATCTGAGTTAGCATTTTAAACTGCCCATCCTGTACCATATACAAGGGACTTAAAAGTAAGTTAACTTGTGCCAGTTGTGTAAGAGTGAATCAAACATACACGTTTAAGGGCCAGGGAGGGTCCTAGCACTAGGTCTGGTTAACAGGCCTCAGTGCACTCTCAAGGTCGATCACCCATCACCATCTGTGACCATAGTAAAAGAGTCATTTCCTTATACAAGGTAACCCTGTGCACCCACATAAAGGTCATGCCCAGTGGTCCTTCAGGTTTTCAACTAACGATCCTGCCACTCTATACTCCTGGGTGGCCAGGGGACTGATTCTGCTCAGTCAGTGGTGCCAGAAGGGGTGTGTAAAGCATGCTCCTGGAAATGCTGTTGACCCGTGGACCTGCCGATACAGACACCAGTGCGAGACAGGAGCGATTTGGGCCCTGGAGACACACACTGAGTTGTGAGTTGCGCGAACCCTGAATGTAGAGCAGGCCTGGCATGAGCCTACAGAGACCAGGGCAACGGCCCGGACAGTCGGCTTGCACCTTGGGCTTGCTCCACCTGGAGACATGGGTGTGGCTGGCAGCTACGTTCCCATCCTTGGAGCCCTAGCTGAGACAAAGTGACTCGGCCGGTCTCCTTAGGGTGTTGGTATTTGGCAGAAGCTGGCTGGTACAATGGAGGCAGAGGCACAGGTATTAGTTTGCTGTACCAACTCACTTGTGCCGGTTCAGTGTACCCCACCTGACGATGCTGGTAATTGGAAGGACCTACGTTTGTTTGTTACCACCAGTGTGCTCATGGGCCACCGTACAGTATCTGCAAGACCTTTTACTTGGTTACGCCTCACTGTTACAGTAGGGTGAAGAGCCTGCCATAGAGCCTTGTAGACTTTGAACTTGTGCCTTCCTAGTCATGGGCAAAAAGGACAAATCCCAGCATAAGTTAGTTTGATTTGCTCAAAAAAACACAGGAACTGTGACAAAGGCACAAAGATGGTGTAGGGGTTGAAGCATGCGGGCCAGTTTGAGGTAGGCAGTAACTTGTGTTTCATTTTAACAGAGTTGCAACATAGTCTGACTAAAATTGATGGGAAGATTGACACCCTGTTATTCCAGATGGATCGAATGTTGTAGTGCCTGGACATAGACACTGAACTCCCATCAGTCACTGGTGCCCAGGCTGGTGCCTGGAGTGCAGCTGCGCCCGATAATAGGAAGACTACTAAACTACAGAGATTGGAATTAGGCGCTTCGTAGGGAGGGTGAACTGAAGGTGCTGCGGGTGTGGAGACCTGGACTTCACGCACCAAGTTGAGGAGGCATGGAGGCAATTCATCACAATCAAACAAAAACTACAGGAGCTCCACACCGACTGCAGCATCGTCTATCTGACTCGACTTCAGGTGATGATAGATGGGAAGCTCAAAATCTTGGGAGACCCCAAAAAGCTATAGGAGTTTCTTAAAGAGCAAGCAGCAGATGGGGCACGGCACCCTCACCACGGATGATAGGGGGGAGTCTGTGGTATCACAGGACCTTAATGAGCAGGGCTAGACCCCTATGGGACACAATGATCCATCATTTGCCGTTGGTGGACTAAGGGGCCCTGATGAGGCACTGATATACAGACTGCGTGGACTGGTCATTCGCCTCGACAATTGGAGAGTCTCTTGGCCAGAACTGAGTGCAACCTGGTTGTTACTCTTACACTCTGAATGGCGAGCTGCTTGCATTGGGCTGGCCTAGACTGAATACACTTGTTGGATAGGACTCAGTCAGGATGTTGAAGCTGCACTCCATCAGCAGAGAGTGGTTGGCACTGGACTCTCTAGATATAGCCCATTGGAGAAATGGTGGATGGTAATGGGTATATCATTCCCGTTGCCATAGTTGGTTTTATGTTATTGCATGCCTTATGCCTGAAAGTGGCCGCTGTGGCATAGCATGGCGGGGGTATAGGCAAGGCAACATCTGTCCCCATGTTTGCACCACAATGTTTGGTTTGGCTTTGTGTTACCTGGGGGATTAGGGTGGAATTAGACTTGCTGCGTAGTCAGTTGGGGATCACATTGTGTGGGGGAGGGATAAGTGTGAAAATCAGAGCAAGACAGTCATGTGGAGTAAACTGCATTATGATTTGGCTTCAGTGTGTGAGGTTGCATGATGGCGACTGAAGAATTGCATGGGACCTCGACTGCAGCAAGGAGCCCATCCTTGTGAAAGCTTCTTACCTGGAATGCCAGGGGGTTGAATGATTGCAAGACGGTGCGCAAAATGGTGGCTTATCTACAAAAGCATTGCAAAAATGTTGCTATTCCACAGGAGACACACCACTAACAGTGGGCTTACCACACAGCGCTGAATGAAGGGGGCTGTAACAGAGCGGGATTTCCAGTGCAGGCGAGAGGGGCATCGTCTTGGAATTAAACTGGGAGACAGGTACTTTGTTGCGCGCTGTTATAAATATAATCTGGCAGCACTATTGGTCAGTGTATTCGGCCCAGGCCTCCACGTTCCCGGGCTCATTCCCTTCTGCACCCCCGGATAAAGGAATCCAAGAGGCTTGATCAGCTTGGGAAGAAGATGTTTTCTTCCTCAGCCTGGCATTGCGGTCTGCGAAAACCGCTTGCCTTTTGGGCCCTTACACCCATACTGTATGGGACATGGTTGTGTAGTTTCTGCCACAGGTCCTGAGATCTGTTGCTCACTTGCCAAAAAGCAGCCTCATGAGGTCCAAGAGCATATTCCTCAAGACTAAGGCTGCTCCCACTGTGTTGGCCTGTGGAGTGTCTGTCCTTGATTTCCGCAAGGCTGCATCAGTGCACCTGTTCACAAAACACTACTGCTTTGACAGCCAGGCCCAACTGGCATTTTTCCCATTCAGTCCTGCAGGACTTTTCAGTCTAAGTGCACTCTGCAGACGCTCCACCTTTGAGAAGTACTGTTTTGATATCTATTCTTAACATGGGGAATATGGAATTAGAAGTATCTTTTAGAACATGGGTACTCACAAACATTTTCTCAGGGGCCACAAAGTTTGGTGTTTGGTCTGTGATGGGACTAAGGGCTGCATTGATGCCAGCAGGGAGGCAGTTTGGGAGGGTGGGTTGGAGGGGGTAAGCGGTGAGTTGGGAACAGGGGAAGCAAAGCATATATATACATTTAGTGGCTTAATGGCAGAACGAGAACCCAGAAAACCTGGGCTAATCCCAGCTTTACTACTTTACCAAATTCTGTGGTCTTAGTCAATTGTTTTTTTTTTTTTTCACTTTTCCTTATTTTTCTTCATTATCATATATAAGGATCTCCAAAAAACATGGCTTCTGTATGTGCACTGTACAAAACCGCCTCCTGTGTTTGATTTAATAAACTCTAATGTTGTTCTTGTATAATATGAACCCAGGCCATCCTAAGAGTGCACATAACAATTGACTTGCCTTTTCATTCACGATTGGTAATGTCAGTATGTGGAACAGAATCAATGTTTCTAAATTCATGTTCGTAAACTATCACTTTAATAAAATACTTCTCAATGAACTGTTATAATCTGATGGTTCTGATGGTTAATTAAATACAGTTTTGAATTTTGAAGAGACCTTATGTATCTTTATACTTTTGCTGCAAGATGGCTTTGAAATCGTAAGTGTTCCTAAAGTTAAGTGGTGCAGGACAACATAGTTACTTCCTTTCTTTATCTTCAATATACCTTTAAAAAAAAGACTTGCCTGTTTATTATTATTATTTTTTACTGTTAGTGCTGGATCGAGTGAACAGCTAGCCAGTACTGCTGTTGATCAGGGGACCTCGTGTAAAGGTCAGGAAGGCCGCATGCAGCCTCCCGCCTACTTTGAGTATCACTACTTTAGAAGAACAAGTTACTTACCTTCGTTAACGCTCTTTTCGGTGGATACTGTAATTTTAGATTACTCACTGTCTTCCCTCTATCCTGTTCTGTGCAGTGGTCTCTATTGACACCTAAAAAGAGCCGAAGGTAGAGATTTGCTCACTGGTAGGGACAATTGTTAAACGCTCCGCTTCTGAGTGCGCAAAAAGAGCCATACAAGAAACTGACGTCAGTGTGCAGGGGTGATGCTTATATGTGGCTGACACCAGTGTGCTGTAGAATTGTTGAAAGTTTTAAGGACCAGTCTGGCAAATGTTCCAAAAATCACGGATCTCTAGTTCGACAGAGTACTTACTAGAAAGAAGTTACCGTTGATTAAGATACGTAACTTGTTCTTCAGGTGTAGACGGATGCTGCATTTAGCCCCTTTTAAGGAATTTGGGTGCAGGTTTTTATAGAAGCGATGCGTGCTTCCGTGTATTATACAAATCTTACTGCACGCCTCCAGACGTGGTTGCTGCTTCCCTAAATGTTTACTTAACGCTTCATAAGAAATTAGTTTATATTTCCAATAGGTTTTTCTTTGGTATATAGATGTCTCTCTTCAAGCTGCGGAGTGATTAATGAATGACGCCATTTCTGCTGTGGGACGCCATCGTCATGCGTTGCGCCAGTGCAGCTGCACTCTTCCTTCCCCGAACCCTTTAAACTGTAACAGTGAGGCCTGTGATCTCCAGGCCCGTGCCTCGCATTCCACGAGACTTAGCCTGGCAGTTGCCGAGGAGCACAAGTTTTATTTAGAAACATGACCAGCTTCAGCTTGTGACAGCCCTGAGGCTCACGTACCAAGATACGTCTGATATTCGCGGGGCAACGTTTCTCAAGCCCACTTGTTGTGTTGGCACATTGCTGTGAGCAAAAGGGAAAACCTTGCATGCGACACTAATATTCGGAAGTTTAGCTTCTGGTAATCTTATTTTTGATGTTCAAGCCGTTGATGGCTATGGTGGTCGCGGCGGCAGCGTCAGATTTCTGTGCGGACAGCGTGTCCGACGATGACAGCGTGGATTCCGACGACCTCCCGGACTGCAACTGCGATGTTTCGAGGCAGGCATTTTTTTCGTTATTTCGCGTTTGTTGTTGTTTTGGCACTCCTTGAGTGCTATGGTATGCTTGTTGTTCGTCTGTGGTATTTTTCAGTAGTGTGCGCCATTCCATGCATTGACTGACTACATGTAAACAACACTGCTTTTGTAGTACTTGCAGTGTGCTGAAATGGTGTGTAGACCTGCTATTGTTTTTATAAAAGCACTGCAAATCAGAGGAGTTCTCTTCTGTGAATTAATGTTCAAGAAATAGGCAGGTTGTTCTCACCTAAAAGCCCAGTGTCTGATAAGTTGAATTTGTTTGTTTTTAAAATCAAGTTAAGCTGAAGGGATAGATCTGCGGGCAAAGCCCCGAGATAACACCGAAATAAAAAAAGTGAAAGAAATATGATCCAATGTCCATTTTATTTTGCTCCACTGCAGGAACACGAGAATTGCATGAGAAACGATTTTCATCTTCTAAAGAATACTGAAAGTTTGTAGAGGCAGGAGAAAAAAGGCAATGAAAAGTTTTTGTTTTTTTTTAAGCGGCAGATAATAACGAAGTGGGGGTGCACGTAAGCGCACAACATTAAAACAGTGAGCACGGAAGGCCCTCGAGGGCAACCTCATAAATAACAGGAACAATGTAAGAACCTCGCTCAAGAGCACAAGCAGAAGATTGTACAATTTGATGTGCTGAAATCCTGGGGGTCTGTGTTTTCCAAATGTTTCCGCAGATTCCAGTGGCCGCGCTCGAGAGACAAAAGTGGTTTATGTTTGTATTTCCTGTCGTCGTTACGTGTGGCGTCACACAACGTGGAAGTTGGGCAAAGTGTTCAGGGGTCGGAGGAGATCTTTCCATTCAATGCAAGACATACCCGAGCGGTGTTGTAATATGGGACTGGTTGTTAACAGTAGTTTAGTAACTAGCTTTGCAGATCGCATTTCAAAATAGATTCGTCTCTTTTTCGAGTACAGAACAAGCTTCTGTTTCAGTCTAGCTAGTACTCCAGATAAGTTTGTTTCAGACCACACTGTTCTATACCTCCACATTCATCTGCTCCTGTCCCTGACAGAAAGCAAAACAAGGATTGGTAAAGTTAGCAGGTCAGGCTTTGGCTGTCAGCCTTTTGGCTTTGTCAGTGTATGTTGTTTTTTGTAAAAACTTATATGTTGGTGACCAACACCTTAACACTTTCCATAGCGCCCCACTAGCCCTACAGCGATTCAAGGGTGCAACAGAGCTATACAAATCACAGCGAGGAATGCTGACAGTATCTATTCTTTATATTTACTGAAGTATGGTTTTTTTTTTGGGGGGGGGGACAGGAGAAATGGAAGACAGAGCAAAGGCTTTTTTTCCTCCCGATGGAGCATTCTGCACGCGCAGTGTTAATGTTGCAAAACCTCCGCAGCATTTGACCAAAAGAGAACTACAGAATGGGAGGACTAGGGACTGGGAGGGGGAGGGGGGCGTTCACGTCCACTAACAGCGAGAGGCATTGGTATGGGAAGGATGCCGTGTTTGAGATTCCTCATAGGATTTTATAAGATCGGCACATTGTGTGGCCTTAGTTTAGGTCTGGTAGAAAATTAATGCCACACCAGAAAGTCCGCAGTTCTTCTGTGTCACAAGATTATGTGAAAGGTGTACTGAGGGGCATCTCAGAATTGAGGAGCGTATGGAGCTTTTTACTGGACGCTTATTCCTGATATACTGTTGAGACGCCCACCCCTTCCCCATCTTAATTATATGTACTTTTGGTTTCAATCTTCTTAGAAAAGCAAACGTATCACAACCTTAGACAAAGGTCAAAGGATGGAGCGCTGTCGGGCATAACCATGAACAGACCACAACACTCGTCTCAAGGGATAAAAGGCCGCTTTAATAGAACAGGTCTGGCAAACAAATAACCTTGGCAAAAGCCTCACAAAACTACTTGAACCTCACTAATACATAAATTACCTCCTATCCCCTCCCCCTCCCTCTAATACCCATTCCACAACTACCCCTTAACCCAAACACCTTGACCTGACCTACCCTTTACCCATCCCTACTAAAATTACCCTTGCCTGTAAATCCCTGTCCAGTCATCTTATGTCGATTCCCTTCCCCACCCGAACTGCTTCTTGGCCCAAACCCCCCGCAGCCAGACCTGACTATCAGCGGCAACCCCCCAACCTCCCCCAACAAAACAACCATAAATAGGCTACCCCGCGCAGACCTGCCCTCTTAAAGAATACTCTATTACAATCAATGCCACAGAGCCTAAAATAACACCATAAAAAAAAACCCTCCCCAACCCAAAACAACAAGACAAACCAACGTAAATAAATAAAATCCAGGGAGGGCGGGAGGGCACGAGCACAACACGCCTACTGGGTGTGACGACGGCCAAAGAGGCCGCCCACACCCAGCCCCTGCCCAATGCCCGCCTTATCCTGCCCTACCACCAATCCCTTTAAACTCGGGACGTGGACTGTACCACGGATGCCCGACAAGCCCGGGGGGAGACCGGGCAAGCCCTCTACTCCCCCCAAGCCCCCATTCTGCAGACGTGTATCACATAGCTGTGCTGCATGCTCACAAGAGTGACTAGGCAGCCATCTTAGGAAGGTTTCTGCTTTCCCTTGTTCAACTCTCTTCTTTCTGGGCCAACCGTGGAAAGCTTTCCACACAGTATGTATTTATTTGGGTTTCAACATAAAAAAAGTAATATTTTAGGTGTGGCCAAGGACTAGCTGGCTTAGGCGTTTATGTGTAGATCTGAGCGTCCTGGAAAATGGCATGGTGACAGGTATCATTTAAGGAGCTGCCACGTGACGTAAAGGGAGTAGTAGAAGACGATGATTCAAACTTGACTCTGCTAAAGGGAAGGTTGCTCCTAAAGTTCATTTGTTTATCTCTGTGAAGTGGATTGAAGAGTATGGGAATTCTTACTACATTGCCCCATCTCTCAGGTATTTCGTGAGTCTATTTGCACTGTTAGTGTTAGAGGTGGGTAAAGGCAGGTCTTCCACTTTATTAAGAAATTCTCTAATCGAGATTGTGCATAGCCATTCAAGTTTTCTGTTGCTCAGTTGTTGCTAAATATCCCTCTCAATGGCTTTTAAAGAGGGCGTGGTGGTCACATCTTCAGAGGCAGATCATTTGGAAAGAGAACATTCTGGAACACCACTTACCAAAGAGGCTGCCATTGCCTTCCAAAGGTCTTTAATTCCCATCTGTGGAGGTAGCCACTACTGAAGCGAAATAGATACTGAGGTATATGTTTACCCAGGGGAACTCTGCATGTTTCACCACAGAGGACTGTGGAGCAGGAATTCTCATTACAAAGGATTGGTGGTTGCAAGATCATGACTGACACTGAGATTGACACATTACATTAAAGTCTTCTTCTGATGTTTCCAGGGTCCTCTATAGCAACATTAGGTTTGGTGGGCATTCTTTTCAGGTCCACGTCATGATTCATCAACGGTCCCTGCAACTGCTGCTCCTACTGGTTGGTCTTTTGGGGACCCCAAATATCCACAAAGGCCCTAATTTTCAGATGGCGTGTCTGTATCTTTGGGTTCCGTGACATTCAGCTTCTTCTTGTCCTCATAAGGAGCATCAGAGGAGTGGTTTAAGATGGTGAGCTGGTGTATTTTCGTTCCAGTACTTTCTGGGGAACTCTGAGTCTTCAGGATACTTACTCAGATCCTGATGATTAAGGAAGCACACTTTAGGACACACATACATTTAGTTATTTTAGATGTGAGAGACGTCTAAGTAACCTAAGTCAGTCTATAAGGAACGTCATCAAGCCGTGTCTCAGAAATGGCTCTTCTTTAGGGGCATATACTAATGTGTTTTGCATTTCTGTGTTTTTAGTACCTTGGTCATGTTGCCCTCTTCATCTACATATTACCCATCCTCCCACCCGTTGAGGTACATGCACTTTGGATTTTTAGGTGCTGTCCCATTCATTGATACTCAGCTTAGACCCCAGTAGTGGTTTCTACCAGCTGTTCTCAGTTGGGGCACATTCTTGAATCACTGCTTCCTAGGTCGTATTAGTGATTGCCAGGATATAAGACTTGGGTGCTGTTCTAGGTCTAGGCAGAGTTTGGGAGGACAGAGTGGTCAAGAATAGAGAGGAATTAGTTTGATAAGAAAAGAAAGGCATCTAAAGCGCTGAGGTGCTTCCTGCCCTAAATATGTGCATCAGCTGCATTGCAGCAGGACTTCCGCTTTCATGGCATGCCTATCGGTAGAATGTCAAGTCTTCCGTACTTCCTCTCGTCACTCCAGAGTATTATTTTTCAGTCGTAGGGTCTTGGAAATTGAGGCGTGTCTTTGATGTTTGCAAATACGTAGGATTTTCGTGATGAGAGTACCACTTCTGCCCTGTTCCTTCTCTTTCGGTAAAGAGTTGTGTAGATTGGAAGTGGGTGATAATTGTGTCTCACGAAGATTTGGATTCCTGCTCGCTATTTTTCTGCATTAGAGCATATTTAAGAATTGTAGGTGCCTGACTTCCAAGTCGTAGATGGTCCGAGTATTGTACTGTGATGCGTCCTTTATTTTTATGTTGTTGAAAGTATTGATGACTACAGGCTCAGTCTGTTTAACGTGAGTCTATCTCGTGTATTTAAGATTTAGGGCCATATGTACGAACACTTTTTCCTATAGAAACAGAATGGGTAAAAACCTTTGCTACATCTGGCCCTTAGTCCAATACTTCTGTCTGTTCCTTACATACTAGGCAGTAAAACGTACTATTTTAAAATAACACGGGGCATCATGTTTAATGACAGTGTCATGAGTTTACAAAGTACATTTTCTGTCTCCCTGTTGGCCTAAGAAAAAATCTATTTGTTAATGAACTGATTTTTTTGCATGAGCAATGACTTTAAGAACAAACTGCCTTAAATAAGCGATTGTTATCCAACATTCCCCTTCATAGTGGAAGCATCTATGATATGGGGGAAAATGTTTTGTTTCATTGTTGTAACTAACAGACATTGCGTTTAACTGTAGTGACCTCTGACCTAGCGCTTCTGTCTTGATTCCTTCCCTGCAGAGTGAAGAAGCTGAAGGAGACTCTGGTTGCTGTACAGCATCTGGATAAAAACATGAGCGGCCTCAAGTCCTGGCTTGCACACATTGAGTCAGAGCTCTCGAAGCCCATTGTCTATAACAGCAGTGATTCCGAGGAGATACAAAGGAAACTAAGTGAGCAGCAGGTAAAACAAAACACATAAGGTAGAAGAGTTAAATCCTGAAAGCATTTTGTTCCAACTTGAAAAGTCCAAGTCTGGCGCCCTTGGGATGTCACGCCCCAGCGTTGGACCCACAAGATGTTTCTAGCTGATGCTCCCATGCCGAGGTAAGGCACCGCAACAAAGATCTAAAGTTGGGAGGAGCCTTAGAACAAAGTGATGGGGGCTTGCCAGTCTGTGGAAGCTTTCCTGTTGGTGAGCAAGAATTGATGTGATCCAAGCTGCGCTGTGAGTGATGGACGTTGAGGTGAAATGTATTAGTGCACGGCTCCATGCTGAGCGCTTCTGTGCTGTGATGGCAGGAAGAAGAAAAGCAAGTGTGTCTGTCAGGTGTTCCGCATGACGTCCATGAACTCATCTGTGAAGCATCTACAGTGCTATAGCAATTACAGTGTGACACAGTTACTAGAAATATGGGGGCATATTTATACTCCGTTTGCGCCGAATTTGCGTCGTTTTTTTCGCCGCAAATTCGGCGCAAAACTAACGCCATATTTATACTTTGGCGTTAGCCGCGTCTAGCGCCAAAGTATGAGGAAAGAGCGTCATTTTTTTGTGTGAACGCCTTCCTTGCGTTAATGAGATGCAAGGGAGGCGTTCCCGTCTATAAAAATGCCTGCGACGCAAATGCGTCGTATTTATACTCCCGGGCAAAAATCACGCCCGGGAGTGGGCGGGGCAAAAAAACCCGCATTTGCGCCGGATTTTAGCGCCTGGGTCAGGGCACGCGTTAAGGGACCTGTGGGCTCAAAATGAGCCCACAGCTGCCCTCCCGTGCCCCCAGGGACCCCCCCTGCCACCCTTGCCCACCCCAGGAGGACACCCAAGGATGGAGGGACCCATCCCAGGGACATTCAGGTAAGTTCAGGTAAGTATAATTTTTTTTTTTAAATATATTTTTTTTGGGCATAGGGGGGCCTGATTTGTGCCCCCCTACATGCCTCAATGCCCAATGGCCATGCCCAGGGGACATAAGTCCCCTGGGCATGGCCATTGGGCAAGGGGGCATGACTCCTGTCTTTACTAAGACAGGAGTCATGTAAATGGCGTCTGGGCGTCGTTAAAAATGGCGCAAATCGGGTGGAGGCGATTTTTTTGCGTCAACCTGACTTGCACCATTTTAAGACGCCCTAACGCCATTTTCCCCAACGCCGGCGCTGCCTGGTGTACGTGTTTTTTTTCCACGCACACCAGGCAGCGCCGGTCTGCTCGCGCCGGCTAACGCCATTCAATAAATACGGCGCCCGCATGGCGCTTCAGAATGGCGTTAGCCGGCGCTAAACTTTTTGACGCTAAACTGCGTTAGCGCAGTTTAGCGTAAAAAATTATAAATACGGGCCATAATGACTACAGCTCTATTGTAGTTTTCATGTAAACAAAAAGGAAAATTACAGTGTTTTCAATTAAATCTGGCATATGAATTTTGTCTCTTATCACAAGAAGGCCTTTGGGAGGAGCCTGTGTAATGTAATGTACAGCTAAAAAAGAGAAAAGTAATGGCTTGTGAGCAGATGCAATGTGTCGGGTAAACACGTGTGCATAGATAAACTGCATTTATTACTGACAGAATTAGACAGTAACAGCTGACACCGTTCATAGGCATTCAGATCTCAAATGGATAATACTCTAGTTGGCTGCAGGTCATGAGCGTATTTTTAAAGAGATGTAATCTTAAAGGGCACACTGATAAAACAGGATTGCACATCTTTAGACAAGTCTGCCACAGGTGGTGCACCTCCACTATGCGATATTACCCATATTTAAATTTGATGGGTCAGAGTGGGTTTGCAGTACAAACAATGCATCATTTTTATAAATGGACCAAGAAGAACAGGCTCGCTAAATGCTCAGGAACCAGTCGGGTGTTTTGGGTACCAAAGAGTGACTCCTCCCTAAAATGGTGAACATGGGCATACATAGGTAGTTCTTCTTCCTATTTGCAATAGTCATGCTGTAGTTAACAAATTATACTTTCAGTGTTCCTGAGTCAAAATAATTAGCTCCTGTACTTCACTCGAGAACGGAGGTACATGCATAGAGGTTCATCAAGGCAATGTGATGTGCTTCAGCAATGCACAAATTTAGCACTAAACATGGCAAATAGTCATTGTGGTTCTAAACCTGAATGACTCAGTATTGCTTGACTTACAACGTGAAGAATCCCTATTTTCAGAATATTTTGTACTCCTTTTTCACTGAGTAGGAGACTCAATGTTTAAGCAGATGGTCTGCTACTATAATGCTTGGTGAAAGTCCACCATGGACAGCTTCATGTGTGCTTGACTAATTGAGCTTTGCGGGATTTCATGGATACTGCCTGTGGTGCCTTGAATTTTTTGCCTTGCTAAAGTTGTGTAGTACGTATAAAAATACTTTTGTCCACCACATGGAAGCAAAAATATGTGTTTATTGTTATTCGCTACATCCATGTGACTAAGCTGTATGGAGTTATCAAGGAACCTCTATGGTACAAGTTTTAAACAAGTTATGTTCCCTTGTAGGAGCTTCAAAGAGACATAGAGAAGCATAGCACAGGTGTAGCATCAGTACTTAACTTGTGTGAAGTGCTCCTTCATGACTGCGATGCATGTGCCACAGAAACAGAGTGTGACTCCATTCAGCAGGCAACGCGCAGTCTAGACCGAAGATGGAGGAATATCTGCGCAATGTCAATGGAGAGAAGAATTAAGTAAGTGTGCACTAAGAGCAGTGGCTTACCAAGGCGAAATAATACATTCTTTGGAAGTCAGTGCTTTCTCACATCTGTCTGTCTCAGTTTAGCAAACTTGCTCCATAATCTTTATGAAGCTGTTGTGTGTAAATGTCACATTGTGATCAGGCTGAAAAAACTAACCCTTGATTGGGAATGCTAGCCCAGTTTCTATTATCCATATGCACTGTCCCATGCAGGAGAAGCAGAGAAGTCCAGCCCAGGACAGAAATGTTACCTGCAGCCATACCTGGGTGGAGGCCCTTGTTTTGATTTTATTTAAGCCCTAGTGTTCGAACATTGGAGTGCTTGAATATCTCCTAAGACTAGTTATGGGTTATAACATGAATCACAAATAAATTAAAAAAAACACTGCGCAGGACTCAAATCAGTTACATCAGTGGTGGGGTGGAAAAGTGATGGTCATATTTATTTTTATAGCAGCATATTGAGGTTAAATCGTTGTAATGTATGAATGATCCAGGGATGCTGACCACTAAACGTATTCATGGTCACTTATCATAGGACTTCCAATTGGTTACTCAAGGCAATCATACATCTGGGCACAGAGTATAGATGAAAAGGACAATCTTCTTCTGCCAGAGATGGATTCTAGGGAACTCAAGACAAACTCTTCTCACACGCCACGGTGTATCTTTTAGCACAGTAAGATTACAATCCTATAGTAATTCGTGATATCCCAAGTAACCTTTTCAGGCAGCAAGTGAGTGTTCCCAAATGCACAGTGAAAATATCAAAACATCCATCTACAATGGCGATTTGGCACTTTTACGTGTGTGCAGTAGCAAATCGTCATTATTAAATGATTGTTTATGTGCAGGAAGGGAAACCTTCTTGCACATAAACAAATATCAATTACCTTTTGCTCTTTCAAAGCAAAAACTAGGAGAAATAAAAGTATTTCTCCTTTTTGCACCATGCTAATACCACCCCTGGGTTGGCTTTAGTTTTTGGCACTGCCTCAGATTTACAATTCCTTGTAAATCTAGAGCAGTGTCAAAAGCAATGGGTGTTGCAGTAGAACTGCCAGAGAAACACCCAATGCACACACCTCTGCCGCAGAATACAGTCAGTATTAATATATTACTCGTATTTTCTTATTTCAACTAATAGCAAACTGTGAAATTTTCAATGCACTATAAAAGATCCATGTTTGTGTACACAGTGATAGCATCAGAAATTTGGACTACTTACCATGGTATTCACCCTCCGTTTGAAACTAAAGAAAGACGCAAACTCACTCTTTTTGGCTAAAGTTTGCCTTCATTCCAAACCGTGCCACAGGAAGGGACATTTACGAGTAACAATGCAAATGCTTTTTTTAGGGGTAAGATTAATCATATTTTATGCATAGTTTAACTTTAATGTTAGTTCTGCGTGTTTTTGAGGAGCATTCGCTACAGACACAACTCTGCTTTTTCACAAATAGAAGGTAGTGCAGGTTAAAATACAGTGCGTCACAGCTAGCTGCAACCCGCAAGCTAAACCACATTATCTTCAAAAGTAACTCTGGCAACTGTTTTACAAGGCAGTTGCACAATTAGGCTCTGCATATTAGTTTCACAGGGCAGGTTTTTATGTGTGGGAGTGGGAGCGGATTTCACGCAACCTTGAAGCCACTGTGCCATGTCCAAGCAAACGTAAAGGCATATGTAAAAGAAAGTGAAGCATCAGCTCTGATACTCCACTTTTCTTGCATCGCTCTGCACCCCCTAACGTCAGCATGGTAGCACTGTATTTAATATACAGCGCACCATGGCACTTTTAGCACAATAGTGTCATACTTTATAATGCTATTGTGGCACAGGGAGGCCCATAAGTCATTATGGGATCGTCACTTTAATGCCTGTTCTGAGCAGGCTTTAAAAATGGCGGAAAAATTGCGTAGTGAATTCTCGTAAATTTCACTGCGCCTTTTTTTTGGGCCTCGCTGCATGGGAATGCCCCCCTCAAATACATCATTCCTAGCGCAGGTATAATGTGGCGCAAGGGGTTATAAATGCATACATTGCACCACTTTGCAAATATGGCATGCGGTGGGGACCTCCTTATCTCCTCCTTTGCGTAAAATAAATGATGCTATGGTGGCACAAGGATGCACAAGGGGCTTGTAAAAATGCTCCTTAGGGGCATATTTACAAGCCCCTAGTGCCGCCTCAGCCTCATTTTTTTAAATGCTAAATCAGCGCTAGCCAGTTCCCCACCCTGCGTCATATTAACAAAGTGGTACAATGCAAGCATTGCGCCACCTTGTAACCCCTTGTGCCACATTATACCTGCACCAGGTACAGTGTATGAAAGAGAGGCGTTGCCCCACAGGGAGGCCACAAAAATTGGTGCAGTGAAATTTACAAGATTTCACTGCGCCATTCTAGCATAATTCTTAACGTCTGATCAATGCAGGCGTTACATTATTTCACGTCCAAGACTGTCTCTCAATGTAATGTTTACACAGTGCTAGTAGCATTAGTGGTCGCCCTACTAGTGAAGGGGACTGCTGTCAGAAAGCAGCTGGTTTGTTCCGGTGCAGGCAGGCCTACATTCACTTCGCAAGGTTGTCCTGTATTGGCAGAAAGTCAGCTATGAACTGGAGCAGCTGTTGCTTGTTAATCGAGCACTTCCAGTTAGCAGGGCACGCCAGCATGGCCAGGCAACTTTTGTGTGTCGTTTATTTATACTCTGCAAATGCTATATTTTTATTCTCTTCACAGGATTGAGGAGACCTGGCGCCTGTGGCAGAAGTTTCTGGATGACTATAGCCGCTTTGAAGACTGGCTGAAGGTTTCAGAGCGGACGGCCGCCTTCCCCTGCTCGTCGGGTGTGCTCTACACCGTGGCTAAGGAGGAGATGAAAAAGTTTGAGGTATGTAGCGATCATGTAGCAGCAGCTGCCCGAGTCTGCTCTCAGAACCACATTGTGTGTCGTGGGGAGGTATCCGCAGCTGATGCACTTACAGTGCACAGCTCTGTTCGCCAGCAGCCCACAGTAAGCGACAGATGATTCAATAACACACACCCCGGGCACAGCTGCGACGATCTGTTAAGGAAGTATGTCCTCTGTGGTTAAATATGAATTCACTGTTTCCCTTTTAAGCTACACAGCAGCTTTCAAAGGTAAAGCTATCCCATCTCCGATAACTTGTATTCTTGCAAATAGCAAGGTGTAGACGAACAGGGTAACATAAGAATTTTTTTTATTTGCCAGTGAAGCCCAAAAGTATAAACAAAATATTTGCAGTTTTAGAAGATGTAATTTTCTTTGCACCTCAGCCCATCAACTCATCTCCACTTTTGAATGTTTCAGATTTGTGAGCCCTTTGTATCATAACCCCGACAAAAAATCCTTCAGGTTTACCACAAATGTTTAGTGCCCTGGGGCCATTCTGGTGTAGTGCTAATGCTTTTTTTCCACCGCGTGACATAACATAGAGCAAATAAAATGTGTTTGGTTTCAGCATTATAGATGACGTTGCCCTTTGCACACAAGTTAACAATGACGAAAACAGTACCCAGCAACAGACATTGCCCTTGTTAGGTTATGTCCAGGCTTAACACTCCTTAAGGTTCCTACAGTCTGTGCCACAAGTTGAAGCATTCAGAAAGTATCAGCTATGCTCACACCTCCCTCATGGCCTTAGAGCTACCTTCAAGCCACAGAGGACTGCCATCACCAACAAAGACATTGAAGCACTGCCTTCCAGCGTCCTATAGGGTGTTTTTTGGGAAAAGACCCTTCTTTTGGGACATAGTGCAAATCGTGTTCAGAGATAACCATTTGTGGTAGCTCTAATGGCTGGTTCCCTTGTTCATTTGAGTCGAAGGAGGGCCCGATGGCTCACTGTAGTATGGCGTCCACTGGAGGGAGCTGTGTTTAACCCCATTTTCCTACGTATAAATCCCAGCTGGTCCACTGAGCCGTTCATTCTCCCAAGTCGATAAGATGATGACTGTTGGGTGACAATATCGTTTAGTGGCAGCAAGAAGGCCCTTGAAATAATTGTGTGCGCTACAAGTAGACGTCGTATAGAGTGGACAACGTATAGTTTCTGTCAAGTCTCAAACTTAGTTTGGCTTTACTAAATAACCACCTTTGGTATTTTCCACTAGAAGCATGTAGTAGTAGTATATTGTTTTAGCTGGTTTTCTGCATTATACAGAAACATCTACAGAATATTATAAAATAATACACAAATAGTGCAACCAATTATAAATAATATGATGTGAAATGTGGACTTCATGATTTCTTGATTAATAATGTATATTCAAATATACGTTCTAGCAAGAATTCATATTTCTCTTTAAAACAGAATTATCTTTTAGAAGTTAAGTGTAACACTAGATTTGTTTTAATGAACAATGAAGGTGCACAACCTGTTCAATTGTGTTTTCCTAACTTCAGGCTTTTCAGCGTCAAGTCCATGAAAGCCTGACCCAGCTAGAGCTCATAAACAAACAATATCGTCGACTGGCTAGGGAAAACCGCACAGACTCGGCCAGCAAACTGAAGGAAATGGTACATGAAGGCAACCAGCGATGGGATAACCTACAGAGGAGAGTCACCTCCATCCTGCGCAGATTAAAGGTATAGTCAATTTATTCATTATCTGTGTTATCAGTGAGTGGTTTTTGGCATTTTGTCCTGCTTAATGATTGTTCTGTGTGAAAGGTAAACCGTTACCTAGCTGAAAGGTTCATGCACATCAATTTCCTAGAGTTAAGAGTTGAGAGCCATCCTTCTGGTGCTACAGCCATTCCTTTCGAGGATACAAGCATCTTCAGTCCTCATATGCATTTAGGAAAGTGAAACACTCCATCTGCTTCTTATTTGGAGATCTTGAAGATGGGCTCCCCAACCTTCCAGTGAGGCATCAGTGGTGTAAGGAAATGCCTCCTTGGCATGGTTGCCCCCTGACTTTTTGCCTTTGCTGATGCTATGTTTACAATTGAAAGTGTGCTGAGGCCTGCTAACCAGGCCCCAGCACCAGTGTCTTTCCCTAACCTGTACTTTTGTATCCACAATTGGCAGACCCTGGCATCCAGATAAGTCCCTTGTAACTGGTACTTCTAGTACCAAGGGCCCTGATGCCAAGGAAGGTCTCTAAGGGCTGCAGCATGTCTTATGCCACCCTGGAGACCTCTCACTCAGCACAGACACACTGCTTGCCAGCTTGTGTGTGCTAGTGAGGACAAAACGAGTAAGTCGACATGGCACTCCCCTCAGGGTGCCATGCCAGCCTCTCACTGCCTATGCAGTATAGGTAAGCCACCCCTCTAGCAGGCCTTACAGCCCTAAGGCAGGGTGCACTATACCATAGGTGAGGGTACCAGTGCATGAGCATGGTACCCCTACAGTGTCTAAACAAAACCTTAGACATTGTAAGTGCAGGGTAGCCATAAGAGTATATGGTCTGGGAGTCTGTCAAACACGAACTCCACAGCACCATAATGGCTACACTGAAAACTGGGAAGTTTGGTATCAAACTTCTCAGCACAATAAATGCACACTGATGCCAGTGTACATTTTATTGTAAAATACACCACAGAGGGCACCTTAGAGGTGCCCCCTGAAACTTAACCGACTGTCTGTGTAGGCTGACTAGTTCCAGCAGCCTGCCACACCAGAGACATGTTGCTGGCCCCATGGGGAGAGTGCCTTTGTCACTCTGAGGCCAGTAACAAAGCCTGCACTGGGTGGAGATGCTAACACCTCCCCCAGGCAGGAGCTGTAACACCTGGCGGTGAGCCTCAAAGGCTCACCCCTTTGTCACAGCCCAGCAGGGCACTCCAGCTTAGTGGAGTTGCCCGCCCCCTCCGGCCACGGCCCCCACTTTTGGCGGCAAGGCTGGAGGGAACAAAGAAAGCAACAAGGAGGAGTCACTGGCCAGGCAGGACAGCCCCTAAGGTGTCCTGAGCTGAAGTGACTCTAACTTTTAGAAATCCTCCATCTTGCAGATGGAGGATTCCCCCAATAGGGTTAGGATTGTGACCCCCTCCCCTTGGGAGGAGGCACAAAGAGGGTGTACCCACCCTCAGGGCTAGTAGCCATTGGCTACTAACCCCCCAGACCTAAACACGCCCTTAAATTTAGTATTTAAGGGCTACCCTGAACCCTAGAAAATTAGATTCCTGCAACAACAAGAAGAAGGACTGCCTAGCTGAAAACCCCTGCAGCGGAAGACCAGAAGACGACAACTGCCTTGGCTCCAGAAACTCACCGGCCTGTCTCCTGCCTTCCAAAGATCCTGCTCCAGCGACGCCTTCCAAAGGGACCAGCGACCTCGACATCCTCTGAGGACTGCCCCTGCTTCGAAAAGACAAGAAACTCCCGAGGACAGCGGACCTGCTCCAAGAAAAGCTGCAACTTTGTTTCCAGCAGCTTTAAAGATCCCTGCAAGCTCCCCGCAAGAAGCGTGAGACTTGCAACACTGCACCCGGCGACCCCGACTCGGCTGGTGGAGATCCGACGCCTCAGGAGGGACCCCAGGACTACTCTGATACTGTGAGTACCAAAACCTGTCCTCCCTGAGCCCCCACAGCGCCGCCTGCAGAGGGAATCCCGAGGCTTCCCCTGACCGCGACTCTTTGAATCCTAAGTCCCGACACCTGGGAGAGACCCTGCACCCGCAGCCCCCAGGACCTGAAGGACCGGACTTTCACTGGAGAAGTGACCCCCAGGAGTCCCTCTCCCTTGCCCAAGTGGAGGTTTCCCCGAGGAACCCCCCCCTTGCCTGCCTGCAGCGCTGAAGAGATCCCGAGATCTCTCATAGACTAACATTGCGAACCCGACGCTTGTTTCTACACTGCACCCGGCCGCCCCCGCGCCGCTGAGGGTGAAATTTCTGTGTGGGCTTGTGTCCCCCCCGGTGCCCTACAAAACCCCCCTGGTCTGCCCTCCGAAGACGCGGGTACTTACCTGCAAGCAGACCGGAACCGGGGCACCCCCTTCTCTCCATTCTAGCCTATGTGTTTTGGGCACCACTTTGAACTCTGCACCTGACCGGCCCTGAGCTGCTGGTGTGGTGACTTTGGGGTTGCTCTGAACCCCCAACGGTGGGCTACCTTGGACCAAGAACTAAGCCCTGTAAGTGTCTTACTTACCTGGTTAACCTAACAAATACTTACCTCCCCTAGGAACTGTGAAAATTGCACTAAGTGTCCACTTTTAAAACAGCTATTTGTGAATAACTTGAAAAGTATACATGCAATTTTGATGATTTGAAGTTCCTAAAGTACTTACCTGCAATACCTTTCGAATGAGATATTACATGTAGAATTTGAACCTGTGGTTCTTAAAATAAACTAAGAAAAGATATTTTTCTATATAAAAACCTATTGGCTGGATTTGTCTCTGAGTGTGTGTACCTCATTTATTGTCTATGTGTATGTACAACAAATGCTTAACACTACTCCTTGGATAAGCCTACTGCTCGACCACACTACCACAAAATAGAGCATTAGTATTATCTATTTTTACCACTATTTTACCTCTAAGGGGAACCCTTGGACTCTGTGCATGCTATTCCTTACTTTGAAATAGCACATACAGAGCCAACATCCTACATTGGTGGATCAGCGGTGGGGTACAAGACTTTGCATTTGCTGGACTACTCAGCCAATACCTGATCACACGACAAATTCCAAAATTGTCATTAGAAATTGATTTTTGCAATTTGAAAAGTTTTCTAAATTCTTAAAAGACCTGCTAGGGCCTTGTGTTAGATCCTGTTTAGCATTTCTTTTAGAGTTTAAAAGTTTGTAAAAGTTTGAATTAGATTCTAGAACCAGTTGTAGATTCTTAAAAAGTATTCCAACTTTTAGAAGCAAAATGTCTAGCACAGATGTGACTGTGGTGGAACTCGACACCACACCTTACCTCCATCTTAAGATGAGGGAGCTAAGGTCACTCTGTAAAATAAAGAAAATAACAATGGGCCCCAAACCTACCAAAATACAGCTCCAGGAGCTTTTGGCAGAGTTTGAAAAAGCCAACCCCTCTGAGGGTGGCAACTCAGAGGAAGAGGATAGTGACTTGGAGGACAATTCCCCCCTACCAATCCTATCTAGGGAGAACAGGGTCCCTCAAACCCTGACTCCAAAAATAATAGTCAGAGATGCTGGCTCCCTCACAGGAGAGACCAACACCTCTGAAATCACTGAGGATAGCCCCAGTGAAGAGGACATCCAGTTAGCCAGGATGGCCAAAAGATTGGCTTTGGAAAGACAGATCCTAGCCATAGAGATGGAAAGACAAGAGATGGGCCTAGGACCCATCAATGGTGGCAGCAACATAAATAGGGTCAGAGATTCTCCTGACATGTTGAAAATCCCTAAAGGGATTGTAACTAAATATGAAGATGGTGATGACATCACCAAGTGGTTCACAGCTTTTGAGAGGGCTTGTGTAACCAGAAAAGTGAACAGATCTCACTGGGGTGCTCTCCTTTGGGAAATGTTCACAGGAAAGTGTAGGGATAGACTCCTCACACTCTCTGGACAAGATGCAGAATCTTATGACCTCATGAAGGGTACCCTGATTGAGGGCTTTGGATTCTCCACTGAGGAGTATAGGATTAGATTCAGGGGGGCTCAAAAATCCTCGAGCCAGACCTGGGTTGACTTTGTAGACTACTCAGTGAAAACACTAGATGGTTGGATTCAAGGCAGTGGTGTAAGTAATTATGATGGGCTGTACAATTTATTTGTGAAAGAACACCTGTTAAGTAATTGTTTCAATGATAAACTGCATCAGCATCTGGTAGACCTAGGACCAATTTCTCCCCAAGAATTGGGAAAGAAGGCGGACCATTGGGTCAAGACAAGGGTGTCCAAGACTTCAACAGGGGGTGACCAAAAGAAAGGGGTCACAAAGACTCCCCAGGGGAAGGGTGATGAGACAACCAAAACTAAAAATAGTAAAGAGTCTTCTACAGGCCCCCAAAAACCTGCACAGGAGGGTGGGCCCAGAGCCTCTTCACAAAACAATGGGTACAAGGGTAAAAACTTTGATCCCAAAAAGGCCTGGTGTCATAGCTGTAAACAGCATGGACACCAAACTGGAGACAAGGCCTGTCCCAAGAAAGGTTCCACTCCAAACTCCCATCCAGGTAACACTGGTATGGCTAGTCTCCAAGTGGGATCAACAGTGTGCCCAGAGCAAATCAGGGTCCACACTGAAGCTACTCTAGTTTGTGAGGGTGGGGTGGATTTAGCCACACTAGCTGTCTGGCCGCCTAACATGCAAAAATACAGACAGCAACTCGTAATTAATGGGACTAGAATAGAGGGCCTGAGGGATACAGGTGCCAGTGTCACCATGGTGACAGAGAAACTGGTTTCCCCTGGCCAATACCTGACTGGAAAAACTTACACAGTCACCAACGCTGACAATCAGAGAAAAGTACATCCCATGGCAATGGTTACTTTAGAATGGGGAGGGGTCAATGGCCTGAAACAGGTGGTGGTCTCCTCAAATATCCCAGTGGACTGTCTGCTTGGAAATGACCTGGAGTCCTCAGCATGGGCTGAGGTAGAACTAAAAACCCATGCAGCAATGCTGGGTATCCCTGAACTGGTGTGTGTGAAAACAAGAGCACAGTGCAAGGCACAGGGTGAACAAGTAGAGCTGGAGTCTGGAAGAATGGCCCAGCCTACCAAGAGGAAAGGAAAGTCAGTTGGGAAACCAACTGCAACACAGCAAAAGAAAGGGAACCTCTCTTCTCAGGAAGAAGTTCTGCCCTCTGAGGGAACTGAGCCTTTGGAGCTTGAACCTTATCAGGTTGAGCTCTTAGGCCCAGGGGGACCCTCAAGGGAGGAGCTGTGTAAGGGACAAGAAACCTGTCCCTCTCTTGAAGGCCTTAGGCAGCAAGCTGCTGAAGAGTCCAAAGGCAAGAAAAATGGAACGCATAGGGTCTATTGGGAGGATGGACTCCTGTACACTGAGGCCAGAGACCCCAAACCTGGTGCCACTAGGAGAGTGGTAGTGCCTCAGCTGTTCAGGAAGTTCATCCTAACATTGGCCCATGACATTCCCCTTGCTGGACATTTGGGACAAACCAAGACATGGGAGAGGTTAGTCAACCACTTCTACTGGCCCAATATGTCCAACATGGTTAAGGAGTTTTGCCTCTCCTGCCCCACCTGTCAAGCCAGTGGTAAGACAGGTGGGCATCCAAAGGCCCCCCTCATTCCACTTCCAGTGGTGGGGGTGCCCTTTGAAAGAGTGGGTGTGGACATAGTTGGTCCACTGGAACCTCCCACAGCCTCAGGAAATATGTATATCCTGGTAGTAGTGGATCATGCTACTAGGTATCCTGAAGCTATTCCCCTTAGGTCGACTTCTGCCCCTGCAGTAGCCAAGGCCCTCATTGGTATCTTTACCAGAGTGGGTTTCCCTAAGGAGGTGGTGTCTGACAGAGGTACCAACTTCATGTCAGCATACCTAAAGCACATGTGGAATGAGTGTGGAGTGACTTATAAATTCACTACACCATACCATCCACAAACTAATGGCTTGGTTGAGAGATTCAACAAGACATTAAAAGGCATGATCATGGGGCTCCCAGAAAAGCTCAAAAGGAGATGGGATGTCCTCTTGCCATGTCTGCTTTTCGCTTACAGAGAGGTGCCACAGAAGGGAGTAGGATTCTCACCCTTTGAACTTCTGTTTGGTCATCCTGTAAGGGGACCACTTGCCCTTGTTAAAGAAGGCTGGGAGAGACCTCTCCATGAGCCTAAACAGGACATAGTGGACTATGTACTTGGCCTTCGCTCTAGAATGGCAGAGTACATGGAAAAGGCAACCAAAAACCTTGAGGCCAGCCAACAGCTCCAGAAGTTTTGGTATGACCAAAAGGCTGCACTGGTTGAGTTCCAACCAGGGCAGAAAGTCTGGGTTCTGGAGCCTGTGGCTCCCAGGGCACTCCAGGACAAATGGAGTGGCCCTTACCCAGTACTAGAAAGGAAGAGTCAGGTCACCTACCTGGTGGACCTGGGCACAAGCAGGAGCCCCAAGAGGGTGATCCATGTAAACCGCCTTAAGCTCTTCCACGACAGGGCTGATGTCAATCTGTTGATGGTAACAGATGAGGATCAGGAGGCAGAGAGTGAACCTCTCCCTGATCTTCTGTCATCAGACCCAAAAGATGGCACAGTAGATGGAGTGATCTACTCAGACACCCTCTCTGGCCAACAGCAAGCTGATTGTAGGAGAGTCCTACAACAGTTTCCTGAACTCTTCTCCTTAACCCCTGGTCAGACACACCTGTGTACCCATGATGTGGACACAGGAGACAGCATGCCTGTCAAGAACAAAATCTTTAGACAATCTGACCATGTTAAGGAAAGCATCAAGGTGGAAGTCCACAAGATGCTGGAATTGGGAGTAGTTGAGCGCTCTGACAGCCCCTGGGCTAGCCCAGTGGTCTTAGTCCCCAAACCTCACACCAAAGATGGAAAGAAAGAGATGAGGTTTTGTGTGGACTACAGAGGGCTCAATTCTGACACCAAGACAGATGCTTATCCAATTCCAAGAGCTGATGAGCTCATAGACAAATTAGGTGCTGCCAAATTCTTAAGTACCTTTGACTTGACAGCAGGGTACTGGCAAATAAAAATGGCACCTGGAGCAAAAGAGAAAACAGCATTCTCCACACCTGATGGGCATTATCAGTTTACTGTTATGCCCTTTGGTTTAAAGAATGCCCCTGCCACCTTCCAAAGGTTGGTGAATCAAGTCCTTGCTGGCTTGGAGTCCTTTAGCACAGCTTATCTTGATGATATTGCTGTCTTTAGCTCCACCTGGCAGGATCACCTGGTCCACCTGAAGAAGGTTTTGAAGGCTCTGCAATCTGCAGGCCTCTCTATCAAGGCATCCAAATGCCAGATAGGGCAGGGAACTGTGGTTTACTTGGGACACCTTGTAGGTGGAGGCCAAGTTCAGCCACTCCAACCCAAGATCCAGACTATTCTGGACTGGGTAGCTCCAAAAACCCAGACTCAAGTCAGGGCATTCCTTGGATTGACTGGGTATTACAGGAGGTTTGTGAAGGGATATGGATCCATTGTGACAGCCCTCACTGAACTCACCTCCAAGAAAATGCCCAAGAAAGTGAACTGGACTGTAGAATGCCAACAGGCCTTTGACACCCTGAAACAGGCAATGTGCTCAGCACCAGTTCTAAAAGCTCCAGATTATTCTAAGCAGTTCATTGTGCAGACTGATGCCTCTGAACATGGGATAGGGGCAGTTTTGTCCCAAACAAATGATGATGGCCTTGACCAGCCTGTTGCTTTCATTAGCAGGAGGTTACTCCCCAGGGAGCAGCGTTGGAGTGCCATTGAGAGGGAGGCCTTTGCTGTGGTTTGGTCCCTGAAGAAGCTGAGACCATACCTCTTTGGGACTCACTTCCTAGTTCAAACTGACCACAGACCTCTCAAATGGCTGATGCAAATGAAAGGTGAAAATCCTAAACTGTTGAGGTGGTCCATCTCCCTACAGGGAATGGACTTTATAGTGGAACACAGACCTGGGACTGCCCATGCCAATGCAGATGGCCTTTCCAGGTTCTTCCACTTAGAAAATGAAGACTCTCTTGGGAAAGGTTAGTCTCATCCTCTTTCGTTTGGGGGGGGGTTGTGTAAGGAAATGCCTCCTTGGCATGGTTGCCCCCTGACTTTTTGCCTTTGCTGATGCTATGTTTACAATTGAAAGTGTGCTGAGGCCTGCTAACCAGGCCCCAGCACCAGTGTCTTTCCCTAACCTGTACTTTTGTATCCACAATTGGCAGACCCTGGCATCCAGATAAGTCCCTTGTAACTGGTACTTCTAGTACCAAGGGCCCTGATGCCAAGGAAGGTCTCTAAGGGCTGCAGCATGTCTTATGCCACCCTGGAGACCTCTCACTCAGCACAGACACACTGCTTGCCAGCTTGTGTGTGCTAGTGAGGACAAAACGAGTAAGTCGACATGGCACTCCCCTCAGGGTGCCATGCCAGCCTCTCACTGCCTATGCAGTATAGGTAAGCCACCCCTCTAGCAGGCCTTACAGCCCTAAGGCAGGGTGCACTATACCATAGGTGAGGGTACCAGTGCATGAGCATGGTACCCCTACAGTGTCTAAACAAAACCTTAGACATTGTAAGTGCAGGGTAGCCATAAGAGTATATGGTCTGGGAGTCTGTCAAACACGAACTCCACAGCACCATAATGGCTACACTGAAAACTGGGAAGTTTGGTATCAAACTTCTCAGCACAATAAATGCACACTGATGCCAGTGTACATTTTATTGTAAAATACACCACAGAGGGCACCTTAGAGGTGCCCCCTGAAACTTAACCGACTGTCTGTGTAGGCTGACTAGTTCCAGCAGCCTGCCACACCAGAGACATGTTGCTGGCCCCATGGGGAGAGTGCCTTTGTCACTCTGAGGCCAGTAACAAAGCCTGCACTGGGTGGAGATGCTAACACCTCCCCCAGGCAGGAGCTGTAACACCTGGCGGTGAGCCTCAAAGGCTCACCCCTTTGTCACAGCCCAGCAGGGCACTCCAGCTTAGTGGAGTTGCCCGCCCCCTCCGGCCACGGCCCCCACTTTTGGCGGCAAGGCTGGAGGGAACAAAGAAAGCAACAAGGAGGAGTCACTGGCCAGGCAGGACAGCCCCTAAGGTGTCCTGAGCTGAAGTGACTCTAACTTTTAGAAATCCTCCATCTTGCAGATGGAGGATTCCCCCAATAGGGTTAGGATTGTGACCCCCTCCCCTTGGGAGGAGGCACAAAGAGGGTGTACCCACCCTCAGGGCTAGTAGCCATTGGCTACTAACCCCCCAGACCTAAACACGCCCTTAAATTTAGTATTTAAGGGCTACCCTGAACCCTAGAAAATTAGATTCCTGCAACAACAAGAAGAAGGACTGCCTAGCTGAAAACCCCTGCAGCGGAAGACCAGAAGACGACAACTGCCTTGGCTCCAGAAACTCACCGGCCTGTCTCCTGCCTTCCAAAGATCCTGCTCCAGCGACGCCTTCCAAAGGGACCAGCGACCTCGACATCCTCTGAGGACTGCCCCTGCTTCGAAAAGACAAGAAACTCCCGAGGACAGCGGACCTGCTCCAAGAAAAGCTGCAACTTTGTTTCCAGCAGCTTTAAAGATCCCTGCAAGCTCCCCGCAAGAAGCGTGAGACTTGCAACACTGCACCCGGCGACCCCGACTCGGCTGGTGGAGATCCGACGCCTCAGGAGGGACCCCAGGACTACTCTGATACTGTGAGTACCAAAACCTGTCCCCCCTGAGCCCCCACAGCGCCGCCTGCAGAGGGAATCCCGAGGCTTCCCCTGACCGCGACTCTTTGAATCCTAAGTCCCGACACCTGGGAGAGACCCTGCACCCGCAGCCCCCAGGACCTGAAGGACCGGACTTTCACTGGAGAAGTGACCCCCAGGAGTCCCTCTCCCTTGCCCAAGTGGAGGTTTCCCCAAGGAACCCCCCCCTTGCCTGCCTGCAGCGCTGAAGAGATCCCGAGATCTCTCATAGACTAACATTGCGAACCCGACGCTTGTTTCTACACTGCACCCGGCCGCCCCCGCGCCGCTGAGGGTGAAATTTCTGTGTGGGCTTGTGTCCCCCCCGGTGCCCTACAAAACCCCCCTGGTCTGCCCTCCGAAGACGCGGGTACTTACCTGCAAGCAGACCGGAACCGGGGCACCCCCTTCTCTCCATTCTAGCCTATGTGTTTTGGGCACCACTTTGAACTCTGCACCTGACCGGCCCTGAGCTGCTGGTGTGGTGACTTTGGGGTTGCTCTGAACCCCCAACGGTGGGCTACCTTGGACCAAGAACTAAGCCCTGTAAGTGTCTTACTTACCTGGTTAACCTAACAAATACTTACCTCCCCTAGGAACTGTGAAAATTGCACTGTGTCCACTTTTAAAACAGCTATTTGTGAATAACTTGAAAAGTATACATGCAATTTTGATGATTTGAAGTTCCTAAAGTACTTACCTGCAATACCTTTCGAATGAGATATTACATGTAGAATTTGAACCTGTGGTTCTTAAAATAAACTAAGAAAAGATATTTTTCTATATAAAAACCTATTGGCTGGATTTGTCTCTGAGTGTGTGTACCTCATTTATTGTCTATGTGTATGTACAACAAATGCTTAACACTACTCCTTGGATAAGCCTACTGCTCGACCACACTACCACAAAATAGAGCATTAGTATTATCTATTTTTACCACTATTTTACCTCTAAGGGGAACCCTTGGACTCTGTGCATGCTATTCCTTACTTTGAAATAGCACATACAGAGCCAACATCCTACATTGGTGGATCAGCGGTGGGGTACAAGACTTTGCATTTGCTGGACTACTCAGCCAATACCTGATCACACGACAAATTCCAAAATTGTCATTAGAAATTGATTTTTGCAATTTGAAAAG
The DNA here is from genome assembly GCF_031143425.1 of Pleurodeles waltl. Classification (NCBI taxonomy): domain Eukaryota; kingdom Metazoa; phylum Chordata; class Amphibia; order Caudata; family Salamandridae; genus Pleurodeles; species Pleurodeles waltl. The sequence goes on along the minus strand of NC_090444.1, from coordinate 756,221,960 downwards.
TTTTCTAAATTCTTAAAAGACCTGCTAGGGCCTTGTGTTAGATCCTGTTTAGCATTTCTTTTAGAGTTTAAAAGTTTGTAAAAGTTTGAATTAGATTCTAGAACCAGTTGTAGATTCTTAAAAAGTATTCCAACTTTTAGAAGCAAAATGTCTAGCACAGATGTGACTGTGGTGGAACTCGACACCACACCTTACCTCCATCTTAAGATGAGGGAGCTAAGGTCACTCTGTAAAATAAAGAAAATAACAATGGGCCCCAAACCTACCAAAATACAGCTCCAGGAGCTTTTGGCAGAGTTTGAAAAAGCCAACCCCTCTGAGGGTGGCAACTCAGAGGAAGAGGATAGTGACTTGGAGGACAATTCCCCCCTACCAATCCTATCTAGGGAGAACAGGGTCCCTCAAACCCTGACTCCAAAAATAATAGTCAGAGATGCTGGCTCCCTCACAGGAGAGACCAACACCTCTGAAATCACTGAGGATAGCCCCAGTGAAGAGGACATCCAGTTAGCCAGGATGGCCAAAAGATTGGCTTTGGAAAGACAGATCCTAGCCATAGAGAGGGAAAGACAAGAGATGGGCCTAGGACCCATCAATGGTGGCAGCAACATAAATAGGGTCAGAGATTCTCCTGACATGTTGAAAATCCCTAAAGGGATTGTAACTAAATATGAAGATGGTGATGACATCACCAAGTGGTTCACAGCTTTTGAGAGGGCTTGTGTAACCAGAAAAGTGAACAGATCTCACTGGGGTGCTCTCCTTTGGGAAATGTTCACAGGAAAGTGTAGGGATAGACTCCTCACACTCTCTGGACAAGATGCAGAATCTTATGACCTCATGAAGGGTACCCTGATTGAGGGCTTTGGATTCTCCACTGAGGAGTATAGGATTAGATTCAGGGGGGCTCAAAAATCCTCGAGCCAGACCTGGGTTGACTTTGTAGACTACTCAGTGAAAACACTAGATGGTTGGATTCAAGGCAGTGGTGTAAGTAATTATGATGGGCTGTACAATTTATTTGTGAAAGAACACCTGTTAAGTAATTGTTTCAATGATAAACTGCATCAGCATCTGGTAGACCTAGGACCAATTTCTCCCCAAGAATTGGGAAAGAAGGCGGACCATTGGGTCAAGACAAGGGTGTCCAAGACTTCAACAGGGGGTGACCAAAAGAAAGGGGTCACAAAGACTCCCCAGGGGAAGGGTGATGAGACAACCAAAACTAAAAATAGTAAAGAGTCTTCTACAGGCCCCCAAAAACCTGCACAGGAGGGTGGGCCCAGAGCCTCTTCACAAAACAATGGGTACAAGGGTAAAAACTTTGATCCCAAAAAGGCCTGGTGTCATAGCTGTAAACAGCATGGACACCAAACTGGAGACAAGGCCTGTCCCAAGAAAGGTTCCACTCCAAACTCCCATCCAGGTAACACTGGTATGGCTAGTCTCCAAGTGGGATCAACAGTGTGCCCAGAGCAAATCAGGGTCCACACTGAAGCTACTCTAGTTTCTGAGGGTGGGGTGGATTTAGCCACACTAGCTGTCTGGCCGCCTAACATGCAAAAATACAGACAGCAACTCGTAATTAATGGGACTAGAATAGAGGGCCTGAGGGATACAGGTGCCAGTGTCACCATGGTGACAGAGAAACTGGTTTCCCCTGGCCAATACCTGACTGGAAAAACTTACACAGTCACCAACGCTGACAATCAGAGAAAAGTACATCCCATGGCAATGGTTACTTTAGAATGGGGAGGGGTCAATGGCCTGAAACAGGTGGTGGTCTCCTCAAATATCCCAGTGGACTGTCTGCTTGGAAATGACCTGGAGTCCTCAGCATGGGCTGAGGTAGAACTAAAAACCCATGCAGCAATGCTGGGTATCCCTGAACTGGTGTGTGTGAAAACAAGAGCACAGTGCAAGGCACAGGGTGAACAAGTAGAGCTGGAGTCTGGAAGAATGGCCCAGCCTACCAAGAGGAAAGGAAAGTCAGTTGGGAAACCAACTGCAACACAGCAAAAGAAAGGGAACCTCTCTTCTCAGGAAGAAGTTCTGCCCTCTGAGGGAACTGAGCCTTTGGAGCTTGAACCTTATCAGGTTGAGCTCTTAGGCCCAGGGGGACCCTCAAGGGAGGAGCTGTGTAAGGGACAAGAAACCTGTCCCTCTCTTGAAGGCCTTAGGCAGCAAGCTGCTGAAGAGTCCAAAGGCAAGAAAAATGGAACGCATAGGGTCTATTGGGAGGATGGACTCCTGTACACTGAGGCCAGAGACCCCAAACCTGGTGCCACTAGGAGAGTGGTAGTGCCTCAGCTGTTCAGGAAGTTCATCCTAACATTGGCCCATGACATTCCCCTTGCTGGACATTTGGGACAAACCAAGACATGGGAGAGGTTAGTCAACCACTTCTACTGGCCCAATATGTCCAACATGGTTAAGGAGTTTTGCCTCTCCTGCCCCACCTGTCAAGCCAGTGGTAAGACAGGTGGGCATCCAAAGGCCCCCCTCATTCCACTTCCAGTGGTGGGGGTGCCCTTTGAAAGAGTGGGTGTGGACATAGTTGGTCCACTGGAACCTCCCACAGCCTCAGGAAATATGTATATCCTGGTAGTAGTGGATCATGCTACTAGGTATCCTGAAGCTATTCCCCTTAGGTCGACTTCTGCCCCTGCAGTAGCCAAGGCCCTCATTGGTATCTTTACCAGAGTGGGTTTCCCTAAGGAGGTGGTGTCTGACAGAGGTACCAACTTCATGTCAGCATACCTAAAGCACATGTGGAATGAGTGTGGAGTGACTTATAAATTCACTACACCATACCATCCACAAACTAATGGCTTGGTTGAGAGATTCAACAAGACATTAAAAGGCATGATCATGGGGCTCCCAGAAAAGCTCAAAAGGAGATGGGATGTCCTCTTGCCATGTCTGCTTTTCGCTTACAGAGAGGTGCCACAGAAGGGAGTAGGATTCTCACCCTTTGAACTTCTGTTTGGTCATCCTGTAAGGGGACCACTTGCCCTTGTTAAAGAAGGCTGGGAGAGACCTCTCCATGAGCCTAAACAGGACATAGTGGACTATGTACTTGGCCTTCGCTCTAGAATGGCAGAGTACATGGAAAAGGCAACCAAAAACCTTGAGGCCAGCCAACAGCTCCAGAAGTTTTGGTATGACCAAAAGGCTGCACTGGTTGAGTTCCAACCAGGGCAGAAAGTCTGGGTTCTGGAGCCTGTGGCTCCCAGGGCACTCCAGGACAAATGGAGTGGCCCTTACCCAGTACTAGAAAGGAAGAGTCAGGTCACCTACCTGGTGGACCTGGGCACAAGCAGGAGCCCCAAGAGGGTGATCCATGTAAACCGCCTTAAGCTCTTCCACGACAGGGCTGATGTCAATCTGTTGATGGTAACAGATGAGGATCAGGAGGCAGAGAGTGAACCTCTCCCTGATCTTCTGTCATCAGACCCAAAAGATGGCACAGTAGATGGAGTGATCTACTCAGACACCCTCTCTGGCCAACAGCAAGCTGATTGTAGGAGAGTCCTACAACAGTTTCCTGAACTCTTCTCCTTAACCCCTGGTCAGACACACCTGTGTACCCATGATGTGGACACAGGAGACAGCATGCCTGTCAAGAACAAAATCTTTAGACAATCTGACCATGTTAAGGAAAGCATCAAGGTGGAAGTCCACAAGATGCTGGAATTGGGAGTAATTGAGCGCTCTGACAGCCCCTGGGCTAGCCCAGTGGTCTTAGTCCCCAAACCTCACACCAAAGATGGAAAGAAAGAGATGAGGTTTTGTGTGGACTACAGAGGGCTCAATTCTGACACCAAGACAGATGCTTATCCAATTCCAAGAGCTGATGAGCTCATAGACAAATTAGGTGCTGCCAAATTCTTAAGTACCTTTGACTTGACAGCAGGGTACTGGCAAATAAAAATGGCACCTGGAGCAAAAGAGAAAACAGCATTCTCCACACCTGATGGGCATTATCAGTTTACTGTTATGCCCTTTGGTTTAAAGAATGCCCCTGCCACCTTCCAAAGGTTGGTGAATCAAGTCCTTGCTGGCTTGGAGTCCTTTAGCACAGCTTATCTTGATGATATTGCTGTCTTTAGCTCCACCTGGCAGGATCACCTGGTCCACCTGAAGAAGGTTTTGAAGGCTCTGCAATCTGCAGGCCTCTCTATCAAGGCATCCAAATGCCAGATAGGGCAGGGAACTGTGGTTTACTTGGGACACCTTGTAGGTGGAGGCCAAGTTCAGCCACTCCAACCCAAGATCCAGACTATTCTGGACTGGGTAGCTCCAAAAACCCAGACTCAAGTCAGGGCATTCCTTGGCTTGACTGGGTATTACAGGAGGTTTGTGAAGGGATATGGATCCATTGTGACAGCCCTCACTGAACTCACCTCCAAGAAAATGCCCAAGAAAGTGAACTGGACTGTAGAATGCCAACAGGCCTTTGACACCCTGAAACAGGCAATGTGCTCAGCACCAGTTCTAAAAGCTCCAGATTATTCTAAGCAGTTCATTGTGCAGACTGATGCCTCTGAACATGGGATAGGGGCAGTTTTGTCCCAAACAAATGATGATGGCCTTGACCAGCCTGTTGCTTTCATTAGCAGGAGGTTACTCCCCAGGGAGCAGCGTTGGAGTGCCATTGAGAGGGAGGCCTTTGCTGTGGTTTGGTCCCTGAAGAAGCTGAGACCATACCTCTTTGGGACTCACTTCCTAGTTCAAACTGACCACAGACCTCTCAAATGGCTGATGCAAATGAAAGGTGAAAATCCTAAACTGTTGAGGTGGTCCATCTCCCTACAGGGAATGGACTTTATTGTGGAACACAGACCTGGGACTGCCCATGCCAATGCAGATGGCCTTTCCAGGTTCTTCCACTTAGAAAATGAAGACTCTCTTGGGAAAGGTTAGTCTCATCCTCTTTCGTTTGGGGGGGGGTTGTGTAAGGAAATGCCTCCTTGGCATGGTTGCCCCCTGACTTTTTGCCTTTGCTGATGCTATGTTTACAATTGAAAGTGTGCTGAGGCCTGCTAACCAGGCCCCAGCACCAGTGTCTTTCCCTAACCTGTACTTTTGTATCCACAATTGGCAGACCCTGGCATCCAGATAAGTCCCTTGTAACTGGTACTTCTAGTACCAAGGGCCCTGATGCCAAGGAAGGTCTCTAAGGGCTGCAGCATGTCTTATGCCACCCTGGAGACCTCTCACTCAGCACAGACACACTGCTTGCCAGCTTGTGTGTGCTAGTGAGGACAAAACGAGTAAGTCGACATGGCACTCCCCTCAGGGTGCCATGCCAGCCTCTCACTGCCTATGCAGTATAGGTAAGCCACCCCTCTAGCAGGCCTTACAGCCCTAAGGCAGGGTGCACTATACCATAGGTGAGGGTACCAGTGCATGAGCATGGTACCCCTACAGTGTCTAAACAAAACCTTAGACATTGTAAGTGCAGGGTAGCCATAAGAGTATATGGTCTGGGAGTCTGTCAAACACGAACTCCACAGCACCATAATGGCTACACTGAAAACTGGGAAGTTTGGTATCAAACTTCTCAGCACAATAAATGCACACTGATGCCAGTGTACATTTTATTGTAAAATACACCACAGAGGGCACCTTAGAGGTGCCCCCTGAAACTTAACCGACTGTCTGTGTAGGCTGACTAGTTCCAGCAGCCTGCCACACCAGAGACATGTTGCTGGCCCCATGGGGAGAGTGCCTTTGTCACTCTGAGGCCAGTAACAAAGCCTGCACTGGGTGGAGATGCTAACACCTCCCCCAGGCAGGAGCTGTAACACCTGGCGGTGAGCCTCAAAGGCTCACCCCTTTGTCACAGCCCAGCAGGGCACTCCAGCTTAGTGGAGTTGCCCGCCCCCTCCGGCCACGGCCCCCACTTTTGGCGGCAAGGCTGGAGGGAACAAAGAAAGCAACAAGGAGGAGTCACTGGCCAGGCAGGACAGCCCCTAAGGTGTCCTGAGCTGAAGTGACTCTAACTTTTAGAAATCCTCCATCTTGCAGATGGAGGATTCCCCCAATAGGGTTAGGATTGTGACCCCCTCCCCTTGGGAGGAGGCACAAAGAGGGTGTACCCACCCTCAGGGCTAGTAGCCATTGGCTACTAACCCCCCAGACCTAAACACGCCCTTAAATTTAGTATTTAAGGGCTACCCTGAACCCTAGAAAATTAGATTCCTGCAACAACAAGAAGAAGGACTGCCTAGCTGAAAACCCCTGCAGCGGAAGACCAGAAGACGACAACTGCCTTGGCTCCAGAAACTCACCGGCCTGTCTCCTGCCTTCCAAAGATCCTGCTCCAGCGACGCCTTCCAAAGGGACCAGCGACCTCGACATCCTCTGAGGACTGCCCCTGCTTCGAAAAGACAAGAAACTCCCGAGGACAGCGGACCTGCTCCAAGAAAAGCTGCAACTTTGTTTCCAGCAGCTTTAAAGATCCCTGCAAGCTCCCCGCAAGAAGCGTGAGACTTGCAACACTGCACCCGGCGACCCCGACTCGGCTGGTGGAGATCCGACGCCTCAGGAGGGACCCCAGGACTACTCTGATACTGTGAGTACCAAAACCTGTCCCCCCTGAGCCCCCACAGCGCCGCCTGCAGAGGGAATCCCGAGGCTTCCCCTGACCGCGACTCTTTGAATCCTAAGTCCCGACACCTGGGAGAGACCCTGCACCCGCAGCCCCCAGGACCTGAAGGACCGGACTTTCACTGGAGAAGTGACCCCCAGGAGTCCCTCTCCCTTGCCCAAGTGGAGGTTTCCCCGAGGAACCCCCCCCTTGCCTGCCTGCAGCGCTGAAGAGATCCCGAGATCTCTCATAGACTAACATTGCGAACCCGACGCTTGTTTCTACACTGCACCCGGCCGCCCCCGCGCCGCTGAGGGTGAAATTTCTGTGTGGGCTTGTGTCCCCCCCGGTGCCCTACAAAACCCCCCTGGTCTGCCCTCCGAAGACGCGGGTACTTACCTGCAAGCAGACCGGAACCGGGGCACCCCCTTCTCTCCATTCTAGCCTATGTGTTTTGGGCACCACTTTGAACTCTGCACCTGACCGGCCCTGAGCTGCTGGTGTGGTGACTTTGGGGTTGCTCTGAACCCCCAACGGTGGGCTACCTTGGACCAAGAACTAAGCCCTGTAAGTGTCTTACTTACCTGGTTAACCTAACAAATACTTACCTCCCCTAGGAACTGTGAAAATTGCACTAAGTGTCCACTTTTAAAACAGCTATTTGTGAATAACTTGAAAAGTATACATGCAATTTTGATGATTTGAAGTTCCTAAAGTACTTACCTGCAATACCTTTCGAATGAGATATTACATGTAGAATTTGAACCTGTGGTTCTTAAAATAAACTAAGAAAATATATTTTTCTATATAAAAACCTATTGGCTGGATTTGTCTCTGAGTGTGTGTACCTCATTTATTGTCTATGTGTATGTACAACAAATGCTTAACACTACTCCTTGGATAAGCCTACTGCTCGACCACACTACCACAAAATAGAGCATTAGTATTATCTATTTTTACCACTATTTTACCTCTAAGGGGAACCCTTGGACTCTGTGCATGCTATTCCTTACTTTGAAATAGCACATACAGAGCCAACTTCCTACAAGTGGTGAGAATGAAATCTGGAAGTGCAGAGAGGAATGTTAGCCCTGCAGAGAGATTGCTGGAGGAATGACATCAAAGACGTGCCATTTTCATGGTCAGAGTAATCTGAATTAGGCCGTTGAATGATCCAATGACTTAGAGCCATTGTTTGTCCAGCTGGTGTTGGAAGGTCTCATTCTGCGACATGCATGAGGCAGCATGAGAATGGCTGAGGGCATCATGGCAAGAAATTATTTGAGGAGGCGGACAGAAGCAAACTCTTCTCTAGACCGATCGTGAGCCAGCAACATCATGCTCCTTTGTGCTTCTTTCTCTATCTGCGGACAAGAATGCCTTGTCCTTTAGGATGTCCAGAGTTGCTCGGGGAAAAGTTATCCTCTGAGAGGGTGAAAGAACAGACTTTTGGAGTTGACTGCGAGTCCAAGAGAGCTGTTGGACCTATCCCTTTTAGCAGGGTCACCCCCAATCTTTTTGCCTCCTTTCTCCTATTTTTTCTGACCTGTTTTTGTTGGCTTTAGGACTCTGGGCACTTTACCACTGCTAACCAGTGCTAAAGTGCATATGCTCTCTGTAAATTGTATTGGTGATTGGTTTTTCCATGATTGGCTTATTTGATTTACTGGTAAGTCCCTAGTAAAGTATCAAATTTGATTATTAAAGTGAGTTTTAAGTTTTCTCATAAAATGGGGCATTAGGTGTGGCTTTTGGTGCTTACCACAACACAGTATGTATGTCCTAGTATTTGTCAGGCCTTTTTGAAATGGTAATTTGTGCCTGATTTGACCAGCTACAACCTATGAGCAGTAATATATGGCTGACTGTAAAATCTGACATACTGATAATTTGAACACTTGTGTAAGCCTTGATTGCCTTGGGTGTCAGAATTTAATGAGGCACTCGTAATCAAGACCCTAAACTGTACCGCTATTTTGGAGTATAAGGTATACGTTTTTACACTAAGGGCCTGTTTTAGAGTTTTGTTTTAGATTATAAGGTATACATGTTTAGATTGAGGGCCTGTTTTAGAGTTTGGTTAATGGGTACTTGCACCTGCCTCATTACAAATGCTTTTGGAGATAATGCGCTTGTTGTAAAGTAGACAGGATAGTTGATACATTTACTATCTGTCAAACTCTAAATCATGTCCTAATTGCAATTGTTGTATGCATAACCACTGTTTATTATTTCCCAAATATTTTTCCCGAATTCTTATGTGCTTTTGGCATGAATAATAGATTGGCATAATTTCTTGTGTGTATACCACCATTGGACTAAGCAAAAGAGTATGATCTCAGAGAGTTCAAGATCCTGTAATTTCTAAAGTAAAAGCTAATGGTGTGGAAACAGCCTATTCTCCCAGATGTAACCAAATGGTGAATTGTGAGGTGGCAATTGTCTCGATGTCCTATTCTTTTGAGGGGCCACCAGAGCTCTGATACCACCAGGTGGGGATACAGTCCTTTTTTCCCCTGGCTAAAGACCCAGTTGATCTCCCCGTTTTTTAAATAGGACAGAATATAGTATATCATTCGCTGTGATTCCCAGTCTTTAGATGCTGTATCGCAAAAAGGGTTGGCTATAGTCAAGAGTTTCAGCACCCATGAATTCAGAGGCTTCGCTCCCAAGATCTCTGTACAACCATGGAGTCAATACACAGTAACTCTAAAGCTGTGCAAGCCAGAAGAATGAGCGATGAGACTCCTTAATCAGAGGCTTGACTGCCAACAGAACACAGGAGTGTGAGGTTCCCCCTCGACCCTTCTCCAGTGTACTTCAGGTGCATTCTATTTGAGACAGATGTACCCTAATGGTCTGTATGATGGGTCTAGGACAATGCAAGCCTATCACAAGTGTTAACACACAGGTCTTCACCTAGGTGGGCCTTTTGCAGATCTTGTCAGTCAAGGCTCATCTCCTCTCCACTTGGGAAAGACCAGCTCCCCATCTTCTGCTTGGTCAAATTGTGAAGGATTCTCTAGAGCTCAAGGCTAATTTGCAACCTTTAATAAGACAAGTCAAAGGTTCTGTCCCTACTTTGGAGTACAGTGTCCTTGAGGTGTTGATTATGTTTTTTCCTCAAAAGGGATAGTATTTATGCCTGTCTTGAGGCACAGATGTGCACCTGGGCAAACCACATCTTTTGCTGTTTTCAAACTTTGAAGGCTTCATCCATTTAGGGGGAAGTGTGTCTTGACCTTTTGTCCAGTTTTCACGGATCTCAGTCAGACCACTATGAATGGGTCAAAGTCAGGATGTATATTAGAACCTGACTGTTGCACCCACAGAGCTCATAGACGGCAGTGGGCAACATAGGAAAAGTGGCCTGTTGAAGTTCATCTGAGCTACCTCTACTCACCATGGAAGGTGGGGGATTTCTCCCCAAATTGGGGTTCCTCCCCAGACTTGACAGGCAGCTCCTGATTTGGGGATGGTTCCACGAACAAAGAAAGAGGCAGACAGTTACATTTGCATGGATCTTGCAGGGCCATATGACCCACATGGACATACACTGTCTACGTTGAGCACAAGCAGATCTTATGTGCATGCATATTCCTCACATTCTCCATTCATTAAGATGGAACATGAACTGCAGAAATGGGGACTGGGCTGACCTTTATAAAAGAAGGCAAATAAGCAGCCTTCTGCCAGGGATGCATTTAAAAAGGCGAGTACCCCCAAACTAGGGTTACAGCTAGCAACCACAGTCATATCATAACCGATAAGAGAAGGCCCTGTTAAAATACATTTTCCAGTTGCTCTTTTTATGTAGCCTTTTCATTTATTGCACATATGGCTAGAGACCACGCATACATGTGAAGTTTATTCACTATCTATTGGCTCATTCCGGTACTTCATGTTGCCAAATTACATTTTCATATACTGCTTCTTCATAGGATTTGACCAGTCGAAGGCAAGTTGCTTAATTTCAGTATGAATAGGCATGTAATATTTGCTCTACGATTGATTGAAAACTATAGTTTCTGTTATTTGAATTGGCTTGAAAGATGGTATTTTTATTAGTCAGCTTCTCACACTATTCAGTTCACAAATCTGCATCCTATTTGAACTTGTGCCTTTGTGTGTTTCCCTCTTTCTCACATTCCATGTGTTAAGGATGAAGAGTAAAATGTAATGTGAATGTGAGATGAGCTCTGAGACTTTAAACTGAGTGAACTAATAAGACCAACTCCAGTGTAGGATACATTTAAATTATGGTGTGTCTAAATTTATGAGAAAACTTGGCATGGCCTCCATTTGGCGGTGCCTTCTGCTTATAATAGGGAAAGCTATTCATGAGGGAAATGCTGTAGTTCTAATTTTGTTGTAATACATATGTTTTTTGCACTTTGTGATCGTTTCTGGAGAAAGAAATAGGTGGAATCAGGATGCAAAAACTGAAAGTCCACTGTGAGTTAAAGAGGCCAATTTTGTTTTATTATTGTTTTGTTTCTACTTTTTCAGCACTTCATTGGACAGCGGGAAGAGTTTGAGACCGCTCGTGATAGTATTCTTGTCTGGCTTACAGAGATGGACCTCCAGTTGACAAATATTGAGCATTTTTCTGAATGTGATGTTCAGGCTAAAATAAAGCAGCTCAGGGTATGAGTCATATGTTTACATTCTACAGTGGACAAGATGTAATATTGTGGCTGTGCTTTTGACTTTAGAACCTGGATAGTAGGTTCTGAGATCAGCTTCATCAGTTGACTCAAATTATGTAATGCTGGGCTATTGACTTAGTGTTCCTTTACCTACAATTGCTACTAAGGGAAATGTAATGCAATTGAAAATGAGTGAACTGTAATGTAATGGTGTAACTCAGATGTGTAAATGCCCACTTAATGTGCACCATCTTATATTGTCTTCCTCACTACGACAATGTAAAGCACTCCTTTGCTCCCCAACTAAGTTTGTGTCACATACATCTCGAGGAAAGGAAACAGGGATTGTTTATTTGGATACACTTGCAGTCTACCTGCAGTCCACCTGGTCCTTTCTATCGAACACCTCTGTCTGTATGAACCATTATTGTGATAACTAAAAGAAAAGAGGGACACTTAAACAACAACCTTTCCTGTAAGTGAATGAAAGATGACTGCACCATCCACTTAAAAATGATAATTTTACATGCTGTTAATGCATACCCAGTTTTCAAAAGCATTATAGATATAGCTTTGCCGTGGACTCAGTAAACAATGGAAAACCATTCAGTGGTGGTTCAACATATTTTTATGACCTATTGGAAATAATATTTTGCTCCACTTCACACTTTTCTATCCCAGCATGCCAGGGCACGAGGGCAAACTTTGCAGTTTGTCAGGGGTAATCTAGATAAAAGTGCTGATGCTGCCTTAGACCACAGGATAGTGTAGCTTTGTGCCAGAACTAACGTTTAATGTGCAGAGACTCCACAGTCCTAAAGATACTGCTAGTAAAATACTTTGTGAATAGCATACAACATGTAAGTTTACCTTTGTGAATCCTATCCTAGTTGTCAAAAAGTAGTTCAGGACTGTACTTCCCACGAGTCTCGTATGAAAAAAAACATCATAATATATATTGTACAATCGCAATTGTACATTTCTTTATGCTAGTTATTTAATTATTTTAAAGTCAGCATATCCTAAACTGTTAAAAATTATGCATCAATGCAAGCTTCTTCATTATATTCAGAATGAATACATACTTCATAGTGTCAGCATTTTCTCTGTTCATGCCAAAGTGCCTTTAAAATTTAGGGCTCACTGACACAGTATCATGAACATTAATATCAAGTGACACAAATACTGTGTCAAAAATATTGTTGTCAGATATTTTGTGGTCCTACACTTGTAATGAAAACTACAAAAATATTGTGTACAAAATATTGTTAAACATAGTATAATCCAGGAACAAGTAAAAATATTGTTTTCTTAATAAATACCGACTTTAAAAAAAGGTATTTTAACTATTCTTTAATGTAAAAGTGATCTCATGTTTAATGTTAATAAATAATTGTAATTATTTCTCAAATGTATGTCTATATATGTATATATGTGTGTGTGTCTGTGTGCATGTGTAAACCACTACTAAATATTACTAATTATTTCTCAAATTTATGTCTATACATATATATATATATATATATATATATATATATATGTGTGTGTGTGTGTGTGTGTGCATGTGTAAACCACTACTAAAATATAAATCAGTAACAAAAGTTTTACAATTAGAATATACTCTATCTTTTGAATTTGAAACAAATAGGATAATAATTTAATAATTGAATACATTAACAATTAATTCTTCAATTTACAATAAAAATGTAAACAACATATACATTAAATTGATTTTGGAGTAAACCTTCTACACGGTTGCCCTAAAAAACTAACAACCTCTACTAAAAGATAAATTAATTACATAAATGTAAAAATACAAATGCAAATAACAATTAAACTTTTTAAAAAAATCACAATTAACATAATTACTAATCAAATATTTAGATACAAAATAACATTTAAATTAATTATAGTGCTATTAACTTCCCACACTCTTACCCTACAAACCCCTCTACTAAATTACTGAGTAAATTAAAAAGCAATTATACATTAAAAATTGCAAGCTATAGTTTAAAATAAATAACTAAACTAAAAATACTAACACCTAAAAATGTATATACTAACATACATTAAATTATTAAACCAACAACATTGTTTACAACTATATTCAGGTATACAAATTAAATACAACTATATTCTTTAAAACAATATACCTAAATTCGATATTCTGTTCCACAATATTTTTAACACAATGTTTATGTCACACAATATTTGTTCTCCAGTATGTTGATCAAACACTAGAGATTTTTAACCCGTTGGTGCATTGTTAACACAACACATGTGTAATATCTTACCTAATTGATGCCTGATTTAATTATACATCAATACTCTATGTTTAGGCCTTCCAGCAGGAGATATCTCTGAATAACAATAAGATTGAGCAGATCATTCTGCAAGGAGAGCAGTTGATAGAGAAGAGTGAACCTATGGATGCTGCTGTCATTGAGGAAGAACTGGATGAGCTTCGACGTTACTGTCTTGAGGTCTTTGGTCGAGTGGACCGCTACTACAAGAAGCTGCTAAGACTTCCGGTAGGCTTATTTCCAAAAATGTTTGTTGTGCTGCATGAGAAAATAAAATAATTCCTATATCACAGGTGCACTTAAAATTACATGAGACAAAATTTATGTCAGTGGATTCATGGATTGATCCAAATGTCACTAGATAAATAATACTTTACTTGCGAAGTGCAACCTTTACAGGGCCAGGAACTCACTACTCTTCTTCCCCATGGTAAAATTACTTGTGCTTTAGGTTGCCAGCTTTTCTGAAATCTAACTTCTTTATGGAATTGTGCATCAGCATGTTTCCATGCATTGCATTTCCTCGTGTTGTATAATATTGTTTGTTCTCCTTTAATGAAAACCTGCTTAAAGACTAGTTGCAGCTCTACATGCCCATTACAAAGAGTATAAGGTTTATGAATGTGTAGATGTACATGAAATGTGTTTCGCAGGTCTTCTTCTAATAGTTATAGTCCTAATTTACCCATTGTGGAAACTCATTCAGAACAACGAGTTAAGAGTGGACTTTTTATCTTCCCATACAGCTTACAGATGTAAATGTATTATATCATGTCATATATGAAATTCACTCAAATGGCACTGCACAAAAGTTGCAAGATATGAAAATAGTTATTATTATATAATCTATTTGTGTCAGTTTGGAAGATGTGGTGTAAATATTTGTTGGGCTTGTTCACATTGTAATAGGAATATGTTATTGCATTGGCACAGTGCAGTGATTTACTTGCAGCAGCTATGCTTATTTATCATGTGATACACAATGTGCAACCCTTCACATAAAGGAGAACTTTATGAAATAAATGAGAGAAACTTCACAGCCTGTATCGTAACAGTATATGAAGTAAAATGCAAACCACTTTTAAGCACTCATACTCAGGAGCCAACATTGGCCTCTGTTGACGGAAAAAGACATGCAAGTCAGAGACCATACTATATTATGTGACCTGACCTACCTTTTTTATTTTTCTTCCAGCTGAAATGTCATACACCATGGTAGCTACTGGAGGCCTTTGGTTAAGACCACGTGTCCTAGGACAAAAGTATTAGCATGGGAAACAGTAACTGTGCATTTTCCCGGTATGCTGCAGTGCTCAATAATACTGCATTCATTATCAGCTCATAATTTAATAAACATCACTTTGTTGTTTTTCTGTAGTTGACTGATGATGAGCATGACTTCTCTGATCGAGAAGGAGAATTGGATGAGCCAAGAGACCTTTCTGATGTTCGATGGCATAACAAATCTCCAAGTAACCTACTGTCTCCTTTACCATCCACCAACCATTCGCTGTCGCTTCCACAGCCTTTCCGAAGTGAGCGCTCAGGTCGGGATACCCCAGCAAGTGTAGACTCCATACCCCTGGAATGGGACCATGACTATGACCTCAGTCGTGACTTGGAGACAGCTGTAACTAGGGCACTGGAGTCAGAAGAGGGGCAAGAAGAGAAAGAATTTTATCTCAGAGGTGCTTCCGGCATTACTGGTAAGCCTTATTCCTTTCTGGAAAAAGTTACTTTTAAATAGGAGTTCTTTATTTACAGGCCACTGTTAAAATCCATGCACATTGTCATTTTAGTAAATTTTTGCAATTTGCAAAGATTAGAGGTATATCTGTGAATTAGGTGAGTATAACACAATGACACAAAATGAATATAATTAGTTCTGCAACTCTATGACCTGCTCTTTTCCAGCATAGTAGTGTCTATCCAAATGTAATATTGTTCTTTATTCCACCTTCTGTGTGAGCATTTTCCCACTTAACAATGTAGCACAACAGACTACTTTTTAGTGTAAGTTGTCAGCACAGTCCCTGGATATTGCACTAACTTTGAGTGGCATGGTCTGTGCTAATGCATTAGAACATTCCTTTTCCACTGACCAACATGAACATTTCAGAAACACCAGTCCACAAGTATGAGATATATATGGAGAAAATACTCAACACCTTTATAAACCCACCCATCCCGAGATGATTATCATAAGAGCATCATACTCTATCATATAGGCATCCTTCACAAAATAAGAACTGCATTCAGACTCAAACTCCAAATCCCTGTTTTCATCACCTTTCACAGCTCTGAATGTCTCTTCATAATAGAAACGAATCACACCTAAAAATATATTAACTACAGCAAGTACCAGAAAACTGTCCCTCACCACCAGTATACAGGAGATGTTGAATTGTGATTGACAGTAGTGTTCACATTGTATCAAAACCTCACCAAATCAGTCTGGTACATGCCATACAATCATGTTAACTCATGCAGAGCATTTCATGTCAACCAGTAATAGCTACAAAGAGTAATCTGTAGAAGCCCTGGATCTAAAAACAATCCCCAAGTTTGCAGCGAGACCCACCTACCACAAATACTTCTGTCTTGTGGTGTTTATGATCAAAGACACTTCTAGTATATGCTACTGCTATTAAATATCATATCAACTTAATCTTCAAAAACAAATGTTCTTTTCCTACTCTGTGATTCTAATGTGTGGATAGCAATCCCAGAAGGAATTTTCATCATCATGCATGAAGAATCTAGAATGTCTGGGAAAACACCAGAGGGATAAAGAGGCCAGGCAAACCTACTTTCATATCCTTGAGCACATCATACAAATCTACAAATAATAACCCCATAATCAGGGACTAAAACAGAATCATCAATCAGTCAATCAATCAATCAGTGTATTTGTTGAGTGCACTACCACCCGTGAGTGTCTCAAGGCGCTAAAAGGGGGAGGGTGCTGCTTCTGCTCAAATAGCCAGGTTTTGAGCCGCTTCCTGAAAGTCAGCAGGTCTTCGGTCTGTCATAGTGGCACGGGAAGGGTGTTCCAGGTCTTGGCGGCGAGGTGGGAGAAGGATCTGCCTCCGGTAGTCGCTCTTCGGATGCGGGGGACGGTGGCGAGGGTGAGGCCGGTTGAGCGGAGTTGGCGGGATGGGGTGTAGAAGGTGAGTCGTCTGTTGAGGTAAGGTGGTCCAGTGTCGTGTGCGTGGGTGAGGAGCTTGAAGGTTATCCTTTTGTTGACGGGGAGCCAGTGTAGGTCTCTCAGAAGGGGAGTGATGTGGCTGTGGCGGTGGGCATCGAGGATCAGGCGTGCGGAGGCGTTTTGTATGCGTTGCAGCCATTTGAGGAGTTTGGCCAGGAATCATCCCATTCCAGATTACATTATAACTCCTAGTAAACGTGTCACTACAACCACTGAGTAGGCCAGATAACAGAAGAATTAACATAATGTTGCAGCAAGACTCTCAACAGGTTATATCCCAGGATCCTGATTGCCTTCACTGTGAAATCTGCCTGCTGGCTCCCTGTGAAACACTGCCTAACCTTCAAGACTCAACATGCCACCCCAAATCCGCTTATGTAAAATCCCTTAAATAATTCTGTACTAAAATACACACTGCGTCTCTTATTACAAGTCAGCTGGGGTCCTGCATCAATATCTGGGATGTTGCTTTACAAGCCCTTTATGGATGAGCCCTTATGAAATGAAATGTGGTGTCCATAAATCGTTGTTTCCATACCGATGGCCAGATGTTGATTCCCAGTACCGCAACTGTTTTTACTCACTTATCCTTCCCGTTTTGATCAGCTGAAATATATGGGAGAAAGAAACCGAGAGCTGCTGCACCCTGCTTTATTTGTAATTTCAAATTCACCTGGACAGTCTGTTAGCAGTTGACTTGGTAATTTCTCAGTGCTTAAAATAAGGGCTTGAGAGAGACTAAAAAGTAATGAGTCCAATGCTCGACATAATCTCAACCAGTGGTGTTATTCATTTCTTTCTATTGCTGTTTTGCTCGGTGTAATACCGCAGATATAGATATGCATTATACAAACCAAATTTGGAATAGCTCCATAGGAAGATTGCATCCTGGTCAACCAGGCAATGTACCCACTGAATGGGAACAAACCACAGCATCACAGGACAAACTCAATTTTGTCTGCAAGCATGTCATCCTGTGTAATATTACAGAGTCCTTCAAATTATGTATTTTCATCAAATGTTTTGTATAAATCATATGGTATTTCAGGTTTTAATTAAGATTTCTTGCAGAAGCAGCCTTTGTCTTACTGCATTTTGCATTCCCATGTCTTGAAGCATACCTTGATGTATTTCTATTTTTTTAATAAGAACAATTTTTACTGTTTTTTTTTAACACAATAGGCATTGCTCTCGTCAAGTTAACACAGTGGATACAGAATCTTCTCAGCAGATCCATTGCCCCATCCCGACCCCCCAGTTGCCATGTCTGGCGTGGCCATTACTACTCCTCTCAACCCTGTTCTCCTAGTCGGTAATAGGCCCACCATTTGCCCCAGGACCTGTCATATTTGCCAGGGCTTCCAAGTGTTGTATAAATCATATCCTCTAGCTTTGCCCATCAATCCATACCTTTCCTCCAGGCTGCCAGAGGGGGTGCTTTAGGGGACCTCTAGTGTTTGGCAATGTCCCTCTTGGCCAGCATTGTCCCAAACTCCATCTTTGCCCTGTCCCCACGGGGGCTGCTCATATCATCAAGGATACCTAATGAGGCAAGCCTATGGTTAGGTTAGAGCTGCTGTCCCACCACCCTTCACAGAATGGAAAGGATATGGGACCAAAAGTGCTGTATGACTGGGCAAGTCTATACTACATGGTAAAAGTCCCTCCCCCCCCCCAGGGCTCTAGGCAGCTGAGACACGCTGGTGATGGGCACACCCAGGCCTAGAGACGACAAGGTGTGAGGTATGCCTTATTTAGATATTTGATTTACACAAGACGGAGCCATGCCGAAATTGCCAAGGTGCAAGGAGCTGTACTAGCATCCTGCCAGTCCACATCTTCCAGTGGGCCCACCCACTTCTCCGATCTTGCCTTCATCCAACTGGGTGGGCGAGTGTGTGACCAGTATTTTATATATCTGAGAAATTCCTCCTCTTAACAAGTGACCCATCAGCACCGAGCCTCAAGAGCGCTGTACTCCAGGGCATCCTGTTATGTAGAAAGGGCTTCTTGGAGCTGCAGGTAAAGAAAGAATTGGTATTTTTGCATGTGGAACTCGGTCTGCAGCTCTTAAAAGGATCGAGTACAGTCCCTGGCTCACACATCCCTCTAAATGTGATCTACGAGCCCGGTTCCATCTGCGAAAGCCCATATCATAGTATATATTGAGTTGATAAGTGTACTTGAAAGTAAGAGCACACATGCAATGCAAGAAACCAAAAGTGCAAAACAAATCAAACAATCCCTTACCCCTAACTCTCCCCACCCTATATTTCCCTCCCAGCAGAAGCATCCCTTGGTTTGGAGCCCCTGACCCCATCCCCAGGGCTCAGAGCAAGTTTTTGTGTGCCACCCAGGTGGCTGGTGCACCGTAAGTGGCGCTGCTCTGTGAGCCAGGACCAGGCCACTTCTGGAGTGTCAGAGAAGTGCAATTTCGATTCATGTAGTACTCTGAGTCATGCAGGTAGAGAAGCATGTAGGACAAATTCAAATTGTAGAGTTTCTGCCTCACTAAATCATAAGATTTCCATTGGGACTAAACGTGGTGGCTGTAGTCCTGGAAAATTATAATGCATCGGGATTCCTGCATGAGGTGGCCCTGGGCTCTCACCTCCCTTTAGGAACGCATCTCTGTCTCTGTAATTCAAGAATTTTGCTATCATATGGTGGGGAGGGGCTCCCAAAGGGTGCTTCTGAACCAGCAATGTAGGTGCCCTTTCAGTGAGGAAGCATAAGGATAATTAGGTCGCCTTAAGCCATGACCCAATCCAGTGCTCCAAGAAGGTCTCCAGATTGGATCCCTTCACCCCATCAGGAAACCCAACAAAGCGATGATTTCTTCGGGCCCTGTTTTGAGCGTCCTCTGCAAGGACATAAAGTGACTTGGTAGGTTGCTTGATGCGGGCCACTTCAGTGGACAGAGCACTAACATTATCCTCCAGTTCGTAGATTCTGACTTCAGCTGCTGTGACTTGGTCCACAGCTGAATGGAAGTCCTGATGGAGTAGAGCCACATCAAACCCCTCCTCCACAACCCCCGCCCCCACCCCCACTCTCCCTGCCGACCATCTCTTTAGTTCTTGGTCTCTGGATGGCTTGAAGGATAACGGCGGTGCTATCATCACTGACTGCTCCTGACTCTCGGTATCTCCCCCACCAGCCACATACCCCACCTTAACCTCAGGGGCTGTGTATGTGTCCATTTTTGTTTCACCAGGAGAACCCCTGTCATGGCCCATGCTTAGCGGTTGCAGAGTTGAACAAGGCTGAACGGTGTAAGGGAGTATCTCTGTCATGTCTCTTTCCTCCCCGTCCCAGCCGTTGAAGTCCAGCAAAGCAGTAGGTCTCACCCGCTTGCCCCTGTCAGCATTAGACTGAGCAGCTTGGGCAGTCAAACACTAGGCCACCCAGGAGGCCCTTACCTCAGGCACCAAGGGTCAAGTCCAGGGCCCGAGCCTCCAGTGATGCCAGAAGCGTAGTCTGCGCTGTAGTAGATTCACCTCCAAACAGGATCTGTGGAGAGGTAGCCCCCAAACTGCCATACCCCCTAAGAGGGCCCACGCAGATCCTGCAGGGAGCAGCAGGTCCCTCAGCCACACCGGGACACTCCACCACAGACTTAGGCCTAATCTGGGGCACCCCAGCCTCCTCACAGTCAAAGTCCCAAGGGGGAGCCAGGAATAGTTCACTGCCATTACCTCTTGGCAATAGAGCAGTGCATTCAATCCCCAGGGCATTCACTGCCTCCCAACAGGTCTGCCTCGGCCCCCGTCTTCTGTGAGGGTATGGGGAGTCTGCGCTGCTGTGCCCGGGGACTCACCTCTGCGCATGACCTCTTGCACCCTGTACCATGCGTGCCTGTGGAATCCCGGTCACTGTGGCTACTGAACAGGGCCTCAGAGGAGGGATCTCCCAGCCGCTGCACTGCCAGCACCCTCCCTAGTCCACATGGAGGTCCCGGGTTCTCTGCCACGCCTCTCATCTGGCTTCGGCCGGAAGTGCTTAGCCCTGCCGAACTTGTTACTGGCCACCATCTTGTCGGCAGTGCAGCTTCCACACCGCAGCCGGGCGGCTTCCACTCCTATGGATCCACTGCAGTGCTGTATTCCATTGTTGCACCCTGGGGATACAAAGGACTCCGGGACCCTTTGGAGAGCTATTTGTGACACGTCAGCTCCATTGACTGATTAGAGACTGGGGCCCAGCCGAGCATGCCTGACATCTCAGCCGTCCAAGCCATGCCCCCCCATATTTCTGTTTTTAAGATTATAAGAACAACTTATGTTACATATGATTAATGAGACTAGTATGACACAAGTGTTTCACTTTCAGAGTGCTGTGATTCTTATGCAGGACAACATATGTAATGTCAACTTGATGATTTTCCCTAAATCACTGGGTCTCAACCCTCCAGATTCTTGTGTAGTATCCAAGTACTGTTAACCTACTGGTCATCAGAAAATGCTTCGAACCATCACATTAGCACACAGTTTCTCATGTACTTCCATTTGTGTCTACCTAGGCTAGTTTTGCAGACCACTAAAGAGAGAGAAGGGAATCAGCACCACATTCATTTTCAATGGCAGTACCAGAAAGATTTTATTTCTGTGCATTCTTCAGCTGACACTACACACAATAACCAGTTGTAAGGAAATGCCTCCTTGGCATGGTTACCCCCTGACTTTTTGCCTTTGCTGATGCTATGTTTTGAATTGAAAGTGTGCTGAGGCCTGCTAACCAGGCCCCAGCACCAGTGTTCTTTCCCTAACCTGTACTTTTGTATCCACAATTGGCACACCCTGGCATCCAGATAAGTCCCTTGTAAATGGTACCCCTGGTACCAAGGGCCCTGATGCCAAGGAAGGTCTCTAAGGGCTGCAGCATGTCTTATGCCACCCTGGAGACCCCTCACTCAGCACAGACACACTGCTTGCCAGCTTGTGTGTGCTGGTGAGAACAAAATGAGTAAGTCGACATGGCACTCCCCTCAGGGTGCCATGCCAGCCTCTCACTGCCTATGCAAGTATAGATAAGTCACCCCTCTAGCAGGCCTTACAGCCCTAAGGCAGGGTGCACTATACCATAGGTGAGGGCACCAGTGCATGAGCACTGTGCCCCTACAGTGTCTAAGCAAAACCTTAGACATTGTAAGTGCAGGGTAGCCATAAGAGTATATGGTCTGGGAGTCTGTTTTACACAAACTCCACAGCACCATAATGGCTACACTGAAAACTGGGAAGTTTGGTATCAAACTTCTCAGCACAATAAATGCACACTGATGCCAGTGTACATTTTATTGTAAAATACACCACAGAGGGCACCTTAGAGGTGCCCCCTGAAACCTTAACCGACTATCTGTGTAGGCTGACTGGTTCCAGCAGCCTGCCACAACCAAGACATGTTGCTGGCCCCATGGGGAGAGTGCCTTTGTCACTCTGAGGCCAGTAACAAAGCCTGCACTGGGTGGAGATGCTAACACCTCCCCCAGGCAGGAGCTGTCACACCTGGCGGTGAGCCTCAAAGGCTCACCCCTTTGTGCCAGCACCGCAGGACACTCCAGCTAGTGGAGTTGCCCGCCCCCTCCGGCCACGGCCCCCACTTTTGGCGGCAAGGCCGGAGAAAATAATGAGAAAAACAAGGAGGAGTCACTGACCAGTCAGGACAGCCCCTAAGGTGTCCTGAGCTGAAGTGACTCTAACTTTTAGAAATCCTCCATCTTGCAGATGGAGGATTCCCCAATAGGATTAGGGATGTGACCCCCTCCCCTTGGGAGGAGGCACAAAGAGGGTGTACTCACCCTCAGGGCTAGTAGCCATTGGCTACTAACCCCCCAGACCTAAACACACCCTTAAATTTAGTATTTAAGGGCTTCCCTGAACCTAAGAATTTAGATTCCTGAAACTACAAGAAGAAGAGGACTGCTGAGCTGAAAAACCCCTGCAGAGGAAGAACAGAAGACACCAACTGCTTTGGCCCCAGACTTACCGGCCTGTCTCCTGCCTTCCAAAGAAACCTGCTCCAGTGACGCTTTCCAAGGGACCAGCGACCTCTGAATCCTCTGAGGACTGCCCTGCTTCAAGAAAGACAAGAAACTCCCGAGGACAGCGGCACTGCTCCAAAAGAACTGCAACTTTGTTACAGAGGAGCAGATTTAAAGACCCCTGCAAATCCCCGCAAGAAGCGTGAGACTTGCAACACTGCACCCGGCGACCCCGACTCGACTGGTGGAGAACCAACACCTCAGGGAGGACCCTCCGGCGACTCCGAGACCGTGAGTAACCAAAGTTGTCCCCCCTGTGCCCCCACAGCGACGCCTGCAGAGGGAATCCCGAGGCTTCCCCTGACCGCGACTGCCTGAACCTAAAGTCCTGACGGCTGGAAAAGACCCTGCACCCGCAGCCCCCAGAACCTGAAGGAACGGAACTTCTGTGCAGGAGTGACCCACAGGAGGCCCTCTCCCTTGCCCAGGAGGTGGCTACCCCGAGGAGTCCCCCCCCTTGCCTGCCTGCACCGCTGAAGAGACCCCTTGGTCTCCCATTGACTCCCATTGGAAACCCGATGCCAGTTTACACACTGCACCCGGCCGCCCCCGCGCTGCTGAGGGTGTACTTTATGTGTGGACTTGTGTCCCCCCCGGTGCCCTACAAAACCCCCCTGGTCTGCCCTCCGAAGACGCGGGTACTTACCTGCTGGCAGACTGGAACCGGGGCACCCCCTTCTCTCCATTGAAGCCTATGTGTTTTGGGCACCTCTTTGACCTCTGCACCTGACCGGCCCTGAGCTGCTGGTATGGTGACTTTGGGGTTGCTCTGAACCCCCAACGGTGGGCTACCTTGGACCCAAAACTGAACCCTATAGGTAATTTACTTACCTGCTAAAACTAACAATACTTTACCTCCCCCAGGAACTGTGAAAATTGCACCGTGTCCACTTTTAAAACAGCTATTTGTGTTTTACATGAAAAGTATATATGCTACTGTAATTATTCAAAGTTCTTACCTGCAATACCTTTCAAATGAGATATTACATGTAGAATTTGAACCTGTGGTTCTTAAAATAAACTAAGAAAAGATATTTTTCTATAACAAAACTTATTGGCTGGATTTGTCTCTGAGTGTGTGTTCCTCATTTATTGCCTGTGTGTATGTACAACAAATGCTTAACACTACTCCTTTGATAAGCCTACTGCTCGACCACACTACCACAAAATAGAGCATTAGTATTATCTCTTTTTGCCACTATCTTACCTCTAAGGGGAACCCTTGGACTCTGTGCATACTATTCCTTACTTTGAAATAGTGCATACAGAGCCAACTTCCTACACCAGTGTAGACATACTAGTTCCAGACTGCTGATACATACACTGCATACCTTCAGTGTTTGAAAAAGCATCCCTTTGATCTATGTGTTCCAGATATCTATAGAAGTCACTAACCAGTCCCTGAACTTTCGTTTCAGACTTCATGCAAAGGAGTGTGATTGTGCATTTACAGAATGCAACTTTAGTTGAATTGAATTTGTCTTACGTTGGCATAACACATTCCCACGATATAGATACAGTATTGTGGTGGCCCAGACACCATACCTTGCACTCTTAACAATTTTACAGTAAAGTGGGAAGGCAGGACATAAAACGCACCTGCACTGAAACTGGATGTCCTTTTAAAATGAAGGCTCTCCTTTCTAGATAGAGGTTGATTGTGACAATCTGTTCTCTGGAACTGGATATCTTGCCTTCTTGGCCACCATAATTATAGAATACAGAGTTTCCTGAAACAAAGGTCATTCATGTATTCTTGTCTCCAACCTACTGGAGAATGTATGTGAGGCCCTAAACATGTATATAAAAATACTTAGTTGATAGAATACTTCAAACCTTACCCACAAAGTTACAACTCCATTTAGATATTTTTGAACACCACCCACTTCATCACCAAATCAGCATGTCATTTTCATGTAAATTTAAACTCACCCTGACAGAGCAGAGTGTTATGAAATATCAGATTTCTCGAAGATGAAGGAAGTGCTTGTAACTATCACAACATTCCTCTCTGGCCACTTGTCAAGGTAGGCACTGGCTTCTCTTGAAGGAAAGGAAATTCATCTGTGAAAACAATTCAGTTTTCTTCAACCCATACATACCTCATTCTCTTTAACAACTCTGCTTTAGTTGTCTTCATCCAAACAGATTAATTTGTCTAGGAAAAAGGGTATTTTCAAGTGGTCATGTGGCGCACCAGTGAAATTGTGCATGTGAGCTTTCCTGGTATATTGTCCATAGTTGACAGACACATTTCTGGGTCATGTGGCTGTAACTTCAAGAATTCCATAACTAGGTTATTACCCAAAAATCCAGAGATTTAAAGACATCTGTGTTACTAAAAAGAGTAACCTGCTTTTTATTTTTACAGATATAGAGATCACTGAAAGTCTCGAGGACTTTGTAAAAGTCACTGAAAAAGCTCTGAGAAGCACTGCTGGTAGGCACCAATAAGCCAGTCACACCCAAGACCCCTTCTCTTGTGCACTTTCCTAATCCTTTAACCATATCCTCGTAGCTTTCTCTCAGCCATACTCACTCCCTTGACAGTGCCATCATGTAATTGCAGAGTGTTAATTTACTACTGTAGATATGTGTGCATACATATATGATTGTGCAGCATTTGCGGGTATGAGATTAGTACACTTCATAAACATATTGTATTTGTTATCCTCTTTAATTCAATCTGTATTTCAAAGGGTGCCCACACAGTTAGATGTTCCGACTTTGTGGCAAAAGTGTGACCAAATGTATCTGTCAGTCCAGTGGTGGCTTCCTTACTGTTTTCAGTCGTGAGATATAGGAACGTTTTTGTTCCTGCTTTCCCAGAGCAGCGAAGGCTCTCAAAAAGGTTCTACTGTGCTAGTCATATATTAGGGCCCTGTTTCCAATTGAATGGTAATGGAAAATCCTATGGAGTGGACAAGACAAAGGATACTAAGGTGGAGATAATTACACTGGTAGACACTTCTACAGCTTTAGATTTAAGTCCAGACAACTCATGTAACTTTCCATTGCCAACAAATCTAGCTGAGCCCTGAAATCTAGAACTTGATATGAAAAATCTGTCTTGCTAAGTGAAAGTCCCTGCTGTCTTCAAAAGGATTCTGAAACTTAAATTGTGCATAGGCTTTTCCTAGTACCCTAAACTAGTCCCATATTGAAGGAGCAGAGAGAAAGAAGATATTTAGAGTTTAATGTCAATCTGCTATATGAGTTAGATATCAGATTGTGAACATCCCTAAACACTTGATTCGCAAAACCTGCATACATAGTTTTACATCATACAAAAAAAAATAATCATATAATGTTGTTATACATATTTGTCTGGTGCTGGTCCATATTTGTCTGGCCTCATTTCACCAGTCGAGATTTGTACCTTCTTTTCATGGCTTTAATGATTCCATTCCATATCGGTGGATGGCTTTGTTTGTGTTTTGTGAAAAGTAGCAGGCAGCTTGAGGATATTAATTTTTTGTTTTTGACAATTCAGCGTGTTACACAATTTCCCCCATGCTTCAGTCTGGATCGGAGATTTTTCTTGAGCACTACCCCTGCATGCTGTTAGGTGGCCTAGATCGGCTCAGCGCCAGTCATCTGCCCCGGATATGACGTCACGGGTCCTATAGAGGCACCACCTCAGTGCACTGATGTCAGTTTCTTTTCACAACTTTCCATGCCAGAAGCACAGAGCCATTAAGAACACTGACTACTGGTGCGTCAAAACTAAGGCCCTGACATGTGTGAGGTATTCCATCTAATGTGTTGTGCTGAAAGACTGGGGATATTATTTGGCAAGTGCTGCTGCAAGTATGCTGACACCCACCTGCTATGTTGTTTGCTTATACTTTACTATTTCTGTATTCTGCATGAATATGTTAGTGGCGAGTGGTACTGAGACAGCCATTTAGCATAAATATGAGCTCTGTTAGGGATATTATATGTTATGTTCTAGGCTACTGTTCGATTTACCCTTAGAGCTTCAAAAAGAAGGATGCTGACAGTCTTTACAATCAAAGACAGAGTAAATTCACAAATTTGAGTTAAGAGACAGATATATGATGAGGAAGGCAAGGAAACCTAATATACCAAACCAATCTGCCAGTGAGTAGTCAATCTCAGCCTGTTATTGAAGGGACTTGTTTTGTGGCATCAGCATTAAACCCCATTGAAAAGAAGCCACTTGAGAGAAACTGACTAGCGGGAACTGTCATCCAACTATCAGTTCTGGAATATCCTTTGGGTTGTACAGCATGGAGGTTGCAAAGTGGGATACTTCTCAAGAAGATACACCCACGTGATCCTCGGGGGAAGAAACTACTCCTCTGCCTTCTTAAAACAAGAAAAAAATATTACCACAAAAAAGCAACTACAATTATTAGTGGCTCCTTTTTTCTTTGTGACTCCTTTTTCTCTTTGTTCCCCATTTCCTCACTCTTAATCTGTAACCCTTACGGATGTGCCTAACGTGTCTAATTGCAGTTTCACTCATTCTGTCACTCCCTAAATTACAGTAGGAACTTGTGTTACTTTTATCTATGTACATCTTCCATAACATGTTCCACTGTTTCCTTCTACTTATCAGGGCTTTCAGCATTACCGACACTCGGAGCAGTATGATACACCTACGTCAATCTTTTGCCACAGGCTTTCATATCACCTACTTTGCAATTAAGTACCAGTAACCCTTGTTTAAGGACTCTATTCAAACTCCCCAGTAGATTACCTCCTTGGGGGTTAATAAACAGAAGACTTGATGTGCTTAATTCGCCTCATACTCGTGAATGAATCCATTTCATTAGAATCCAACTGCATACAATTGTCAGACACCAATATCTCAGGGAGTTTTCCCTGGCAAACAATTCCTCTAAGAACCCTATACCTTCCCTTGTGGTTATATGACTAGTACATTTTTGCTTTTACGAATGGGAAAAGTAGTCCATTGCAACAATGGCATGCTTGTATGTTCCACCCAACATAGTAAAAAGGACTGGAAATGTCTAATGCTGTCTTCATCTAAGAACATTCTAACTTTCCAGTCACTACAATGGAATAGCTCAGTGTCCTCCTGAAATTTGCCACTCCACAAACAAGGGATGCAGTTCCTTATCTTTTTGTGCACATCACAGTCTAACCTTGAACACCAGAAAACTGAATGGATCTGTTATTTGCTGGCATTGAGGGCAATAGTGCCCTCATTGGCTAAAGTTAAAATTCTTTTATTCAGCACCTCGGGTATCACCAACAGCTGCTTCTAGAACACAAACCCCCTTTCGCATAACAATTCCTTGCAACAACTTTTAATGGTCTCAACTTCATCTCTCTGACTTCTATTCCCCAGCCACTCAAACGTAATGAATTCATGAACTTCCATCACGCTCAACCATACTTGAAAGATTCTTCCTTCTGGCACTTCTCGCACAAGAACCATCATATATTCATCAATCTCTACTTCTTTGTCCACACATGCTTCCTCAATAATCAGTAGTCTTGAAAGGCAATCTGCTAGCAATGTTTTCTTTCCAGGCATACATCCACGACAAAACTGTACACTTGTAGCCTTAACATCTGGAAATTCAAGAAGTTGCTCTACTGGCCCCCTCTGTAGTGGGTATGTCTGCTAGTTGGCAATGAACTCTCCTTCCTGAAATAATTCACCATCCTCCAACAATCCATCACCTCTTTCTGTATGGTGTAATAATGCTTTTCAGCTTCTCTCAAAGGTTTTGTTGCTCAGGCAGTGAGAACTTTCCTACCCAACTCAGCATTACTGGCAACCATGTTATTACAATTTATGTTCAATACAAAAGATTTGAGCACTGGTGAGAGGTGGAATTTATTTTCTTCCTTCAATGAAATGAGTAAGAGCCACTGAAAATGTAGGGTTCAAAACAACGAGCATACATTGCTTCTTCTTCACGTTTGGAAAATATAATTTCAGTAGTTGTTCATTGAGCCCTCATCAGAGGTATGTCCTAAGGATGAATCAGAACCTTTCATCAATTAAATTGTTGATGGCAGAACTGTTTTACAACGAATAGGATCAAAGTTCCAGAAACACTGATTTGACTATAAATTTGCAAAAAATAGGTGTCAAAAAATACAACCTATTTAGATCTAAGTTACGCATTATGGAACTTAGCAAACTCTCTTTATGCCATTACATCATCTGGTAATGTAATCACATTCTGCCTTGCTACTGTGCTGCTACCATTTGTGAATAGTAACAAAGTTTTTGGTTTGAGATATTGCACTTTGTCTGTGAAAAGGGAATTGTACTTTGAACTACAGTACAATTGCTGTACTCACTTTTACATATTTTAGTCAGCATGGTAAGGAAATAAGTATGCTGAAATTCCATTAGATAGCTCATCCTATATGTTTTCATATTTTATGGCCTTCAACAGTAATAAAGAACCCGTTTTCATAAAAGGGGGCTGCCTGTGGAGAAAGGCAGTGGAAGATCACCAGCAGAAATACAAAATGTGCCAAGTAGAGAAAAATAGAGTTTAGACATGTTTTTGTGGGGCCCAGGTCAACATACTTAAGTGGGCCCTCCATATATAACAAGCATTGCCAATGCCAGTAGGTCTGAATTCAAATGAGTGTTGCTTGTTAATGTGAAGCATTACAAGTAGAGAGCATGGGAAATGAAATGTATTTGTGTGGGAGCAAAGAACTGTGGAATAATATTGGTGTAGATTAAAATGTCAGATGACAGTTGGCCTTTTAAGCAAGACTTAAACATTCTTGTAGGTTAATGCCAGCCTGTCATACCATCTGGGCTGCTGTCACAGAAAAACACCATAAATTATCCAGTTTTCTAAGACTCTTAAATGGCATTACATTATCATTTGTGCGACCCTGAAAGTTCAAGCTCAGGCAGCTGGATAAATAAACAAAATGATCAAAGTTGTGTGGCGAGCAAGTGCGTTTTTGTGGAAGCATACAACATCTGCCCAATCAAAACAGGTACTTCTGGCATGTGGCAGAACCAGAGTCCCTCTGGTGGTGGTGAGAGCTGCACTGTCAAGCCAGACCATAGAAAAGGACCTGATATAAAGTTTTTAAAGAACATGTCCTGCAGGGAAACAAAATGTGGCCGATCCAACATCTGGTGCTGTTTAGTGACATTATACGTTTTAGCCACCTAGTAATTAATAAATAGGAGAGGTTTGCTTTAATATCTAGAAATAAATCTAGTTAAAGCATAGGTTGCACTCCAAAAAAAAGTGCAGGGCTGAGGAAAAAATTATCCCTCTGCCCTCCTCCGCTCCTCAGTTCTGACAGGCCCAGTAGAGGTTCCGCATGAGTTGATGTAGAAGTTAGTGATGTCAGACATTTTGGTACTATAACGAGCATTAAGGTAAAATGTCACTAAGTAGCATGAAAATACATCTTGTTCCTTGTTGCATTCTCTCCAGGTGCTCTTCACAAATGACTCCTCTCAGCTGAAAGCACCCAGGAATGTGGGTATCACGTTCCTCTTTATCAATACACTTAGAAAACATGTTGCACTCAGCTGATCGCCTGGTGGATTGAATGGAGTAGGCTCACAATAAAAAGCACTTAGACTCAGCGGCGCCTCCTCCAGGGGAGCGGCGCCCTGCAGGTTCAGAGCCAGCAGCTGAAAAATAAAATGATATTTTACTATTGTTTTATTTTTCAGCTGCTGGCTGAGCCAGCATATGCCGGGAGGGGCGGGGTTGGGCAATGGGAGGGGGTAGTGGAGTGCAGTTAACTGCTCATGTCTGTTTGGCCGGCCGTTCTAGGCCGGCGAAACAGACATGCGCAGTTAGGTTTCTCCAATCCAGCCATATTTGACAAGCAGGTTGGAGAAACAGCACAGACTCCCTCTGCCTGAGCGAGCAGTAAACCAGCCCACGCAGGCCAAACCCAGCGCTGCTCTCATGCTTGGTAATAGCATGAATGCAGCACGAGGATTGCACAGGGAGTCTTTGATGATTTCCGATGGACTGCTGGGACCAGGAAGCAAAGGAGCGCGGGGGGCCAGAAGCACCAGGTAAGTGTTTTTTTTTATTACCCCCCCACCCCCGTGGTCCCCCCCACCATGCGCCCACTCCACCCCATGCCCCCTCCACCTGCCCCACCACTTTTAATTTGTGTTTGCCGCTGTTGCATAGACCACTGCCCTGACTTCCAAAGCACCAGAGCGCAGTGGTGATAGAGCTTACTCAGCCTTTCATCTTTCAGAGGATTCTAAAACCAAAGCCACTGAGTTACGCAAAAGTAGGAATGGACAGTTTGTCAGGCTGCCTCAGCATTCCCATTTGGCTACCCTCGAACTACAGGTAAGTTCTATTTCAGACAAGAATGTGTTCACACCTCTTTCAAAGACAGCAGCAATAATACGAAATGTGTTCAGGTTTCATCGGGACTAATGAGTCAAGCCTTTTACAGCACTGTCTCTCAAACGTTGTTAAAGCAATGTTCCTCAGGGTTACGACTTAGCACGGATAGAATGTAATCTTGTGAATCGCAGTTATGTGAAGGCCATTGCTTATTCAAGCTTGAATACTACATTATGGTGCTTCATGCATTTTATAAAGGGTTACAAATGTTTGCAAATCTGTGTTGCTTACATTAAACTGCTACTGCTTAAATGCCTGTGTCTTCCTGCATGTACCACACTGTGTCCGAATACAATAAGTGGGTATTGCCCTGCATTTTTAGTTTTTTTCATTGACATTGGTAAAATGTGGTTAGAAGTGGCTACAGGATTTTTTCTGTTTAGCTATCTAAACACGTCAGATGCTTGAGATTATATAGAAGTAAGAAAAAGAAAAAATATTCTTTGAGAATGTTGTCCTAGTGTGACCTATTTGTCTTGTAGCCGGCACCTATCTTAAGTGCATAATTTGGTTTGATTCTCGGTTTCCCAAATCAAGTGTCATTCTTCATCATCCGTGAACGGGAACCATACACACGCCAGACCGCTTCACTGCACTGCACCCAAACAAGATGGATGGAGCCATTGTGAATTCGCAAAAAAGGATGCTTTTCCCCAAGTGACACTTGAAATTGGAAAAGTGTTGAAGAGGCCTCTGCAAGCACTATGTAGAGTTGCACTACAGAAGAACGCTCGCTTCTCCACGTATAGACCGTTTTTTTATGAGTGACATCTTGACAAGAGTAAAGTTCATACATATTTCTCTGACTGCCTCTTGTTGCAATTCTAAAGCTGGCAAACCATATATTGAAAGCAGCGGATCACCTCCGAAGCAAATTGTGTTTTAGCACCATCCTTGAAGTGGAAAAATAGTCTGTCATCTTAAAACAATGTTGCCTCCAGAGCGTTTTGCAAATAAGCAGCCATTTCAACATACCTGCCCACCAGGCATTCACATTTACCAGAATACCTATCATGTCAATAACCTCGTGTAGCAGTATGCCTATGATAACGTTTTTTCATATCATTCTACAACATTACCATTTTTCCCGCTCCCTTTGTAGCCTTTTCCATCACTTGCCACTCTGAATAAATAGCTTCTGCGCTGGTTTTTGCAAGTTTTTATTTCACCTCAGTGTTTTCTTTTTTGCCACAGGTGAGCCAGGGTCCCTGGAAACACATATCCGCCAACTTGACAAAGCCTTAGACACAAGTCGGTTTCACCTCCAGCAGACTGAAAACATAATACGGAGCAGAACACCCACTGGTCCAGAACTTGACTCCAGCTACAAGGGATATGTGAGTGTCGCCTCTAGTAAATTACGTACTTTATTTTCTTTGTTCATTTGACAGCACCTGCAAGATTTAGAACTTTATATCTCTTTGTACATGTGTCTTAACGTCATAGCAAACATGTTTTAGTTAAATGACTTTCTGCTGAACAGCATGCATGTACAAAAAAGCGGGCATTCTTAAAAATGTTTTTCTCTGTAAACTTGACTAGGGAGAAATTAATATTAAAGACGCATTTAACAATAAACTAGACATAGTTATTAACTCACACCCCCTAGCATGAATAATGTATAACACAGCTGCCTGTATACCGTATGTTTTAATTGTTATTGCAAATCGTAAATGTTGTCCATGTGAAACATTGCCCTTCTATGACTAAGCAAACAAAGGTCTCATCCTTGCAAGATCACATGCTTTTTGTTATTCGTGTATTTATCAAACTGACTGTAGCTTATCCACCAACAGATGAAGCTGTTGAGTGAATGCCGGGGCAGCATCGACACTGTTAAGAAGGTTGGCTATAAATTAAAAGCGGAAGAAGAGAAGTTGTCTGGGTTTATTAATTTAAACAGCACAGAAACACAGACATCTGGTAAGCGATACTATGCCCGCTGCAGTCCTACAGGTTTATGCCATTCATGAGCTAAAGCACAACCGCATTTCTTGTTTTTCTAATTTCAGGTGTATTTACATATATACTGTACAAACCTGAGTACATGCTAACTCCACTTGGGGCTGTATCGTGATGGCGTCCAGTGCGGAATTCACATATATACCGTACAAACCTTAGTACACGCTAACTCCATTTTGAGACTGTATCATGATGGCGTCCAGTGCGGAAGTTGCAGATGTTTTTATTGATATTGACTTGTCTACAACGCATACCTTAACTTGGAAATGGTCTTAGTTCCTGGTGTATCAACGGGTTTTACCCATGCTGTATTTATGGGACAATGATGTCCTGCATATGGGCCTTACTGCACATGCTGCATCTCGACAACTTGGAAACACAGCTCTCTTGTGTTGAGCTGTACTTTCTACATCTCTTGTAATAAATTTGAACATTTCCAAGATAACATATGCACTACAGATAGGGCATTTGTGGGATAAACAAACACACAAACCACATCTATGTCTGTGCTCCATACTCAGTGGCATCATAATAGGATCAATGATTGTTTTCTGGCTCATCCCTATGGTACATATTGTACCATCCTCATTTGTTCAGGCTGAGTCAACGTACTGTCTTTACCTGTATAATTTGCACACATGCATATTCCTTCATACCTTAAAAAACATTCACTTCCAGTAGATTAATAACTGTTTATTGGACAACAAACAAACCAGCAATTTGCGCATATGCACTTGGCGTAGGAAAAGTAGGGAGTGAGGGCTGTCCCAGGGATGTCTCTCTGAGTCATAAGATGGTTCTCGATATATGCTCTCCACTGGCCCTAGTCGAGGCAGGCACCATTGTGGATTTACAATCACATGTGCACTTGTA
Source organism: Pleurodeles waltl (assembly GCF_031143425.1). Taxonomy (NCBI): domain Eukaryota; kingdom Metazoa; phylum Chordata; class Amphibia; order Caudata; family Salamandridae; genus Pleurodeles; species Pleurodeles waltl. The sequence continues at coordinate 756,187,958 of NC_090444.1, read as the reverse complement.
GCCGGGTTGTGCATAAGACTCACTCTTAATATCACATAGATTAAAAGGTAATTATCTGTATTGTTTTTCCAGCAAAATGCAAACCTTTTCTGTACTGAAAAGGAAAAACAGAAGTACTTGCATAAAAGTGTTGCTAAGAACAGAGTACTGGGATCTATCTGGTCCGCGATGCTAGACAAAATAAAACAAGAAACACAATAAAACAAGTGTGTCCCATTTATAGGTTCTCATATGTGAGAACCACTCATCCTACTGTGTGGGTAATGACCCAGTCAAGGATGTTCGTGAAGTCCCAATTTCTATAAGTAGGACCTGGAGGATATTTATACAAATATACGGGATATCCTGGCACACCCCCGGATGTCATGCTTCAACATCGGCCATCCCACGCTTGCCAAAAAATTCACTAGTGGCAGGCGGGTCCTTGCAGTTCTCTTGTCCTTAGGGTTCAACCTGTTTCAGCACTGGTAAGGCCCCACATGGGGTCCTGGGCTTTCCTCAACACCGGAATCCTATTTTTACCCCGTACTACATCCCTCTCTATGTCATCACACATATATGGTGTACATACAGACATACAATACCAGTTCCTAAGTCCTGGTAGCATCAACTGTATTGCTCTTGTTTACTCATATGGTCCTGGAAAGACATACAAACACATAATCAAAATCAAATTAAAATACACTACTTCGAACATAACACATGTATAAATAAAAGAAAATGGGACGTGCCTCAAATTGAAGGCCAGAAAGCAGTTTCAGGCCTTTAGTTATGTGTTGTGTTACTCTTATCCACTACAAACAGTTCACACTGTGTACGTGGAATCTTAAACAAACACACTACATGCGTTGAACACTTGTGTGAGAGTTGTTCATGAATTAGCAGGCATCCTAAACTAATGAACAGTATTTTACTCTAAGTGGGAAAACCACACACTGTGGAGGAGTAAACAGGGCGTGGCCATGTAGTCAGACTCTATGTATAATAAGTTGTATAAAGGGAAGAGAAAATACAATGTGGTTAGTATCAGCCCAGCGGGCCATATCCAGGTGCTGAGGGCAAGTGCAAAAAAGGAAGAAGGAATGACCTTCTTCATCAAAGGTCTCACCCTTCTGCAGTACCTACTTCAGTGTTTGCCGTCTCCTCCCAATGATAACAATGCTAGGATGAAGCGTGCCTTTTAGTATGTGGGTTCAAGGTGTGGTAAGATGGCGCCCTCAGTGACTTTTACATGGTGCCTATAGGACCAGCGGTTGCTGGAAATTGTAGCCTTGGCTGGTATACCTCATGTGGGTGTGAGAAACGTTCTGGGGAACCTACTATTGGTTTCCACAGAAAGGCGCTCACTAGCGCGTGAAGAGTGTACATGTGCTCAAAGATTGCTATTCCGAGTTATGCCCGCGTATATAGCGATTGCGGGGCAGTGTTGAATGTTCTGTCTGTTATGCGCAGAAGAACGCATGCACAGTTCACAAGTACTTGAAATTGGCCAAATTGGCATGTGAGGAGTTCTTAGAGAGTCATTTGTTATGGGGGTAGTACAGGCATGCGAGTTGCTCATGGAGGGCCATTAATAGCATTAGTATTAGCACTCAATTTGAGAAGAGCTAGCATTGTTGAGGGGGCAAAGTAAATCAATCATGGAGGACCAGAAAGGTTGTATGAAATAATAGGTGGCCACTTTCCTAATCTCACACACCCACATATATATATATATATATATATATATATATATATATATATATATATATATATGTTCAATGGCATGTGTGGCTGCAGATACACATGTTGTGCATTATCCTGCCATCTAGTGCTGGGCTCGGAGTGTTACAAGTTGTTTTTCTTCGAAAAAGTCTTTTCGAGTAACGGGATCAAGTGACTCCTCCTCTTCGGTTCCATTGCACATGGGCATCGACTCCATTGTTAGATTGTTTTCCCGCAGAGGGTACAGGAAGGAGTGATAGAGTATATAGGTAAAAAATAAGAGATTGTTTTCTTCCCGCTGTCGGGTTCGGACGTGTTTCCTCTCGCTCCGAGATTTCGATTTGGAAAACTCTGTAAAACACTCTTTTCAGCAGTATTGTCTCAATGGGTTTATATTTTCCATCTACACGGCAGGACTGTCAGGAAAACAACTTTGTTCGCCCTTCGGGTCGTGTGCGCCCAACTCGGGCCTATTCGGGCCGACCGCATGGAAGCCTCACGGATCGGACTCCATTCTGATTCTGTCCTCAGTGCCATGCGAAATACCCGTACACAGACCAGCATCTGGTTTGCAACCTTTGCCTTTCCCCGGATCATCGGGAAGAAACCTATGATGCCTGTCGATCCTTCCGATCGAAAAAAGATTCTTCGAGACAGGAGGGCACAAAGACTCAAAATGGCATCGAGAAGCAGTGAACATCTCGATGTAGAGGAAGAAGAACTGATGCAAACAGCAGTCCCGATTCGAGATTCCGAATCCGAACAGGAATCAGAAGAAAACAGACCGGTGACAGCAGGACAACATGTGAGTACGCCTGCCCCTGTACCCTCACAAAAGAAAAAACACAAGGCCCTAACCTGGGTATGCCACTGCCGGAAGGCCATGGCTCGGCCTGAAAAAAGACTGGCGGTGACCAACTTACCAGTTCAGCACCGAAAAAGGCCACTCCTCTGAAAACATCTGAGGCAACAAAAAGCTCTGTGTCCAACTCCAGTAAACACCATTTTTCAGAGTCGAAAATTAGAAAACCACTTTCGGAGCTGAAACCTTCGTCCTCATCATCTTTTTTGATCCCGAAAAAGCATGCTTCGGAGGCGAAAAGGCCAACTTATACAGAGGAACATGGACTTTCAAAAAGACTTAAAGAAAGCCACAAAACATCTGAAGAAGAGTTACAGGTACAACCAATACTTGAAGTTATGGATAAAAAGGCAGTCCAGGATCCACATCCATAAGGAAACAGGGAGAATTCTAACAGCACCTCCTTTAAAAACAAAAAGTAAGCTAGCCTTTCGGGAGGAATTGGACACTATGCAGCCTCCAACAAAAGTGCCGAAGCAGAAGGAGAAACCACCATCTCCTCAATCTTCTCATCCTCATTCTCCACACCTGCCTACCTCTCCTCCTAATAGTCCTACACCAGTGCAGTCACCCACTCACTCTTATGACTCACAACAAGACAATGTGGAACCATGGGACGTTTACGACCCAGATCCCATTCCTAGTAATCATCCAGACAGCTATCCCTCTAAACCATCACCACCTGAGGATAGCACTGTCTACAACCAAGTTATAGCTAGGGCTGCAGCATATCATGGTGTCACCGTGCATACAGAACCCCTAGAAGAGGATTTCTTATTTGACACCCTATCCTCAACACACTCTAAATATCAATGCCTTCCTATGCTCCCAGGCATGGTAAAACACGCGGATCAGATATTTAGTGAACATGTGAAAGCATGTATAATAACACCTAGGTTAGAGAAAAAATATAAACCTGCACACTTCGACCCTGATTACACCACCCATCAGGTACCTCCAGATTCTGTGTTAGTTAGCACTGCCAGGAAAAGAGCAAACAGTCAGTCATCAGGAGATGCGCCCCAGAGAGTTGCATCCCAGGCTGCAAATCAGTTGAGGATAGCCTACTCACAAGCACTATTAGCTCGCTATAACAGAGCCCATTGGGCCGAGATGCAAGACATAATCCAGCATCTCCCCAAAGAACACCAAAAAAGGGCACAACAAGTAGTTGAAGAAGTGCAAGCCATTGCTAACAATGAAATACGATCTGCCCTAGATGCAGCAGATACGGCTGCTAGAAGTGTCAATACTGCAGTCACAATACGCAGGCATGCATGGAGCAGATCTTCTGGATTCAAACCAGAAATACAGCAGGCTGTGTTAAATATGCCGTTCGATAAAAAACATCTTTTTGGGCCAGAAGTTGACACAGCCATGGAAAAATTGAGAAAGAATTATGACACAGCAAAAGCAATGGGTGCAGTCTACTCTGCACCATACAGGGGTTCCTTTCGAAAACCTCAGTTTCGAGGTGGTTTCACAGACAAAGCCAACATATCAACCCCAATACCAACGGGGTACTTTTAGGGGCACTTATAGGGGACAGTGCCCCAGAAATAGAGGAAAATTTCAGGCCTCTAAACAGCCTCCACAGCACCCAAAACAGTGACTTCTCTCATTCCTTCCAGCCCACACCTCTCCTGTGGGAGGAAGACTACAACAGTTCCACACAAATTGGCAAAATATTACCAAAGACAATTGGGTGCTATCAATTATCCGCAATGGCTATTACCTAGAATTGATACACACTGCTCCAATTATCCCACCAAGGTCACACAAACTATCCACAGAACACACCATTCTGTTACAAGAAGAGGCCCAATCTCTACTACTCAAACAAGTAATAGAATTGGTGCCACAATCTCAAATAGGAACAGGAGTTTACTCCCTATATTTTCTAATTCCCAAAAAAGATGGCACCCTCAGGCCAATATTAGACCTCAGGCCCCTCAGTCTTTACATCCTGTCAGAACATTTTCACGTGGTAAATTTACAGGATGTAATTCGACTACTACAAAAACAAGATTTCATGACAGCTTTCGACCTCAGGGATGCATATTTTCATATACCTATCCATCCTGCACACAGAAAATATCTCAGGTTTGTCATTCAGGGAAAACACTACCAGTTCAGTGTGTTGCTTTTTGGATTAACAACAGCTCCACGGGTATTCACAAAGTGCCTAGCAGTAGTGGCAGCATACCTAAGAAGACAACATATACATGTCTTTCCATATCTAGACGGTTGGCTAATAAAATCAAAGTCATACACAATGCCAAAATCATACGCATTATGTAATACAAACCTTGCACACACTAGGGTTTTCAGTAAACTACCAAAAATCACACCTTCAACCAGCACAAATACAACAATATTTGGGCGCAATACTAAATACTCGGAAAGCTCTAGCATATCCAAATACAGAAAGGATACAAGCTTTCCAAAATTTAATCGCACAAATAGAAACAAATCAACAACATACTGTCAGATTTGTCATGAAGATTTTAGGAATGATGGCATCATGCATCATAATTGTGCCACACGCAATATTAAACATGCGACCCTTACAACAGTGCCTTGCACAACAATGGTCACAGGCACGTGGTCAACTTCAAGATCTAGTGTTGATAGACTGCCAAACGTACATGTCACTTCAGTGGTGGAATTCCAAAAATCTAAAAAAGGGCGGCCATTTCAAGACCCTGTGCCTCAGACCATAATCACAACAGATGCATCAATGATTGGTTGGGGAGCCTACCTAAACAATCTCAACATTCAGGGGCAATGGGATGCCAAACACAAACAGCTACACATAAACCACTTAGAGTTATCTAGCACTCAAAGCCTTTCAACCTCTTCTCACACAGAAGAATGTTCTTATCAAAACAGACAACATGACAACCATGTATTATCTCAATAAACAGGGAGGGACACATTCATCCCAACTTTCCCTTCTAGCACAAAAGATTTGGAAATGAGCAATCCACCACCAAATTTATCTATTAGCACCATACATTCCAGGGATAGACAATCAATCAGCAGATATCCTCAGCAGAAATCACCAAAAAACTCACAAATGGGAGATTCATCCTCAAGTACTTCAAAAAGACTTTCAAAAGTGGGGAACACCACACATAGACCTGTTCGCCACAAGCGAAAACACAAAATGCCAAAACTTTGCATCCAGACACCCACATCCCCTATCCAAGGGCAATGCTCTATGGATCAATTGGTCAGGGATATTTGCATACGCTTTTCCCCCTCTCCCACTCCGTCTGTTTCTAGTCAACAAGTTGCGTCAAACTTCACTCAACATGATCCTCAAAGCACCATCATAGGCACGTCAACAGTGGTACACAACATTATTAGATCTGTCAGTAGTACCAAACTCCCAACCATACCAGATCTGTTGACACAAAACAGAGGCCAGATCATGCATCTAAATCCCAAGACGCTCAATCTAGCAATTTGGCTCCTGAGGTCATAGAGTTTGGATATTTACAACTCCCATCAGAATGTATGGAAGTTATTAAACAAGCAAGAAAACCCACTACGAGACAGTGCTATGCAAACAAATGGAAAATATTGTATATTACTGTCAATCTAAACATATTGACCCTCTTACAGCATCAATACAAGAGATTGTATTTCATTTACTTCATTCATAAAAATCAAATTTAGCATTCTCTTCAATAAAAATTAATCTTACTGCAATTTCAGCATATTTACAAAATATACAGCGTAGATTTTTATTTAGAGTTCCTGTCATTAAGGCTTTCATGGAAGGTTTAAAACACATCATTCCACCCAGAGCACCACCAGTCCCTTCTTGGAATTTACATATAGTGCTTACACAACTTATGGGACCACCATTTCAGCCTATGCACTCATGCCAAATTCAATTTCTAACATGGAAGGTTGCCTTCCTAGTGGCAATTACTTCTTTAAGAAGAGTGAGTGAAATCCAAGCCTTTACCCTTGAAGAACCGTTCTTCCAAGTACACAAGCATAAAGTTGTACTAAGATCAAACCCAAAATGTCTTCCAACAGTTGTATCACCATTTCATATAAATCAAACAGTGGAACTGCCAGTCTTCTTCCCACAGCCAGATTCTTTGGCAGAGAGAACTCTACATACATTAGACATCAAAAGAGCTTTAATGTACTATATAGACAGAACTAAACCATTTAGAAAGACTAAACAATTATTTGTCGCTTTCCAAAAACCTCATACAGGCAATCCCATATCAAAACAAGGTTTAGCAAGATGGATTGTAAGATGCATTCAAACATGCTATATTAAAGCAAAATGACAACTCTTAGTTACCTCTAAAGCACATTCTACAAGGAAAAAAGGTGCGACAGTGGCTTTTTTAGGAAATATACCATTGGCTGAAATATGTAAAGCAGCCACTTGGTCAACACCACATACATTCACTAAACACTACTGTATAGACGTATTATCGCGACAACAAGCCACAGTAGGCCAAGCTGTACTAAGAACATTATTTCAAACAACTTCATCTCCTACAGGCTAACCACCGCTCTTCTATGGGAGGACAAACTGCTTTGTAGTCTATGCACAGGATGTGTATCTGCAGCTACACATGCCATTGAACGGAAAATGTCACTTACCCAGTGTACATCTATTCATGGCATGTTCCTCTGCAGATTCACATGCACCCTCCCACCTCCCCAGAAGCCTGTAGTCATTTAAGCTACAAATATTTGTACATATGTATATATACATTAGCATGGACATCTCTTATTTTTTACCTATATACTCTATCACTCCTTCCTGTACCCTCTGCGGGAAAACAATCTAACAATGGAGTCAATGCCCATGCGCAATGGAACCGAAGAGGAGGAGTCACTCGATCCCGTGACTTGAAAAGACTTCTTCGTAGAAAAACAACTTGTAACACTCCGAGCCCAACACTAGATGGCAGGATAATGCACAGCATGTGAATCTCCAGCGGAACATGCACGAACAGATGTACACTGGGTAAAGTGACATTTTCCATATATATATATATATATATATATATCAACAACATTCATGAAATACTTCACGAACGACCGCACTCCGGGTTCTCTTATTTCACAAAATTCATTTATTCAGGCTCCGTTAACTTTGTTTACAGCTCAACAACTGTGAATGTTGTTGATAAATTACAGAGTGTCCTGCCGTCACCAGCACCACCGCTGAATTAAGTGCGCTAGTACATGCCAAAATAGGGACAATTTTTGAAATGCTTATATATATATATATATATATATATATATATATATATATATATATATATGTATATATATATATATATATATGTATATACATAAACTTTAAAAAACAAAGGTTACAGGGACTTTATAGTTAGGCTCCAATTTTAAACGTACAAAACCGTAGAAATTCACCAGTTACAGTTAGCTCAAGTAACTATAACTCGTGCCCTAAGGTAACTATAACTCACGCCCCAACCATGCACAGTTTTTTCATCAAAAAGTTTGCTGCAAATATTACACTGATAGTATCAATGATGTTTTCACACATGTTATGACCGCCGTAATTTGTGGGTAATTAGCAGTGCATGGCGAGGGCATGAGTTACAGTTACCTTAGGGCACGAGGTATAATTACTTGAGATAACTCTAACTATAACTGGTGAATTTCTATGTTTAAAATAGGAGCCTAACTATAATTTCCCTGTAACCTTTGTTTTTTAAAGTGAATTTCCATATTGTTTTGCAATTCTGTTTCCTAACTATAATGTCCTTATAATATCACAAAATAAAATGCTGGACGGAGTGTTGAAACTTTTCAAACACACACCCAGCAGTCACAGATCTGGGTTTAATCCATTGTTATTTTGCTTGCCACGTCAAAGTAGAGCATACTTTGCAAGGTCACATATATATAGGCGTGATCAGTGAGATGCGGGTTGTTAGCAGGAATGGCCTGTGTCTTTGTGTGCTTGAAGGGAAACCATGCCCTTAGATCACGGCTGAATATTGGGTAGTGTTGGGAGGTACTTATTTCAAGCCATACTAAAGTGCGGATGTTGAAAAAAAACCTGCGCCCTTGTGGTCTTGGGAGATAAATATACCTTATAACAACTTTAAAAATGTTGAAGGTAACTAGTGTACTTCAGCGTGTTCCAGTATGTTTAGAGAGATCAAGGCAGCATGGGTGCTTGATATGGCTAACTATCAAATGTTTATGTCTATACATAGCCCTACTGAATAATTAGAGTTCAGGGTGTTAGTGTTTCAATTAGAGCTAAGGTATGTCATCATTGAGCCCCAAAGTATGTGTTTTGAGGAGATATACCCAGCGTTGCTCCCTTTCCAGGAGTAGTCTAGACCCAAGGAGGGCCACAGAGTGATCTTCTTAAGTATGACGCACAGTATGGCTTTGTTGTGTGTTGCTTTTCTAGGAAACAACTGGTCATTTGTGTTGTGCTTTTTCTGGATCGTGCTTCAGTGTTCACAGATCCTAAGGGGGATCTTACAGGTTGCCATCCCCATACAGTGGCAGGGACAAGTGATCATTTAAATAACATCCCCAGAATTACAGTTAGTATGATGTTTGATGATCTAAGGGCAGTCTGTGCCTGTATCAATTTCTTTGTAGTGCTTTGTAAAGGGGAAAGCTGCACATGTACAACAGATTAATGGCCAATCACAGAGGGCATGCCCCACATCGTTCCAGGGGCTTTTGAAATGGCCTCTCTGTTCCGACATCAGGTGCGCACTAGTTTGTCCCTCAAACTTGATCTTCTTTTGAAATAGAAAAGGGGCACTGGCCAGTCATTCCTAGTTTCCTTCAGGATATTCCAGTGTTTAGTAATTATCTTTTTTTACTGTTTCTGGCATTGGAGTGAATGTAGTAATGCAATTGATTCTTTCATTGTGTTCTTTCAGGTGTGTCTCCAAGAGATCTTCTCTATTATTATTTTGAGTGTGTTTTTGTGCATTTGATAATCCTAATGGGGTATCTACTTGCCTTAAGTCTGTCCACAAGTATGTTGGCCTGTTCTTTAAATGTGTTGATATTGGAACAGTTGCGGCTAATGCGCTGAAACTGCCCAAATGGTAGATTTTCCCTCAGTGATCTCGGGTGGTAACTGTCAAATCGAAGTAGGCTGTTTATGTCCGTAGTTTTTTTTTGGTGAACTCTTGTAACAAACTTGTTATCAATTATCTGAATATTGAGATGTAAGAATGTAATTGTGTCTTTGCTGATGGTGTGTGTAAACCTTAGGAAGGGGTCTCTGATGCTTACCAATGCTGCAAGTAATTTGCTAATTTCAGGTCACCATGCCAAATGATGAGTATATTATATTGTCAATGTAGCAAAGCCTCATGGCGATATTAGCTTTGTATATGTTATCATTAATGTAGATGTTATTGCTCTGAAAATGATGGACATGGATGCATGTCAAACTCAGGGTGAAGGTACTGCCTATTGAAGTACCCTGTATTTGGTTATAGAGTGTTATTGTACTTGAAAAGGTTCTCGGTGAGGGCCAGTCTGGCACAGTCAAGTACGAATTGGATAGGGTTAATGGTCTGCATCCTTGAGTCCTCTGCATCCTTGAGTACATTCCTAATGATTTGGAGAGTCTGTTCTTGGCTGGTACCAGTATATAAAGCCTCAGTACCTATTGTGATTAGGGTGTCTGTTTCAGACTCGAAGCTAAAGTACTTTAGGAGACAAAGGACATCTTAAGTGTCTGTAAGAAATTATGACATTGTGGTGGTCTGAGAAACCCATCACAAGATTGTGACAGTGGCTCAAGTATGGAGTTGATCCCCAAGACGATTGGTCTACCAGGCTTGGGAAATTTGTTTTTGTGAATCTTAGGTTGAATATAGAACTGAGTGATTCTGCGTTCTTTTGAAACACGAAAGCTAGATTTCAGCTCGGCTATCCAACCCATGTCATGGCAAAGTACAACCAAAATCACCATTCCGCTGACTCAAATGTTTTCTCGGGGTGGAGTACAGTGCCAATCAGATTCCAGGGATTCCTTCTCTAACCATTTGACTTAAGCTAGACAGTAGTCTGTTATTCTTTTTCACAAATGTTTGTGGCTTTGGGTTTGTAAGCTCAAAGAAAAGCTACTAATAAACAAGCCATTTCCTGCTAAATGTCTTGTATCACTGTGATAGAAAGACAGTCACATGTCACAAGGGTGTTGTGACTCGTGCTCAGTTCCTAAAGTCAGTGAGACATACTACCCAGAGGTAGCAAGTCTGTAATTACAAACGTCTGTAGTTTCGTGAACCTTGGGAACCTGTAATGAACTTACTGGTAAACTTTCGAAGAAAAACAGTATTTGCACCAACTTCTTAACAGCAGATGGAATTGGTGGTGCAGTTGTTTCATCTAGCTTTTTCCTTGGTTGAAATCATTTTGGTTTTATGGTATTTAGAGTCTCTTACGGAATACCAAGAATATACAAGACAGTAGTGTACAGTGGAATTACTTTCATGAAATCCTAGACAACGTTGGTAGTCACGTTGATAGGTTTATGGAAGACTTGGGGATGGTGCATATAAGCACTCCAATTTGCATTGGGTTCCTGGGCACCCTTTTATAGTGTTTGGTTGATCACGTGTTAGAACTAGTATACCCTGTAGGGCTGGCATTGGTTGAGATGTGTTCTGTTCAAAGTCATTCTTCAAAGATATTGCTGCAATATTAAGAAACCAGTGCAGATGTCATTTTGAATGCTCCAGAAGAGGCAGGGGGACAACTACAGTATCCACCAAGTAGTGACAAAGGTCAAACCTCACTAAGTACATACCCATCAAGGACATAAAGTTACAGCTGGGGCAGCAGCAGTGTCTGTGTGTTCTACTACTGGAATAACGTTGTAGTTTTACAGCAGCCTTGGCAACAGCCAGATTAGTGAGTTGATTAGTTGGCTGGTTTGGTCTAGATCAAGTTGGATGATTTCATGATGGATTCTTGCATCGGACCGTCTGACAGATGGTAGCAAAGTGGTGAAGTCATGGCAGAGTTGTTAAGAAGTCTGAGGCCCTGGCTGCAGGTTAACAGATGACACTAGTCGGTCCTATTTCTTCTGACCAGACAGAATTATACAATGATGCTAGGGACTTGGGGGGAGATGTACAAGGAATGTTTCTGGTTGCAAAGAATCGGCCCATTTGCAACCTGAAAAATGCTTTTTAGGATGTTGAAGGCTCTTTTTGTGACTAGGTAATCTATTATTGAATCGCAAATTGGGTTTGCAATTTAGTATTAGGAGGGGGCGTGTTTACGGCGTCCCTATCTAATACCGAATCACAGTGGTATGTGTGAATGTTTTGTGACCGAAATGCAGTTGCAAACATTCACATTTTACCGCCTACTTCAAGTAGGTGGTAACCCTTACACAAATAAGAAGGGTTCCTAAAGGGTCACCTTCCCCTTCGTGAATATGCGTAAAATATTTTTTTAAGAGCAGGCAGTAGTCCCATGTACCACTGCCTACTCTTAAAAAATGAAAAGAAAACGATTTCTTTTTTTGTGAAACGCATCCCATTTTACTTTAAAGAAAACAGGCTGCATTAAAAAAAAAATATATTGCTTTATTGTAAAGCAATCCCAGACATGGTGGTCTTCTGACCCCAGAAGGCCACCATCCCTGTGATTTTAGCAATTCCTAATGAATCACAAAGTGAGACTCACCTCATTAGTATTCATTAGGTAGGTCTATTTGCGATCCACTGGGAATCACAAAATGTGTAATACACACTTTTGTACATGGGTGTTTCCGATTACCAAATTGTGAAATGCAAAACTTCGCTATGTGGTAATAGCAAACGATTACCTACGTACATCTGGCCCTTGGTAAACATGTGCTAGAAAGATACATGGCTGGTTCATAGACACACCACTTTGGTCCAGCTAGATCTTTAGATGACCTAGGACTTTTTGTGTGATGATATATTGAATCTGGCTACACTTGTTTCCATTAATTCCCCAGTTTTTTCCCCATATTGGATCCTTTGGTGACTCTATGGAAATAGGAATTCACAAAGATGCCCACAAGCATATTAGGTGTAGAACAACTAAAAAAAGAAATGTTTTATTTTATTTGAAAACAGAGTTTATGTAAATGCCATCAATAATGGGATCTATCTTATTTCTTAGTCTAATCTTTGGGATGGATCTATCAAAGACATAGGGGGTCATTATGACCCCGGCAATCGGTGCAGTAGTGGAGGTAGTACTGCCAACAGGCTGGCGGTACATACCATCACTATTATGAGATTGGCGGTTTGGCCAAAGCCAAACCGCCAAGTTAACACACCGACCGCCACGGCGGTAACGACCGTGGCCTACAGTCTCCAGCCCGGCGGCCATCACTAGGCCGCCCATGGCATTATGATACGTTCCACTGCCATGGTTTCCATGGTTTCTGTACTGCCACGGAAACCATGGCGATAGGCACTATCAGTGCCAGGGAATTCCTTCTCTGGCACTGATACACACGCATGCACTCATTCAAACACAATAACACCCCCCCACACACACACACGCACACAACACCCCCATCCCCCTCTCCTGTTGGAGAACCCAACTTACCTGCTTGCAGGGGGTCCTCAGGCAGGAGACGGGACGCGGCGCTGCTGCCAGCAGCAGCGTCCACCAGCAAACCACCGCCAGGCCGTATCATGGAACATGATACAGGAGGCGGCGTTTGGCTGGCTTGGCACTGCTGCTGGCAGCAGCGTCACCTTACCGCCGTCCGCACCATGACCGTAGCCGGAACTACGGCTACAGTCATAATTCAGTGGACAATCGGTAGCCACGGCGATGATATGTTGGCAGTATTCTCCATGGCAGTAGGCGGCATTTGCCACCAATCTTATAATGAGGGCCATAGGGCTTTCTTGTTTGGGTATCTAGTTGGTGAGGAAGTGGTGGGGGTTCCCCCTGTACGTTCCGTGAACTTTGAGCGCAATCCTGTTGAACAGATTTAAATCTTAGCTAAAAGGAGGAAGTGTCACAAATACTTGAATTTTTTGAAAATACAAAAGTACCCATGAGAAGCATATGTGGTATATATGCTGACATTTCCGATTTTTATTGTGCATTGTGATCAGAGGGCTAGTATTCATAAGAACATAATAATATCACAGGTACAGTGAACTATAGTACTTTACTGGGAAATGTCAAAATACTTCTGTCCTTGTTTTTGCTAGGTGTCATTGAACGGTGGGAGTTGATCCAGGCCCAGGCGCTTAGCAAAGAGCTCCGCATGAAACAAAACCTCCAGCAGTGGCAGCAGTTCATTTCAGACCTTAACAACATATGGGAATGGCTGGGAGAGAGAGAGGAGGAGTTGGAGCAGCTGCGCCAGTTGGACGTCAGCACAGATATACAAACTATTGAACTCAGAATCAAAAAGCTAAAGGTTTGGCTCTACCTCTGGATTTTGTCGGCACACTCTGTGACTGGAGGCCTCCATGCTGCTCCCTTTATTTCCTTTCATCGTAACTGTACTGATGACAATTCAACTGTTATTACTCATATTGGTTATCCCCTTTACGTTTCACATTGTTATGTTTGTTTTAATATGTTAACTTTCGAAAGAGGTATTACATCACTCCCAAAAGAAAGCGACTGTTACAATGCAGACAAATTCAAACAGTTCTATCGTCATTAGGACATTTTCATTATTTAATGATTATTTGTGTGCAGGAAGGCACACCTTCCTGCATAAATAATCATTGATGACGTTTTGCTCTTTCTATGTGTGCACACATAGAAAAAGCAAAAAACGAAGAGAAGTAAAAGTATTTCTCCTCATTGCGCCATGCTAACGGCACCCTTGGGGGTAGTGTTAGTTTTTGGAGCTGCTTCAGGTCAATCTGGGTCAGCGTCAAAAGCAATAGGTGTGGCAGTAGAACGCCTACAGCAACACCCATTCCACGTCCCTTTCACGCTAAGTGATGCACGTAACGGGGACCTGTTTACGAGGCGGCATTAAGCCACAAAACGTGGCTTAACGCTGCTTTGTAAATATGGTGCAGGGCTTTGCACCACCGGAGCGGCGCTTAAAGAGATACTCCGGTGGTGCAAGGGCCTCATAAATGAGGCCCTAGGTTTTATGTTGCCTCTTAGGTGGGCTTATGCAAAAACAAACAGGTCAGAATCAACCCTTTTTTGCTAGTTCATCAGCAGAGTGCACTTTTGTCAAAAAGGATGCCAAAGAACGCCCCACACCTGTGGGGGGGACAATACCTACCCATTAAACGGTTTATTAGACCATTAACACATGTCTTAAATTGTCATGGGCATTGATTTTTTTTTATCTCTTGAATATAAATAATTGCATTCTCCTTTTTACGTCTTTCCTCGTAGGAGCTACAGAAGGCAATTGATAACCGAAAAGCCATTATTCTGTCCATTAACTTGTGTAGCTCAGCCTTCACCCAATCTGATACTGCTGAAAGTAAAGACCTCCAGGAGCGCCTCAACCAGATGAACCAACGCTGGGAGCATGTGTGCAGCATGATTGAAGAGTGGCGTGGATTGCTTCAAGATGCACTCATGCAGTGTCAAGTAAGTGATCATGTGCAGTGATTACTTCCTTAAAATGCAAAAGGACGTTTAGCTTTATTTGTTATTTTTCAAAGTAAACCCAGGACATTTTAAGTAGATCCGCAGACATTAGAAGCACAGAGAGAGTATTTTACCTTTTTTATATTCAGTTTCTAGGTTTTATGTGGCTTTGTATCTTTTCTTACCCTGATGTTTTTGTACAGTTTAGTATCACAAATTTTCAGGTTTGCATTTTTGTTTGAAAGTAAATGCAAATGCCATTTTATGTAGCATTTACCTATATCCAAAACCTTAACACTCAAAGATTGGCATATGAGGGAACTGGACACAGAGATTAAGGGCCAGATGTAGCAAAAATAAAAATTGCGACTCGCATTTTGCGAGTTGATGCGACTCGCAAAATGCGAGTCGCAAATTGGAATGCCAGAAAAAAAAGCGATCCGATTTTGCGACTCGCAGCCGGACTCGCAACGCTGTGTGCGAGTCCGCAGTTTGCGAGGTCGCTGTTTGCGAGTGTGCAAAAACGAACTCGCAATTAGCGAGTGGGTGTCGCAAATTGCGAATACCTTCAAAATTGCTTGCAGATGCAGCAGAACACTCCAGAAAGCATACCAGAACACTCTGGAAACACTTCCTGGCACATGATGATGGCATCACAGCCAGGAAGTTAACAAATACACCTGGGAGGAGGGCTCAACAGTGAGCAGTGTCTCTGCCACTCACAGTAGGGTGCTGAGGAGTGGTAGGCACAGCACCATGGACGCAGCAGGGACCAGCCAGGCTGGCAGGAGGGGCAGGAGATCATAGATAACAGCCAGGACAGATTAATGTGGCACATGGCGTTAATGTGCCAAATGACTGGTTGGCATTTTCCTGCCCATGGACAATTTCAACTTGTATATAGTTTCTTCATGACATTAATAAAACAGTTATTTTTGTTCCACTTAACAAATGGTTAATAGGTGAGTATGGTGGGAGTTGACACGTACCGTCCAAAATATTGCGTTGCAATGTGGTCCCGTCTCAGTCTGCCTTGATTAGCTCGACTCCTATCCCCATGATGGCGATGTGGTTGTTCTTTCTCTTCATCATCAGGATCTGGGTCTGCAGGGGTGAGAGGTAGCCCACGTCGGGTGGCTATGTTGTGGAGGATGGCGCATGCGACTACAATTTTGAAAGCGGTAATGGGGGTGTATTGGAGGGCGCCTCCACTGCGGTGGAGGCATCTGAATCTTGCCTTCAGCAGTCCGAAGGTGCGCTCGATCAGGTTCCTGGGCCTCTTATGCGCACTGTTGTATTGCCTCTCTGATTCAGTTCTGGGTGTTAAAAACGGAGTCATGATCCAAGGCCTGAGAGCATATGCACTGTCACCTGTTGGGCACAAAAGTACACGGTTAGGAAGTCCAGATTGTCGTGCACAGTGACCTGTGTGTATGTCTGCAAGTGTCTGTGGCTCTACCTAGGAGGTAACCGTCTCCAAATTCCCCACGTTCCAGGCGTTGATGTATCCCACTATGCCTAAAAATGTATGAGTCATGGGTACTGCCAGGAAACTTAGCTACGATGATAGCAGGGGGGCATATTTGAATGTGTGTCCCATCTACACACCCTATGACATGAGGAAAGTGGGCAATGCGGTAAAAGTCCAGCTTGGTGCTGTTAATTTCTGCCTCATTCCTTGGTAAGTATATGAAGTGAGACATGTGCGTGACTAAGGCATCTAGGAATGCCCTGAGGAACCTTGACACTGCACTTTAGGATACCCCACCTGCCACGGCAATGACCCCCTGATAGCTCCCTGAGGCCAAGAGGTGCAGTGCGCATAGTACTTGCACATGCGTAGGGATGGCGCAGCCACGCAGAGTCTTGTGTTCTAGCTGTGGTTTCAGTAAATCTATTAATTCTAGAATGGCTGTCATAGATCTCCGCTTCAGTTTGCTGAAAAAGAGTCTGCCTGGTTCTATATATCTTCTCCTGTCTGTGGACCCTCCTCCTCCTCTGCTGGGCTGCGTAGACTCTCCTCCTCACTGCTATCAGGTATATCTCCGCCATCTTGAGTAACCCAGATGCCTTCTGGGTCCCCTTTTATACTTTGGTAATGGTTACCACCTGCTCTGAGTTAGTGGTAAATGGGACATGCAAACTGGGCTTTTTGCGACTAGTCGCAATTTGCGAGTTGCAATTGCATAAGGTTTGCGACTCGCAAATTGCGACTTGCAATTTGCGGGTCGCAAAATGGGGTCGCACCGGATGCGACTCGCAAACGGGTCCCATCGCTTTTTGCGAGTCGGAAATGGGCTTTTTGCATCCCATTTCAGATTTTGCACTGTCGCAAATTGCGAATCGGCCCGTTTGCGAGTCGCAATCGTTTGCTACATCTGGCCCTAAGTGATTTCCCTAGCATAGCCTAATGCATTCAAGCAGGTGGCTGAAGTCTAGAATTCTCTTCTCCTATTTTAAAACTTTGCAACATAATCACTAGACCACTTCATAGTACCCAGAGTCGTGAGTTTCCACCTTACACTAGGAGAAAATAATTTTCTGATGTTTTTTAAACTACTATTGCTCGCAATGTGTCCCCTGTAAAACGCATTGAAGTAAATGCTTTAATCTTCCCTACAAGACCAAGTGGCAAGTGTGCGTAATGGATCTAAAATAATCTAAAAATCAGAGTATCTTAATGAGACAGTCTGCACCATGCATTAAAGAGACTGTGTGATAATCGTTTGGCTTCCTCCATGAAAAAGTATAGACCAAGCATAAATATTGAACAAGATTTAAAGAAAATGTGATGCTGTGTTTCTGTGTCCATGAAAGTCTGCCAGATGAGACCTTCCAGATGCTAATATTTACTCTAAATTTGCATATTTACTTTTAGTTCATTTTTCTTTTGTATTTCTTTCTAAAAATACTTGAAACTGCTACTGATTGTTCTGCAGATTAATGTCCGGAAGTGATGCTGTCCCTTAAAATTATTGTGCTTGAAAATGAGTTTATGTATGTTTTGGAAGTCCCTCAATTCTTCTGTCCAATACGTAGGATTTCCATGAGATGAGCCATGGGCTGCTGCTATGGTTGGAAAACATTGACCGGAGAAAGAACGAGATGCTGCCCATCAACGCAAGCCTCGACTCGGACATACTCCAAGACCATCACAAGCTATTCATGGTACATTTACTTTATTTTTCAATGCCACGTGGAACAGCCAGAAAATGTGTTGATATTATTGGTCTGAATGTACTAGAACTTGTTCTTGTGTAGTCGCTTCTGGACGCAGAGGCAAACCTTCAGTCATGATAGCAGCACAGCTCAAATTCTGAGGATAGGTCTGAATTTCCCTTTTTCTTGACCAAGCATTAAATGACTTGGCGGCCATCACATGGAGCACAAACTACTTGAGTGGCTTGCACTTTCAATATGACTTAGCTATAAGTTAAAGCCAACACTTGCGTGCTATTCTTTGTGTGAACAAAGTTGCAATGGAAGTATGTTGAGGCAGATGACATCCAATGACATGGACCTTCTTAACCAAATTTTGTTTAACTCAGAATCGGTACCCGTGTAGGTGTGTACAGATCTGCGCCATTTGTGTCTGTCGTGAATTGATAGCTTTCACATTGCATACTCATCCTTTTTTTGTAGATGCACAAGTCATACTTGCTCTGTTCTTGGAATTTACTTGCAGAGGTGTATACAATATGTAGACAAGGTTATGTAGCAAAATCTAAGTTTCAGATTACCGTGAAAAATATTTTTTTGGCTAGCGTTTGGAGAGAAAAATCCGTAGTTCATCACCTATTTGTGTTGCAACTCCTAAATTGCGTAAATCTTCCAGCTTATTATTTGGGCAACTGTTCAGTCTCACACATGCATTCTGGGTTGCCATTCTTGTAGACAAAGCTCTGCAGGATTAAGATCGCCCTCCTCATATGCAACATTTAACATAAAGTACCTAGGTATCAGTGTTGCCTTTGGTGGTGATCTTGCTACCGTATATTACTGGTTTCAGTTACGAATATGTTTATGTTTTAGTTACCTGAAACAAGGGGCAAGCAGTACAACAACCTCTCTGGTTAATGGAAAGACTTTGTGCCTCATTATAATGGCCAGGTAATGTTTTTGTTGCACTGGCCAAGGCTGATTTCGTCTTGCCAGAAATGGTGGAGGTTGCACAAGCCTGCAACCCTCTAGCTGTCCCTGCTCTGCATACTGGCAGCTCAGCCTAGGGTACCTGCTATTGCGCCCTCCAAGACACAGAGAGCTGGCTCTCTTCTTTTATCCGTAATTAATATGGGTATACTAAGAATTCTGGTATTAAAAATTTTTTGCTCTGATAAGTGGGTAGCTGGGGCAATGCATTCTTCTATATGTTGTTAAATTAGTGGACTTAATATCTTGTAATATATTTTAGAAAATCTATGCATGCCAAAAATAGGTTGATGCTTTTTCATGATTAGCACAGTTACATTTTGTTTGAGGTGACCGGTTCTCAGGGGAACCTATTTGTTTTCACTGAGAGGACCTTGTTATACGGAAGGTGCTTCTGTGTATTGGGATTGATCTATATGGAGATGAACGGGATTGCCAATAAGTAAGTAGAAGTGTACCTCAGTACATATTATATCCTGTCACTTATCCCATGCAGGCAAGATATTTTCTTACTGGCATTTGCCTTAATCCATGCCTAACAAGCTTAATGTTGTGAAAAAAAGCTTTGGTAAATTAGTATTGTGTTTTTCAGTGTGGATCTTAATATGAGTGCTGTTGGTCCTTAATCAGTGCAGTCTTTTTTGTTGCCAGAGTGTTTTCATCAGATAATCAAG
This sequence comes from Pleurodeles waltl, assembly GCF_031143425.1. Taxonomy (NCBI): domain Eukaryota; kingdom Metazoa; phylum Chordata; class Amphibia; order Caudata; family Salamandridae; genus Pleurodeles; species Pleurodeles waltl. The sequence goes on along the minus strand of NC_090444.1, from coordinate 756,167,987 downwards.
AATCAGGACATGTTCTCTGTTTCTGTAATTTGGTTCACATACAAAGTGCTCTTTGTGCCAAAATCTCACTTCATCCTTTGCTACAGCAAATCAAGCGAGAGCTGCTGGAGTCTCAGCTAAAGGTGGCATCTTTGCAAGACATGTCATGCCAACTTCTGGTGAACGCTGAAGGCAAAGACTGCCTCGAAGCCAAAGAGAAGGTGCACGTCATTGGCAATCGGCTCAAAGTGCTCCTGAAAGAGGTCACCCATCACATCAGAGACCTTGAGAAAATCTTAGATATTTCTAGTAATCAGCTGGTAAGTCAATCCACACACCCCAGCATCTAAGCTGACTTCTTGTCCTCACTTCCTCTTATTTACAGTTCCACAAGTACCCATACTCTCTTCAAGCAACAGGAACTCTTTCCATCAATCTAACAAAAAAGTACATGCCAATTTCACCTAACTCTGCTAATCCTTACTATTGTCTTACAGACCTTTATTATGTTTTATTATTTATGGCTGTCAGGCTTTTCTTTCTTTCTTTCTCTCTTACTTTCTTTCTTTCTCTCTTACTTTCTTTCTTTCTTTCTTTCTTCCTCTCTCTTTTCTCTTTCCTTTCTCACAATTGCTGTCTTTTTATTTCTATGTAACTGTATCTCTCAGTTTCCTTTCTCTCTAATGTTTCTGTGTAATCCATGGAAACACACCCTCTGAAATGGTTGTCAGAATGTCTATAACAGAATATCCTCTGGTATAAAAATTGCAGTTCAAATATAATTTACAAAAATATCATCTCATTTTGCCTAATTATTCTGTTATTAACTCCAACAGGGCAATATTTTGTGTACAATATTTAGGCCACAATTTTCTTGTACCTTACCCGCAAAAGACACAACAGTAGGGCGCAAAAGAGAAAGCATTACATAATGGCAAGTGCCTTTACATAGTTTTCACTAGGGTTCTGCCACTCTTTATGCCAGTTAGGTATACCTTACTGAAACATAGTTGTTATTGCCTTGTGTAGCACATGATAAATGCGGGGCTAATGAGAAAGAACATTTGCTTTCAGAAGAATTTTGCTATTTTCTTGGGTTTTAGTGTGTAATTATCTCCATTAAGGTTTTAGGGTGCAGTAGGGTTTGTGGTTGTGAATTATGACTTTTCAGAGACGATTGGGAGATGGTTGGTGAGAAGATTGAAAACTATATTTGCCATAATTGACAAGTTGGATTTAACACCTTGTGTTGTCCCACGTATTCAAATCATGTAGGTTAAGATTGTTTGCTTCCGTTTAGTTATTTAGGCGTTGGGTAAAGTGCAAATTCTATCAATTTGGAATGCTGCAATAAACAAGGAAGGAAATATATTAAGCAACTGACTATATATGAGCCGTGAAGAGTCTATCCAATCTAAGCCAGTTTGATTCTGCCCTCACAGCAGGCTTCCGACCATTCCAGAATTTGGAACCCCGCCATTGGCAATGATTGATCAGACAGTTTTTGGTCTTCGAAGGGTAGTTGCATGCTCAGCAGAGAAGTAATTGATCAAAGATTTATGAGGGACTGCGCTAAGGTTCCACCTTTTGTAGGTATTTGAGTCTTGGTTCCAGCGGCTCCTGTGTATGATGTGGTGTATCTTGAACTTGACCCTAACATCCCTAGAAGCAAGATAGTGTCTTCAGGGTTAGATTCACATTGTCATATTTCCATATGTTCAAATACGTCTTTTTGTCGGGCTTTGAAGTCTTACAAGCTTGCCTGTGAATTATTTTGTCCAGCATGCTTAGATTGCGTTCCAGTAGGGTAGGCATCTTATATCCAGGCATCAACCTTGTGAGTGGTTTGCAAAAGTACAAGATCTTTACGTAGCATGGTGTGTTGCACATTGATGTCTTTGACAACAGCATTGACTGAGGGGCAAATCTGAGGATTGTTTTAAAAGAGATTCCCTTGTACTTGGTCTTCTATGTATGTGCATGTTCCAGTGTGGTGAAAAGTCACTGTCTGAAGATGTTTGACCCACTTCTCACTATTCACTGCCTTTGATGCTATGATTTCATCTTTGGCTGTATTTTAAAACAGGAACCTTTCTGTCATACAGTATTGGGTGTGGTCTAGGTGTCTCTAAGCTGTAAGCTTTGGGAATCATCAGCATACATCTAAAAATGCATCCATCATTGCTTAGTAACCTGAGCAACATGGTATGTGTAGCAACTTGCTAAACGGAAGCATGTTAAGATCTCTGGGATTTACCAGATGGAACCCTGTATAAATATGCAGAATTATTACCTGCACCAGAGCAGAATCAAGTGGATCGGGCTTGTGCCCTCTTAAACAGCCCTGAGCATTCTGGTAGCCTGGACATCAGTATGTCATGATCAAACGCATCATGTCACAGAGAATTTGAAGTTGATCACGTTTTTGAAGGTGATATGGAGATCCACACTTTGGTTAAACAAAGCAAGTTTAGTTTCTCTCACACACTGGAACCCAGATTTGACGTCACACAGCAGATGTATTGTTTAGCATGTTCTTTTGGCTGTCCTGGAGTTTTAATCAGACATTAGATGTTGGAAATTTGTCAATGCTTGACGAGTACAACATAAAGGGTGTTTGCAGAGTATTCTGAATATTGCATGTTTTACATAGACAGTAATTAAATCCTTTACAAGAAATGTGTTGATCACATAGATGATGACTCCAGCAAATAATAGGAATAATTACTCCCCAGCCCTCTGCAAAAAAAAAATTGCTGGATTCATGAGTGAGCATTCAACAATACAGTGACTTGAGTGACAACATTTAGCAATGTCTGATTGTAGGAGGTCAGTGTTCCAATCAGCTGACTCAGTCTCACAGTGACTAAGGAGACATAGCAGAGACATGGTCTAGGCAGCACTCCCCAACCCACCGACCACGCACTCAACCTCGGCTTCATCCTGGACTCATCCCTCTCCATGACCAGACAGGTTAACTCGGTGACCTCGGCATGCTTCAACACCCTCCGCATGCTCCGCAAAATCTTCCGCTGGATCCCCACCGACACCAGGAAGACCGTCACCCACGCCCTCGTCACCAGCCGCTTGGACTACGGGAACACTCTGTGCGCCGGCATCACCACCAAGCTGCAGAGGAAACTCCAACGGATCCAGAACGCTGCCGCACGACTCATCCTGGACATACCCCGCCACCACCACATCTCCGTACACCTAAAGAGACTCCATTGGCTCCCAGTCAACAAGAGGATCACCTTCAGACTCCTCACCCACGCACACAAAGCCCTTCACAACCTCGGACCCAAACTCATCAACAACCGCGTCTCCTTCTACACTCCTCCGCGCACTCTACGCTCGACCGGACAGGCCCTGGCAGCCGTACCCCGCATCCGCAAAGCCACCGCCGGAGGAAGATCCTTCTCTTTCCTGGCAGCGAAGACCTGGAACTCTCTGCCCAGCCACCTTCGCGCCATACCTGATCACCTCTCCTTCAGAAAGCAGCTCAAGACCTGGCTCTTCGAGCACTGACCCCCCCCCCCCGAGCGCCTTGAGACCCTTTATGGGTGAGTAGCGCGCTTTATAAATACGAATGATTGATTGATTGATAGTAATCTATCCATCCTGCGCTCCTCACGTTGTACTGTCTTTAAGTGGAAGATACCTGGTATAACACTCATTTGGGGGATGTAGTATTCCAGTTTCGTACTTTATATTTGATACTAAGGGTCATTCTCATTATGATGTAGTTGCTTTAAGTACTTTGTTTAAAAGTTTCTCCTTCCTCTTCCCTCCCCCTAAAAAAATAATTCAAATTTATTTCAGGTACAAATTGTTAGCAAGTAAGCCACTTCCAATTACGCTCATTATTTATAACGAATTTACAGTGAGAATAAAAATCACATTAGTCAATCAGAAACACAGAGGCTTTGTGTTGATTTGCAAGCTGCTGCTTGTACGGCATACATCAGTGCTTGGCGGACTTGTGCATTCAATTTCACGTGGAAATATTTCACTTCGGGATGACAGTTGTACACTAAAGAAATTCATTGCAGAAGTGCAGTTTGATCTGACATCTCAGATGTGATTTTCGTGACGGATTTGTCTCAAGCTCAGTAGTTCCACGTTGCACACAGTGGAGGATCAAGGTAGTTCGGGCTGTAGATGTGTCTAAAGACTTGATCAGGAAAACGTGTTTTGAGAAACCCCACTTTTTCTGGGCCTCGGCTTGACAGATCACCCCAACTTATTGAAAAACAAAAAACGCTGTTAATATGGAAACTAGGTCCTAATTATAACTACCTACTGGCAACCACCAGTATATACCACCTTTGTGAGGTTTGGCGACTGTATAACATCTCTTCCTTTGAACCTAGGAGTTGTCATCGTGGTCCTCAGCTGATGAACTGGACACCTCAGGATCATTGAGCCCAATGTCTGGCAGGAGCACGCCCAGCAGACACCGAACGGTAATGGCAAGCTCACCACCTACCCGCCATGCACAGGGGCACTGGCGGGAGATGGGGAAGTATTCAGCTCCTACGTGCAGTAGATCATTCAGATGTCTTGAGTGGTCCCTTCCATTAGAACTAGCGCAGCTTTAGAACACAAAGGTCAGCCCAGTACACCTCACTTCAGGCAGCTGCCCTCTGACACTCCTGCTACACCCTGCATGAGACGGGACTACAGAAACTCCCTGGGTTTTTAATTTTCCTTGTTTTAATCCAGCTGGAGTTTACGTCTTTCTTTACAGTTCTGTTAATTGATTTTTATTAATATGTTCTGTTTCTTTGTAGAACTACGTTTAATTTGCATTTTTTTTAAATAACACCTGTAAGTTCTGTCCTGATGAGCTTCGGTGATTTCCATTTGGGTTTTCTACATCCTTTAGATACCTGTAGTCCTAGTGACAGAATGTGGAAGGAACACTGGCTTTTCTGGGGCTGTGAGTATGAGGGCATTGTTTTGGGGGTTCATACAGCTTTCATTAAACTATGAGAGCCGAATAAAAGCCCCATCGTTGATCCATGGCAAACGGAACTTTCATCAGAATAAATGTAAAAAAAAAGTTAAGAGCGGCTGAAAATATTTACAAAGACAACAGAGATTTCATACTATTTCAGCCTTTTTTTAAAATATATTTTAAGCTAAAATCAACTGTAATTGCGAACAATGTGTGAATTAGATGAAAAGACTGTCACCGCAGGAATGCAAAAACATAGCAAAGCATTTTCCAAACACAATATAAGTTAATTGGAAAGTCCTCATGAGTGAATTTTAGTGCAGAAATGTCCCAAAAGGTTCTCCTAACTTTAAATGAAAGCTCTGTTTGTGCACTGAAGCCTACTGGCTATTGATGACGATACACAGGCACGATGTGGACTGTTCTGGGGTTTCACACGGCCGAAAATGTTTTCGGTAGGGGGTAGAAAAGCCAGTTTCCTTGGTTCATGGGAATTAATCACCTCATTTGATTTGTTTTCCTTTGCTGCTCTTTTACTTTTATTTTCATCAGTAGCTTGTCTTTATTTGCCTGGACTGAACATTCTTCTTTCTTTACCCCCTGTTCATTGCAAACAGCCACGGGGCAAATGTAGTCTCTCACAGCCTGGACCCTCTGTCAGCAGTCCACACATCAGGTACCTTAATCTCCTGGTTTCCACACTCTGCTCTAGAACTCAAAGAGGATGATGGAAATTGTCCATGTGACGCTTTTACTCCTGGCCTGTCTGCCTGTTCTCGGCTGAAGTAAGCTGCAAGCATCCGATTGAAATAGTTCACCAACTCAGCACGTTAAGGCTCTAAAATAAAAAATAAACTGCACAGTTGTATTTGAATCTTTTATATTCTGAGCAGAATGAAAAGTCACCCCATTCTAGCTTAAAAAATGTGCCAAGATGTTTTCTATAGCACTTTGTACGACTGGCTTGCCAAACACTTAAGATCATTTTGGGGGGAAAAAAACTTGAAAATATCCAAATTAAGTTCATGGCACTGAGTTGTTTTCATCATCCTCTTTATTTCTAGATATTTATAGTAGAACTGACAAAACCCACCTTCATGAGCGGAACACACGTTTCTTGTATTCATAGACCGCTGATGTTCCCTTCATTTTGTGGATTTTTACCTCATTGCTTCAACAATTAGTCAGGATTTACAGTGGCTCCTCCTGGAAATCCAGTGGCTTGGATTTGTTTCTTCTGTATTCTGCAGCTCTAGTGCCTTGCCAGATAACACACTAACATTTCTCTAATCATATAATTGTCTCTCTTTTTCGGCAACAAGCCTTTCATTCCTCTCTGTACCCACTGGAGGGCAGTCTTGCAAGGCAGCTTTTTACTTTTCGTCTTCTGTGATGCAGTTGGTCAACCCTGCAGCAAACGATGCTTTTGCATCCTCTGTTCTCGTGTCTATGTGAGCCCCCTCGAGCACATCTGTGTGTACGTATACGCGTGATTGCCCCTGTGTTCGTTATTTCACAGCCCAGTATTAAAAACATTCCTTCACATGTTCTCTTCCATTTGGAATGTACCATTCAACTCCATTCACATGACACTCGCATTTTTTACTTGATCTTTTGTTACATGATATTCCGCTGAAGCGAACCGTAAAAGAACACGCGCACTTAGAACAGGCTCGGAATATGTTTCCTTTGGTTGAAATGCAGGGAAACCACAGAACCGGGTTTATCTGGTCATGCATGATTATATGTTTCAACATATAAATGGTTCAACATCGAAATAGTTTCAACCAGTTAGATTTTGGAGGAATATTGCCCAGAATATTTCTCACAGAATTGGGGGTGGTGGGGCATGATAAAGACATGGTTGTATAGACACATCTAGCTGCAGGAAGGAACCGTACAGCCCTGAAAATAACCTTCATTCAAACCCCTCTACCATTGGAATGTGTATTTACTGCTCTCGGGATGCACCAGAAATCGCTTGAGTTATACAGATGGTTGTCGCACGTCGGAAACATAAGTGGTGAGATTCTCTCCCGATGCTGTTGTTTCTCATAGTGGGGTTACGCAAAATATTGAGGTGCAACTGTAGAATGTGATGAGGGATCCCCGAGACTCCCATATCTAATAGATATCATGCGGCTTTAGGCTGAATAGGGTGCAATGCTGGGAGTAAGGGGCCTCGTGCACTACAGGGGATGTCAGTACGTCCCTGGTGTCTCTGGGGAAAATGCCCAGCGTGGACTGAGTCCCCTGAATTTGGATATAGCAGACCTGTACTGAACAAAGGCTTTCTTAAATGAGTGTGTCCCGCTGGCAGCTACAGGCTGTGCTTAGAGAGTAAGTGGACATAACAGTTGAGCAGGATTTTAGAGTAGAGATGCCAAAACCTCTCCAAACCTGCTAGACTGTAAGGCACATAGTTTATAAAACCCATTCATTTTAAATGGTCCCAAAATCCTACCCTAGAGAAGATTAGGCTTTCTGGTGCACTAGATGTTGGTGCAGAACAGAAATCCTGTATACTTGCAACAGTTCACGAGTACAAAGGAGTTCTGATCACAGGTAAAAAATAAATGAACATCCTCAATAATAACATTCGATTGTGAATCCCTATCAGCATACTTGAGGCTGGATGGCCAGCCCCCCCTGGCGGAAGTATTCCCTCTGAGTTTCCCACGGCCAGAAGTGCTCACAACTAGGAGCCGGGGAGGAACTTTCTAGAAGCGAACTGTTGGACTGAGTAGCAGCTGTTGGCAAGCCAGTCTAATACTAGGGCCAGCAAGCACTGTTCGGCGGACTGGCCTAAATAGCATCTACATCAATACCGCCCCATTTGAGTTAATAATTGAAAAACTAAATCAGTGGGACCGTGTTTTCGTAAATGTTATTTAGGGCACAGCATGTCTGATGGTACTTCTGCACTTGACATTTCCACAGACTGTGGGACTTGGGTAGTGCTCTGGTTAGGCTCTCCGGCATTTCCTTGGCCTGGTATGGCAGTGTAAGCTTCAGAGACAGGTAAGTTCTATACACCCCAGGACTCCCAGCTCTTGGCTGGTCTTAGTGGGGAATCTAAGAGACCAGCCACACTCATCCACACTATCCAGCAGACAGGATGGGTGTTTCAGTCCTCTGCAAAGCAAGGGGAAAGGAGCTTTTGTGCATAGCCATTTGTATAAGGTTGACTAGGGATACAGGTATAGGGTTTTGTCTTCCTACCCCCAGTGGTAAAGTGGGATGCAGGGAAACCCTCAACCGGCATGGGGCCATCAATCACGTTTTAGAGGCCTGCAGCACACATAGAAAGAGGAAATTGCCTGTTCCTTCTTGTAGATAAACAATCATCCCTGCTGCACAGACACCCTTGCACCATGGCTCAAGGATGCCTACGTTGGTGCTAGGCAGCACTTTGTGTGCCAGTGCAGAGAAAAGTACAGGGATGCATCTATTTCCTTAAATACAACGCATCCCTGCACTTTCAAAATGACACGGCGCAGCAAGCTGGCTTGCAGTGCCACACTGTCATTCATTTCTTTTCTAAATGAGCCCTCCTAAGTGTTTTTCCACCCTCATCTTTCCATAAAGATTCATAATAACAATACATACATTAAACATATATTGCCTTTTGGTTATACCCCTTCATCCATTTATCCGTCCAAGAGTCATTCACAGTTTGCTTCAGTGCACCACGACAAACAGCATGAGGAATGGGTCAGCTGACTTCATTGATTTGTTGTATTGCACTGTGAGTGATGGCATTTCTGCCTGATTTGTGCACAGCCAACTGAAAGAAAGTGTACTTCAGTGCCAATATTGGTGTACCCGGGCTCCTGGCCCTCTTCATTTTTTATAAGTGTTTTTGTCAATAATATATTCATATTCCCATTTTTTTTTTAATTGTTTGTTTTCCGATTATCTTCACAAATTCTTGTTTTCTCTTGCAAAAGGATCAGTAAGTCACTGCAAGCATTTAACACTTTCAAAAGGATCCAAAAACAGCGCAGTCTGGTGGATGCAGCACAGAGTCCTGAGGAACAGTCCATAGTCACAGTAAACATGACAGTTACTAAGGGCTGCAGCCTGCAAAGTGGATATAGAAAGATGACCACATTATTCTACTCGAACTGCAGATTATTATCTCAATGTGACTCAACCTATGAAAGAGGTTCGTTCTCGTCACCCAGTATAAACTCAATTTGTAGCCACTGACCATGGAAAAGTAGCACAAAACATACAGCCATGCCGCTCTACCTTTTCAACCTCCTGGTAGGGTAAGAATGAGTGGTGAGCCAGGTGTAGGGAAAGGAAATGAACACATTTTTGGAGGGTGAGGAAGCTCTGCGGGGTACGTGGTTGCACTGAATTCAGTGTTGGCTTGTTTGTAGGGTAAAGTTGGGTCCACAAAGGATAACATCCTGCAAATGAGGGAGAATTTAGAAGGATGCAAGTTAACTTTACCATAGAAATCAGAATCCCCGTGCCTGGCTATACTGTCTTATAGCGATTTATGAATAAGGTAATTGTTTTAAATTCATTAGAGCCAGCTCAATAAAAAATATTTGTATGTCATGATTGTGTAGTAAAATAGCTTTAGTCCTTGTCCAAAGTGCAAGAAGTTATGTTAAACATTGTAAGCACGCCAAATAAGTAGAACAGAAAGAGTAAGCAAAAACCATACGTTTTATTTAAAAAAACGAAAGATTTAAACTTAATGTAATTTTCTTTACGCTTCAGTGAGTGTAGATAACGTTCCAGTATAGTAACAGTAGCTAAAGCACAGATTCCTTATCCCATCAACATTCAAATCCTGTATGGTGGCCGCAGGCAGACATCACTGCTAGAAATTCAGATTACCTGGTTTGGAATTGATACATTTGTCACTAACACATGTCTGAAACCAAGTTAAAGACATGTTTGGCATCAATGAAATGAAGGACAAAATAAAGAGGACATTTCGGTATAGGGTCCATTTTTATTTTGAAAACCACAATGGTTTGCATACAGGCAAAATACATCTCATAACATATTAAGCACCCGTCCATTGCAGTAGCAGCTGCCCTTTGATAAAGTTCACAAGGGAGTAAGGGAAGGTAATACTCATAGACCCCCTTTTCTGCTATGTGATCAGATGTCGGTTGTCTTCTTTAGCCAACTATTTGCTGAAGTTGATCAGTTTTAAAGTATACAGCTTATGTATGGAGCCTGCTAGGCTGTAGTTAAATGTATACCACTTATTAAGTGTTTATGTTTTATTAAAATCACTATGGAGCTAGGGGGCATCTCCATCTTTTCACCCCCACTATTCCTGGACTGCCCACTATCACCAGAAAGAATAAGAAGTGATGAACATCTAGGTACATTGGTAGATCTGCTGGAGACATCTAGTTACAGATTCCTTACCTTAGAATTTCCCTCAGGCGTCAGTCTAAATCTGGAGATTTTTCTTGAGCAGTACCCCTGTGCTCCGTTAGGTGGTGTTGATTGGTTCTGTGTCGGTCATCAGTATTGTCTGCACTGGATATGATGTTGCAGGTCCTATATAGATGCCACCCCGGTGCGCTGATGTCAGTTCTTTTCTCTCTGTGCCAGCCAGCGCTGATCTGATGAAAGCTACTCCTCAGTCAGTTTTTGACTGCCCTTTTTTCAGCTTTTTGTCGAAGATTTTTTGAGTTGTTAACTTCTGGTGTGTCAAAGAATGTCATTGAGGAAGACCGGGTTCAAGCCCCATAGGTCCTGTCATCGAACGATGTCCATGATGAATCAACACTTCATGTGCCTTTGATGCCTGGAGCGCAACCACGACCTCAAGTTGTGCGCCTGAGTGTCAAGCCATGCATCTGAAGCCTTTGAGAGAGCAGACCCTAAAGCTTATGGCGTGCTGGCGCTCAACTCCACACTTGTCACTGTCTTGTTCAAGAAGTAGGTCTCTGGATCTGTCACAGAATCCCCCCTCATCATCGTTCCACTTCAAGTCCTCAGGTCGAATGGGTAAGTTGAGACATAAAAAGTTGTTGAAGAAGACCAAACGTTCTTTGACTTCCCCTTGTCCATCGGCTGACAAGGCGAGGGAGCGTCGTCCCTCTATGCCTCTCTCTGCAGAGCCTGCGTCTGGGCCTGCTCCGCGTCTCCCGAGTTTCCAGGAGCCGTAGCGACCCCTGCCCAATTGAAAGAGTTCTGTGGGACCATGTGCCTCATTTTTTGGCAGTCCAACACTGCTGGCGTGCCTTTAGGTCCCGCAGTGTTGGAGGGGGGCCCCTATTGGTTACGCACTGGCGGCTTTGGCCTCGGCTCCAAGGAGCACCCATAGATCCATGCCTGGATCCAGAATAGCGCCGGTCGTACAACCTTGACCTTCCTGACACGGATCCTGACGCTGACAGTCCTGGCACCACCTGTACCCCCCGGGCAGCTAAATCTCTATTCTTACTGCCAATTCTGACACTAGATCCAGGTAGGCGTTGTGCGACAACAACTCCGGTGCCAACATGAACCTTGCCTCCTTTGCCTGATCCTGAGCCTTTTTCGTATGGGTTAGGCTACAGCGAGGATTGGGAGGGGTCACTGAACCCTTTGGAATACCAGCTTCAAGACTATATGGACTGACATACAGACTTGGGTGAAGCCAGTGAACTGGATACCTCCCCAGGTATTGACATGCTTTCTCCCCCTACAATAGCTGCAGAGGAGGGAGCGTCATTTTCTGTGGTGGTGCGAAGACCAGCTGAGTCCTGGACCTTGAGTTGCCTTCGGTGACCGTCATGACTAACCTCCTGACAGAGGTGTTTCAACCTGAAGCTTAATCCCCTGAACCACTGCTCCAAATCCAGCACATGGGGCTCCTGTGAACAGGACTATTGCCCACCACCATCACCCTGCTCCGGGCGACCCCAGTTTTCTTATGCAGCACTCCACCCGAGAGCTCATCTATCCAAGCCTCTACCTCCCACAGCTCGCTCCATTCCGTACCCCCGGATAGGGAATCCAAGAGGCTGGACACACTTGGGAAGATGTTTTCTTCCGCCAGCCTGGCAGTGTAGTCCGTGAGCACCGCATGCTTTTTTGGCTGTTATTCCCACATGCTGTGGGATACGGTTGCGCAAGTGCAGCCACAAGTCTTGGAGGAGGCCCAGGCTGTAATTCCCCAAGCAGTTGCTAATCGGAGAGACGCAGCAAAGATCATGATTCGATCTAGTCTGCACACGACCGACTCACTAGGCAAAGTGGTTTCATCGACAATGCCCTTGAGGCGCATGTCTGGTTGAGGACGTCTGCCTTTTCTGGGGATGTCCAAGCCAATCTTATGGACATGCCCTTTGAAGAAGTCTCTTCGAAGAAAAAGCAGACTCAGCGCTCGAGTGCTTAAAGGATCCTCCTGCTATGGCTACGTCTCCTTCAGTCTGCTTTTAGTCCAATCCATGGCTACAAAAGGAGCGCTTAACTGCGTCCATTCCTGCCCAACCTTTGTGTGGCCGGGAACGTGGGATGCACTGACCTCGTGGTTCAGGGAGTCAGTGGTCTAGCCAGTCCCTCCTCCCACCTGCAGCTGCCTCCAAACCTTCCTAACCTGCCTCTTCCCCATCAGGGACCAGTCCAAGGCAGGATTCGCCATTGCTTGCCCAGCTGGCAATCCATCATGTCAGACAGGTGGGTTTTACAGATAGTCTGTAGGTGCTTCTCCCTCCCCTTCAAGACGACCCCGCTGTCCATGCCACCGTCCTTCAATTGGGTGACAGAGGATCACTCGGCAATTCTCAGAGAGGACGTTGTGGCTCTCTTGTCTGCGGGAGTCATAGAGAGGGTTCCTGTGCCAGAAGTAGGTTGTGGTTGCTATTCCTGCTAATTTCTGATATCCCAAAAAGACAACTGCCTTCGTCCTATACTATACCTTTGGTCCCTCAACCTCTTCTTCAAGAAGGAGAAGTTCAAAATGCTCCCTCTGGCTCAGGTTCTGTCTGCCCTGCGCTCAGGAGACTGGATGGTAGCGTTGGACTTGCAGGATGCTTATTTCCATATCCCGTTCCTGCCTGCCCACAGAGGTTACCTGAGGTTCACAGTAGGCCACAAGCACTTTCAGTTCACTGTGCCCCCCTCTGGTCATAGCAGCGCCCTTCGGATGTTCACCAAGGTGATGGCGGTGATCACAGCTCATATGCACAGATCAGGGGTTTCAGTCTTCCCCTACCGCCACAACTGGCAGATGATGGCGAGCTCACCACAGGCTGTCATCCCCCACCTCCAGACTACAATGAACCTCCTGCATTCGCAGATTCACTATTAACATGCGTAAGTCACACCTGACTCCCTCTCAGAGTCTTCCTTCTGTCAGAGCTGTTCTGGACACAGTGCACTTTTGGGCTTATACTCCAGAGCGGTGAGTCCAGGATATTCAGGCTATAATATTGATGTTTCAGCCTCTATCCTTGATTTCGGTGAGATTGAGTCTGAGGCAGCTGGACCTCATGCCCTCTTGCATACTGGTGGTGACACATGCCAGATGGCATTTGCAGGCTCCGCAGTGGGAGCTGAAGTTCCAGTGGGCGCAGCATCAGGGGAATCTGTCTGACATGGTCCAGATCTCGGAGGGAACTGCGTGAGGTCTTCAGTGGTGGCTAAAGAACTGCGATTGAGTCAGAGGCAGATCCCTCTCTTTTACCCAGCCAGATCTGACAGTGGTGACATATGTGTCACTCGCGGGGATGAGGCGTCCATCTGAGAGAGGTGGAGCTCAGAGGCATCTGGTCACTGGTGGCTCCAGACTTCACATCAACCTGTTGGTGCTCTGGGTAATCAGACAAGCATTGAAAGCATTTCTTCCCTCCTCAAGGGGAAGGTAGTGCAGGGGTACACGGACAACACCACTGCGATGTGATTTAGCAACTAGCAGGGTGGGGTGGTGCAGTGGATTCTTTGTCAGAAGGCTCTGCGCCTCTGGACGTGGTTTGAAGAACAGGGCATTTATCTGGTGGTTCAACATCTGGCAGGCTTTCTGAACGCCAGAGTGGACAAGCTCAGTCGACAATACTTAGTCAATCGCGAATGGCATGTCCATCTGGAGGTGGCGCAAGGTCTCTTTCAGCAGTGGGGAGAGCCTTGGTTTGATCTGTTCGACTCCACTGAGAACGCGCAATGTCAGCAGTATTGCGTGTTAGAGTTTCCAAGGCAGCAATCGCTCAGAGTGGAACCCAGGCCTCCTGTATGTCTTTCCCCCCATACCCACTTACACCCAGAATTCTCAAGAAGATCAAGTACGACCGGGCCCAAATAATCCTTGTGACTCCAGACTGGGCACGAAAAGTCTGATATTCCGAGCAATTGAGCCTGGCCATGGATCCTCGAATCAGACTGTCCCTTCGGTAGGATCTTCTGTTGCAGCAGCAGAGGAGGGTTCCCCACTCAAACCTATCCCGGCTCCGCTTTCTTGCACGGTGATTGAGTGGTGACAGCTGACAGCCTTTTGCCTTTCTCCCGAAGTCTGTAATGTAATCCTGACAGCCATGTTTTCCTTCAACAAGATTGTATATGCCTGTCGTTGAAAGAAATGTGTGGCATGGTGCACAGGCAAATCTGTTGCCGCCCTTTCTGTCCCTCTTTCTGAGGTTTTGTTGTTTGCCCTTTCTCTGCCCTTCAGGGCTCTCCTGTGGGCACTCACAAAGGCTATCTAATTGGCATTTGTGTTTTTTGGCAGTTGCCTGATCAACCTTCCTTGTTTAAGTCTCCTATTGTGAATAGGTTCCTTAAAGGTCTTACTTACATGTTTCCTCCATCCCCAGTCAGTTTGGATTTGGTTCTGACATTCCTGATGTGGGTTCCTTTTGAGCTTCTCCACAATTGTCCTCTCAGGCTTCTCTCTTTGAAAACATCCTTCCTTGTGGCCTTTGCATCTGCCCGCAGGGTAGGTGAGCTGCAGGTACTATCATCTAAGCCACCCTACTTTACCATCTCTCCTGACAAGTGGTGCTTCACTCTAGGATTGCTTTTTACCTAAAGTGGTTACTGGCTTTCATGTGGGCCAAGCCATAACAGTGCCTACTTTTTGCGCACCCCCACATCCTTCTAGGGAAGAGGAGAGACTCCATTCCTGGGCCAGAAAAGAGCGTTAGCTTTCCACCTCTATTATACAAAAGAGTTCTGGATGGATTATCAACTCATTGTAGGTTATGTGGGTGTGACGAAAGGTCAGGCAGAGCAAAAGCGAGCCATCTCCAGCCATCTCCAGATGGGTTGTCCTCTGCATTAAGATCTGCTACACACTGGCCATAAAGCAGCCGTGGAGATTTGTGTGGCCTTTCTGCCCAAACAAAAGCTGCGACCACTGTGTTAGCACATGGAGTTCCAGTCCTTGACATCTGTCAGGCAGCTATGTGGAATTCTCTGCACACGTTTACTAAACACTACTGCCTGGACAGTCAGGTTTGTAAGGGTGGGCACTTTGCCCAATTCCATTTAGCAGGGCTTTCTAGCTTGATCTTAGTTTGCAGACCCTCCTCCAAGGATGGTATTGCTTGAGTATCTATTCTAAGGTAAGGAATCTGCAAATAGGTGTCTCAGATGGACAAGTAACTTACCTTTGGTAGCATCTTATCTGGTAGAGGCAATATCTAGTTGCAGATTCCTTACTGACCCAACCATCCTCCCCGCTCTGCAAACTGATTTCTAGGAACAGGCACTCTCCTTTCAAGGCCCTAGCTTTAATGTACCAGTGGTCAGTGTTATTCATGGCTCTGTTTCTGGTGTAGTAAGTTGTGAAAAAAAACTGATGTCAGCGCACCGGTGTGGCACCTATATAGAACCTGCAACATCATATCCTGCGCAGAGGCTGCCGACAACGGACCCGGAGCTGATCAACGCCACCTAACGGCGCACAATGGTACTCCTCAAGAAAATTCACCAGATCCAGACTGACGCCTGGGCTAAATTTTAAGGAAAGGTATCTGCAACTAGATACTGTCTGTACCAGATAAAGCGTTACTGGAGGTAAGTAACTTGTCCATCAGGTGAACTGCCGTTGTCAGTGGCGTGTTTGGGATTGCCACTTAAGGGTTTACCAAGAAGGTTTCTCCACCATCAATCAATCAAAATTCACCACATCCAGACTGACGCCTGGGCTAAATTTTAAGGAAAGGTATCTGCAACTAGATACTGTCTGTACCAGATAAAGCGTTACTGGAGGTAAGTAACTTGTCCATCAGGTGAACTGCCGTTGTCAGTGGCGTGTTTGGGATTGCCACTTAAGGGTTTACCAAGAAGGTTTCTCCACCATCCCAAAAAGTGACCAGGTGCACTACACCGTTCTTACTGAAATGTCATATCTCTGCATAATCTGCAGCATACCTGAAAACACATCCTCACACAAGCATGATCATATTGCATTTCTGACCAAGGAAGTACGTGTGCATTCTTTACTGCCCCTAACAGTGTTCTTCAGGAGTACAGCATGACAGTCTATTTTTTTTTCACACAGAAAGCCTCGCTTTCACACAGTATTTTCAGGTGAAATGTGTCTTTTACCAGTGCATGTTAAAACAGTGTCATTCACAAGACCACTAACAGCTACGCATGTTACGTTTTGCAAAACTGCCATACGGAAATGTTAAGTGCTGATACCAATACAAATGTGTTAAGCTTGCTCGCGCAGCATTGTTGTGTAACGTGTTAAGCATGTCACCTCCACAGACTTCAGACAGGCTGCTTTGTTGCTTCCTCGAGTCTGAGGCATGCTTAGCAGCTTCCGGCAGCTTTCAGGCCTTCCTCTCTCTCTCTCGCTGCCTGCTTCGCTGTTAAAGAACACGTGTTTTTGTGGTGGAGTACAGCACAATATTCAATTTGTCGTTCAGACAGGCATGGAATATTAACGAGTTACTTCTGAATAGGAAGCTTAATCAAAGGCGCACGCCAGACAGCCTGCGTTTGATGTGCGCCGTGGTTTCAACTGATAGAGCAACACAGGCTGTCACTGTGTTCCTTAATGTTTGAAAATGCCTCTGATCAGAGTACTATGTGTTTGATCTTGTACTGCATCGTTAAACATTGATAGACTGTGGTTAAAGAGCAGACCGATGCACTAGTATACATAGCATGTATGTGGATTTTTCTTACCTGGAACAATTTTTTTTTAGGATTACTCTCCTAGGCAAAACGTTTACCAGTCCTGTTTTCAAATAGAAACACGTGACTCAACACATTTACTTTTATGGTCTACGGGCCAAGCTAACAAAGGTTTTGCTGTGACTTATTCGGTAGTGAATTTGGCTTCCTAAATACCACGAGTAAGTCAGGGGTATGTCAGGAGCACCCAAATTACTCTTGGAATTCAGGAATACTACAGAAGTAAATTACTCCAACTGATGGCGAAAGGTTTGTGAATTGGTCCCTTATGCTCAACATTTTAGTAAACTTGTAGAGAGGAATTTTAGGTCTCAACTAACAAACATTTTTATGTAACTAAGTGGTACTTTCCTGCGCTAAAGAAACATTTGTGATTGTTAATACCACGGTGCTAAAGTACTCATTTGATGGTGGAAAGTCAGCCAGGTTGGCTGAGTTTCCGCCATCGTAAGGGTATGATTAAAGTGGGGGAAGGGCATTACATTGTGATCCCCTTTAGAAGATCAGCAGGTTTTTGCACTTCTCTTGCAAGTAGTTTCCCAACCTGGAAACACGCTGGAAAGCACAACTTTGAAAGCCAGTAAGGCCTTCATTTAGACCTGGGTGGAATCGCAGCTTCCAACACCCTCTAATTGAATAAGTAACATGGGTGGCGTCTTGTGATGGAAGACTTGGGTGAGGTACTTGTGTCCCTGTTCCTCCTTGTTGCTCTGCATGGCTAACTAGAACAGCCCCTGAAATCTTTAGAAATGACAATGGTGCCTTGGAGTGCGGGTGGTGTAGGCCGCCTCCTTCTTTAAGGGGATTTCATGTTTCTCAAAGAAGGAACAAGGGGGCTAGCACCAGCTCAGTGTAAGCAGGTACTGTTGTCACCCTATCATCTTTCCTCCTAAGCTTCGGTCCACTTGAAAACCTGAAAGCAAGCGCTGCTGCCTCGTTTTTACATAATGGGTAGTTAGGAGTCGCTGGAGGTGGTGAAGGCAGATACACTCTCTAATTGCCAGTACCCCAGTCTCCCCCATAAACTTGTAAGTAACAGCTTTGTGCGTCAAAAAGCGGCACAAATGCAGCGCTAAAAAGTATAAATACGGGCCCCAGTTTTTAAATATTGGCCTTAGTACCTTTTACGGGTTTTTCTGTGTGGAAATACATTTCTGATAAACAATTCTAGGCACAGATTCCCATCTTTTGAATATTCCCCAGGCATCAGACTGGATCCGTAAACTTTTGAGCAGTACTTCTGCGCTCCGGTACGTGGCATCGTGCGGCTCAGCACTGACACCATTCCTCTCCGTAAATGGCGTATGAGCCACTCCAGGCACCCTGACCTCAGTTCCTTTTTTTCCATGCTTTCCATGCTTCCAGATGCAGATCCAGAGCTGCCTCTCGGCTCCTTCATCTTAGAAATTCAGAAAATCTGGTGTGCAAGGGAAATGTCACCTCCCAAAAGTACAGTGTTAAACCCTGTAGGGACGGTTGCAGGCAAAAGTCTGTGACGGAACCCCTTCAGAGTTTACCTGGTGCCAGGGGGCAAATCACGACACTAAGGTCTGCAGTGTTTGTGCTTCTGTGAATCTGAAGGCCGTAAAGGACATTGAGATGAAACTCTTTAATGCCAAATAATGGAACTCCACACACCATGACCGGTCTAAGTCCAGGAGTCAGTCTCAGTCCCTTTCCGGATCCAGGAGCCAGTCCCGAGGTTAATCACTGTCGCACTCCAAATCCTTGGGTAAATTGAAAAAAAACATTAAAAAATCCAAGCAGATCTCGGGCCCTTCCTGTCACTCTTGTACACCTCAGAAGATGCAAGGGCTCATCATGCAGGTTCGTCTTGCTACTGAATTCAATCCCCATTGGAGCCTGACAGGCAACTTGACCTGGCACAACCAAAGTTTCCTGGACTGTGTGTAACAACGTGGCAAATCCAGGAGTTCCACAAGGCCATACATTGACTCTTGCAAACCCTTCCAGCTCCTGAGGTGCACCTGCGGGCCGCAAGGAGCTGGAGGCCCTCCTTCTGGTATACCACCAGTGGATTCGCCCTCGGTGCCAGTTGAACCCTCCAAACCTATCACTGGGTCTCTCTCGGCACCCATACCAACTTCACCTATGGTTCCATGATCACAGAGGTTCCTGGAGCATTGATGCCAAGGCCGACTCCATTGATGGTGGAGAACAAGGCACCCATTATGCTGTCCAATTAAAAGTCGGTGCCGGCCCGAACTCGACTGAGGCCACGCTTGGTGCCCATTGAGTTGCAGTCTTTGATCTTCCTGCCTGACCTGTTTAACATACCTGTCCCTCAAGATAGTCCCCATATCTTACATTCTTTATTTGAAACAGATTCTGATAAAATATGATGAGAGAGCTGAGGGTGGGCAAACCTTACCACAAGGAAAATTGGCATGATGCCCTCCAGGATGCAGGTGACCTTAACACCTGTCCTGACACCTGCCTAGTCCCTCCTTCTTGCCCTGCCACTGCATTTGGCCCTCCTTCACAATAGTTATGTGGAGAATGGCTGAGGTTCTCCAACTCCCCACCATGGAGGTCCAAACCAGCATCCTAAACGAAGTTCTGCAAGTCACAGCAGGCCAACTATGAGCCCCTTTTGACCTTTAACAAGGCCCTCACTGACATTTTCTAAGGGGCCTGGGCCAAACCTTCCTTGGTCTTCTGAAGAATTGGCAGATTGCATAGAGCCATCGTTCAGCACCCGATGATCCGACCTTCTTGACTCAATAGCCTTCAACATGAGAGCTTGGTGGTGTAAGCCACCACCAGCAAAACGAACCTAAATGCCTTCATTACTAGGCCTCCTGATAGAGAGTCAAAACAAATAGCGACCTTTGTGAACAGGGTATTTTCTTCCATGAGGCTAGCCATACTTTCCATTAATGCCAGCTGCCTCTTGGGCCGTTATTTCCACACTCTCTGGGTCACTGTCGCTCAGGTCCTGCCTGGTGTCCCTGAAGACCTTCGTCCAACTCTGACCAAAGCTGTAGAGGATCACCATGGCTCAGCTAAATTACCATCCACTGCAGCCTAGACTCAACAAATTGCCAAGGTCGGGCCATTGCTTCCAGTGTGGTCATCCATCACCATGCCTCAATGCGATCTACAGATTTCTCCAGTGCCTTTTAGTTGTCCCTATTGGACATGCCCTTTGAAGGGTATAGACTTTTCAGGGACAAAGCACATTCAGATTTAGAGTGCTTTGACAGCAGGGCCACAGTACATTCCTTGGGCTTGCCTACTACGTCGAGCCAACCTGTTAAATCTTTCTGCAGTTATGGAAGGGACATCACATACAGACAGCCATTTCAGCCGCAGCAGGGTTCCCAGCCTTTCTGTGGCCAAGGATGTGGTGCCCACTGGTCCTGGGGAGAAAGATTGTGCCAGTCAGTCTGCTGTTCCCCTTCTTCCCGACTATCCAAATCCCTTTAACGTGCCCTTAGTCGAGCGCAGCCACCAGGTTTTAGGAAGGATTCACAGTTTTGAATGGGTTGGCAGGCTATAACACCAGACAGGTGAGTCCTGCAGATTGTTCAGAGAGGATACACCCTACCTTTCCTGGCCACACTGCCACACCTTCCACCATCCTCGGAATGGCTGATGGAGGACCAATTGTCCGTCCTATAGCAGGAAGTGCAAGCCTTTTTACCCAAGTGAGCTATCCAGAGGGTACCTGCACTGGAAGTGGATCACAGATGATACTCCTGTTACTCTTTGGTGCTGAAGAAGGATGGAGGAATTCTTCTCATTTAAGACCTGAGCATTTTCAACACATTCATCCGAAACAAACAATTTAGAATTCTCACTTTGGCTCAGGTCTTGTCTACCCTTGCCCCTGGAGACTGGGTTGGTTCACTGGACGTGTAGGATGGCTATTTCCATATGCCTCTTCTGGGGGCCTATCAGTGCTACCTGCATTTTGTGGTGGGACATCCTCTGTCCTGGATTTCAGTGCGGTTGACTGAGGCTGATGGGACTGATGGCCTCCTGCAAACATCTAGGGGATATCTTCGACCACATGCAGATCTTCGAAAGGATTGCAAAAGAAACGCAGCAGTAGATACTAGACTGTGCTTGGATCAGCGGAAGACCCCTCACCCTACCCCACCCAGAGCCGAGAGTGGTGACCGATGCACCACTTTTGAGTTCTGCGGCCACCTGGGAGACTTGTAGATCAGAGGCCTCTCATCTCCAGCAGTGTCTTAGCTCCAGAACAAACTCCTGGAGCCAAGGGCCTTTCAATTGGCATTGAAAGCCTTCCATTCATCCATCAAGGAGTGGAGGGTGCAGTTGCTTGCAAACAACACCACCGTCAAGTGGTATTGCATCAAACAGGGCAGGGTGGGGTCGTGGACCCTGTGCCAGGGGGTTCTGCACCTCTGGAAATGCCTGGACCATTAGGAAATGTTCCTGGTGGTGAACCATCAGGCTGGATGTTTCAGTGCCATGGCGGATAAGCTCAACTTTTGATGTCTAGTAGATCACAAGTGGCAGTGGCAGTTAAGGTGTCTCTTCCGTAAATGGGGAGTACCTTAGCTCTATCTATTCACCACTGCCGAGAATATGCAATGTCAGAAGTTCTGCGCATTGGAGTTTCCAAGGCTTGACTGGCTAGGAGATCTGTTTCACCAAGGGTGGAACTTGGGTCACCTAAATGCTTTTCCAGTGATACCTCTTCTGCCCCCAAATTCTGAAGGAAATCGGGTCCGACCAGACCCATGCCACCGTGGAGTCTCTGGTTGGGGCACAGAGAGTATGGTATCCACAGTTCCTGCGCATGAGAATCTCTCCTGCGATCTGGCTGCTCTCCTGGGAGGATCTGCTGTTGCAGCAACAAGTGAGGGTTCTGCACCCTGTCTTCTGCAATGTCCACCTTCATGCTTGATGATTCAGCAGTGGCAGTTGAAAAAACTTTGATCTTCCTCTGGAGATGGTTGATGCAATCTTGGCAGCCATGACAAAGACAGTATACACCTGTCATTGGGATACATTTGTGGCTTGGTGGAGCTCACAACAGATCAAGCCCTTCCGGGCAAACGTTTCTGATGTTGTATTGTTTGCTTTGTCCCTCATCTGACAAGGCTTTTAAATCGTCTGTTGTGATGCGTTCTTTGAAAGGATTACAACATCTTTTTCTTCCCCCTCACTTTGTCATGCCAAATTAGGACCTTAACTTGGTCTTCACATAATTGATGTGCACTACCTTTAAGCCACTTAACAGCTGCCCTTTGTGGCTTACCACCCTCAGGACAATGTTTTTTCCATTGTAGCATTGGTTTGGTGAGTGAGTGAGCTTCAATCTCTCTGAGCCAACCTGCTGTACACCACCATCTTCCCAGTGAAACTGGTTCTGCAGATGTGAGCATCCTCTTGCAGAAAGTTGTGATGCAGTTCCATGTCTGTCAAAATATCACCTTACCTGTGTTCTTTTCTCCACCTCAATCCTGTAAGGATGAGAAGAGACTGCATCGCTTGGACCCCAGAAGAGCTTTTACACCAATCATCAGATACACATTTAAACACAAACCCAGCCCGTGAAAACTGCAGCTTGTTGAAAAAAATCCAATAACTTGCTACCTGCTTCACTGTGAGACTGTGAACTTGTCACACACACCCTAAATCGATCTAAAACTTTGGCAAGATCTTGATTTAACTCCCTGCAGGTACCGCACCAGGACTTTTGGGCCCTTCATGGTATTGCATGGCCATACCCACCTTCCAAACCGAAGCCCACAATGGCTCAAAAGTGAATTTCTCCAGTCAACAAAGAAAATTACCTGGTTGTCTAAATGTAGACCATGTTAACCCCATCCATAAAACACTCCATTTAGTTCTGACCAGCTACAACCGTATAGCAGACTGTGCATCATGCTGCAGAACACCTCACAAAAACAGTTGGTCAAAAAAAGAGTCTCTTCTTTTGTCAATACTCTTCTGAGTTCCATAAGGTTCTGTTCTCACAGTAGAGCAATTGAATGACTAAATGAAATTCCTTGGGTATCTAATGAAGAACATCTCTATCAACCAAAATGCTAATGATTCCCAGCTGTACCTTAAAATGACAACAAAAACAACACAGCAGGACATCACTTACACCACAACATACCTGCAGTCTATTCTCCTTGCATCACTTTTGACTGAACCTGCAAAAGATCTAGGGCCTTATTTAGAGTTTGGTGGATGGGATACTCTTATCAAAACATGGCAGATATCCCATCTGCTGTATTACAAGTGCCATAGGCTATAATGCACTTGTAAAATGGCAAACAGATATCCAACACGTTTGTGACAGGGTGTCCCATCTTCTGAACTCCAAGTCAGACCCTTAGTTCCTACTACTATATATTAAAACGTATTACTAAATATAAATATTGTTTTGATCCATTTTCAACTTAAATTTAAAAAACAACTATAATATTGTGAGAGTTCCCAGTTGGAAACCCTCATGGATAACTAACATTCTTGAATGGCTCCAGTTGCTATGTTTTCTCTGAGAAAATCGTCTCTGAGAGAGAAATGGTTGGTGGGGCTTAAGGCATCCTATACCAAACTGCAAATACATAAATACCTTTGGATCATCCCACTCATTTTTTTACTGGTGTGAATTTCTTCCATTGTGAATTCGGTATTTGAGGTACGGACATCCTCTGTTTTTCCTAATTCATGCAAGAAAAGAACCCAACCAGTTGTTCCCCTTGAGTGAACGAATGTATCACAGCACGGCTCTCCATGATTCTTAATGTGTGGCTGGGGTTGGAGATGTTTTGTACATGGAGGCACACCAGTGCCCTTTGTGTCACTTCTGACTTCTTGGCAAAACACACCTCCCCTGGTATTCATGGGATGAAATAGGGGCTACAGAAATATTGTGGACAACATATTAGCTTCCAAAATATAGTGAAGGTGAGTATATATGAGTAAGTATAGGTTTACTATACTTAATAATACGTAACTATATCTTAGCAATATAAATATATGTTAAAAGTATGTTCATTTAAAGTTAAGAATGGTAACCCTACATGTATCCGTATATATTTCCTTTAACAAAATTTTGGTTCTCTGTACTTAGATTGCAATATTTTTGTTGGACGAAAACACATTCTCGTGATGCTGGACAAAATGAATAATCATCATCAGGTTTCTAAAGTACAAAAACCCGAGCATTTTTCATAAATTGCATAAAAAGATTTTGCAGTCATAACTAAAAAGTCTTAAGGCTTTATTTAGAGTTTAGCGTACGGGATACTCTGTCACAAATGTGTCAGGTATCTCGTCCCCATATTACAAGTGACATAGGCTATATATTATGGTCTTGCATAATGGTGTATGGGACATCATGCATGTTTGTGAGTATGAGTATTTAAACTTTAAAAAAAGGCCTTAATGTTTTTTCTGAGTGTAAGTAGTGAACTTAATTATGTTGAGCTTCGCTGTACCAAGCACAAAGAACGCTCACTTGCTAAAGTGCGCTACAATTGTAGTACAGCCGTGAGTAGCTTTTTGCCGGTACTCAGGTCTCAGTGATGAAGTAAAGCTTTAGTCTGTGTGTCACATACATATATGCCTAACAGTAGAAGAACCTGGGTAGCCATAGTAACAACGTTAAAGTGTCTAAGTAATTATACTGGCAGCCAGTCTGATTTTACAGAGTGGGGTGGTTTGATCTCTTATTGGTTTACCAACTACGTATTTCACTGCTGAGTTCCGAACAATCTTTATTTTTAAATGTTGTTTTTGGTGCGGCTAATAAATAATAGTAACAATACTGTGATTGCACTTGCGACCACGGCTCTGTGCTCGATTTGAGATGAAAAGGGGCAGATTCCGCATTACACCTTTTAATAGTAATGCAGATAGGCAACAGAATGTAGATGCTTACCTCAAGTCGTGAAATGGAGATTAAGAGCTTAACCAAGCAGTTTGCTCAAGAGCACAGTTTCCTTGGTGGAGCATGTCCTCTGACCGCTCAAATGACTTCAACAACTGCATCTCTCCTCACCACAAGGCGCTCCTGTCCTTGACTCAATTCAATTCAATTCAATTCAATTCATAAGCTTTATTCGGCACATATAAATGACCATAAAAGCATAAACAAAGAAGAGAAGAAAAGAAAAAAAGACAACAATACATATTTAAAAAGACATTGCAATTAAAACTTACAGTTATTAATTATAGTTGATGGCTCATTGGGTAATACATATGGTCATTCATAAATATATAGAATGAATAATAAAATACATTAAAAACTCATACTTTTCCTGGAATTGATGCACTGATTTAAAAAGGTGGCGGTATAAAAACAAATATCTGCCGATTGCAGATTAAAAACTAAAGCCATGGCATGTTTAACTGTACGTGTTCCGTATTTAACAAGCAGAGGTTTCAAAAGTACTATACGAAAACATGTATACAGTTTACAGAACAGCAGAAAGTGCACAGTGCTCTGTGTAGATACATTATCGCACCTACATGGCCCAATCGGGTGTTTCTTAATGTTTGGATGGGCTACTAAACAATGTGCCATCCCAAATCTTAGTCTAGTTAGCACAAATTTATGTGAATTCCTAGTCACCATAGTTAGGTAAAACGGAAAACCCTCCATTAGGTTGTATCTATTATAAAAAATGACGGAGGACAATGATCCGGCTATAATTGCTCGTTTCCTTTCTGCATAAGTTAGAAATATACTTTTCATTTCTGATTTGGAGATCGTGGTTGCTGCACTAGGATTATTTAAAATATTTAAATTAAAAATGTCTGAAAAACAGACAACAACATATTTAACCCAGGGAATATCTCGATATTTATCCAAACGTAGGCAATCCTCAACAATAGTTCTGTTAAATAGCTTCTCATCGCCAAGCCAAAAAGACCGCCAAATCATCAATGGTTTAAGTGATATCAAATCAGTTAAATAATTAATGGCTAATTCGCGATGGCTTAATTCAGTTGAGGCAGAGATGGGCAAAAACAGAAGCTTTTTAAAAAAAATATTTTCCTCCAACTGCAAGTTGTAGGTACAGCTATATCCCCATACTCCTGCCCCATACAGAGCAATGGTCACACACCTAGCTTGGTAAATCTTGAGCATATCCCTGGTTCGACGATCCCCAACTTTTGCAGCAAATCTATAAATACCATAAGCATTTTTTGCCATTTTATTCCGGATGTTATTAAATTCATTGTTCCATTTCCTGTCGTTAGAGAAAGTAATACCTAGGTAACAAAATGTTCGATGGCATATGTTGCTGCAGATACACATGTTTGGCACAGTCCGCTGCCTGGTGTTGGGCTCGGAGTATTACAAGTTGTTTTTCTTCGAAGAAGTCTTTTTGGTCACGGGACCGAAGGACTCCTCCCTCCTCGGCTCCATTGCGCATGGGCGTCGACTCCATCTTAGATTGTTTTTTTCCGCTGTCGGGTTCGGACGTATTCCTTTTCGCTCCGTGTTTCGGTTCGGAAAGTTAGTCAGAATCTCGGAAGAAAGCGTCGGTATTGTTCCGTTCGGTATCGGGATAGTTAGGTACATCGACACCGATCATCGGAAGACTTTGGGGTAGTTTCGATCCCCCATCAGGGGCCTGGTCGGCCCGACCGCGTGCGACATCGAAGCCGATGGAACGGACCCCGTTTCGTTTCTGCCCAAAATGTCACAGTAAGTATCCTTATACAGATCAGCACTTGGTCTGTAACTTGTGCTTGTCCCCCGAGCACAAGGAGGATACCTGTGAAGCCTGTCGAGCCTTCCGGTCCAGAAAAACACTCCGGGACCGAAGAGCCAGGCGTCAACAAATGGCGTCCACGTCGACAAAACAACGTTTCGACGAGGAAGAGGAAACATTCTCGGTTCCGGAATCAGAATCCGGAGACTCCGACGTCGAACAACAGTAACAAACTGTGAGTAAAACGTCGAAAAGTAAATCCATCGACAAACCGAAAGCCCAGGGGACGCCACTGCCAACAGGCCATGGCTCGACCCATAAAACAGGCGACCCGTCGAAGGCGCCGAAAAAGGGCACGCCCATAGCGAAGACACCCGACTCCGGTCGAGGGACCGCCATGGAGCAACCTCGGAGCCGAGACAGCGGCTCCGAGAGACAAAAACAAGATACCGGCACCG
This sequence comes from Pleurodeles waltl, assembly GCF_031143425.1. Classification (NCBI taxonomy): domain Eukaryota; kingdom Metazoa; phylum Chordata; class Amphibia; order Caudata; family Salamandridae; genus Pleurodeles; species Pleurodeles waltl. The sequence goes on along the minus strand of NC_090444.1, from coordinate 756,140,802 downwards.
AAAAACATCGGCACCGAGAATCCATGCCGAAAGGAACAAAAATTCTGTCGGTGCCGAAACCGAAAAAAGATTCTCTCTCGGCGCCGAAAAATACCACACCTTCATCCTACTCAGAGGAACAAGGAATAAGTGGCCAAATGCACAGATTTGGACAAGAGCTCCAAAGTGTAGAATCGGACTACACACAAAAGAGACTGTACATCCAGCAAGACACAGGGAAGATATCAACCCTTCCCCCAATCATGAGGAAAAGAAGGATCGGACTTCCAAAGGATGACGCACAACCACAAGCCAAAGTGGTTAAAAAAGTCACGCCTCCGCCCTCTCCACCACAGGCATCGCCGGCACAAACACCGCCACAAATGCACTCACCAGCGCAAACTACCATAAGTCATGACGATCAGGATCAAGACGCTTGGGACCTGTATGACACCCCAGTGCCGGACAATGATCCCGAGTCATACCCCACAAAGCCGTCACCGCCAGAGGACAGTACCTCATACTCGCAACTGGTGGCTAGGGCAGCAGAATTCCACAATGTCCAACTGCATTCCGATCCTATAGAGGATGATTTTTTATTTAACACCCTCTCGGCTACACACAGCCAATATCAATGTCTCCCAATGCTACCAGGGATGTTACGGCACGCAAAACAAATTTTTGAAGAGCCCGTAAAATCAAGAGCCATCACCCCAAGGGTGGATAAAAAATACAAACCACCACCCACAGACCCAGTGTTTATTACTTCGCAGTTACCACCTGACTCCGTGGTAGTAGGGGCAGCTCGCAAGAGAGCAAATTCACATACATCTGGCGGCGCCCCACCTCCGGACAAAGAAAGCCGAAAATTTGATGCGGCAGGAAAAAGAGTAGCATCACAGGCAGCCAACCAGTGGCGCATCGCAAATTCACAAGCGCTGCTGGCCAGATATGACCGCGCACACTGGGACGAGATGCAACTTCTCGTAGACCATCTTCCCCAGGAATACCAAAAAAGGGCGCAGCATATAGTTGAATAGGGACAAACGATCTCAAACAATCAAATCCGCTCTTCACTAGACGCAGCCGATACTGCAGCAAGAACAGTCAACACTGCTGTCACCATAAGGAGACACGCTTGGCTACGCACTTCAGGCTTCAAACCTGAAATCCAGCAGGCTGTCCTTAATATGCCCTTCAACAAGAAACAACTTTTTGGCTCTGAAGTGGATACAGCCATTGAAAAACTTAAAAAGGACACAGACACGGCCAAGGTCATGGGCGCACTCTACTCCCCGCAGAGCAGAGGCTCTTTCAGAAAAACTCCATTTAGAGGGGGGTTTCGTGGCCAACCCACAGACACCACCAGCCAACAAACAAAAACCACACCATATCAGGGTTCCTTCCAAAGGGGAGGTTTCAGGGGATATCGGGGGGGTCAATTCCCAAGGAGTAGGGGAAGATTCCAGACTCCAAAAACACCTCCACCTAAACAGTGACTTTCAAGTCACGCAACCCCTTCACTCAACACCAGTGGGGGGAAGACTAAGCCAATTCTACCAATCTTGGCAACAGATTACAACAGACAATTGGGTATTAGCAAAAATCCAACATGGCTATTGCATAGAATTCCACAACTTCCCACCAAACATCCCCCCCAAAACACGCAAAATGTCACCACAACATTTAGAACTTTTAGGACTAGAAGTTCAAGCACTACTGCAAAAGGATGCAATAGAGTTAGTACCAGTACAACAAAAAAACACAGGAGTTTACTCCCTGTACTTTCTAATTCCAAAAAAAGACAAAACATTAAGACCAATATTAGATCTCAGGACACTAAATACCTACATCATATCGGACCATTTTCACATGGTCACACTACAAGACATCATTCCACTGCTCAAACAGCAAGATTACATGACCACATTAGACCTAAAGGATGCGTACTTTCATATACCAATACACCCTTCTCACAGAAAGTACCTACGGTTCGTATTCAAAGGAATACATTACCAATTCAAAGTGTTGCCATTAGGAATAACAACTGCACCAAGAGTGTTCACAAAATGTCTAGCAGTAGTAGCAGCACACATCAGGAGACAACAGATACATGTGTTCCCTTACCTAGACGATTGGCTAATCAAGACCAACACAGTAAAAAAATGCGCAAACGACACCACATTTGTCATACAAACCCTTCACAAACTGGGGTTTTCCATCAACTATGCAAAATCACACCTAGAACCGTGTCAAACACAACAATATCTAGGAGCAACCATCAACACATCAAAAGGAATTACCACTCCAAGTCCACAAAGAGTGCAGGCATTCCACAAGGTAATAAGTGCTATGTTTCCAAACCAAAAGATACAAGCAAAATTTGTGCTAAAACTTCTAGGCATGATGTCATCATGCATAGCCATTGTCCCAAACGCAAGACTACACATGCGACCCTTACAACAGTGTCTAGCATCACAATGGTCACAGGCACAGGGTCAACTTCAAAATCTGGTGTTGGTAGACCGCCAAACATACCTCTCGCTTCTATGGTGGAACAGCAAAAATTTAAACAAAGGGCGGACATTTCAGGACCCAGTGCCTCAATACGTTATAACAACAGATGCTTCCATGACAGGGTGGGGAGCACACCTCAATCACCACAGCATTCAAGGACAATGGGATATACACGAAACAAAATTTCATATCAATTACCTAGAACTGTTAGCAGTATTTCTAGCGTTAAAAGCCTTCCAACCCATAATAACACACAAATACATTCTTGTCAAAACAGACAACATGACAACAATGTATTATTTAAACAAACAAGGAGGAACACACTCAACACAATTGTGCCTCCTAACACAAAAAATTTGGCAGTGGGCGATTCACAACAACATTCGCCTAATAGCACAATTTATTCCAGGAATACAAAACCAACTAGCAGACAACCTTTCGCGAGACCACCAACAAGTCCACGAATGGGAAATTCACCCCCAAGTTCTGAACAAGTACTTTCAAATTTGGGGAACACCCCAGATAGATTTGTTCGCAACAAAAGAAAACTCAAAATGCCAAAACTTCGCATCCAGGTACCCACACCGCGAATCACAAGGCAATGCTCTATGGATGAGTTGGTCAGGGATATTTGCGTACGCTTTTCCCCCTCTCCCTCTCCTTCCATATCTAGTAAACAAGTTGAGTCAAAACCAACTCAAACTCATACTGATAGCACCCACATGGGCAAGACAACCTTGGTATACAACTCTACTAGACCTTTCACTAGTACCGCATGTCAAACTACCCAACAGGCCAGATCTGTTAACACAACACAAACAACAGATCAGGCATCCAAACCCAGCATCATTGAATCTGGCAATTTGGCTCCTGAAATCCTAGAATTCGGACACTTAGACCTCACACAAGAATGCATGGAGGTCATAAAACAAGCTAGAAAACCTTCCACTAGACACTGCTATGCATCTAAGTGGAAAAGATTTGTTTACTACTGCCATGCCAATCAAATACAACCATTACATGCCTCTACTAAAGACATAGTAGGATACTTACTACATTTGCAAAAAGCAAATCTCGCTTTTTCATCTATAAAAATACACCTCGCAGCAATATCTGCTTACCTACAAACTACTCATTCATCGTCTCTATTTAGAATACCAGTTATTAAAGCATTCATGGAAGGGCTAAAAAGAATTATACCACCAAGAACACCACCAGTTCCTTCATGGAATCTTAACATCGTCTTAACAAGACTCATGGGTCCACCTTTCGAACCCATGCATTCCTGTGAAATGCAATATCTAACCTGGAAGGTCGCATTTCTCATTGCAATCACATCCCTCAGAAGAGTAAGTGAAATACAGGCATTTACCATACAAGAACCATTTATTCAAATACACAACAATAAAATAGTTCTAAGAACAAATCCAAAATTTCTGCCAAAAGTAATCTCACCATTCCATTTAAATCAAACAGTAGAATTGCCAGTGTTCTTCCCACAACCAAATTCTGTGGCTGAAAGGGCACTACTTTGATTAGACATCAAAAGAGCACTAATGTATTACATTGACAGAACAAAGGTAATCAGGAAAACAAAACAACTGTTCATAGCTTTTCAAAAACCACACATAGGAAATCCAATCTCTAAACAAGGCATTGCTAGATGGATAGTCAGATGCATTCAAACATGCTATCTTAAAGCCAAAAGAGAATTGCCTATTACACCAAAGGCACACTCAACCAGAAAGAAAGGTGCTACAATGGCCTTTCTAGGAAACATTCCTATGAGCGAAATATGTAAGGCTGCAACCTGGTCTACGCCTCATACGTTTACTAAACACTACTGTGTAGACGTACTAAATGCACAACAAGCTACAGTGGGCCAAGCTGTACTAAGAACATTATTCCAAACTACTTCAACTCCTACAGGCTAAACCACCGCTTTTAGGGGAGGTAACTGCTTTATAGTCTATGCCAAACATGTGTATCTGCAGCAACATATGCCATCGAACTGAAAATGTCACTTACCCAGTGTACATCTGTTCGTGGCATTAGTCGCTGCAGATTCACATGTACCCTCCCACCTCCCCGGGAAGCCTGTAGCCGTTTAGAAGTAGATCATAAATCTTAAACATCTGAACATTTGTAAATAATTATTAGAAACTCTTAACGTACATACATATTCACTCCATTGCATGGGCACTATTTATACCAAACAACTCCATCCTCACCCTCTGCGGGGAAAACAATCTAAGATGGAGTCGACGCCCATGCGCAATGGAGCCGAGGAGGGAGGAGTCCTTCGGTCCCGTGACCAAAAAGACTTCTTCGAAGAAAAACAACTTGTAATACTCCGAGCCCAACACCAGGCAGCGGACTGTGCCAAACATGTGAATCTGCAGCGACTAATGCCACGAACAGATGTACACTGGGTAAGTGACATTTTCATTATCCACCTGTTGCACATTTTCGCCGTCTATAAAAAAGGCGTTTAACGTTTTGGCTTTAGCTCCGCAGGTCATGGTATACGTTTTTCCCTTATTAATTACTAGTTTTCTATCTTTAATAAAAGAGGAAAAACTATCCATTAGTCGTTGTAATCCGACAGGTGTTCGAGAAAGTAAAACAGCATCGTCGGCATATAATAACACCGGCACCGGAACACCATTGATCTGAGGAGCATCAGCATTAACCTTTTTTAAAATATCATCAATTCCATTAATAAATAAAATAAATAAAAGAGGTGCCAAAACACAACCCTGTCTAATTCCACGTGTAACACAGATTTTTGGAGTACATTCTCTTCTGGTTCCAAAACGTACGTTGGTTTTCAATTTCTCGTATAACCTAGCGAGGAAAAAGATTATGCCTTCTGGGGCTCCCAAATTTAACAAAGTTGGCCATAAAATGGAATGATCTACCATATCGAATGCGCTGCTCAGGTCAGCAAAACAAAGATACAGGGAACCGGGTTTTGCTTCAGTATACTTCCCGATCAGTAGATCAAGATTGATGCACTGGTCGAGCGTACCTCGTCCCTTCCTAAAACCATACTGGCTGTCAGCCAGTATGCTATCCTGCTCAGCCCATTCCTCTAATCTTACTAACATCACTCTACTCATAACCTTGACTGAAGAGTCAAGGAGAGAGATCGGGCGGTAATTCTTAGCATCAGATCTACTTCCCTTTTTATGAATTGGCACAATGATTGATTCACCCCAAGTTACAGGGGCCTCGGCACACACGGCAACGTTAAAAACAGTGGTTAAAAGGGGGCCCCAGACATCTGGCGCAGCTTTATAAACGTCTATAGGTACCCCGTCCGGGCCCTGAGCTTTCCCTCCTTTGCTAGCCCATATACCATATTTGACCTCACTAATGGATATATCCAAAGGCAGAGTAGGCCACTTATTGGGAATAGGATCATTGTCTTTATCAGAATCAAAAATGCTGGAGAAATGTGCAATCCACCCCTCACTAGAAACATTAGAAGTCAACTGTGGTATTTTTTCATCCCTTAAAAAAGGCGAGTTGACCGTGGCCCAAAATAATGTACAATTTGATATTTCAGCAGCTTGGTTGAGGGAATCCCAAGCCTGTTGCTGCAGTTCGCCCTTCCTTTGTTTGAGCGCACATTTATATTCCATTCTTAATTTATTTACCAGTTTTTTGTCCCTGGGCCTCGCTGCTAAAGCCTGCTTGAGGCCAGTTAGTGCGGAGGTGCAAAGGTGATTAAACCATCTCGGTCCGTTCCTACTTTGCCTACTATTGCGACTAATAAACTTGGCATCAATAGCTTTATTAATTTGATTAAAACAATATAAAACCCTCTCAGAGTCAGAACTATTTTCTAAAATAGAAGCAATGTCCAGCAGGCTCTCATTAATTATGGAGCTAGATAAATCATCGGCTCTTTCACCAATCCATCTTAACCTTACACCGTTAGTCCTATGTGGTTCTATATTAGAAATAATAATTCCCACATCCACCGAACTACCGGCCCAAAGGGTAGTGTCCAAAATAATACGGTTGTGGTCACTTAGGGTAGTTACTTCAATTCTTGGTGGATCACAGTAAGAACTAATATTAGAAGATGTGATCACATGGTCAATAACCGAACTGGTGTCCCAATTTTTAAAAGTGGGAATGGGTAAACCTTTAACATCTTTACAGCACTCCACTATTTCCAGGTCATAACAGTCCATGAACTTATGCAGTGCTTCCCCATAACTATTATGTCCAAAATGCGGAACATCCCAGCCGGCACTGTTAGTAACCCCACAAACCCTTTGTGTAGACAAATCGCACAAAGTAGTATTGAAGTCCCCTACCCAGATGAAGTCAAATACAACATACTGTTCCTGACATAGATTTTCGACAGCGCCGGCTATGTCTGTTACTACTTTGACCCGGGTAGCATCAAAAATGTTATTATAATAGTTAATCAATAAAACATTATGGTCTTTGTCATCCGCAAGCCAGAGGATCTGCACAAGGTCCCCTACAGGTATATACTTTTTAACCACAATGGGACGACGGATCGTTACAAGTATAAGGAGACCGCCTTTCGCTCTACCTATACCACCTCCCAACGCCGGTAAATTGTAAGAAACGAATCCCTCATAGTTAACATCATCTTTACACCATGTTTCTTGAAGACATAAAATATCGTGGGCATTAACAAACGTTAACCATCCTGGATCCCTCTCCTTCGATTTCAGCCCTGCCACATTCCAACAAACAATAGTAATAGTATCCTTACCCCTAACACAATTACTATCAGGCACCATACCATTGTTTCGTCCCCAATTCGCATTCTGGTTTAAATTGCTTATGTCCCCACAATCGGGCGGTGCCCTTATATCCACCGCCAATTCAATTGCTATGTTGTTGGGCATCTCTTGGGCCATGGTATTGTCTATACCAATATCCACACAGGGCATAATAATCACCTGGGGTAAGAACTGCCCTCCCTCATTAAGTCAATCATTTACATCCAGAGATCTTAGGGGTTGAAACCGGTTTTGCATTGAGATATCAGGGTATAGCCTGTGTGTAGCAGGGCGTAATCTACTTCCTCTACTCCCATAAGGGGCATTATTATGATGGCTGTAAAAGAAAGCAAGCGAGCGGGCACACACATTATTATCAGTAAATGGTAATGAGGCAGCTCTTAATAATACAGTGGCAGCATGTTGAGGGTGTTTAAAATTTATAATGACACAGTCACCACTAAAACTTTTGTTTGAGCTCCCTATCCAATTTACCCTTCTGGTAGTCAAAACTTGATCTGAGAATTCAGTTGGAAATCCACAATGCCTGTGCATCCAGGAAACGGTTTTATTTTTTAAAGACTCGTGAGTTTCCTGATGATTCCCCTTTGCAACAGGGGGAACATTGGCTAAAACTACCACATATGGTGCGCAGTCAGGAGGGAGATTAATGGCGCGCCTTTGCCTTACCTCAGTCCAATCCTCTTTTCTATCAGGTATTAAAACAACCTGGCTATCATTACAGGCTAAGGACTGTGCTGTCGGGTAGTTCTGTACAACACTCCTACTAATATCTAAAGCTGTAACATCACCGGGAGGAGCAGCCTTAGTATCATGATTACTTATTGTTATTGGGACTGACACACTATCTGCTTCCACCAGTGTTTTTTTGAGGAGATCGCCTAATCTATTAACCTCCGCGGTTAGCTGATCAATTTTTGCCATAAGAGGTTTGACAATACCCTTAATCTTTAAGTCAATAATGCTTACTAGATTTTTTATTTTTTCTGCGTCTAGTTTAACGTCGTCGATATTTGCCGTATTATCCTCATCCTTATCTGGATTCTTGAAGGGGCTAACTAATCTTTTTTTTGCGGGCCGAGCAGCCCCACGCTTAGTCTGGATCTTTCTACATGCTCTAACCACTCTAGGTAGTGGGGTAGGTGGATGTTGCACTATGGGATCAGTAGAAACCTCTGGATCGGCTAAGGTAGAGGTATTCTGCATAATCATTTCCCTATCAGGAACACCAGAATTAGCGCAGACACTGCTACTGTCATCCAGAGCCAATGGAACAGGTGAAAGTTGCACACTGGATAATGGGGGGGGGGGCTGCTAAGCCCTAGGGATTGTCTCCTCTCGCAATTAATTTTACTAACAATCTTCACTAAATAATTATCCAATGTCTGGGGTATAGAGGGGACTTTTTGCTTTGACATGCTTAACAGTCACAAGTTGAGTCACCGTGGAGACGGCAGCACTGCCGCCCTTCCCGGGGGACAGAGCAGCTGAGAGGGAAACGTGGCTCAGCTCCCGCGCATGCGCCGTCTAATCAAATACATATATGTATGTATAGTTTGGCCCAACCACTTTTCGTGAGCAGACAAGCACAGGGCGGGAAATGAATGGAAAGTTCCAACCCCTGCGCCACGTACCACCTACCAAAAGGTTGAATTTTCGTTTGGAAAATATATGGGGATTAGTGGGAGATTCAAGTAGGAACACAACGGGGCGAGCAAAGGCGGATTTGTATAGGTAGTTGACCACTAACTAGGTAGAGGCCTAGAGCTTTGGGGGAAAGCTACCCCAACACAGTGTAGATAGGCTTGAGTTTGTCCTTCGGGCAGTCAAATGCAGAGTGATTATCTGGGACCATAGTTTAAAATAAGTGTCAGAGGGGTGGCCCTGCCCTGCCTCTTCCTGGCAATGACGGGCAAGGACGGGCCCGCCCTTGGCCCGGGCGCCGCCCGCGCGCGTCCCGCAGAGCGGGAGCGCACACGCAGTTTTAAAGGGCTCCTGCCCTGATCAAAAGGCAGCTCACAGCTGCTGCCCGTCACCTCCTCCGGCTCCGGCAAGTTTCGGCGTTTCCCGCGGAGCGGGAGCGCACACGCAGTTTTAAAGGGCTCCTGCCCTGATCAAAAGGCAGCTCACAGCTGCTGCCCGTCACCTCCTCTGGCTCCGGCAAGTTTCGGCGTTTCCCGCAGAGCGGGAGCGCACACGCAGTTTTAAAGGGCTCCTGCCCTGATCAAAAGGCAGCTCACAGCTGCTGCCCGTCACCTCCTCCGGCTCCGGCAAGTTTCGGCGTTTCCCGCGGAGCGGGAGCGCACACGCAGTTTTAAAGGGCTCCTGCCCTGATCAAAAGGCAGCTCACAGCTGCTGCCCGTCACCTCCTCCGGCTCCGGCAAGTTTCGGCGTTTCCCCATTATGCCAAGAAGCCAAGCATTCCTGAGGAAAAAAAATAGCGCCCTTCAGGAGAGGAATAACAAATACATCACCACAAACTGACCACCCAACATTGCAGATTAATTCTATAGATACGTGTGTCCCTTGGGCTTTAGCATGAAAACATAGCACAAGTTTTGCCCTCCTCGTTTAAGGTGATCCCGCCAGTCGAACCCTTTGGTAATATAGTCCCTTTAAGACCCCCACCCATCTACAGATCAAAATACTGCAGTCTGTCCTTTTTCTCTGAGTGCTCATATTTTCCTGAGACTCTAAAGCGCAACTTCATTGTTTCGGTGCCACCAGCCACTAAGATATAATGCGTCCAGCCTTGTAAATTAGTCGGAGAGAGTTGTATGTCTTATTAGTGCCCGTATGGAATGTTGAGAAGTGGCCAGCAAGAAGAAAAAGTGATTGTTTAACAGTTGCCTTGATCCTGCTAACCTCCGATGCATGCGCAGCCTCAAGATGTTAGGTGATTGAAGATAAAAGGCAGTCATTACAAATTGTATAAGCTTCAGCTATAGTCATTGTCCCAGTGCGAATCATAAAGGAAGGGCTCTGCAAGTTCATGTCTTCCGCCCCAAAAAATGTAATCTGCTTGAAGGAGTTAACATCTGGGCTAGCTCGACAGCAGCTCGGAAGTATGTAGACTGTGTCGATTCCGAACACTAAGCAGTTTACCTGGGATGGGAATAGGCTCCATGTGTTCCCACGGTTCTTACCTCAGAAGATTAACTCTGCAGTGCTGGCAGTCGAGGACACTACAAGGTGTAGTTTACCTGAATTTTAACTCTAAAAGCTTGAATGAGTTGCGCACATGATAAATATGAAAACAGCTCCATAATATTTGTTTTTACAGCCTAGCAAGAGATTAAAAAACATTGCACGTGTTAAAAAAGCCATCCATAAAAGCAGCCCCTGCTTAGTGGAAAATAGTCCAGGGTAAGAAGTTGCTGCCTATAATCGTTGCTCTTGCATATTCATTTGGGGTCAGTAGCCCCAAAATGTACTTAAAACCAGACAGGCATTTTCTGCATTTTGTTTGAATCTTCAGAGTTAGAGTTTGTCTTTCAACATTATTGGTTGGGTCATATTTTAGTACTTTAGTTCCATATTTATATTTAAGTACAAAGTATATCTAGTTAATTGATTAATATTGAGATTTGGTAAGATGAAGAGCATAGTTAGCATTGACTTGCCACTGAACACAAAACTGGGCTCATTTAAATTGAGTTGTGTTGGCCCTGAACCCCAATGAGTATTACAGTGGAACACATAGCTAATAAACCGCTCTTTTTCACATAATATATACATTTTAGCCTACAATGATCACTTTCATTCAGTGCTTCTAGAGCAACCTTCATTACTGTGTCTAGCTGCCGAAAACACTGTAAAATATGTTATGGGTCCAAACTGTTCTAAGTTATTACGATTTGTGAAACAAAAATGTTAGAATAGGGATCAGGTTTGCCCTAAGGAATTTGAATAATTGAGGTGTATAAAACTGATAGACAATGTGCAAATCTTGCTCCACGTTTCTTGTTACAAATGGAATGTCGCATATCAACATTCTTCAAAGTGAGATCAATAATTAATTTATGTTTCACAGTGTTTTATAAACTATAACTTCTGAGACATTCTTACTAAAAAGGTAATAGTTTCATCGAACAATGTCACTTCCAGAAATACTTTATTCTAGTATGGCCCCATAGCATCTCACTTTAGACACTATTAGGACAGGAGTGTGACTTGGTTATATCAACTGAACTATAGTATCTGTACACATTAATGTAAAAACCTCAGCAAGAAAGCTCAGACTAAAAAGTTAGGCCTGGGTGAAATTTGAATATCACTAGCATAACTGGCAGAATTTTTCTAATTTCGCTTAAGGAAATCTATGTGAAGTTACCACATACTATAAGAAGACTCCCATTCAGGGAGAAATTGTTACTCAAAATGTCCTATTCTGGTAATTTCTGGATGCAAGCAGCATTACTTTAACACAGGCAGTTAACAAACATTTTGGTTACATTTTTTACCCGAGCCGACCTTTCAAGTAGTTTTTCAGTGCAAAATCACAATTACGATTGTGAATGCTGTTTCTTTAATGGGGGCGGCCAGTAAACATTTCAGGCAGATTTTTTACCAGAGCAGGCCACATGGGTAATTTTTCAGTGAAAAACAACTAATCTGAATGAAAGTCGCAGTGTTTTGAAAGTAAGCACCTGCAAATCAACTGGAAATTACACAGTCAAGTTGAATTTTTACCCAAATGGCCCGTTCCGGTAATTTTATTGAGTGCGAGATGTAGTTAACATAATAATGCGGAATTTGCAGTAATTACACTGCAGAAAATGATGCTAGTTTCACACATCACTAATTCAAATACATTTCTAAATCTACAGCATTACGCAAGATGTAGGTAAAATTCGTTTGCTAGGCAGATCTATTGAAACTTTACAGAGTTGACTAGTAGTGCTAAGCTGATATGTGCAATGCTTTTATTTTTCTGACAAGTGTGCATGATTCTGTAAAAAGCCTGCTCTGAATGGTCAGAGGCTTTACAGTTGTCACACATACAGAATTACTGTCGTCATCCAAATGTGCAGCTAAATATCTATGTGGGACACAATGAGGGCATGACAGTTGTGGTGGGTCACCTTGTCGATTAAGGGATAGAAAATGGAAGTGTGGTGGTGATGGCGACAGTGGACCAATAAAAGCTTCAATCTCAATTATTCACAGTTTGGAATGGCCAAGGAAGGGGGGGTCAGACACAGGATTTGCACACCAGTGAGAACTGTTTTGCCACCCAAATGAAAATGTAACAAATTCTTGATAATATGTTATTTATTAATGGACCTTTAGATGGAGGGTACTGGGAAAGAGTACATCACTCTTGCCAGCATTAATGCTTTTAGAATTAAAGTTCAGTTAAACTACAGCTTGCAGTGTCCTTGATTGCCAGCGCTGAAAAGTTAATCGTCTGAGGTAAGAACAGTGGGAACACACAGTGCCTAATCAAATCCGAGGTAAACTGCTTACTGTACGGAATCGTCACAGTCTACATATTTCCGAGCCGCTTTCAAGCGAGCTGCAATGTTAACTTCTTCAAACAGATTACAAATCTAGGACGGCAGTCATGAACTTGCGGTGTTACTCCTTTGTGATTCACACTGGGATAAACCACCATAGCAGAAGCCTATTAATTTGGTAATGATTGCCTCCTAACCCTTGAATCACCTAACATCTTGAGGCTGGGCACGCTTCGAAGGTTGGCAAAATCAAGGCAGCGGTCCAATATCAACTGTTCTTCTTGCTGGCCACATCTCAGGAATCCACATCGAATATTAAAAGAAGAAAAAACCTTCACCACCAGCTACTTGCCTTGGCCAGGACCAGTGCTGACTAAAAACACGTCCGTCCTGTACCAGCGGACTGGTTTGTAAGAAAAAATGCTCCCTCTAAATTATTTGCGGAGGGGTTTATGTCATATAAGTGTCGAAATGTGGCCAGCCAATCAAAGGAATCCTGGGTGGGAGTTATCTACAGTTGTAGGTATGCCCAGGGAACATTGCCCGGCTGCTCGAACCATACCCTGCTGATTTACTTTAAAAAAAATGGTGGCTCTGCGAGGGTAGAAACAGCTTCTCCCCAGAACAGCAGAAGCTGCTTTCTTCATAGGTCTCTGACACCTTCTCTGAATGGGAAAGCAAACCCTAACAACGATTGAAAAGTAGAAAAAAATAAACAAACGGACTTTTTAAAAAACTAAGAATCTAGGCTTAAATTCCCATTTAGTGAAGGAAGGGGAGCGCCTGGCACAGAGAGACCAGCTTATGATGTAGCGCACTGGAGCTGCAATGCTGCCATTTCCCTTCACAAACCTGTGAGGTGAATTCACCACTAAGGCTGGGGAGGATGCTAATAGCCTTATTGCCCCTTCCTGCTGGGCATTAATAGCTTTTAATAACCAACTTCTCTTCCGAGTCACATTGAGGGTAATTAACAGGCTTTAGTGCCCGCAGCTACACGCAACACCATTTACATATTGACTACAAGAGTATTGTGCTGCAAGAATATCATAGTAAAGCTAGTACAACTAAAAAATATTTTCTATTCTGAGCATCACATCATGCATCTTGAAGATAACTGGATCGTCAAGGCACATATTTGTAGACTGGAAAGTATGATAAATGTTTACTTACCTGTACCACTATATTTAAAACTCAGTATTAGGATACCGTTCCTTCTGTCGGGTTTCCCTTCGTTCTGCTCACATAATCTCGCACAGTCATTCTTAACAGTGGAGGAGTAGTTGCTTCTTAAACCTGCTCCTCGCTTGTACAGTTCCCAGTAAACACCCATGACCCGAGATAGGGACTTGTTTTGCCTAATAGCAGGGAGCGATTTCGCTACTGTTTGTTTATATTTTTATTGGTACATTTGAAAGTGCCCGCCTGTCCTGTGCCTTTACAGGACAAGATCATGGTGTAAGACTGTTATTTGTGACCCATTCTCTTTCTTGTCTTGCACAATGCTGCCAGTCAGCTGCACTTGAAAATAGGACACGAGAGCAGCTCCAAGCTAACAAAACAAATCCTAAAATAGATATAAAAGACCCCAAATCTCCCTCTCATTCATGCGCCGTCGGACTAGGTACAGGGCTACTGCAATTTCAATTGTAGGGTTCAGTTATCCTCATAAATGTTAAGTAATTTAGAGTTGCACTGTGGAGGTGTGTTTGCAAGCTCTCGGAATTCATGGACACCATGACAGGAAAAACACACAGAAGTGTAAAATGGTGTCTGCACTTTTAACTTGTTTCATTTTAGGTCTGGCGTAAGCCAAGCCCCCACACAAAGTAGTGCCCTTAACTACCAGTCACTGCTATGGCCAAATGTGATTTGTGAGACCCAAAAAAATATTTTGCTTTTAGTTGCTTTCATAGTTTTTAATATTGGTGAGGGCCCAGCAGCTCCTCAAGCAAAGTTGTACTAAACCATGGCAAAACAAAATAAACATAATTGAAGCATAAAAACTGGCAATGCCAGGCCTCCTGGCTTTTCTAGTGATTGATTTTCATGACTCGTGGGGTGTTCGAACAAAAAGAGAGATTACAAGAAAGCAAAAAATTGGATATTTTTATACTTGTAATGTTCTGTGGGGAGAGTAAAACCCGCACAGCAATTGTGTTTTTGGGCAGAAAGAGGTGACTTTAGCTGTCTCGCCAGCTTCATGTTCTCCAAAAAAATGTACATGAATGAATAGATGTATGCAGGGGTAATCAGTAAGCCCTATTCACCTTTTGTTCTGTTCACATGTTATTCACATTTTCCTTTAACACAACATCCTACAGCCTGGTGCAATGGGTCAGCCCACTTCACCTATTGTCTCTTGTCACTGTGAGTGACAGTATTTTGCTCTTGCTTGTGTGTGTACCTCTACCTGTGAGGTAGTCTACGCGAGTGGCTGGACTGGTAGGCCATTCCCTACTTTTATTTCCACTATTTTATGTTTTTTTTTTTTCAAACTGTTTGCGGCCATTTTTTTACTTACTCTTT
This sequence comes from Pleurodeles waltl, assembly GCF_031143425.1. Classification (NCBI taxonomy): domain Eukaryota; kingdom Metazoa; phylum Chordata; class Amphibia; order Caudata; family Salamandridae; genus Pleurodeles; species Pleurodeles waltl. The sequence goes on along the minus strand of NC_090444.1, from coordinate 756,125,525 downwards.
TTTGCAAGCATACGCATTCCACTTTTACACAGAAGCAGTTTTACTTTTCACTTCTTTTACACTTTTAATGTCTATTACATATGTTTGTTAAAGCAAATTAAAACCACATGCTTGCTAAGGCCGGACCTGTTGGCTTTGCCAGTGCTGTTTTTTCAATGCCATAGAGGTTATTACTGTCAGGACACAGGGATTGGCATTAGTGGTTGAGGCCATTCATGTGTGTTACTGCAAGATCCGTTCTAAGCAGTCACCTCCAGATATTGCAGTGAGGTTTGCTAATTTTTACGGCCTCTAAATAAAAAGTGTACTGCCTAAAAATTTAGTGGAACAAATGCAGAGTCATCAAATCAGCACTGACCAGCAGGACAGAGCTAGGAAGAGGGATGTCTGATGCCAGAGAGACTGCAATTTTCAATTTAATTTGTGCACCCTCTTTCTGGAACCACACTGATATCTTGCTTCCTGCACGATGTTGGGGGCAGCAGTTAGTTTAGTCCCCTCCACCCTCTTATCTTACATTAGATGAGTGTTGGAGGACGGTGAAGGTGCTTAAATAACAACTCCTTCCAGCACAATGTAGTTCATGCTGCTTAGTGTGCGTGATGCTGGTGCAGGTAAAAGGAGTGGGGGAGGTGGAGCCACAGGAAATCCGGTGCCATGGGGGAGGGAGCAAGAACGAGGAGGACTGGAGGAGAGAAGCAAGTGAAAGGGAAAGAGAGCGGAAAATAAATGTCAGGAAATGGTAGCAGAGGGAAATAAGGGACATGGAAGAATACTGCCATCGGGGGATGAGAAAGTATTGAGGGGATACAAATGGCAGAGAGTTGGGAGCAATAGGACTTGTATCAAGGAGGAGAATGCTACGAGAGTGCCAAAGCAGACAAGATCATTCACATTCCTGCTGAGTCTAGGTCTCCAGCAGGCTTTTCCTAATAGCTGGTGTTTATATGGAGGTTTCTGGGATGTGGGTTCCCTCTTCTCTGGACTCTAGTAGGCATAAAGCTGGGGGATAGGAAAGAAAACACCTTTCTCCTAGGCTGCACTTTTTCGATCTAGCGCAGCAGATCTGGTTCAATAATAGGAGTGTCAAAACAAGGAGGTTTTTAGACTTTGCAGTGATTTTGTAAAACATGATGTTTACAGAAATCCTAATTTCTGTTTTTATGCAAATAACAAAATCCTGGGTCTTTCTGTCTTTTTAAGGCTGTTTTTACCAGGGGGACATTGATCCTCATTTATCTTGGGCAGATTATGGTATAAAATTGGGTTTTACAACATGAATCTCTTTTTGGATTGTCATGCTGTGCATTATTCTGCCATTTAGTGTTGGGTCCAGAATTCTCCCCTGTAGTTGTAGCCCTTCTTTTCTTTTCTTTTTTTTTGTTGGGTGTCAGCGGTTCCAACATTTGGTGTCTTATCCGGCCTCTTCTGGCATCATACGCCCTCCCCGGAAGCTCCCACTCGTGGTTGCCATCTTCAGGTTCTTTTCTTCCGTTGTTGGACTGGAAGCCTAGCTGAGGACACTCCAAGTAATGGAAGAAAATGAAGTTTGGATGGAGTTTCATTGAAAATGTTAGAAGACGACCACCAAAGACTACAGAATAAGGTACCCCAGAGGAACCCAAACGTCGGAAGGAGTTTTGAGTGGGTTTAGAGAATGCCCAGACAGGGCACTCTCTGTTCCATGTAATGGAGAAGACCCCATTTCAGTTCTGCTCAAACTACCATCACCAATTTGCACAGAAGGACAAGCACGAGGTGTCTAACCTATGTATACCACTCGATCATCAAATTGAAGACTGTGAGGCTTGTGCGGGGTTTAAGGCAAGGAGACTGAAGGTGAGGGAGAAGCATAGGTACACTATGCTGTGCAAGGCCAGAAACAAATACAATCCTTGAAAAACCTAAATCTGTTGATTGAAGACAATGTCGCTAAAGGGGCAGAGTAAGAAGGATTGGTTTGGAGCTGCGAATTGTCGATGTTGAGAGAGAACATCGGAAGTCAAGAGAGAAGAAACCTCAGGTAATCCCAAAAATCCCTCGGGTCACATTACAAGGATACTGCAGGCAGTTGAACAGTTGAAAAGACAAAGACGCTGAGAGACAATCGCAGTCGAGAAGTTTCAACCTCAAAAGAGAAGAAAGGCAGGGAGATGCCAAAAAAGGCATAGAGCAAAACACACTCAAAAGATCCTTCAATGTCGAAGAGAAAATCTTCAGTGCCAAAGATCTGTCCGCCGAAATCGAAAAGAAAAAACAATGTCTCAAAGCAGAAATGGCAGCACTTCTGCAAAAGAAGAAAGAATTAGACACCTCACTTCATAAGTTCAGAATCGAATCCCACAAAAGTATTTGACTCAGGAGGAGCAGCTAGAGAAGTAATTCAAAGAGTTAAAGCCCTAAAACCTCAAGTGGAAGAAGAGGAACAGCAGTGCTTCTTCGAGGAAGAGGAGGCAGAGAGCATGGAGGTGTCCATGTTCCAGGAGAATGAGGGCTCAATGTATGCTAAGACACAGTGGCAGGACATGGAGACAGACTGTTATGAGGAGGCAGTCAAACCTATCCCTCAGGACCTTCACCTCCTGATGATAACATTATGCATGGCAACTTACTATAATGGCTATAATGGCAACAGACAAATGAGGTATGCATTTAGGGGAAGATAAATCTCCATCACGCTTCATCTTGGACACTCTCCTTCCATTTCATACTAAGAACCAGTTCTTGCCTATGCTTCCTAGCATTCGTGATCAAGGAAGAGAAGCTTATCTTTCAAGGAACTTGCAGCATTCAGAGCAGTCACACCAGGAGCAGAGAGGAAGTACAAAGACTCCTCCAAGGACACTTTTTACATTAAGGGAACAATACCAGCCAATTCCATTATTGCAGCTATGGCAAAGAAAAATGCAAATATCCCAGCAACATCAAGACCACCCCTGGATAAGGAAAGCAAGAAGATGGATCTGGTAGGTAGAAAATTCGAGAGAGGAGCAGCTATTCATCGGAGAATAGCCATGTCAAATGCTCTCCTGACTAGGTACGCTTACCGACACTGGGAAGAGATGGGGGAGCTAATGAAGCACCTGCCTGAACAGTACAGTAACATAGCAACTTCTTTGGCAGAATAGGAGGGAAAAAATGTTGCAAATACGTGCCTCAAGTCGGTGCTAGATACAGTTGACACAGCAAGTCACCAGATGGGGGGAACAACTTTTAGATTCTACGCTTGGTTAAGAGTCTCAGGATACAAGCCAGAAGTCCAGGTAATATCATTAATGCCCCTTTCAACAGGGAGCTGTCATTTGGCAGTACATTTGATGAGACCCTATAACTGTTGAAGAAGGAATATGAAACTGTAAAATCCGTTGAAGCATTGTAATTCCGAGGAAACTTACCGAGAGGAACACTGATAAGCAGAAAACCGACAGGATGAAGATGTTTCCCTTATTCAACATCGCATCACTGCTTTCAAAGCACAAGCCAAACTCAGTCACCTGCACAGCAGTGACAATATCAAATGCAGGCACGCCAGCCCTTTTGAGGATGGGTACGGGGAAGAGGAACAACCTCCTCCGTAAAGTGACTTAACAAAACTCCAACACCTCTTACGCACAACACCAGTCATAAAATATATCTTAAATCATAAAATGTGGGTATTGCATAGAATTGGTAAAAACACCATCTGTAAGGGAACCAAAAAAAAGAGTGCACTCAGTGGAGGAAGCATCTCATCTGCTCAAAGAATTACTGAAAAAGGGAGCAATAGAAAGAGTTCCCCAAATAAAGAGGTCAGTCAGGAAAATCACTTAACATATTTCCTAATTCCAAAACCAGAGAAAACCCTACAGTCAATACTAGACCTATCATTCATAAACAAATTCATAAAGACACAAAAATTCAGAATGACAACTCTTCAAGAAGTCATTCCGCAATTGCAAGTAGGAGACTACATGGCAACAATAGTTCTAAAGGATGCATATTTACTCATCCCAATGAATCACAGATAGAAGAAATACTTGTGGTATGTAGCGAACAAAACACATTACCAATTCAAAGTACTAGCCTTGGGCATAAAATCTGCACCAAGGGTTTTCACAACATGTCTGGAAACAGTAGCAGCACATCTGCGAGGATACGGGACACATGTCTATCCGTACCTAGACTTCTGGCTAATAAGAGTACACTCTTCAAACAAATGCAAAACACTTATACAAAGGGTGGTAACAACACTTTTCCAACTGGGTTTTGAGTAAATACAGAAAAATCTTCAATAAAGCCGGAACAGGAAAAGATCTTTCAAGGAACAAGACGAAACTCCGTTATGGTAAATGCAAATCTCTGCGAGAAAATGATAGCATCAATACTGAAAGAAGCTCTCCTGGACCAGAAAGGGCAGTCTCGTGATAGTGAGGACTGTGGGGAAGATATTGGGGAAATGACATCATGTATATCTCAAATTCCACATGCAAGGTTGCATATGAGACCAATTCAGAAATGGCTGACAACCCAATGCCCACAAGCTACAGGGAGCTAGGAGGATCTAGTGGTTGTCACACAAAAAAATACAGGAGGAGATGGTAAGGTGGAGCAGATCACATTGAACATTACTACAGACGCTTCACTTATCGGTTGCGGAGCACATATGGACTCACTCAAGGTCAGAGGTTAATAGGAGGAGCAAGAAGCAGTCCAACATATCATTGTTCTTGAACTAAAAACAGTGTTCCTAGCCTTAAAAGCCTTTCAGAAACAGCTGTGAGAAAATAGATATTAATCCAAACATACAATACTACAACAGTGTTGTACATCAACACACAGGGAGGAACACAGTCCTTTCATCAATCAAAATTAGAGTAGGAAATCTGGAAGTGGGCACAACCAAGAGAAATTTATAGCAATTCATCTTCCAGGAAAAGACAATGTCCAAGCAGACAAACTAAGCAGACAAGCTTCAGTCTCCCAAGAGTAGGAACTCAATCAAGCAGTACTCAAAGAACCATCTTTGCAAGTACACAATAAAAGAACAGTCATGAGAACAGATCCCCATTTCTCACTCAAGGTAATTTCACATTTTTTGCTAAATCAAACCATTCAAATTCCTAGTTTCTTCCAAGAGCCAAAAAATCAAGCAGAAAGAGCATTACACACGCTAGACGCAAGAAGAGCAATCATGGACCACTTGGAAAGAACAATGAAAAAAAAAAAAAAAAATGGTTTCTTTGCTGATAACAATCTGGAAAAATCAGTGACAAGAGTACAATTGCTAAATGAATTTCACAAACCATTCAAATATGCCACCAAATGCAGAATTGCAGTTGAACACCAAACCAAAAGCGCATTCTACAAGCAAAAAAGGAATAACTAATGCCTTTCTAGCAAATATATTCTTACAAGAAATTTGCATGGCAGATGTTTGGTCTTCAGTCCATATGTGTACTAAACATTATTTTGTAGACATTGAAATGAACAAGTAAGCTCAAGTGGGATAAAACATGCTTAAACATATATTTACTAAATTGAGTCCATCTTCAACCCAACCTCCACAGGATTAACCTCAAAGTTTCTGTGTTAGAGTAGTTTTGCAGCTTGAAAAAATTCATGAGCAGCCCACCAACCTCCACTAGAAGATGGGAGAGAAAAAAAGAATCTGAAGATGACAACCACGAGTGAGAGCTTCTCGGAGGATGTATGATGTCAGAGGAAGCTGGATAAGACTCCAAATGGAGTACTGAGTACTGCATGAATACTTTACACGTTGCTTCTAACAGACACTGACTGATTTGTACCAAGGTACCAGAGGATGAAGCACGTGCTTATTTAGTGACTTTTGTGGTTTCATCCTGACTAGGACGGTGATTATTATTTGTGGCCGGTTCTCACCTCCCTCAGCTAATACTCTGATTTTATACAGATAATATACTTATTTAAGAATTCATAGGAAGACACTTTTACATTCAATTAAATAGTGAATAATGTGTTGTACATAACATGGTGCAAGGTTTTGAATTGGCATCCAATCCACAGGAACATATTTTTAAGCTGTGTAAAGGCCATATTAAAATCTGATTTCCTTTGCAGTGATGGTTGTTTAAGAAGTATTGTTTAGCACTTTTTATTTGTGTAAACAACGCCACTACTGAATAGAGAATATATTGATTCAGTGCAATATCAAACAGTTAAGCGCCTGTTTCACAGGCATAATTAATTTATTGATAAGAAATCCAGTCAGAATAAAAGTAAATCACGCCTAATTACAGCAAAATATTTGTGAATCCGTCCCTTAATCTACTGAAGAATATGTTTCTGTAGTAAAAGAGGATTGTTTTTTAAAATGAAACAAGTGCAAATAGATTTGATCTAAGTGGTAGATTTACATTTTGGCAGATGTCAGACAAGGAGCCATTGTACTGTTCCACTTCCCTTATATAGAGTGCACAGACATCAGTACACTCTGGTAGGATGAACGGGACATCTCCCACTCTATGAGGCCCTTGCACCACAGGAGTATCACTTTTTAGCAATGTTCTCGTGGTGCAGTTCCTTGCACCATATTTACTAGGCAGTGTTAAGCGACTTTTTGGCTTAACGCACCTTGTAAATACGGCCCCTTCACCCACATCATTTAGTGTGGGGGGGTGTGCAATGGGTGTTGCTGTGGGCATGCCACTTCAACACTCATTGCATTTTGACGTTGCCCCAGATTTCCAAGGAATCGTAAACCTGAGGCAGCGCCAAAGACTAACGCCACCCCAGGAGTGGCGTTAGCATGGCGCAACGAGGAGAAATACTTTTATTTCTCCTCGTTTTTGCTTTTTCTATGTCTGCATTCTGCAGCACAGTGAGAAAGAGCAAAATGCCATGAATGTTTGTTAATGTGCGGGAAGATGTCTCTTCCTGTACACAATCATTAAATAATGACAATTTGCTACTTGCACAATACAGCACACATAGAACTAGCAAATTGCCATTATTTATTGTTTATGTGCTGGGAGGGACACCTTCCCGCACATAAACAATCATTCCCTGCAACGCAGTCACCCTTGCACCCTTGCACTTTAGTGCAAGGGTGCCTGGGTTGGCGCTAGGCAGATAAATTTAGAGCTAGCGCTAGGGGAAACACAAGAGTGCATCGTATTTTTGTAAGTATGGCGCATCGCGGCGTTTCTGAAGTGGGGCGGCGCTGCACCACTTACCCGTAAATGGGGCCCTAAATCTGGCCCTAAGTCAATAGAAAGTGACTAGACGTTTTTTCTTAATATCATGTTCATTTTTTTTTTTTTAAATCATGTTATCCCATTCAAGCTAAGAAACTGCTCAAGATCGAATAGGACATGGGTACATTTAGTACAGTTGCTGCCCAGTCGCAAAGTTATGTTTTCGAAAATATATGCAGACATGATGTTAGGAAGCACTGCGCGATCGACAAATGAGAATCACATATTTTTGTATGTTGTCTTACACTCATTTTTCTTTCCCAGGTCCAAAGACAGTGGCTCAGATTTCTCCCATTCTGAGACAGAACGAGGCCGACAACCGCCTTCGTTCTTCTTCCGTGTACTAAGAGCATCTTTTCCACTCCAACTGTTGCTGCTGCTGTTGATTGGTCTTGCCTGCCTCGTACCAATGACTGAGGAAGATTACAGCTGCACTTTGTCCAATAACTTTGCTCGATCCTTCCACCCAATGCTCCGATACACCAATGGTCCTCCTCCCATATGAAGTCGCAGAAACGTAGGGAAACGTCAGTGAGGGGACCTGTGCAATTGTTAGCGAACTCTGTAGCAACTTTTCCTATTTGCTTGAACATTGTGTCCATATTATTACACTGGCAGCTATAAAGAAAAAAAATGAAGTGTGTGGCCATATTACAGTAAATTATGCTCAACAGAAAGAGCACCCAGTAGCTGTTACGAGTAACATAAGAAAGGTGCTGCCAAGCAGCATGGCCTGTCTGTTGACACATGTTTAAGAACCCTCTTGGCCTACCCAATGTTACTTCCATTTCCCTGTACTATGCATATCCAAGGACAATATAGGTGACTACATTTTGTTGTTTAGTCTAACGAGTTGTAGGTTATTTCTCACCAAGTACACTATCAGTATTTTAAAGAGGCTGCAAACCAGCGCTAACGATCTTTTGGAAGCTTGTAATATAACATTTTAAAGAGCTTTTATGGCAATTATTTTTTTACTCCCCTCCCCCCCCCCCCCTTTCCTTCATGATTTTAATGTGTTTTTCTGGGCATGGTCTCCTAATCTCTGCTTCGAATGCACATGCTGTAAATTTAAATGGCACTTTTCTATGGTCAAGGAACTCGACTGATTAATTAAAATCATGGAAGATTTTGTGAGAAAATATTGAACGTCGAGTGAAAAAAGGAACATATTATTTATGTCTGTACAGTTTGCTATGCCAACTTTTGTTTGTAATGATTTATTTGCACTTATTATAGATTATATGAAACAGAAATTTTTTCCCGTGTTTTTATTGTCCAACAGTCTATTTGATAAGTATGAAATTGCACAGAAAATGTACCATGAAAAGTTGCAAGTGGCTTTAAGCGTCTGGTGCTGACTTAATGTAAGCATGCGGAAAAATACACTCACAGATGGACCGTATTTGATGGTGTGTATATTCCTGTAGTGTACAATTAAAGTACACAGTGTGCAGAGGCCGAGTACTTGCTCTTATACATTTTTAATCCGATTATAAAAGAGATAAAAAGAATAAAATGATACCTTAATATTGTCCCTTAATGTAATGCTATTATGCTCAATTCAGCATTTAGACAGAATGTCCCCTTACAGTTGTAAGGTTTTTGTTAATATTATGGGAGGCTGCTGGGAGTGCAGCAGCTCTCCAGCAATATTAAAAAACAATCATTGGCAAAGCCAATAGGTCTCCCCTATAAAAGAGCTATTGGCAATATGTTTTAGTCATGTTGTACACCGGTGTAGTTGCTGTTCAGCATGGCTAAAAGTTAGTGTTGTATAGTGGAGTGGGGGAGTAGAGTGTCATAGAGTGGATTTGTTGAAGTGTCATAGTGTGGAGTAGGGGATTAGAATGTCATAGACTGGAGTGGGGGGATAGAGTGAATTTGTTGGACTGTCGCAGAGTGGAGTAAGAGGAGTAAAGTTGAGTAGAGGGGAGTGGAGTTCAGTGGCAGAAAGTGTCGCAGAGTGCAGTGTCATAGAGTGGAGTGGCTTAGAGTGGGGTGGACTAGGGATTGAGTGGGCTGAAGTGGATTGAGGTAGTGGGGTGGATTGTATTGTGGTAGAGTGGGGTGAATTGACTGAAGTGGGGTTGATTGAAGGGAGTAGAATGGATGGGTTGATTTGGAGTAGGTTGGGGTGTATCGAAACAGGGTGGGGTGGATTAGAGTGGGGTGGATTTGATTGGAGTGATAGGACTGGGGTGGGGTGAATTGCATTGGGGTCGCTGGATTGGGATGAGGTGGTTACAAGTGGGGTGGGGTGAATTGGAGTGGGGTGGAGTGGTGTGGAGTGTGCTGAATTAGATTGTACTATAGTTGATTGAATTGAAGTGGGTGGATTGTGATGGATGCGATTGGACGGGGTGGGGTATGTTGGATTGAATTAGAATGGAATGAATTGGAGTGGGGTGGGGTAGATTAGATTGGAAGGGGTGGGTTGGATTGTGGTAGAGTGAGTTGAGTTAAGTGGATTGGAGTAGAATGGGGTGGATTGGAGTTAAGAGGGGTGGAGTAGGATTGGAGTGGGGTGGACTGAAATTGGCTGGGGTGGATTCCATAATGGTTAGGTAGACTGGAGTAGGATGAATTGGAGTGAGGTGGATTTAACTGGGGTGGAGTGGATTGGGATGGAGTAGATTGATTGGGATGGATTGGATTTGGTTTGGGTGGATTAGAGTGGGGTGGATTGTATTGAGTTTGGGTGGACTGGATTAAGGGGGTGAATTGGATTGAATAGGGTGAATTAGATGGGGTGGATTGGAGTGGGTACATTTGGAATGGGGTAGATTAAATTATTGTGGATTGGATTGGAGAGGGGTGGATTGGATTGGAGTGAGGTGGATTGGAGTGGGATGGACTGAGTGGGGTAGCTGGATTGGATTGGAGTGGGGTAGATTGTATTGGAATTGTGTGGAAAGGATTTGAGTAGGGTGAATTGTATTATAATTGGGGTGGATTGTATCGGAGTGGGGTGGATTGAATTGGAGTGGGATGTGTTGGATTGGAATAGGGTGGGTTAGATTGGAATGGGGTAGGTTGGATTGGAATGGGTGGTTTGGAGTGGGGTGGACTGGTGTGGGGTGTTGTGGGATGAATTGGATTGTGCCAGGTTGTAGTAGGGATGATTGGTGTAGGGGGCATTGGGAGGATTGCAGTGTGGCAGACTGAAGTGAGGTGGATTGGATCGGTGTGAGGTGAGTTAAATTGTGTGGGCTGGACTGGAGTGGGTTGAATCAGTGTGGGGTGAGGCAGGGTGGAATGCAGCAGGGCACATTAGAATGGAGTGAGGTGGACTGTATGATTATGTGTAAAAAGCATAATTTAGGAAATTACACATAAGAAAGAAACAAGGCTGCTTTGTAATATTTAGACCAAGATAATCATAATCTTTTGAGAACAGCTAGTGCCCACGAGCAAAAAACAAAACAAGAGCACATAGTGAGAAAAGAAGATTTGGCAAAATAGAAACTATAGAAAATAAAACTTTGCGATTTTGTCTGTCCTGCTTGTTACGTATTTGCCAGTCACACACCTTCGGTTTGCAGGGCTCTAGAAGTTAAAAAAGTACCGTAATCATGTCAGGAGTAGCAGGCGGGCACTGATTAAGCTGAATTGATCATTGTTTGATCCCTACTCTACGGTAAGAAACAGAAATGATGCTAGGCCTGCAGTGACTTGTTATGAGGAAGTAAGGTTTAGTACCATGCAATCAACAAATGGTATGCACCAGGCTGGCTACAAGCCCTTTTATGTTAACAACAGTGTTTCACCTGCGAGACGCATGCGCGCTTGCAGGCTCAACCCCAAAAATACATAGTACATGGGTCATTGAATCCACAACCCAAGGAGAGCTCACTATATATTTCCAGTTCTCCTAGCTGGAGCGCTATTCTGTTCAACTGAAGTGCAGGGCCCCCTTGTGGTTATTTATATGACTGTATTTTGTGGGCTTAAAATGTTATAAGAAAGACTCAAAGACCCATTTTTTTTTCATGAGGCTTCATAAAAAAATATGACAGTCACTTTTATTAAACATTGCAATGTGTGGATTTATAGAATGTGCATTTTTTTACAAATATTGGTGACTTTTTGAGAAAGCTGATAGGTCTCCTTTATATATGTTAATATGCTGACCACTTCATAAAGGCAATTGGCCTATTTGTATATTTTTTCGGAGCCTTTGATGAAGTCACTAAGTCTGGTTTAGTTAAAATAAAATGACACTCTTTATAGTATAGCATTACATAGTCAGCCATGCATGCCTGTGGAGTTGGGCAAATGACTTATCTGGAGCTCAATGAAACACAGACTTGCCTCTGAGGATGAACCAAGGATTGAACCCTCCATACTACCAACCTTAAAAAGAGTTAGAGAGTCAGTCACCAGCCCTCCACCTTTTTCACCTTTGCTTTTAACATCTCCACTACACCACCACTTTTATCTCCACATTCCCATCCCCCAACACCCAGGATACTGGCTCAGACTGTCTTGAGTCCTTATTTGTAGCAGGACCATTAAGATGTGCCTTTCAGGTCCCAGAAGGGAGAAGAACTATGAAAGAATTAAATACTCAACACCCTAGAGGATCCTGACTTTGAACCCTACCCCGCAACACCCTCTCCATCTGATTATGTGACCCCTATAATGTATATATTTATATATGTTCGATGGCATGTGTAGCTGCAGATACACATGCTGTGCACATCCCGCCATCTGGTGTTGGGCTCGGAGTGTTACAAGTTGTTTTTCTTCGAAGAAGTCTTTTCGAGTCACGAGACCGAGGGACTCCTCCCATTTCGATTCCATTGCGCATGGGCGTCGACTCCATCTTAGATTGTTTTTTTTCCGCCATCGGGTTCGGACGTGTTCCTTTTCGCTCCGCGTTTCGGGTCGGAAAGTTAGTTAGAATCTCGGAAAAAACATCGGTATTGTTTGCGTTCGGTATCGGGTTAGTTACAGCAGATCGACACCGAATTTAGGAGAGTTCCGGTGGCCCTTCGGGGTTTTTTCGATCCCCCGTCGGGGCCTGGTCGGCCCGGCCACGTGTGAATTCAAGGCTGATGGAACGGACCACATTCCGCTTCTGTCCAAAATGCCATAACAAGTATCCGTATACGGATCAGCATCTGGTCTGTAACTTGTGCTTGTCCCCAGAGCACAAGGAAGATACTTGTGAGGCCTGTCGAGCGTTTCGGTCCAGAAAGACGTTAAGAGACCGAAGAGCCAGAAGACTGCAGATGGCGTCGACGCCGACAGAACAAGAGCGTTTCGAGGAAGAAGAGGAAGCTTTCTCTATCCAAGAGTCGGACTCGGAAGAGCTCGAGGCCGAAGAAACGCCGAAAACCGTGAGTAAGACGTCGAAACATAAGACTCACGAGAAGTCAACAAAAGCCCAGGGGACGCCACCGCCAACAGGCCATGGCTTAACCCAACCAAGCGGTGACCGAGCCAAGGCACCGAAAAAGGGCACGCTTGTGTCGAAGTCATCCGACTCCGGTCGAGATACCGCCACACAGCAATCTCGGACCCGAGACATCAGCTCTGAGAAGTTTCGGCACCGTCACAGCGGCACCGAACAAATTCGGCATTGAGACACCACCACGCCGAAAATTACAAAGGTTTCTTCGGAGCCTAAAAAGACCTCTGAAGAAGTTTCGGTTCCGAAACATCCAGCCTCGGAGCCGAAAACAGGTTCCTATACAGAGGAACAAGGATTGGCCTCCCAAATGAAAAAACATAGATTTGGAGACGAACTTCAAGCTGTAGAGCCAGACTATACTCAAAGGAGGCTCCACATTCATCAAGACACAGGGAAGATAACCACTCTTCCTCCAATTAAGATAAAAAGAAAACTTGCCTTTCATGAAAAGGACAAGGAGCCACAGGCAAAGGTGGCAAAGAAAACAACTCCACCACCTTCTCCACCACCATCAGTGCACACATCACCAGTAGCAACTCCTCCACTGATGCACTCCCCGACTCATACTGCCATGAGTCAAGATCATCCCGATGCATGGGACCTTTACGATGCTCCAGTATCGGACAACAGCCCAGACTCGTACCCTACCAGGCCGTCCCCTCCTGAGGACAGTACATCTTACACACAGGTGATCGCAAGGGCAGCTGCTTTCCATAACGTCACCTTGCATTCAGAACCAATTGAGGATGACTTCTTGTTTAACACGCTAACCTCCACTCATAGCCAGTACCAAAGACTACCTATGCTCCCAGGAATGCTAAAACATTCAAAACAAATCTTTCAAGATCCTGTTAAAGGCCGAGCCATAACTCCAAGAGTGGAGAAAAAATACAAGCCACCGCCAACAGATCCTGTTTATATTACAACGCAGTTAAATCCAGACTCAGTAGTTGTCGGGGCAGCTCGTAAGAGAGCAAACTCTCATACCACGGGAGACGCACCACTCCACCACGCACCTTCTCCAGACAAAGAGAGTCGCAAATTTGATGCTGCGGGCAAAAGGGTTGCAGCACAAGCAGCAAACCAATGGCGCATTGCCAATTCACAAGCGCTTTTGGCAAGATATGACAGAGCGCACTGGGATGAGATGCAACATTTGATAGAACACTTACCCAAGGAGTTCCAAAAAAGAGCACAACAAGTGGTGGAAGAAGGACAAAGTATCTCTAATAATCAGATACGGTCTTCAATGGATGCAGCAGATATGGCTGCAAGGACAGTAAATACTGCAATAACAATAAGAAGGCACGCATGGCTCCGCACGTCAGGTTACAAGCCAGAAATTCAACAAGCCGTGCTAAATATGCCATTTAATGAACAGCAGTTGTTTTGGCCGGAAGTCGACACTGCTATTGAGAAACTCAAGAAGGACACTGATACGGCAAAAGCCATGGGCGCACTCTACTCCCCGCAGAGCAGAGGCACCTTTCGCAAAACACCTTTTAGGGGAGGGTTTCGAGGACAACCTACAGAAACCACAACATCACAAACAAGGCCCACTTACCAAAGCCAATATCAGCGGGGAAGTTTTCGGGGGCAATATAGAGGGGGACAATTCCAAAGAGGGAGAGGAAAATTCCAAAGCCCCAAAAGTCCTCAAAATAAGCAGTGACTCACAAGTCACCCATCCCCATCACATAACACCTGTGGGGGGAAGATTAAGCCAATTTTACAAACCTTGGGAGGAGATAACAACAGATACTTGGGTACTAGCAATTATCCAGTATGGTTATTGCATAGAATTTCGAGAATTCCCTCCAACAGTCCCACCGAAAACACACAGTATGTCGAAACAACATATAAATCTTCTAGGATTAGAAGTTCAAGCATTGCTCCAAAAAGAGGCAATAGAATTAGTACCAAAACAAGAACTAAACACAGGAGTTTACTCACTGTACTTTCTAATACCCAAAAAAGACAAAACTCTAAGACCTATACTATATCTCAGAATATTAAATACATACATCAAATCAGACCACTTTCACATGGTTACATTACAAGAAGTAATCCCACTGCTCAAACAACAAGACTACATGACAACACTGGATCTAAAGGATGTATATTTCCATATACCAACACATCCTTCACACAGAAAGTACCTAAGGTTTGTATTCCAAGGGATACATTACCAATTCAAAGTGTTGCCATTCGGAATAACAACTGCGCCAAGAGTTTTTACAAAATGACTAGCAGTAGTAGCTGCACATATCAGAAGGCAGCAAATACATGTGTTCCCGTACCTAGACGATTGGTTAATCAAAACCAACACGCAAAAACAGTGTTCACGACACACAAATTACGTCATAGAAACCCTACACAAACTAGGTTTCTCAATCAATTACTCAAAGTCACACCTTCTGCCGTGTCAAACACAGCAATACCTAGGAGCAACAATCAACACAGTAAAAGGGATTGCCACTCCAAGTCCACAAAGAGTCCAAACATTCCAAAATGTAATACAAGCCATGTATCCAAACCAGAAGATACAGGTCAAATTAGTAATGAAACTCCTAGGCATGATGTCCTCATGCATAGCCATTGTCCCAAACGCAAGGTTGCACATGCGGCCCTTACAACAGTGCCTAGCATCACAGTGGTCACAAGCACAGGGTCAACTTCTAGATCTGGTGTTGATAGACCGCCAACATACATCTCGCTTCAATGGTGGAACAGTATAAATTTAAACCAAGGGCGGCCTTTTCAAGACCCAGTGCCACAATGCGTAATAACGACAGATGCATCCATGACAGGGTGGGGAGCACACCTCAATCAGCACAGCATCCAAGGACAATGGGACATTCAACAAAAACAGTTTCATATAAACCACTTAGAATTGTTAGCGGTGTTTCTACCTCTGAAAGCATTTCAACCCATAATAACCCACAAATACACTCTTGTCAAAACAGACAACATGACAACAATGTATTACCTAAACAAATAGGGAGGAACACACTCGACACAGTTGTGTCTCCTAACACAAAAAATATGGCATTGGGCGATTCACAACCACATTCGCCTAATAGCACAATTTATTCCAGGGATTCAGAATCAGTTAGCAGACAATCTCTCTCGGGATCACCAACAGATCCACGAATGGGAAATTCACCCCCAAATACTGAACACTTACTTCAAAATGTGGGGAACGCCACAAATAGATCTATTTGCAACAAAAGAAAACTCAAAATGCCAAAACTTCGCATCCAGGTACCCACAACATCAGTCTCAGGGCAATGCACTATGGATGAACTGGTCAGGGATATTTGCGTACGCTTTTCCCCCTCTCCCACTTCTTCCATATCTAGTAAACAAGTTGAGTCAAAACAAACTCAAACTCATACTAATAGCACCAACATGGGCAAGGCAACCTTGGTACACAACACTACTAGACCTTTCAGTAGTACCTCATATCACACTGCCAAACAGACCAGATCTGTTAACACAACACAAACAACAGATCAGACATCCAAATCCAGCATCGCTGAATCTAACAATTTGGCTCCTGAAATCCTAGAATTCGGGCACTTAGACCTCACACAGGAATGTATGGAGGTCATAAAACAGGCTAGAAAACCTACCACTAGACACTGTTATGCAAGTAAGTGGAAAAGATTTGTTTATTACTGCCATAATAATCAAATTCAACCTTTACACCATCTGCAAAAGAGATAGTAGGATGCTTACTACATTTGCAGAAATCTAAACTAGCTTTCTCTTCCATTAAAATACATCTTACGGCAATTTCAGCTTACCTGCAAATTACACACTCAACTTCATTATTTAGAATACCAGTCATAAAAGCGTTTATGGAAGGCCTAAAGAGAATTATACCACCAAGAACACCACCAGTTCCTTCATGGAACCTCAACATTGTCTTAACACGACTCATGGGTCTACCTTTTGAGCCCATGCACTCTTGTGAAATGCAATACTTAACGTGGAAAGTTGCATTTTTAATTGCCCTCACATCTCTAAGAAGAGTGAGCGAGATTCAAGCATTTACCATTCAAGAACCATTTATTCAAATACACAAAAATAAAGTTGTTCTACGGACCAATCCTAAATTTTTACCAAAAGTAATCTCACCGTTCCACTTGAATCAAATGGTAGAATTACCAGTGTTCTTCCCACAGCCAGATTCTGTAGCTGAAAGAGCACTACATACATTAGACATCAAAAGAGCACTAATGTACTACATTGACAGAACAAAACTAATTCGAAAGACAAAACAACTATTTATCGCCTTTCAAAAACCTCATACAGGAAATCCTATTTCAAAACAAGGCATTGCTAGATGGATAGTTAAGTGCATCCAAACCTGCTATCTTAAAGCTAAAAGAGAACTGCCTATTACACCAAAGGCACACTCAACCAGAAAGAAAGGTGCTACCATGGCCTTTCTGGGAAATATTCCAATGAACGAAATATGTAAGGCAGCAACATGGTCTACTCCTCATACATTTACCAAGCACTACTGTGTAGATGTGTTAACTGCACAACAGGCAACAGTAGGTCAAGCTGTACTAAGAACATTATTTCAAACTACTTCAACTCCTACAGGCTGAACCACCGCTTTTTGGGGAGATAACTGCTTATTAGTCTATGCACAGCATGTGTATCTGCAGCTACACATGCCATCGAACGGAAAATGTCACTTACCCAGTGTACATCTGTTCGTGGCATTAGTCGCTGCAGATTCACATGCGCCCACCCACCTCCCCGGGAGCCTGTAGCCGTTTAGAAGTAGATCTTAAACATTTGTACATTTGGAAATATATTACTTGAAACTTCATTATGTACATACGCATTCACTCCATTGCATGGGCACTATTACTAGCATACACAACTCCTACCTCACCCTCTGCGGGGAAAACAATCTAAGATGGAGTCGACGCCCATGCGCAATGGAGTCGAAATGGGAGGAGTCCCTCGGTCTCGTGACTCGAAAAGACTTCTTCGAAGAAAAACAACTTGTAACACTCCGAGCCCAACACCAGATGGCAGGATGTGCACAGCATGTGAATCTGCAGCGACTAATGCCACGAACAGATGTACACTGGGTAAGTGACATTTTCCATATATGTTAGATGGCATGTGTAGCTGCAGATAGCTGCCCGACCGCGTCCATCATCGAAACTAATGGACCAGACCCCCTTCCGCTTCTGTCCGAAGTGCCACGCGAAGTATCCTTATACAGACCAACACTTGGTCTGTAATCTGTGTCTATCACCGGAACACAGGGAGGATACTTGCGAGGCCTGTCGGGCATTTCGATCAAAAAAGACCCTACGCGATCGAAGAGCCAGAAGACTGCAAATGGTGTCGACACCAAGAGAACAGATCGACGTCGAAGAGGAGGAAAGAATCTCCATCTAGGAAACAGACTCAGATGACTCCGAAAGTGAGCAACCGGCGACAACGCAGAAAACTGTGAGTAAAACTGCCCCGTCCAAGACTCACACCAAGATAGTAAAGGCCAAGGGGATGCCACCGCCAGCAGGCCATGGCTTAACCCAGCGAAAAGACGGTGACCAAACATCGGCACCGAAAAAGGCCACACAACTGCAGAAGACATCCGACTCCGGTCGAGATTCAGGCTCCGAACGATCTCGGCACCGAGAGTTCGACACACCTAAGGTGAAGAAAGTTACCTCGGAACCGAAAAAGACTGTTTCGAAACCTTCGGGACCGAAAAAAGCAGCCTTGGAGCCAAAATTAGGCTCTTACACGGAAGAGCAAGGACTTTCCGCCCAAATGCATGAACATAGATTTGAGCTGGAAATAAGTATGGGGGAACCAGACCATACCCAAAGGAGGCTGCATATCCAGAAAGAGACTGGAAAAATACAAACTCGTCCTCCAATTAAAATTAAAAAAAAGCTGGCATTTCAGAAGTCCGAAATGCAGCCAAAGGCAAAGGTGGCAAGAGATAAAACACCACCACCAAGGTTTTCGCCACAGCCTTCTCCACTACATTCACCACAGCTGTCCCCAGTAACAACACCCCCAATGAAGTCACCAACACATACAGGGAAGACACAGGATGACCCGGATGCATGGGACTTATATGATGCACCGGTATCCGACAACAGTCCTGATTGTTACCCAACAAGGCCATCACCTACAGAGGACAGTACTGCATACACGCAGGTACTATCAAGGGCAGCTACATTCCACAATGTAGCAATGCATTCAGAGCCAATAGAGGATGATTTCCTATTTAACACCTTGGCATCCACCCACAGTTCCTATCAAAGTCTGCCAATGCTCCCAGGCATGCTCAAGCACGCAAAACAGGTCTTCCAGGACCCAGTGAAAGGAAGGGCTATCACGCCTAGGGTGGAGAAAAAATACAAACCTCCCCCAACGGACCCTGTGTTTATAACATGGCAACTGACACCAGATTCGGTGGTCGTGGGAGCAGCAAGAAAGAGGGCAAACTCTCAATCATCAGGAGACGCACCACCGCCTGACAAAGAGAGTAGGAAGTTCGATTCAGCGGGCAAACGAATGGCAGCATAGGCAGACAATCAATGGCGGATCGCAAACTCGCAGCCCCTACTGGCTCGCTATGACAGGGCACACTGGGACGAGATGCAACACATTATACAGCACTTGCCCAAAGGGACACCAGAAACGTGCCAAACAGGTTGTTGAAGAAGGAGAAGCAATTTCCAACAACCAGATAAGATCTGCATTGGACTCGGCGGACACAGCAGCAGGGACAGTCAACACTGCGGTAACCATTCGCAGGCATGCATGGTTACGGAGCTCAGGGTTCAAACCCGAAATCCAACAAGCTGTGTTAAACATGCCTTTTAACCAGGAACAATTGTTTGGGCCGGAGGTGGACACAGCAATTGAGAAATTAAAGAAGGACACAGACACGGCCAAAGCCATGGGCGCGCTCTACTCCCCACAAAGCAGAGGCACTTTTAGAAAAACCCACAATTTAGAGGGGGGTTTCGTACGCAACACCAGAGCCTTCCACCTCACAAACCAGACCCACCTATCCGGGGCAATACCAGAGAGGAGGGTTTCGAGGCTCATACAGGGGTGGACAATTCCCAAGAGCAAGGGGAAAATTCCAAAGCCCTAAAACTAGTCAAACCAAACAGTGACTTCCATGTCACAAACCCCCAACACTTAACACCAGTGGGGGGGAGACATACTGCATACTACAAAAACTGGACAAACATAACTACGGACGCATTGGTCCTAGCCATTATCCAACATGGTTATTGCATAGAATTCATAAATTTCCCACCAGATGTGCCCCCAAGAGCACACAATATGTCCAAACAACACTTAGACCTGTTACAACTAGAAGTCCAAGCATTGTTACAAAAACAAGCAATAGAATTAGTACCCAACCATCAAAAAGGAACAGGTGTCTACTCACTATATTTTCTAATTCCAAAGAAGGACAAAACGTTGAGACCCATATTAGACCTCAGAACGCTGAATCTCTACATCAAATCAGATCACTTCCACATGGTAACACTTCAAGACGTGATTCCCTTGCTCAAAAAACAGGACTACATGGCAACGTTAGATCTCAAGGATGCATATTTTCACATACCCATACATCCTTCGCACAGAAAATACTTAAGGTTTGTAATACACGGCGTGCATTATCAATTCAAGGTGTTACCATTTGGGATAACAACAGCTCCAAGGGTATTCACAAAATGCCTTGCAGTAGTAGCCGCTCATATAAGGAGACAGCACATGCACGTATTCCCATACTTAGACGATTGGTTAATAAAAACCAGCACTCAACAACAGTGTCTTCTTCACACGCAATACATTATAGAAACTCTACACAAACTAGGGTTTTCTATAAATTACCAAAAATCACATCTGCAGCCATCCCAGATACAGCAATACTTGGGAGCAACACTCAACACACAAAAAGCGATTGCCACTCCAAGTCCACAAAGGGTACAAGCGTTCCAAAATATAGCATTAAACATGCAGCCAAACCAACACTACCAAGTGAGGTTTGTAATGAAACTTCTAGGCATGATGTCTTCATGCATAGCCATTGTCCCAAACGCTAGATTACACATGCGGCCCTTATAACAGTGCCTAGCAAAACAATGAACACAAGCACAGGGTCAACTCCAAGATCTAGTGTTGGTAGACCGCCAGACACACTTCTTGCTTCAATGGTGGAACCCTGTAAATTTAAACCAAGGGCGGCCATTCCAAGACCCAGTGCCTCAAGACATGATCACAACAGATGCTTCCATGATGGGGTGGGGAGCACACCTCAACCAGCACAGCATACAGGGACAATGGAACAATCAACAACAACAACTGCACATAAATCATTTAGAATTGTTGGCAGTGTTTCTAGCATTAAAAGCATTTCAACCACTGATAGCCCACAAACACATTCTTGTCAAAACCGACAACATGACGACAATGTATTACCTCAACAAACAAGGAGGGACACACTCGTCACAACTGTGTCTCTTAGCACAAAAAATTTGGCATTGGGCAATTCACATTCACATATGCCTAGTAGCACAATGCATCCCAGGCATTCAAAACCAGTTAGCCGACAATCTCAGTCGATATCACCAACAAACACACGAATGGGAAATTCATCCCCAGATCCTACAAGATTACTTTCTACGCTGGGGAACACCAAAGATAGACCTATTCGCAACAAAAGAAAACGCAAAATGCCAAAACTTCGCGTCCAGGTACCCACACCCTCAGTACAAGGGCAATGCATTATGGATCAGTTGGTTAGGGATATTTGCTTACGCTTTACCCCCTCTCCCACTCATTCCTTATCTGTTAAACAAACTAAGTCAAAACAGACTCAAACTAATACTCATAGCACCAACCTGGGCTCGCCAACCGTGGTACACAGCACGGCTGGACCTATCAGCAGTACCTCACGTCAAATTACTAAACAGGCCAGATCTGTTAACACAAACAACAGATCAGACACCCGAATCCAGCATCGCTCAATCTAGCAATCTGGCTCCTGAAGTCTTAGACCTTACACAAGAATGTATGGAGGTCATTAAACAAGCTAGGAAACCTACTACAAGACATTGTTATGCAAACAAATGGAAAAGTTTTGTTTACTACTGCCACAATAATCAAATTCAACCACTACATGCTTCCGCAAAGGACATTGTAAGTTACTTATTACACTTACAAAAGTCTAAACTAGCATTCTCTTCTATTAAAATACATCTCACAGCAGTATCTGCCTATCTGCAGATTACACATTCAACATCGCTTTTTAGAATCCCAGTCATCAAAGCATTTATGGAGGGATTAAAAAGAATCATACCCTCTAGAACACCACCAGTACCTTCGTGGAACCTTAATATTGTATTAACATGAATCATGGGACCACCATTTGAACCCATGCACTCTTGTGAAATGCAATACTTAACTTGGAAGGTAGCCTTTCTCATAGCTATCACATCACTTACAAGAGTAAGTGAAATACAAGCATTTACTATACAAGAACCCTTTATACAAATACATAAACATAAAGTGGTTCTCCGTACAAATCCCAAATTCTTACCAAAGGTTATATCACCATTCCACCTAAACCAAACAGTGGAACTCCCGGTCTTCTTTCCACAACCAGACTCAGTAGCTGAAAGAGCCTTACATACATACATTAGACATAAAAAGAGCACTAATGTATTACATTGACAGAACAAAACAGTTTCGCAAAACAAAACAATTGTTTGTAGCCTTCCAAAAACCTCATGCAGGAAATCCTATATCCAAGCAAGGCATTGCCAGATGGATAGTGAAGTGTATTCAAACTTGCTATATTAAAGCAAAAAGAGATCTACCTATTACACCAAGAGCGCATTCCACTAGGAAAAAAGGCGCCACAATGGCTTTTCTAGGAAATATACCTATGACAGAAATTTGTAAGGCAGCCACATGGTCTACGCCTCATACATTCACAAAATATTACTGTGTAGATGTATTAACAACAAAACAAGCCACAGTAGGACAGGCTGTAATCCGAACATTATTTCAAACAACTTCAACTCCTACAGGCTAAGCCACTGCTTTTTTGGGGAGATTACTGCTTATTAGTCTATGCACAGCATGTGTATCTGCAGCTACACATGCCATCAAACGGAAAATGTAACTTACCCAGTGTACATCTGTTCGTGGCATGAGACGCTGCAGATTCACATGCGCCCTCCCACCTCCCCGGGAGCCTGTAGCTGTTATAAGTTGAATGAAAATTGTAAATTTGTAAATAAATACTATTTAAATACACATTATGTACATACATACTTACTCCATTGCATGGGCACATTTAGTATATTCACAACTCCTACCTCACTCTCTGCGGGGAAAACGATCTAAGATGGAGTCGACACCCATGCGCAATGGAGCCGAAAGGGAGGAGTCCCTCAGTCTTGTGACTCGAAAAGACTTCTTCGAAAAAAAACAACTTGTAACACTCCGAGCCCAACACTAGATGGCAGGATAATGCACAGCATGTGAATCTGCAGCGTCTCATGCCACGAACAGATGTACACTTGGTAAGTGACATTTTCCATATATTACAGAAGGGATAATGGTGTAATGTGGTCCAGTATCAAGCATCAATGGGTTCTGATGATATACACCTCATGGCCGAAGAACAATATTACACGTCACCTGTCATGTTTATTTTACATTACATTTATTTTTTGAGATTGGCTTGAAAATCTGTTTTCTTTAAAGTGCAGTTAACAATGGGCACTGATTGAAATTAGAAGGTTCAGGTTTCAATTACCATTTGTGAATAAATGGTTGTTAAAACAATGGACAATAGTGAATCTCAGAGGATTATGCAATTCTATGGCTTCAGGGTTTTGCCAATAGTTAAGGTTTTTTGTTGGAAAGTGGTTTAATAGTAACAACAGGTAGGTACCTACTCTTAGTAATGACTCCACAATCAAAAATAAGGTCCAATAAAGGACTCAATACATTAATCCTTGCACAACCCTTGGTAGATTGGCCCACAAGCAGTTAGGCTTATTTAGGAGACAGGTGGGTAAAGCATTTAGACCCGTATTTATACTTTTTTAGCGCTGCATTTTCGTCATTTTTTGACGCAAAAGCGGCGCAAACTTACAAAATACAATTGTATTTTGTAAGTTTGCGCCGCTTTTGCGTCAAAAAGCGGCGCAAATGCGGCGCTAAAAAAGTATAAATATGGGCCTTAATATCAACAAAACAGTAAATAGGTAAAACACAACACACAATAAAAATCCAACAACAATTTATTAAAATAGGAAATATTTTTTATCTTTAAAATGACACCAAAACAAAATCCAATGTAAGGAACAGGAGTTATTAATTTTTAAAGAATACATCAAAAAATGTACTTTCTAGTGCCTAAAAACGAGAAGCGGCTATTGCGGCCATCTAGTCACCTGACCAGGTCAAAGTTTGAGGTGGACAGCAATGGAGCCCAAATCCGTTACACTGAGCGGAATGCCTCAGTCTAAATGTTACCTTCGGACGTAGTCACTTTTGTTGGTTCTTTTTTCATCGACATTGAGCGTGTCTCCTCTGCAGGCCGACTTTTGAGTCAAAGGCAGCAGTTTGCTTCAGTGCAAGGCCTTTGTGAAGTTCTGGAGCTCCAGAACTTTCAGCAAGATGAGCCTGAAATCCAGGCCAGGTTGCGGTTCGGCGGTGGCTTGACTTTCGACAACAGGTCAGTCACCTTATGGAGTTTTTTTCAAAATTTTTTCCAACTGTCTCGAAACATATGGATCTTCTTCCAAAAATGTCTTTTTGGGGTATTGATGTGTCCACAACACCAGGCAGGGTTCCAGAAGCTTTTAGTTGCTCCTTGGAGATTTGGGACTACAAATCCCACAGTTCACCCGATCAAATCCTTAAAAATCCACTTGACGCTGGTCAGCTGGGCTCTTCTTGCAGGAGTTGATGCAGGGGACTGCAAGGTAATGAAAGCATGCATCACAACAGGGCACCCATAAGTGCCTTAACTCCACTGGAGCCCCTAAACCTACTTGCCCTACCATATTCAAGGGACTTAAAGATTGGATGTCAGAGCCATTTATAATTATCCCTAATTACCACATACGTTTTAAACGAAGCCCTGGGCTCGGCTAGCAGAGCCCAGGGCACAGTCAGTCAGTACCAACCACTATCAGTCAGAAAATGGGGGTGATCAGAGCAAAAAGGATGACTTTCTCACAATTTATAATTTTCCGATTTTACAGAAATGCTGTTTGTAACTTAAATAGATGAAAACAATACTGCCAGAGAATGTGCTGCATAATTTGGTTCTCTGTGCCGTATGATAATAGTACCACTGGTAATGGGAAAAGCAATGTAGAATGAGTTGTTGACTCTTTATTATGGTGAAACTTATATGTACGTACCATGTGTTGCAGGTTGATTTGCATGCTTTTGCTTTACATAATTTCAGATACAGACGCCCATTATTCTTCTCCCAATCACAAGGGCTTCCTGGTCTTCGATGACTTCTTCACTGAAAGTGCATACAGGGTTGTGGAATGACGCACTTCCAGTACTGTCCCGAGTGCCACGCGAAGAATCTGTGGTCTGACCATCACAAGGTCTGTAACCTCTGCCTCGCCCCCAACCATGCTGGGTGTGTAGCCTGCCTCACCTTTCTTCAAAGAAAACCCTCTGATACTGGCAGGAGAGGCATTCTGTGCACCAGAAGATATATCAACAATCCATAGACAACATGCCCAACATCTTCAGAGAACAGGCCCCTCAGCCTCAAGGAAGGTGAGGACACTTGCCCTTCAGGCATTCTGCCTAACCAGCCATCACCCAGTCCAGATGTGGTCTTCTCCAGCGACTTAGACCAGGAGGAAG
Organism: Pleurodeles waltl; assembly: GCF_031143425.1. Taxonomy (NCBI): domain Eukaryota; kingdom Metazoa; phylum Chordata; class Amphibia; order Caudata; family Salamandridae; genus Pleurodeles; species Pleurodeles waltl. Next base: position 756,099,962 of record NC_090444.1, on the reverse strand, counting down.
AAGCAAAGGTTTCCTTAACCTCCATAACCCTCGAACAACAAGGTTGTCATTATGGTCAGCACTTACACACACTTTAAGTCTCTTAAGAGACCCTACTCAGGTAGAGCGCACCCCTGGGCATGGAGAGTTGGGCATCCACCCAGGTGCTGTAATCATCACAGCCACTAGGGCCTTTGCCACCTTTCAGCTCTGGTTGGTGCTGAACAAAGGCCTTGGATCTGACAAAGCTCTCAACCAAGGGCCTGAACACTTCCCAGCATTTGAACTTCACAATTCTGCAACTAGACCCCAAGCCATCTTCAACTCCAAGGGCACCATTGACTTTGGAGGCCCCATCAGTGACCGGCTCTGAAGACATGGAGCACCAGATCATCCAAGGTCTGCAGGAGAAGCAGGTCCAGAGGCAGAAAAGGTTCTTTTCATCGCCTGACTGGGAAGATTTTGGCGAAGCTACCTTCACTGAAACACATTGAATCTCTGCATCAGAAGAGGAGATTTGCCTTTGAGGAGTAACCTGAAGAAGAGCCTATTTTTGCTTCCAGACACAAAAAAAAACATAGAGATAGAGGCTCCTCCCCATGTTACATCTCCACCACAACCTCTTCCTCCCCAACCACCCCATGCCTATCTCATTTTTTTTCCATGACCTCCACGGCAAATTTTAACACCTCCACAGCCTCTTCCACAGTCGCAAGAGGGATCTCCACATTTCTCCTGTGAACCATCCAGCCTCTTTGGCCCTGCGCATCCTTATGAGACAGCTTTTGAACCATGGCTCACAGCTGACCAATTGAGCAACTATGATGGCAATCCCAATGGAGACCTAGGCCTGGACTACTGCCCTTTTAGGGCATCTTCCCCAGAAGAAACAACAGCATAACATGAGGTGATGCAACAGGCGTGGACATGCATGTACTCCAGGAGGATGACTTAGTCTTGGAGATGCTGTTTTGAGTCTGAGCAGACAGTCTAGTTCTTGCCCATGCTGAAGAGAATGTTAACACCAGGTCCTGACACATTCAAAGAACCAATGAAAGCCAGGGTGGTAATGTCAAGTGTAAAAAACACAAAAGTATAAACTCTCTTTCAACGATCCTGCCTACATCAGAGGTCAAGTCCCACTCAATACCTTGGTTGTCTACACTGCACGCAAGCGGGATGCCACACAAGCCATGGGCAATGATCCCCACCCAACAACAAGAGCAAAAAGCTCAACGCTGCGGACTGAAGGGTGGCAGTAGAGGCCGTCATCCACTGGAGAACAGCCAGCTCCATCGGGCTTCAGGCCTGATATTAAGGGTAAAATGGGAGGAATTTCAGCAGCTAGGTAAGCTTCTACCTTGGGAATTAGGGAAGAAAGGGGAGGAAATAGTCTTGTCTCCCTCGACACTGCAAACACTGCTACCCAGGGGGTGAACACTAATTCCCTGAGGAGGCGCCATACCTCGCTGTATGTTTAAGGTTACAAACCGGAGGTCCAACAGCATCTCCTCAACATGCCCTTTGATGGGGAGCATCTATTTGAATCGTAGGCTGATGAGATGCTGGTAAAAATAACGAAGGAAATCAACATTGCTAAGTTGATGTATGCCTTTTGGACCCCAAGTTCAATGGGTTCCTTCTGGAGACAGCAGCCTAGAAGAGGCTCTAAGACTGCCTCCCCAGATCCATTCCCTCAAAACAGTTAGCCTTTCTATCAGCAGGCAAGAAGAGGGTACAAAAGGGGTGCCTACAGAGGCAACAATAATAAAACCAGAGACGGACGCAGCTCCGGCAAGGGGGCCTCCACTGACTTGCCCCAGCTCCCCCAAATCATAAATCACCTGTCAGGTGGAGAATGAAGCATTCCCTTCCCACTGGGAAGAAAGCACATAAGACCAGTGAATACTAGCACTGGTTCACCAAGGCTACTCTCTTGAATGAAGGATGCCTACTTTCACATCCCCGTCCACCAGCGCTACCTCTTCCTTGTGATAAGTGGCTATTATTACAAATTCAAAGTACTTCCTTAATGGGTCACCACTGCCCCAAGGGTTTTCACAAAGCTATGGTGGTTGCCCACTTAAGAATGGGTGTCTGTAACACATTGTCTAGGTTGATGGTGGTACTTGCACGAGGTCCCAGAAATTTTACACAGCAATGGAAACATAGACCTTGGTGATTACAATTAGGTTGTGTCTCTTGGGATGATAGTTTGGTGAGCTATGTGTGGGGTTGACACTTAGCATGGTGTTTTGTTGGCAACCTGATAGAGATTTCTAGTTGCAGATTCCTTACCTTAGAATTTTCCCCCAGATGTCAGACTGGATCCGGAGATTTTTCTTCAAGCAATACCTTGCGCGTTGGAAGGTGGTGTCGGTCGACTCCGCGGGCGTCGTGGTCGCCGTGATGACGTCAAGAGTAGTATATAGACTCCACCCTCGTGCAGTGACGGCAGTTCTTTTCTTTACGCGCCATGCGCTGATCCGGAGAACAGAGACCCTGGCTATTTTTTGGCTGAATTCGACCGAAGACCGGGTTCAAGCCATGCGAGGACTGTCATCGAACGATGTCGGTGACAGATCCACATCGGGTTTGTCTGTGGTGTCTCGAGCGCGACCACGACCCAAAGTCGTGCTCCGAGTGCCAGGCCATGCACCCGAAGGCTTTGAGGGAGCAGTCCCTAAAGCTTATGGCGGCCCGGCACTCAACTCCGCCTAGGCCCCGGTCTCACTCGAGAGGAAGGTCTTGAGATCGGTTGCGGACTCATCACCACTCACCTTCTTCCAAATCCTCAGGTCAAGGTAGGAAGAAGAAGAAGAAGTCGCATCCCTCTCATACTTCGCCCTGTCGCTCGGCCGACGCAACGCTGGAGGAGCATCCACGCACAAGGACTCCTCCTTCGGAGCCTGCACCTGGGTCGGCTCCGCGCTTCCCCGAGTTTTCCGGAGCTGGAGCAACCCCCGCCCAGCTTAAAGAGTTTTATGAGGCCATGTGCCACATATTTGAGCGGTCCGGCCCCGATACAGCGCTTTCGGGCCCAAGGGGTTCGGCTGAGGGGCCTTCGGGTTCCGCGCCGGCAGCTTCGGCTCCGGCCACCGAGCTCACCTCTGGATCTGTGCGCGGATCTGCACCGACGCCGGTCGCACCCTTAAGACCTTCCCCGCCGCCAGGTCGATTATTGATGCTCCCGCGTCGGTAGTGCCCACTATCAACGTCGCCCCAATTCTTATCACCGACGAGTCGGAGTGGCGTCGGCCGACACCACCTTCGACTTTGATGGGGCCTATTCGTCCCAGGTCAGATTCTGACCCTTTTTCTTATGGGTACGAATATGGGGAGGAATTGGAGGGGCTTCTATTTCAGAGCCCCTTTTGCTATTTAATGAAGCCCTCACCGATGTCCTATTGGGTACATGGTCCAAACCCAACACAGGTGCTCCTGTGAATAAGACTATCGTGTGCCGCCATCGGCCCGCTCCGAACGACCGTAAATTCCTGTCCCGACACCCCAGGCATGAGAGTCTTGTTATCCAGGCTTCCTCTTCTTCAGGCGCATTCCCTTCCACACCCCCGGATAGGGACTCCAAAAGACTGGAACAGTTTGGCAAGAAGTTGTTTTCTTCCTCCAGTCTCGCGCTGCGATCTGTGAACACAGCATGCCTTTTGGGCCCTTATAAGGCAACGCCAATGTTTTCCTATGGAAGAGATAGGCTTTGCTGTTGTGAAAAACAAATTTAAGAGCTTTTCACTGCCCGGACATGAAAAACTTAAATGTATGTGTTCAACTTTTTAAATACAATACACCCTGGCCTTGGGGCTGCCTAGGGCCTATCCTGGAGTTGACCTACATCTATAAAAAAGGAAGGTGTAAGACTAGGGAACTGTTCACTTTACTGGGTCAACATGACAGTCTCTTGAACAAGTTTCCGGACGCATGCTGTCTGGTTGTGGAATGCCAGGATGAATTTGACCACATCATGGGGGGCCTTCCTGGGAGATTGCTCCCAGCCCTCTTTCACCAAACTGAGAGGTCCTCTCACAGGGTGTCTGTTAGAAATGGGGTTACTGGTTGGCTAGGATATGCACCTCAGCCAGGCAGAACCTACCCACTCTAGTCACACGTCCAAGATAACCCCTGCTCACCCCCTTGGTAGCTTGGCACGAGCAGTCAGGCTTAACCCAGAGGCAATGTGTAAAGCGTTTGCACAACACACACAACACACGTGATGCAAAATGTACACCACAAAGTAAACACAACACTGAGCTATGTAAAAATAATATGTATTGCAGAAAACATAATTAGACCAACATTACACGTAAGTAATACCCTGCTACCTTAGCAGTTGTCAGAATGTTACACAAGTTACTAATACTCTGTAAGAATATTCAGTTGTCACATTAGAACACGTAATTACTCAGGATTCTGCAACATAAGCAGTAGTCAGGAATTAGAGTAAAAGATATATGAACTTGTCATGAACAATCCCTAAATAAAAGAACCATTAGAGAATATATCACAAGTCATATAATTACATATCAGCTAGACATGCCCATAAAAGGAACATAAGCACATATATATAGAAACAGTAACCAGGTAGGAAATAGAAAACATCCACAAGTCTGTATTAGGCTCCTAGAGCCTAGATTTCCTAAAGAGTACCTGGTTTCTCGTAGAGAGGCACTCCCAGTGCCTAGAAGTGGAGCATGGGGCCCCCAGCACTCCTATGCACAAAAACGGGGGCCACGTGGTGCTCTTTGGGGGGAGGGACGATCAGCACCCTCTCTTTCGGGTTTAGAACAGGCCCCTCTGGGGACCCGTGATCTTTGGGGGGCCCCCGGGCCTCTAATGGCCCTCTCTGAGGGGAGGGGGCCCAAAAGCCAAAGGTTTAGCGTAGTCGGGGCGATCGCGCCCCTAGCGCAGTGACTGGGGGAAAGGAGACTCCCTTTCACCCCGCCTCCTGCTTGCAGAGAGGCAGCCACCCCTGTCCGTGGTGCGACTGCCTAATGGGGAAGCGGGGGAAGCTGTTTCCCCTGGCAGCCTCACCGGGTCCGGTGCGCGAGCCACGTTTCTGCTTTTCCTCGTCCGCAAGGGAAGCAGCTTTGCAGAAAGGGAGCCGAGGTGTGCCCCGGGGGCACTCTGAAAAGGGTGCGTCACCCGGGGACACGGTAGGAGTGGCTCGCTCCTTCCAGTGAGTTTGTTGGTGCCCTGGGGGTACCGCGTCTCCGACGTGAAAATCACAAGGGAAGCCGAGCTGCGGCGGAGATTCCTAGCAGCAGGGGAGCGCTCCCGGAAGCGCAAGGGCTCTTTTCCACGCCCGGGCTGCGGCGGTGATTCCGAGAAGCAAAACAAAAGCGCTTTTTACAGCGCTAAAGCCACGCTGGCAGCGGCGGCTGCGGCGGTGATCTTTTTCAGCAATAAAGAGCACGCTTTTTCCAAGCGCTCTGTCAGAGTCTACAGGAATCTTTTTGCAGGGGCCACAGCACCCTGCCCCTGGGAACAGGTAAAGCAGGAAAAAGCACAGGGCTGGTGGGCCCAACTACAGGCCAGCACAAGGGGTGCAGATGGTGACAGTTCCTCCTAGTGACCAGGCAGGTCACAGGTCAGCACAACAGCAGCAGTCCAAGGTGGTTTCCTGGTGAGTCCATGCATCAGTGTGCTGGGTCCAGTTTCAAGTTCCAAGAGTGTTCAAATTGTGGGGAAAATTCCCCTGTACTTATAGTACTGTGTCTTACAATGGTAGGGAGAGGAGGTTCCAGCCAGTTGCAACTGGTTCTGGGAGTGCCCCCTCTCTCCTTTCAGCACAGGCTCCAAACATCAGTGGGGGGTTAACGACCCTATTGTGTGAGGCCAGGGCACAGTCTTTACAAATGCAGGTGTGCCCTGCCTCTCCCTTCTCTCAGCCCAGGAAGGCTTTACAATATGTAGATGCACCTCTGTGTCACCTCTACCCTTCCTGTGTTCAGGCTGCCTGAGAAGTATGCACAAAGCCCCAACTGTCAGTCTGCCCAGACGTTGATTGGAGACAGCTGCAAAACACCCAAGTTATAAGCACAGATAAATGCGCACTTTCTAGAAGTGGCATTTCTCTGATAGTAATAAAAAATACACCTACACCAGTAAGCAGCATTTCTCACCACTATCACACCCATACCAAACATGCCTACGCTACCCCTCATAAATCAGACAATACCCCTTACACATAAGGCAGGGCATTTCCAATGCAATCCTATGAGGAGGCAGCACTCACAGCAGTGAGACACCAAGTTAGGCTGTTTGTCCCTACCAGGACAAGCCACGCAACATGGCACATGTCCTTCCTTCTACATACATGGCACCCTGCCCAAAGGGCTAGCTAGGGCGTACCTTAGGGGTGACTTACATGTAGTAAAAGGGGAGTTCTGGGCCTGGCAAGTAAATTTAGATGCCAGGTCCCTGTGGCAGGAAACTGCTCACACAGGCTCTGCGCTTGTAGGCCTTAGATAGGTTTGACAGGCTACTTCAGTGGGTGGCGCAAGCAGCGCTGCAGGCCCACTAGTAGCATTTAATGTACAGGCCCTGGGTGTAGGGATACCACTTTACTAGGGACTTATAGGTAAATTAAATATGCCAATCAGGTTTAATCCAATCATACCAAATTTGTAAGAGAGAGCACATGTACTTTAGCACTGGTTAGCAGTGAAAAAGTGCTCAGAGTCAAAACGTCAGCCAACAAAGGTCCGAAAAATAAGGAGGCAAAAGCAAGAATTCTGGGGAATGACCATGTAAAAGGGCCAGGTCCAACATGACCCCCTACCAGCCCAAAGCCAGGGGAGAACAATCAATACCTTGATGGACTTCCCTGATTAGGGCGATAGAACCTGGACCCTGGCCCGCGACTGCAGGGACATGATCCAGTTCTACGCCAATCTGAACCCAGTTGAATTCCTCTGTCTATGCTCCCAAGACAATCTAAGCTAACCCATGGAGGCGTCCTAGTTGTCTGTGGCCAGAGCCAGGTCCCACGCCAGCCCGGGCCTTTGGTCTCTGAAGCCTCTCAGAGTGGGGGGCGGGAGCCCCAGGCACATAGCATCCTGTTTCCACTCTCCTTCCCACCAGTCCAGGAGTTACCCCCTGCCACTGGTCTTCTAGCCTAGGGGCTGGTCCCATAGCCTGAATAGGGTCCAGGGGAGAATCTCTCCTCCTGCCCCTCCTTCTAGGGTTCCGCCTCCTCCGAGGAGGAGTTGTACCCCCAGAATCCAGAACTGCCAGGGCGCTTGTTACAGTCGTCCTGGTCAGCTCACCCACCAGTTCAGAGGATCCCCCCTGTAACTGGTCTCCCAACCCAGGGTCCTTCCCCTCTGGCTGAGATGGGGTCAGGAAAGAGCCTTTCCTCCTCCTGCCCCTCCTTCTAGAGTTCCGCACCCTCCCATCAAGAGTGATACCCCCAGAAGTAATGGTAGAGGGACTGGGGACAGCCTTCTCCACCTCCAGGTCAAGGGAGCTACCCTGGACCTGGTTCTCCAACCTAGGGACGGTACACTTGGGCTGGTTCTCCAACCTCAGGACGGTACCCTTGTGCTGGTCATGTGTCAGGGGAGTGTCCTCCCTCAAACTCTCCCTTACAGGAACTGAATCCCTAGGGCATGTATCTTCCAACCGAGGGACGTTACCCTTTTGCTGGACAGGAGTCAGGGAAGTGTCTTCCCGCGAATCACCCCTTACAGGAACTGAATCCCTAGGGAATGCAGCAGTAGAGATGCTGGTTACAGCAGTCTCTATTTCCAGATCTAGGGGGTTGCCCATGATCTGGTTTTCCAACCTAGGGACGATACCCTTTTGCTGGACGGGTCAGGGGAGTGTTCTCCCTCAAACCCTCAAAAGGAAGCACCTGCACCCTCCTCTGCGGGGTGGTGCTGCTGATCTCCAGAGTTGGAGCAACCCTGTTCCCAGGTGTCCCCCTTCTCCTTCAGACTTTAGGGCATCCTTTTTACAGGATTGGCCTTCGGTAACGACTACCCTCCCGCCTTGGGGCCCCTCTCGGGTACCTTCCAAGACCTGCGGAGGAGGACAGGTCCCTGTGGGTCCTGCACCCTCCCCGCTCAGAACGTTGTCAGGGTTGGTTAAATTCTCACCTCAGTGCACCGGGAAGGAGCCCTCTAAGGCATACGTAAGAGGATAGGTCCTTAACAATCCTACTTCCTCCCCGCTGAAAACTTTACCTGGAACAGTTAAATTCCAGCCTTGGGGGCCCTTCTGGGTTCCTTCCAAGACCTGCGTAAGAAGACAGGTCCCTCTGGATCCTGCACCCTCCCTGCTCAGAATTTGGCCTGAATTACCTGGAACCTCCCCCACCCCTTCTAGGGGTGAACCTAAGACAGCCCTTGGTGTCTAACCAGCTCTCCTGGCACTAAGCCAGAGGTCAGCCTCCTTTGCAAGTTCCCTGGGGTCGGAGAACTCACAGTAAGACAGGTGTTGGCGTAGCTCTGAAAAACAGCAATGGAACATGTGTTCTCTTACAATGAGACTAAACAGCCCTTCATAAGTGGTTGCTCTGCTACCCTCCACCCATCCTGTTAGTGCTTTGCAACAAGTCCCCATAAAATCCTCCCAAGACTGGTGATACCGCTTCCTGCTGCCTCTGAACCTCAACCTGTAGACTTCAGGGGTTAGACCATATTTTTCTATCAGGGCCTTTCTGATGTGGGGATACCCCTGCCTGCCACTCCCTTCTGGGGCCAGTAGGACATCCCTTTCCACCTCAGGAATATAGCTCTCTAGGACAGTTCCCCAATCTTTCTCAGGAATCCTGCGCGCAACGTCAGCCAACAAAGGTCAGAAAAATAAGGAGGCAAAAGCAAAAAGTCTGGGGAATGACCATGTAAAAGGGCCAGGTCCAACAGTGTCCATACCAAAGTTCAAAGTAGGTAAAGCCAACACATTCAGCTGTACCTCCCTGTAGGCAACCCAAAGACATTGCAGGAGGATGTCCCACTTCCACCTCATGAGTTCTGACAGACCCATCATCATGCCTTTTAGGGTCCTGATAAACCTTTCAACAAGCCCATTAATTTGGTGGTGGTAATTAGTGGAGAACCTATAGGATACCCAACACCCCTTTCAAATGGCCTTCATGTACCAATACATGAAGTTGGTACGCCGGTCTAACACAACCTCCTTTGGGAACCTCACATGGGTAAAGATCCCCATTAGTACCCTGGCCACAGCAGGTGCAGCCACTGTCCTCAGAGGAAGAGCCTGTGGGTAGTATGATCAACAAAGACCCGGTTGCTCATGGCTGTCTTGGGGTCTAGAGACCCAACAATGTTGATTCCCACCCTTTCAAAGGGGGTGTCAGTTATAGGAAAATGTTACAGGAGAGGCCTGCTCTTCCCTCTTGACTTGCCACTGGTCTGGCAGGTAGGGCAGGACCTGCAGAACTCATCTGAGGCCTTCCTCATTTGAGGCCAGCAAAAGTGAGTAATAAGCCTGTCAAAGGTCTTGTTCTGCCCTAAATGACCTGCCAGGGGTACATCATGAGCCATCTCCAGTGGGAAGACCCTGTAGCAGTGGAGAACCACCAACACATGGGCTGCACCAGGCTCAAGAACCTTAGTCTCACTATACAGGAGACCGTTCTGCTAGTAAATCAGGTGATCACCTGAGGTGTCGCCAGCTGCTGGGCCTCTAACTGCTGCCATAGGCCCACAAGACTAGGGCATTCCGTCTGCACTCTGCAGAACTCCTCGTTAGTAGGTCCTCTGTCCTGCCAAGTGGTCACCCAGGTAGGTTCCCCCATTTAGGCCACATCCTTCTCTGTAGGCTCTGGGGCAACCCCATCAGGGCCAGCCTCCTCCCTGACTGGGGGAATTTAAAGAGTTGGTTTCCCATGCCCCTTGCCCTTACTATTCTTGGCAGGATCCTGGGCCAATCAAGGCTCCAGGTCCTCCTGACTACCCTCTTGGGCTGCCATGGACTGTGTGGTCAGGCCCACCTAAGCGCCACCTCTTTCCAGGTGGTATACTCCAGGTTTCTGCTAAGTAGACATTCCACCGGCATGGACTTACTCACAGCTATCCTCAAGGAACCTGAGCCCCCTCATTCAAAGGAAAACAGAGCCACTGGATTGTAACTCTCACGGTTGTCAGCTGCGACAACGTGGTGGAATGCATTAGGGACTACCTGCTCTGAGATCACCAGATGACATCTGATGGGTATCATGCTGGCTCCAGTGTCTCTCAAAGCTTCAACACTTTCCCCATTGATGGAGACCCACTACCTCTATTTCCTAATGTTGCTAGGCATGAGGGTCCTCTGCACCATCTCTCTTTCACCCAGGGGCACTAGGGTAACCTCTACTCTGTCCCCAACACGCTGGGACAATCTCATCCCCAAGCATTGCACTAGCCAGCTGTAGTGGCTGCCCACCAGTAGGAGGCTGTGCTCACTTTGAACACTTGGCATCCCCATGAAGTTCCCTTCCGGTTGACACTCATAACACTTAGTGGGTGCCTTCCCTAAACAATTACTGTCAGGAGCCAGCCTTTCTTCTTCTCGGATGGGGGGTGGGAGTCCTGACCCAAGAAACTAGTTTGGGCCCTTTAAAGAACTACTTGTTTTAGCTCCCCCTCCTTCTTCCGATGGGGACCATGCCCACTCTTGTGGTGATCCCTCCAGATACCTTCTTATAGACCCTGGTAATGACCCAGCGATCTGCTTCCTTAGCAAGTTCCCTGGGGCCAGTGAGCTTACTGCCAATCAAGTGTTGGCACAGATGTGCAAAACAAAGACTGAAAATGTGCTCATGTGCAATCAAATTGTATGGCCCCTGGTAATCCTTTTCTTTACTGCCCTTTACTCAACCATCCAGTGCATTGCAAATGGAATCAGCACAATCTACCCAGGTCTTTTAGGCCAGCTTCCTATTGCCCCTTAACTTCTGTCAATACTTTTCTAGGGCAGCCCATACTTTCAGACAAGGGCTGACTTCATGGGGAGGATGCCTCATTCTTTCTCTAAGACCGCTAGGGATACACATACACAGACTAGCACCTGCAAACTCCCTCTGGGATCGGATGCATCTGAAAGGCAAACTCAAGCATCAAACCACTTGGTCAATGTCGTCACCCACAAAAAAGTCAGCCACCAGACCTTTAGTATATTGCCCCTTTTGTCTCCAGAGGGCACTGATGAAATGCTGCCACCATCAATGCTGGACTCCGCCTGCCTGACTTTGAGGTCCAGCTCCTAAGATTCACTTCATTTGCCAACATCAATTTTCTCCCCTCAATTGCCAATTTATTTTTCTCTGCCTCCATGGCCAATCTAATTTCTTCCATTTTGAGTATAGCCAACTCTTGCCTGTACTCCCTCTCATTCTTCCTCTCTGCCATCTTCTCAGGGGACAGGTTGTGGGAGGACACACTGCACTCTGCATGTGAAGTGACCGCCAATCCTGGGAGCATGTTGCCCCCACTTCCTCAACAGGTCACAGTTCAAGACCATCCTGTGGATCCTGCTCTGAACTTCCCTCACTCTCCTCATTCTCCTGGTCATCTGTAGTGCCTGGAAATTGATGAAGCCCATGATTTTACTGCTTTTTGGAACTTCCCCTTCTTGGAGCTCCTTTTGGCGGGTAGCCCCCTCTCCCAACTAAACTACTTGAGATGGGCCACAGTAAAGCTCTCCAGGTTGATCAGCTTAAACTCCATCTCTGCAGGTGAAGCCACAGACACAAACAGTTAGGTAGATGGGTTTGGGAAACAAAAAAGCTAATTACAGAGATTTTAAAATTTGAGTTGGTCTTAGATGGGGATGGCAGTGTACAACAAATCACTGTATGACACTGCACAAAGTCATCTCCTCACCACTGATTACCAATGTGAAAATTGGGTTGCTGGTTGACTGTGGTGTGAGCCCTGGTCAAGAAGCAACCTTAATTTTCGTCAGGGTAAGGCACAAGCAAACTCCAAATTAAGCTGTACATACCCTCTGGCAGCTTGACACAGAGCAGTCAGGCCTAACTTGAAGGCAATGAATAGGGAATTTGTTCAACACTTCAATGTGTAAAACGTTGAAAACATCACACAAAAAGGATCCCACACCAAGTTAGAAAATAGAACTTAATTTAATGAATAAAACAGATAAAAATGACAAAAATCTAATCAGTAGAACTTGCGTTATGAATTTTTAAAGAATAAACTGTAAAATAGTTAAAAGCAAGAAGTGCCAATCGGAAATATCTGGTTGTGCTGAACCTGAACAAAGTCAAAAGTTTAGGTCAACCGCAATAGAGTGTGGGCCGGCTACAGGGGCCCAGTTAGGCCTGCTGAACTAAAGGTTGCAGAGTGTTGCATGGAACTGAAACAAAGATGTGTCACGCAGCTGAGGCGATTTGTCGGTTCCAAGATGCGGCCAGGCTGCGGTACAAGATCCTGATGTGTAGATGTCGAGGATCCTGCCAACGGGGCTTGTGATGCTAAGGCTAGTTTCTTGAAAGCGTGGTGCAGTCGAGGCGATACGTTGGTTCCGATGAGCACTAAAGCTGCGATGTGGAGTTTCGGCGGTGAAGCTGGCGTCGACTTGAGATGTGAGGAGTTTGCACTGGGAAAAGTGTTATGCAGTGCCGGTTCCCACATGATACGTTAGTCCCAAGATGGGGGATACAGCGTCAATGTGAGTATGTTGCTTGGTTTTGACCCACACAGTAGCAGCAATGCTTCGGTTCTGCTCCGCACAGCAGTACCGATGCATTTGTTATGCTCCTGCAACAGAGGATGTCGGTTCCGCTGGAGCAAACACCTTAGGCCCCCTTCCAAGTGTTCAGGACTTGGGTGCCACCACTTAGTGGGGCAGACCAGATGCAGGACCAAGGTGGTTTGCAAGTTTTTTATGTCCCTTAGACTTCAGATCAGGAGGTCAGCCAACTAACCCTTGGAGTCACTCTGGGTTCTGAGTGGGAGAGATGCAGGTCCAGTCCTTCTCACTCCCTAAGAGGTCAGCAGATGGCTGGGAAGCATAACAAAGCAGGAGTCCAGTAAAGTAGCAGTCAAGCAGAGTGGCAGTGCTTTAGCAGCACAACGGTCCTTCTTCCTGACATAGGCCCTCATTACAACTCTGGCGGTCAGTGTTAAAGCGGCGGTAATACCGCCAACAGGCTGGCGGTAAAAAAAAATGGGATTACTACCATGGCGGAAACCGCCAACACAGCTAGCCACTTTAACACTCCGACTGCCACGGCGGTAGCAACAAACACAGCGGCGGTAACCGCCAACAACTAGGCGGAAGACAATGTACCCCCCAGCCCAACACAACCCCCCAGTCCGCCAGCTTTTCCGGGGTGGTACCAACACCATCAAAAGCATGGCAGAAATAGGACTTGGAAGGGAAACCACTCACCTCTCGACACTCAACGAAGAAATAGGACTCCATGGAGCCCGAGCTGCAGGTCCTGCCCATGCTGGTCTACCTCCTCATCTACCAGGAATACGAAAGGCGGCGGCGACGACCACGGTAAGTACTGCACCTAGTATACAAGGGATGGGTGGAGGAAAAAGAGAGTGACACACACATGCAACATGCAACACCCCCACACCCGCCCTCACCCACAACACCATACACACAAACACATGCATCAACATTACATTTACACCCCGTAACCCCCTGGAAGAACGCAAGGACAAAAGGAATTGATTTGAACAGTGATATTTTAGAAATAGGCAGATATATGTAATAAATAGAAAAACATTATTTACAAAAATAAACAATATGTACATAAGACGGTATATTGTCCATTCAAAATGTCCGTGGGCCACTGGGCCAAAAATCATGGGCCAAGCCCACACTTGACTCCTGCCTCAATACGGAGAGAACACTGCAGGGGCATCAGTCGAAAACACACAGGCACCTCAGGGGGATAGGGAAGGGGGGGCACCTCAGCCAGAAGATGGAATAACGCCACTGCTCCTCGAGAGGGCTCCATGCCCACTGCTTGGTCCTGGGGAGTGCAAGGCCACAGTCTCTCTAATGGGTGGTTTGCCCACTGCTTGGTCCTGGGGAGTGCAAAGCCACAGTTTTCCAAGTGGATGGCTTTTTCCACTTGTCCTGGAGTGGGCCTTGTGACCAGTGTGCTTCATCCTGCCAAGGATTGGGTGAGTGGATGCATATCTCCACTGGTTCTGGAGGGGCTTTGTGCCCAGTGTGCTTCATCCTGCCAAGGTTTGGGTGAGTGGATGCATATCTCCACTGGTTTTGGAGGGGGCTTTGTGCCCAGTGTGCTTCATCCTGCCAAGGAGTGGGTGAGTGGATGCATACCTCCACTGGTTCTGGAGGAGGCTTTGTGCCCAGTGTGCTTCATCCTGCCAAGGAGGGGGTGAGTGGATGCCTCCTTCCACTGGTTCAGAAGGGGTCTTTGTGCCCAGTGTGCTTCATCCTGCCAAGGAGGGGGTGAGTGGATGCCTTCTTCCACTGGTTCTGGAGGGGGCTTTGTGCCCAGTGTGCTTCATCCTGGATGGTGCAAGGTCACAGTCTCTCACCTGGATGTCAGAGGCACAGGATTTGCAGGGAACAGGTTGCATGATAGTCCATGGAGGCAGGGCTAGACTCCATCCTGCGGTGGATAAGGATGCAAACTGGTGGTAGTGCCGGTGCTGGTGGGGGTGCTGCCAGTGGTGATGGGAGGCTCCAGCCCTTCTCCTGCAGCCTCGGACGGCTTCCCACTGGGGCTGCCGCTGCTGGTAGTGGTCCTACTGTCAGCAGTGCTGGTGGTGGTGCTTGCAGCGGGGCCTGCGGCGGTGCTAGCTGTGGTGCAGGTGGCGGTGCTGGCTGTGCTGCAGGTGCCGGTGCTGCCAGTGGTTTCGAGGGAGGCTCCAGTCCATCTCCTGCAGCCTCGGATGGCTGCCCACTACTGCTGCTGCCAGTAGTGGTGCTAGCGACGGTGCAGGTGATGGTGCTAGCGGCGGGGCTGCTGGCGGCGCTGCTTGTGGTGCTGGCCGCGGTGCAGGTGGCGGGGCTGGTGGTTGTGCTGGTAGCCACCAGGCCTTCACCTGCAACCTATGACAGCTGAAGTGCCTTGCCTGGTGTTTACTGCCCCTTCCTCACCTTGGCAGATGGTGGTGTGACCTTGGGACTGGCAGCTGGAGTTTTTGAGGACCCCTTGCTGGGTGGTTCGTGCTCCTTGCCCTTGCTGCATGCTGTCCCCCTCTTCACCTTGGCAAGTGGCAGAATGGTTTTGTCCTTTGCAGGGGTTGGTGGCACACTGCCTGGGCTGACGGGTGCCCCCTTTGATCCTCTGTGAGTTGCAGGTACCACAGCGGACGTCGACTTGGTGGCTGAGGTGCTGGCCTGGGTTCTGGACACCCTGGCCCGAGGGGAAGGACAGGGGGGAGGGGTAGGGAAGAGGTCAATGTTTGCCAGAAAAAGCTTTTTCGAGACACTGGGGTGGGAAGAGGGAGAGGGTTTGTGAGTGGAGGAAGAGGGAGTAGTTGTAGGAGGTGTCTGTGTGCTGAGTTTGGGTGCAGGTGCATGGGCTGGATGCTGTTGTGAGGTGGATGGCTGTTGGGTGGGGGGGTGCTTGCGTTTGTGCACTTTGGGAGGAAGGGCCACAGACACACTGGGAGAGGACACAGGGGACGTGTGCATGGATGTGGGTGTGGTGACTGCCCGTGAGGGGTGTGTTGTGATGGGCGTGCTGGTGATGGAGGTATTGGATGAGGATGTAGTGCATGTAGGTGTGAGTGGAGACGCTACTAGGAGGGAGATGGACAATGAGGAGGAGGGGGACACAGTGGAGGCAGTGGATGTTGGTGTGTCTGCATGGGGATGGTGCTTGTGTGAGTGCCTGTGAGATGAAGTGTGGTGCTTGTGTTTGCCTGAGCCACTTCTGGGTGTTGATTCGGGTGAATGCTGGTCTGGAGTTGTGCTTGGGATAGGCTGGGATTGAGGGGATTGGGTCTGGGTAGAGGAAGTTGGAGGGGGGAGGCTAGAGACAGGTACAAGGGCTGCCATCAGTGCTGAGGCCAGAGCCTGAAATGCTCTCTGCTGGGCCGCTACGCCAGAGGGAATGCCCTCCAGGTATGCATTTGTTTGTTGCAAATGCCTCTCGACACCCTGGATGGCATTCAGTATGGTTGACTGCTCAACAGTGAGGGATCTCAGGAGGTCAATAGCCTCCTCACTGAGGGCAGCAGGGCTGACTGGGGCAGGGCCTGAGTTGCCTGGGGCGAAGGAGATGCTGAGGGGCTGCTGGGAGGGCGGTACTGGTAGGGGGGGTGGCGGCTGTACCTGTTGTTGGGGTGGGAACAGAGGTGTCCGCCACAGTCAGGGAGCGTCTATCGGAGGAGGAGTCGCTGTCTGTGGTTTCCCCTCCTGTCCCTGTCGTGGAGCTCCCCTGGCCCTCTGTCCCACTGATGCCCTCACCCTCGGTGGATTCGGCCTCCAGGCCCATGTGGGATGCAGCTCCCTCCATTGCCGGTGCCTCTGCTCCTTCGCCAGATGATGCTAATGCACACAAGGACAAGGTGACAAAACAAAAAGGGAGGGAGGGACAGAGGATACACTTGGTCAATGCCAGCAACAACACTACCGTTTACGTACACAACACACAGGGAGCAGCCCTATGCACTAGGCCATGCACTACCAGTTACTAAGATAGTCACCAGCCCAAGGGGTACAATGCCTACTGCCATTAGCTGTGCACCTGAAACCCACAGGACCCTGCCTAGTAGTAGATGCCCACTATCAATATTGGGGTAGGAGTGCTTTATAGCCTGCCCAACAAGGACCTACCCTGCCATCTTCGCCCTGGCCTAGGGGCACCCACAGCCCACATCCCCCATCCCAGGTAACGCTTAATGCACGCAAAGTCATGATTCAGAATCTGTACTCACCCCTTGGGGCCTTCAAGCCCCCATCCAACTCCGGATAGGCCACCGCCAGGATGCGGAACATCAAGGGAGGTCATGGTGCGACGGGCACCCCTTCCTCGTTGGGAGGCCAGCCCCAGCTGGGCCTCCGATGTCTTCTTTGCCCAGCAGCACAGGTCCTCCCATCTTTTGCAGCAGTGGGTGCTCCGCCTGTCAAACCCCCAGGGTCCGCACCTCCTTGGCAGTGGCATGCCAAATACCCTTTTTCTGATGGGCGCTGACCTGCAGGAAAAAGACAGCAGAAAAAGAATTAGTCATACCGTCCGGACTGTCATCCTCATGGCCCACCATATCCTTCCCATCCCCTTACGCACATACATTGACCACCATACATGCAGCACTCTGCCCAGGACCCCTCAGCTCCTCCCCCCTACACGAGGCTTACACACACAGCAATCCATCCATTCATGGCCCACGCATCATGCTCACAGTGTACTCACCTGTTTGTCTGGAGGACCGTAGAGTAACGTGTACTGGGGTAGGGCCCCATCCACCAGTTTCTCCAACTCCTCAGATGTGAAGGCAGGGGCCCTTTCCCCAGACACATGAGCCATTGTTGCTTCCAGACACAGGTCACAGCAGCACTTGCAGTGTAGGTCCTCTCCTGTTGAAGGTCAGGTAGCAAGTGAGTGAGCAGATAGAAAATGGCTGTCACGGAGGCTGCGGTGCGTGCCGTCACCTCCTCCGTACATCGCCATTGGCTCATGGAACCCATAGGGCCCAATGATAACCAATGCGAAGTTGCACGGCGGTCTTCGACTGCCTACCGCGACAGCGCACAACGACACCGGAATTACCTCATTTCCACTTGTCCCTCCTCACAGGTCAGGCAGCCGCCATTTCAGGGGGGCACAAGGCATGGCACCTAACTGCGTCACAGCAGACACTGGCACAGCAACTGACTGTCGGATTCACATACTGGTTCTGTAAAGGAAAAAATCATCATTAGTGCAATAGATGTGTGATTATGACCCTCTGCTCACCGTTTTCTTCCATAGGCTTCAACCGCTGAGTCTGAATATGAGGTGGCGACATCCTCCAGTGTACAGACCCCTGGTGGACCTTGCAACAATGGAGGACAGACACATTATCCTAACATACAGACTTGATCGGGCCACAATCCAAGAACTGTGTGTCCAATTGGAGCCAGACCTGATGTCAGCTATCCGCCAGCCCACAGGTATCCCCGTTAGTGCAGGTCCTGTCAGTGCACCATTTCCTGGCAAGTGGTTCCGTCCAAACAACAGTGGCCATGGCATCAGGGATGTCTCAGATAATGTTCTCCAACGTGTTGACCAGAGTGTTGTCAGGCCTGCTGAAACACATGCGCAGCTAGATCATATTCCCCCAGGTGGATGATTTGGCCACAGTGAAAGCTGACTTTTATGCCCTGGGACATATCCCCAACATCATTGGTGCCATTGATGGTACACAAGGGGCATTTGTCCTCCCCCCGGAGAAATGAACAAGTTTACAGGAATAGAAAAAGCTATCACTCTATGAATGTGCAGATGGTGTGTTTGGCGGACCAGTACATCTCCCTTGTAAATGCCAAATATTCTGGCTCTGTGCATGACGCGTTTTTCTTGAGGAATAGCAGCATCCCATATGTGATGGGCCAATTCCAGAGGCACCAGGTGTGGCTAGTAGGTGAGCCCAAGGTCCCCACACAGTATAAGTAGGTGTCTGGGTATGGGGTTGTCCCTAAGGGTTAGTGTGTGTCTAACAGTTGTCCCTCGATATTTGCAGGCGACTCTGGTTACCCCAACCTCTCATGGCTACTGACCCCAGTGAGGAATGCCAGGACAAGGGCAGAGGAACGTTACAATGAGGCACAGGGGCGTACAAGGCGGATTATTGAAAGGCCCTTCGGCCTCCGAAGGCCAGGTTCCGGTGCCTCCATCTGACAGGTGGATCCCTGTACTACTCATCCAAGAAGGTGTGCCAGATCATCGTTGCATGTTGCACAACCTGGCCTTGAGATGCCAGGTGCCTTTTCTGCAGGAAGATGAGCCTGGAGATGGTCTTGTGGCAGTGGTGGAGCCTGTGGACAGTGAGGAAGAGGAGGCAGAGGAAGAAGATGTTGACAACAGAAGTAATATAATACAGCAGTACTTCCAGTGACACACAGATAAGACACTGTAACTTCACTTAACTTTTCAGTTTTCTGTTGGACAGTGTACATGGCAGCCTGATTTCCCTATGTCTATGGCCACTTACTGTACCCTTTGGCATCTCTATTTTCAGATCTCTGTGTCCTACTCTGGCTCCTGCTATGTGTACTGTTGCCCACCAAAGGTCATTCCAAAGTATATTTAACTGTACATATGACTTGCAATGCTTTGATAATGTTGAACTAATACATTTTACAATCATTTGACAGACTCAAGATGTGCATTTGTTCCAAGGGTGTTTATTTAAGTTCTCATAAGTAGAGGGGGATGTGCAATGAGCTGGGGTGATGGAGGAGGAAAGTCCAGGGTAGAGTCCAGTCTCTAGGTATCACAGGTGCATTGTCCAATGGGGCATAGGAAGGGGATTAATGGCAGTTCAAGGTGGACAAGGTGACAGAGTGGGACAGAAGGGTGACAATCAGGAGAGTCTTATTTCCTGGCCAGGGTCTTTGCAATGTTCTCTGGCTTCTGCCTGGATCGCAGGGACCGTTTGCGGGGTTGTTCTCCTTCTGCAGGGGGTGGGGTGCTGGTGGCCTGTTGGTCCTGTGGCGGGTCCTCCTGTCTAGTAGCGCTGGCAGAGGTGAAGGGCTGTTCTTCAGTGTGGCTAGTGTCAGGGGCCCGTTGTTGTGCCACTGCCTCCCTCATGGTCTTTCCTATGTCTGCCAGCACCCCTGCAATGGTGACCAGGATGGTGTAGATGTTTTTGAGGTCCTCCCTGATCCCCTGGTACTGTCCCTCCTGCAGCAGCTGGGTCTCCTGCAACTTGTACAGTACCTGGCCCATGGTCTCCTGGTAATGGTGGTATGCTCCCAGGATGTTGGAGAGTGCCTCCTGGAGAGTGGGTTCCCTGGGTCTGTCCTCCCCCTGTCGCACAGCAGTCCTCCCACCTTCCCTGTTGTCCTATGCCTCTGTCCCCTGAACCATGTGCTCACTGCCACTGACCCCAGGTCCCTGATCGTCCTGGGTTTGTGGGGTTGCCTGGGGTCCCTGTAGTGGTGAACACACTGCTGATTGACGTGTCCTGGGGACAGTGGCATGGGCCTGCTGGGTGGGTGCTGTGGTGGTGTTTCCTGAGGGGGGAGGCTCTGTGGTGGGTTGGGACTGTGGCAGGGTATCCGACTGTCCAGGGGTCCCTGGTGGGCCAGGTTGGTCATCCTGATCCAGGCATGCAGAGCTGCTGTCATCACCGTGGGCCTCTTCTGGGGGGAACTGGATGTAGCTGGCGCCTCCTCTCCCATGACATTGAGTAGGGGTCCTGTGGGGATGCAAAAGCAGTGTTATTTTATCTGCATGTGCCATCTTGGGAATGGGTGTGTTTCCCTGTATGATTGTGATTTCCCTGTCAGCTTTGCCTTGTGTGCGTGGTGATTTTGTGGGTTGGGTGAGTCTCTCTACTGGACATTCTGTGGTGATGGGTGTCCATGCAGGTCTGTGATGGGGGTCCATGGATTGGTGTTACATGCAGGGCTTGGTGTTGGTATGGGTGGGTTGTGATAGTGGGGTATGTTTGAGTTGGTGGAGAGATGGGGGTGAGGGGAGGGGTAGGAGTTTGTGATGGCATGCAGGTAGGGTAGGGGGATACAGTAGTAAAAATTTGACTTACCAGAGTCCAGTCCTCCTGCTACTCCTGCGAGGCCCTCAGGATGCATTATTGGCAAGACTTGCTACTCCCATGTTGTTAGTTGTGGGGGAGGAGATGGGGGTCCACCACCAGTCCTCTGTATGGCTACCTGGTGTCTTGCAACCACGGAACGTACCTCCCCCCGTAGGTAGTTCCACCTCTTCCTGATGTCATCCCTAGTTCTGAGGTGCTGTCCCACGGCGTTGACCCTGTCTGCAATCCTCCGCCATAGCTCCATCTTCCTTGCAATGGACGTCTGCTGCACCTGTGATCTGAATAGCTGTGGCTCTACCCGGATGATTTCCTCCACCATGACCTTTAGCTCCTCCTCTGAAAACCTGGGTTGACTTTGGGGTGCCATGGATGTGGTGTGAGTGGTACGTGTGAAGATGTGTGGGGTGATGTGTGGGGTGTTGTTGTGGGATGGTGCGTGGATGGTGTATGAGTAATGATGTATTGTGCCTCTGATTGAGTGGGTGCTCCTGGCTTGTCTCTCTCTGCTTGCTATCTTTTTTTTCACTGTAAGGGGTTGTAGGTAATGTGGGGGTGTGTTTTATAGTGGTGTGGGTGTGTATGGGTGTCAGGTGTGTGTATTTTGAGCATAGCTGTGTGTACCACCAATGGTTTTCCATGGTTGAAAGACTGCTGCGGTGATTCGTGGGTCGTGATACTGTGGGTGTCTTCCTGTTGGCATAATGGTGTGGGTTTGGATACCGCCAGTTTATTACTGACCTTTGGTCTGGCGGACTTGTGTGAGTGTTTGTATAGTGGCGGATTTCTTAGTGTGGGTCATAATACCCGTAGCGGAATACCGCCGCGGTCACAGTATGTTGGCGGCCGTCAGCACGGTGGTAGGCAGC
This sequence comes from Pleurodeles waltl, assembly GCF_031143425.1. Classification (NCBI taxonomy): domain Eukaryota; kingdom Metazoa; phylum Chordata; class Amphibia; order Caudata; family Salamandridae; genus Pleurodeles; species Pleurodeles waltl. The sequence continues at coordinate 756,078,427 of NC_090444.1, read as the reverse complement.
ATTTACCGCCAAGGTTGTAATGAGGGCCATAGTATCCACAGGTCCAGAAGTAAGCAGGAGTCCAGTAAAGTAGCAGTTAGCAGAGTGGCACTACTTTAGCAGCACACCAGTCCTTCTTCCTGGCATAGTATTCGCAGGTCCAGAAGTATACTGAAGTGGTGGTGTCTGGGATCCTGTTCTTATAACCAGTGGTGCCATTGAAGTGGGGGGGAATTCAAAAGCATGTCAGGGTAGTATACAGATGCCCTGCCCTTCCTGCTCTGGTTCCAGACTCACTAGAGGGGGTTATTCAGTCCTTTGTGCGGACAGGACACAGCCTATTCATGTGTTGCAATCAGACGTGCACCTAATGCGTCATAGCTGTGTTGAGGCATGAATCTTTGTTTTGATGTTACAAGCAGCACATAAAGTGCACCCAAAGAAACGGCAGGGTGGCAGAGGATTTGGAGACCTGTGAGGAATCATTGAGAGGGTCCTGGAATCGATGCCTAAAGGGACTGTGTGAGAAAGTCCGAAAAGTGGAGGATGGGGAAGGAGGTGATGGCAGAAGAGCCTGTGAGAGGCTAAGCTCAATGTTTGGGGAATACACTGTCATTAATAATGCTGGAGTTTCAACTGGATCAAATCATTGCTCATAATGTCCTACTGCATTTGCTAAAAAGAAATAAATCAATAAAACAACTTTGAAACAAATAAACCTTTGTATTGAAGAGTAACTCTGTGTGCAAGTGACAGCATGTTCCACACAAGTTTTTTGGTACAGCAGAAAAAGTTTCCAACAGGTAAAAGTTTCTACATACTAAGTGGTAGATTTATCGTTATTTGATGCAGCGCAGCCATGAGAAAAGGCCTCTTTTTGACGTGGTTATCCCCCACTTTTTTGCCTGATGTATGATGTAGCCTAGAAATTGTAGAGCCAAGGCCCCTGATAACTAAGTTCCATGGGCCAGAGCTCTTTCCGTAAAACTGTGTTGATGCTTTGGCACAATTGGATACACTTTTAGCTACCACTGTAAGTCCCCTGTAAAAGGTATTTTGATACCCAGGGCATGGGGTACTATGGGTTGGCCCCTGAGGGCAGCAGCACTGATTGTGCCAACCTCTAGGGCCATGCACCCAGATCCCCCCAGCACTGCCATTGCAGGCTGGGTGTCCTGGTGCAAGCTTAAAACACAAGCCTGACATGGCACACTGCATGTGTTCCCTGTTCACCATACCCTGGATATTCTACGGGTAAGACCTTCTGGCAGACCTTCCAGCCCTAAGGCAGGTTGCACCAAATCATATGTGAGGGCATAGCTGCATGAGTAATATGCCCACACTGTTTCCTTGCCAACCTGGGACATAGTTAGTGAACAGAGAGGCCATATTAACACATGTCCTAGACACTGGTCAACACGAGTTTCCCAGCTGCGTGATGGCTACTCACACAACTCAGAATGATAAATCCAAACGGGTACCAGTATTGGATTTATTCCCAAATGAACCCTGGGGTCATCTCACAGGTGCTCCATACAAAAGCTAACTACCCTGGCATGGTTGCTGACTGGTTCTATGCCACCTCCAGACACCCAATCTAAAAACCTTGGGGGAGAGATAACTCTGGTTTGTAGAACAATGCCCTTCCTGGGTGAAGGTGCTAACATCCCCTCCCTCAGGAATGTGCACTACCCTGGCGGTGAGCTTAAAAGGGCTAACCTCCTTTGAAAATTAATCCCCAAGCCTGCTACTAGCAGCAGACGGTCAACCCCTTTGTAAACCTCCACTTTTGGTGGGAGCAAAGGCAGGAAACTACACAAAGGGTAGGAGGAGGAGTTCCACCTGGCATGCACCACCCCTAAGTTGTTGTCTGTAAGGTGGACACTCCATTTCATTTTCCTCCATCTTAGATGGAAGGAAAATAGCCAATCAGGGATAGGTAAGTGACTCTTTCCACAGGAAGTGGTCACTCTAGTGGGTGTAGCCACCCTAAGGTAGGTGTCCCATTGGACACTACGGTGTTCCCCCTAAAACGCCCCCTAAATTCAGTCTTTAGTGGGCATCCCTAGACCAGATAATCAGATTTGATGTACAAAAAGAAGACCAGCACCAAGAAGATCCAAGGCACGAGAACCGTGAACCTGCTGCACAAAGAAAAGGCGCCAAACCTTGCCTGCTTCTCCCAGGACCCGACAATCGCTACTGAGGAGCTGCAGGACAACTGGAAAAACTATAAAGAACCCCAGAAGACCTCCAGGCTCTGAAAATCGCCCAAGAACTCCCTCCAGAGTAGGGGTACCACTTTGCAACAAGTAGAAACCAGCAAACCAGTCAGGGTCACGTCACTGACCAGTTCCTAACTCCTGAATTTGAAGTTGCAGCCAAACCCAATGACATACCAACGACGACAAGGACAAACCCTGCAAGTGGGCTAAGTTTGGTGGCACTGCGCCCTCCAGTGGTTAAATCTTACCAATACCCTAAGTATTGGTCAGCTGACATTGGACACCCGAAAACCAGCCCACCCAGGGCTGAAAAAGGACCAGGAGGAAGCCCTGGTCAAGGGACTTAAGGAACACCCTGGACCTCCTGCCAGAGTGCCCCTGTTGTCCTGCAGACGACTCTTGAACCAACTTACCTCCAGCTCCAAAGTGTATTTTTGCACACAGCTCCTGGCTCACTGATTCAGTCTGCACCCTGCCACCCTATGCCCTGCAACAAAGAACCAGCTGTGCACTAAGGGTCCCTCACCCCTTGTGACCTCGACACTCTTAGGGGACCCCAAGGAATCACCTCTAAACTTACCTGTGCAGTACTTTTCCAAGTAATCCCTAGCAGTGGCCCTGCACCAGCTCCCAAGACCTTTCACCGCTGCTCCCGCCTGCACCAGGAGCCGCCCGAACTTCTCCAACTGACACAGTGTGCCCATCTCCAACTTCATCCAACCTACTAAAGAAGAACTTGGTAAACCAACTGTACGATTGTATATGTAGTTTTAAAGGGGACTTTTCATGATTCCTATGGTGCGTAATTACACACAAAAAGTCTTTTTATTTAACTTCAAAAATTCATATCTCAAAAAGTACTTTTGATACCTAATTTTGATCATCTTGGTATTAAAAATTAAATAAGAATGAAATCTGAAGTATTTTTTATAAAGTGGTCTTGAGTTATTCCTTTGAGTGTGTGGGTTGCATGATTGATACTGTGGGTACAACAAATGCTTTGTACTGCTCCAAGATTGGCCTAACTGCTCGACCAAGCTACCTTAAAAATTAGAGCATTAGGTGATTTAGTTTTTATCCCTGTAAACCAACGTGTGGTTTCCTGGACCTCCGGCACAGTGCGCCTAGCTTTGCACACTGCATAGAAGGCCAGCCTCCTACAGCAGCAAGCCACCGTGCTGCACTGCATGCAAGTGGAGGGCCAGGAATGCATCATATTTAACATGATACAGTGCATTCCTGTCCTTTCCATGCACTGGTGCACAAAGTACTGCCTTGCACTAACACAGGCATCCTTGCACCATGGTGTAAAGGTGCCTGCGTTGCAGGTAGGATTGTTTTTTCATACAGGAAAGGGCACATTCCTGCACAAAAAACAATCCTCAAAGGCATTTTTTTTCAAAGAGTGCTGTAGCACACTGAGAAAGAGCAAACAACAGGGAGAAATAAAGATATTTCTCCCTGCTGTGCCTCTTCTGGGAAGGCGTAGTGTTTTCATGCATTCCCAGCTTTACCAGTGTTGATGAATCTAGGAATGCACCACAATCAATGGATGGAACATGGGCACACCAATGCTCCATCCATGGAACACTTCCCTGGGGCAGAGTAACAAAAGATAGCGATTTGTGCTGCCTTACTTTACTCCAGATTTATGAAGTCACTTAGGACCTTGCAAGGTGGCTTTGCTTGATAAATCTGAACTAGGTTTCGCATCACATATGCCTCCCCTTGTGTGGCGCAAGGATGAGGCAAAATCATAATAAATATGCCCCTAAGTATTATAAGCAGACTTGAGGCTTTAGAAAGAATCGTCTCAGCATGACAGTTTCTACATAACATAAAAGACTGATTGCACCAGGTACTAACCTGTGTACATGTGCTTGTTTTGCTTCAGAAGATGGGCTCTCTGTAAAGTTTTCACAAAAGCATGAAGGTTGCATTTTATATGATCTCTAGCACCTCCAGGTGCTGGTTCTTTTAAGTGAATAGTCTCTCTTTGGACAAGTTTTGCATACATTGTACACTGTTCTTCGTAGATACTTTTTAATACTATGTGGTGTATTTTTCAGGAGAGTTTCAGTGTCTGCAAACAGTGAGGTACAGAGCAGCTTGTCTCCAAAGCCTAAACTCTGTATACCACATCTACTTTTATACTGATATCCACTTCATTTTTCATTGAATGCTCAGTAGGTAGGAGGGATTTGATACAGTTAAATACTGTCCATTATAAGGCTTTCAATATGTAACAGGCCTTGAATATCTGGAGGAACCTGGGGCCTCATTTACAATGTTTTGACGCAGGGCAGCGCAGCAAGCCTTCTTGCTGCGCTGCCCTGGGTCAAAACAAAAGGGCAGGAATGCACTATACCTACAAGATACGGTGCATTCCTGTCCTTTTAGCCTGCACTGGCACACTAATTGCTGCCATGCGCCAATGCAGGCACTCTTGCACCATGGTGCCTGATGGGATGATTGTTTTTGTGCAAGAAGGAACACCATTCTTCCACAAAAACAATCATGAGAGGTGTTTTCTACAGATATTTCTCTCCGTTGCGCCACCCTTATGCCACCCCTGGGGTGATGTATGCTTTTGACGCATTCCCAGGTTTATAAAACCTTGTAAATCTGGGATTGTGTCAAAACCCTTGGATGTTGAGTGGGAACACCAGCACGATACTCATGGAAGCACCTCCCTGACGCAAAGTAATGCAACTCAGCGACTTGTGCTGCGTTGCCTTACTCCATATCTTCAAAGCCATGAAAAGCCACGCAAAGTGGCATCGCGTGGCGTTGTAGATATGGGTCAGCAGCCTGCGCTGCTGGTGTGTCACAAAAAGTGGCGCACCGGGGGCGCAGGTCACTTGTAAATAAGCCTCCTGGTTTATTCTGAACAGTTGTACACAGATTGAACACTGTGTCCAGTAGCATTTACCATTTTAGCTGTGGTTTCTAGTCAGCATGAATTCGACTACCCACGAAGTGCGCAACTTTGGGTTGGGGGCAGAGCCTGGCCTGTGCTGAATCGCATACAGACAGCCAACCCCACGCTGTGTACAGCCTTTTTAAGTGCTCAACGGGGGATTGGCTACAGGGTTTTACCTGCCCCCAGGCTCTGTAGCCAAACCTCCAGCAGGCTGCCAACCCCATGCCACGGAGACCCTTTGGCATGTGCAGCCTAGGACTGGCCTTTGGGCCCCAGGGCCCCCACCCCCTGTGGCTAAACAAAGATATTAAGGGGAAGTAGCATGCAGCCTCTCTCCCCGCGCCTTAATTGGCACTGGGGACCCCCATTCCATGGGTCCAGTTCCTATAAAATCAAAAGGGGCCATGCGGCCCCCCTGCCTAAGCCTTAAACATCTTCAGTGACTGTATCTCCCAGGGCCAAATACAATTAAACAGAGGAGGGGGCATGCAGCCCCCCTTCATGAGCCTCAATAGGCCCCAGGAACCCCACCCTCCAAGGCCAAACATAATACAAAAAGGGAAGGTGGGCCACACAGACCCCCTCCCTGAGCCTTCTTAGCCCAGAGGACCACATACCTTGAGCCAAAATCTAAGGAGAGGGGTATGCAGTGCCCCTCCTCATATCTTAATGGCCCCTTGGCCCCCATCCCCTGGGACCCAATACAATAAATAAAGGGAAGGGGTGTAAAAATGCTTGATAGCATGAAGGGGAACATGGCGGCCATCTAAAGGAGCCGGTCGCGGAGGGCTCCGTATCGCAAAATGTAAAAATGAAATAAAGGCAGCTTTACTTACCGGGGGCATGGAGGCTTGATTTGCCGGTGGCATTTTCAACTGGTGATCTGTTTTTTTTTGGCAGTTGGCAGGAGTAAACGCGGCGGAGGAGCTGGCTGCGACACGGAACGCACAGGATCAGAGGGTTGTCCCGCTGTTACGAGCCTCCCTGGAGCTGCTTCATGTCAGGGAGGTGGCGGCCTGCGTTTCCTACAGGGGAAACTATGGCAGAGCCAGCACAGGGCTGAAATTAGTGGGAAAGAAGAGGAGGACTCCGAGGATTCCAAGGTACATTGAGGACTTGCTTGACTTGCTTGATTTAGGTGCAGAAGGGGAAAAACAGCGCTCTCAAGGATTTGGAGGTTCTGTGTGCTGGGAAGACGCTATTTCACATATAAATGATACAGCAGTTTACAGTTTATGGTGGAGAGGGCAAGAGGGGTTGTTGGGGCCAGAAAGGAAGGGGGGAAGGTGGTATTTAAAAATGGTTTGGGACAAGTAGCGTACTCCCTGTGGAGTGCTAAAAAGAGTAAGAAAGAATTAGAAGCTGAGAGCTTGGACCTCCTCCAGAAACCCTCTATAGTGAGAAGTAAGATGGAGCAAATTAATAGTATTGTTGTTAAAAAGAGACTGAGGCCCATATTTATACTTTTTTATCGCCGCATTTGCGTCATTGTTTGACGCAAAAGCGGCGCGAACTTACAAAATACACTTGTATTTCGTAAGTTTGCGCCACTTTTGCGTCAAAAAGCGGCGCAAATGCGGTGCTAAAAAAGTATAAATACGGGCCTGAATGTCAATAATGGTGTAGGCTTGAATAATAGGAAAGTTCGGGTTACTCTGTCTGTAAGGACCTATTTTCAGGTATTGCCAGGGTCCCGAAAATGTCGACCGGGGGTGTTTACATGCGGAAGCTGGACAAGTTAGTACCTGCTGCTAGCTTGGAGGACATTGGCTCAGATTTTCGGGCAGACAGGAGAGATGTGCCGCAATTTTCTCCATCTAGGAGGCCTGTAGGGATTCAAGAAGAGATAAAGGCAGGGCAAGATCTCCAGCCATCCGGGAAAGATCATGGACACTCTATTGCGGATATGTTGAAGGCATTATCTGTGGAACTGAAGGGTGGCTTCGAGACCTCTAATGCTAATCAGGTGGAGATTAGGAGTCTTTGTGAAGACTTAGGGAAGAAAACTGATGAGCTTGCAGGTCGGACGGCCGTTCTGGAGGAGGAGGTTGGTGAATTGAGGATGGTGGTAGAGGAAAATAAAGAGCAAATAAAATATCTAAAAGAAGGGGAGGCAGAGGTAACGGCTAAGTTGGAATCCTTGGAAAATAATCAGAGGAGGAACAATATGAGGTTTCTCAGAATCCCGGAAGGTTTGGAAGAAGGTGACTTAAAAGGTTTTATGGCTCGACTAATAAAGGAGGAAGTAAATGTGGAAGAATCAGAAGAGGACATTGCCAAAGATATTCAAAGGGTGCATCAGGTTCTGGCGAAAATGTCCTCCAATAGGGATAGACCAAGGAAAATTTTAGTCTACTTCCAAACATATACATTGAAGGAACATATTTTGGCCCTGGCATTAAAAAAGAAATCATTGTCAGTGAATGGATCTCCATCTGAAATTAGGTCAGACCTAGCGACTGTGACTCTAAATTAACAGTGGGAGCTGGGTAAAAGAATAGACTCATTAAAAAAAGCTTGGCGCAACAGCACAGTTAAAAGTTCCTGCTTCCCTAAGGGTCATGGTGAACAACAAAATGTATAACTTTACGGATTGGAAGGAGGTAGACGAGTTGATCAGGAAAATTGAAAAAGGGAGCGGGAATGGGAAAGGTCTGGTTTAAGTTTTTTTTTTGTTTCCCCCGGTAAGGAGGTTTAGTTATGGGTGACAATGCTCCAATCCTGGTACGGTGACCCTCCCCTGACATATTGTCAGATTAAAAGATTGGGTGGGTTCCCCGGGGAGAAATAGGGTTGGGTGGTATGAAGAGGGGTAGTGGTGGGGAGCACTGCATGGGGAGCCTAATGGGAAAAAAGGAAAAAAAGATCCTCATTGATGTAGTTAGAGAGGGGGAAACAGGGAGGGAGGGTTTCTATTTTGGAAGATGGTACTGAAGAATTTGAAACTCCTGTTTTGGAATGTTAACGGTCTTAGGGTAAAGAGTAAGCAGAAAAGGCTGGTGCAATACTTGAAAGATGCTCCGTTTGATGTGTTGATTTGACAGGAGACTCATCTTTCTAAAGAAGAATGTTTTGAAGTCTTTAAGCCATGTAGTTGGATACAGCAGATAGCTAGTTCTAATTGCACAAGTGGTAGTAAGGGGGTGGCCGTTTTAATTAAGAACCATGCTAACATTACTTTTGTTGAAGGCCCTATGGATAAACCTGGGAGATGGGTGTTGGGGAAGTTGTCTGCTTTTAAGTATGTCTTTACGTTGGTAGGTTACTATGGTCCTAATAGAGATGATATAGGACCATTGAGGGAAGTGTCAGAGCTTCTTCTGCAATATTCGGATCCTATAATATGGGCGGGAGACTTCAATGTTGTATTGAATTATGACTTAGATAGATTGTCGGGCAGCAGGTCAAGAGTGAATGAGAAAATGCAGGTTCAGATTCGGGTAATGATGTCCCAATGGGGATTATATTATGTTTGGAGGGATAAGAAGGGGTCGGAGAGAGGTTCTTCTTACAATAATAAGAAGTATCTGCATCAGTCCAGAATCGATTATTTTTTATTGGATAATTACTTGAAAGATTATGTTGAGGCAGTAACACATATTAGTGCTCATTTATCAGATCATTCGGCGGTCAGTTTACAACTTAGGCTACCAGCGAAAAGGAGTGAAAAAAGGTGGACTTTAGATAGAACATTGCTACTGTAAGATGAGGTGGTTATGGAATTGCGGGCGGAGACAGAATAATTTTTTAGGATAAATATGGATTCGGCCTCCTTAGCGATAGTTTGGGATACCTTTAAGGCCTTTTTGAGGGGGCGAATGATCAGGATAGCCGCATATAGGAGGAAATTATATAATGAAGAAATAAGTAGGTTAGAGAATTAAATACGACAATCTGAGCAGGGAATGCTAAGTATGGATCACAGAGAAGAATTCTACGAGTAATATAAGCAACAACAGACAGCTAGTCTGGAGCTGGCAGCTCTTTTAGATTATAGGATTAGATTGAGATGTGAGGCTAATAGAGTGGCCCACTTTGAGTATAGTGAGAACAATAGTAAAATGTTGGCATGGAAGTTAAAATCGAATAGTGTCAGAAATCTGGTGATAGAAATTCGAAATGAAGATTCGGGTGAGATTAGGAAAGGTGGGGAGCAGGTGGAGGAAAGCTTTTTTAATTTCTTTAAGGAATTATATACGGAGGACTTGGACGCCCCTTCGAAAGTAATGAGGGGATGGCTTGGGGAACTAGATTTACCCACCTTGAATGAAGCGGAAAGAAGTGTGGTTAATGAGCCGGTAAAGCAGATAGAGATAAAACGGGCCATTCTTTCTGTTAAACTGGGGAAAGCATCAGGACCAGATGGGTTATCCATTGAGGTTTATCAAGCTTTGGGTAGCAGTATTCTTGAAGTTTTAAAGCAATTATGCGATAATATTATGGGGGGCAATGAGAATCTCCCTCCTTCTTGGAAAGAAGCTTTTATTACGTTAATTTTAAAACCTGGTAAAGACCCTAGGAAATGGATATCATATCGTCCAATATCATTGTTAAACTGCGATTATAAAATTTTTGTAAAACGTCTGGCAGACAGATTAGGGATGGTTATGGGGAAGATCATACACACAGATCAGAAAGGTTTTTTGAAGGGAAGATATTTGCACGAATTAACACAGGGGCTGGTAGGGTCGATTGATTTAGCCACTACTCTACGTGTGCCTTTGGCTGTGGTAATGGTGGCTGCAACAAAGGCATTTGATAGAGTTAATTGGCGATATTTGACTATAGTATGTGAATTTTACAACCTTGGAAGACAATTTATTAGAACTTTACAAAAAATTTACCATGACCCCAGTGCAAGAATTTTGGTTAATGGTTTGCTTACTCCTCCAGTAAAACTAGAAAGAGGGACGAGACAGGGGTGTCCATTATCCTCCTTATTGTTTGATCTCTATATCAAGCCATTAGTTAGTAGAATTAGGAGAGATATGAGAATACCCCCCTTTAAGAGCGGGAATCTAGTCAGGAAGGTCTCTTTATATGCAGACGGTCTAATGATTTACAATTCTAATTTAAATCAGGCCAAACCAGTTCTAGAAGAGTTAATGGAAGATTCTGGGGGAATTTCTGGTTATGCAGTTAATAATCAAAAGACCAAAATTATGGTGTGGAATATGGAAGTAAATGATTCAGTGAATGTAAAGGAAGAAGTTAAATATCTGGGGATTACTATAATGCATGATATATGTAAAACGGCAGAAATAAATCTTGGTCGAGTTACGAGGGAGGTGGATCTACTGATGAAGAAATGGCTCAATCTTCTACCAACCATTATAGGTCGGATTAACATCCTAAAGATGGTGATTATACCCAAATTAACCTTCATTTTTAACTCATTGCCATTAATGTATAACAAGGCTGCTTTAAAGAAGGTTCAATGGGAAATCAGCAGCTTTATTTGGGCATCCAAAGGTGTTCGTATATCGTGGAAAAAACTCAGAAGGAAGAAAGAAAAAGGTGATCTGGCAGCTCCGGACTTGCAGTACTATGCATGGGCTTTTCTGTTGAAGAATGTAAGGCAGACTCTTAACAGACCAGATCATTCAGAGTTGGGGCAGGTGTTGATTGCAATGATGCAGGGATAGGAGGTACAGAAAGGTTTTTTGTATAAGTTTGGGTACCCTTAGTTCTTTAAGAAAATTTGATTTAAGATATTACAGGATTGGGCAATGTTTTGGGATGAGGTGAGGAAGACCACAAGGTTGTCGTATTACAGTGAGTATGCTCCGGTTTGGGACTCCCCTGGCTCCCCGGAATGGACCAAAGATGCCTTGGCTATTCCATTGAAAGAGGCAGGACTAGTGCAATGGAGACATTTGTGTTATAATGGAGAAGTCAGGGAGTTCGGAAATCTTAATATGGAGGCAGAGGAAGGTTGTCCAAATTTAAATACCTCCAGATAAAGAGCTGGGCGAGGAATGTGACTGAGGAAGTGGGAAGTACTAATAGTGTGGAGGATCAGATGCAGCTGGATATCCCGTTGAAGAAAGAAGTGGCTAGATGGTATTGGCTGATCATGGATATTGTCGATGGTGAATTTACCCTTCCTGAAGAAGTCTGGAGGGAGTGCTTGCTGGAGCCTCATCTTAAAGATCTTTGGCAAGTATCTACTACACGTCTTTATAATACTGTCAAACCTGCTACACTAAGAAGAAATCATTTATTTTCAAATCACAGAGCTTTCTGGACTCCTACAAAGCTATCCAGGCTGAAACAGGATAACGTTGTGAGGTGTAAGAAGTGTGGTTCTGCATCATCTGATGATTTACACATGTTTGTAGATTGTCCCCTACTCTGTAAATTCTGGCAAGAGGTGAGTGAAGCAATTAAGGAAATACTTCCCACAAGTCCGAAGGTAAGACCATTGGTAGTGATCTTTGGCTGCTCATTTGAGGCGCAGAAGATGGGTAGAGATAGAGATAAAGTGTTGTTCTACATGAGGCTCGTGGCAAGAAGGGAGATATGTAGGAAATGGGTTAGCATTATTACTCCTTCCTTGGTTGAATGGAAAAACTCTCTAATCTATAATTTTAAGATAGATTCTCATAAGGACAGTAAGAGAACGAGATTTTGGAACCCTTTGAAACAATGGCTAGGAATTGGCTATAAATAGGCAGGCTGTGTTCCCATGATTATACTCTCTCCTTCGTGTCCCACATTGGATCCCATGTGGAAGACCTCCTAGACAGGGGAGATGTGGCTGGAGATGGGTTGTGAGCAGTTAGTGAGAACTCGGCTATTCCCCCCCAATCTCCTATCTCTGAAGGGAAAAGTTGAAGGTAAATGAGGATCACAAAAAAATAAAAAAAATAAAAAATAAAAAATAAAAAATAAAGGGAAGGGTCTATGTGTCCCCCTCTTTGAGCCTTATTAGGCCCTGGAGACTACATTTCCTGGGACCAAAGCCAATAGAAAAGGTGAGGGGAGATGGGCGGCCTACCTTCCCGAGTCTTGCTGGGCCCCAGGGACCGTATCCCATGGGTCCATAGCCTAAGAGGAGGGGGATGTGAATCCTCCCTCCCCAAGCCTTAATGGACCTGGGAGACCCCACCCCCTGGGTCCAAAGTCAATAAAAAAGGGAACCAGGCCACGTGGCCCCTCTTCCTGAGCCTCATTAGACCCTGTGGACCCCATTCCCAGGGTAGTATCTACTTTAGAAGGGCCCTCTCCCAAGTCTTCATAGGCCACAGGGGCCCTATTCCCCGCGGCTGTTATTTGTATGGAAGAGTAGGAGGTACACGGCCCCCTCACAGAGCCATCTTGAGCCCTGGGGACCCCATCCTCCGGGGCATCATTTAATTATATTTGAGTGCCCATCCGGGACACCCGCCAACCAACACATTGGGGGCCACAGAGGGAGCCCCAGGGCCCCTGCGGCCCAAGCCAGCTCCCAGAATGGTATGGGAGCTAGCATTGCTCCCTCCCAAGGGGAGCAGCTATTTTTGCTGCTCCCTCCAGGGAGGAGCCATATGTTGTTCAGTTTCCCCTGCTCACATCAGTATGGGCAGGTAAATACAACACAGGTCTGCTCCCAGCCTGCAGGAGCATTTTTAAAGCTTCTGCCTTCTGAGAGCAGACTTATCAAGGGTTTGCACTGGCCTTGCATCACGTAGTGTGATGCAAGGGTGACACAAGCAGTAAGCCAGGTTTAATTGTGTGGTGCAAGTCCTGCGCTGAATCCAGCATCACGCAGGAGTTAATATAAGCAATGTAAGCGTTCCCATCTAAAATCCAATGCAAACATAACAGAATGGTATTTAACATTATAGCACTGTGGCATCTCGTAGCACAACACAGTGGTAGAAATGCATCAGAATTGCTCCACATAGGCAACCCAGGCATAGAAATGATGCTGTGGCTATAGTACAAAATCCTCACCATGAGAGTACGTTCTGGCAACGTCATCTACACCATGGAGGTCGTTATACCGCAACTGGGTGTAGCTAGGAGACAACCACAAAGGCGGCGAAGAACGAAGGAGGAAAGAGGGTGTTTCCCATCAGTGCAGTGAGAAGGAGATCAAACAGTTGTACAAACTGAAGAGGTAGTCTATCATGGAAGATAGCACCAAGTCTCCAGCCGGCAACTGCAACAAGCATGCCATCCCAGCACATGTAAAATTGATTTTTTTGCTAAACATGTTGCCCTCAGGATCCTTCCAAATCACACCGGCCAGAATGGCTGGCCTTTCGCAGGGAGTATTTTCTGCCTTTCTCCCATCTGTTTTGAATGCCATCCTAAAACTCACTCCCCAGTACCTTCTCTTCCCCAAAACTAACCAACAACAAATGGATACGAAACAATGCTTCTACACCATTGCTCGATTACCTCATGTGCTAAGTGCCATACATTACACACATGCCCAGTTTGTGCCCCCTGAAGCAACTTCGTACCTCTACAGAAACCGCAAGCACAACTACTTGATAAATGTCCCGGCAGTGGTGGACCATCATGGAAATTTCATCAATGTCTTTGCAAACGTTCCCGCTAGTGAACATGACATCTATATCTTCCACCACAGTACCATCAAGAGCGGTTTCAAAATGGATGAAATGGGAAGGGCCTACTCATTGGTTAGGAAAGCAGAAATATACAGGCCCTCATTTCGTCCTCGGTGGTCTTTTTGAAGGACCGCAGAGGTACTGCCGCGCTGAAGACCACCAGTGCAGGCGGTTTTCCACGCAGCGTATTATGACTGCTGGCAGCCCTCAGTATTTTTCGGCCAGAGAGCCGCCAGCAGCAATACTGGTGGTTGGCGGGAAGTGGAGGCTGCTCCACCTCCACGTCATCAGAACACCGCCCACCGAATCACGTCCCATCATTTGATGTGGCAGTGTTCTGGTGACGGGGTGCTGGCGGCAGAGCAGCGCCCATGGATCCTGTCCCCTCCCAGAGGATCACCGGACCAGGTAAGGTGATCGTTCATTAGGGGAGGGGGTGGGGGATGTTGTGTGCGTGTATGGGGTGTGCGTGTGAGTGCGTAGAGGGGGTGTGTGAGTGCATGTATGCATGCGGGGGTGTTGTGTGTTTGGAAATGTGTGCGTGTCTGTCTGTATGTTTGTCTGTGAGTATGTGTGTGTGTATGTCTGTATGTATGTGTGCGTGTATGACTGTGTGTGTCTGATGGAATGTTTGTTAGTATGTGTGCGTGTCTGTGTGGTGGTGGTGTCTGTGTGTCGATGTTGGGGCTGGGTGGTGAGGGGGGTCCTGCCACCTTTGGAGGGTGGTAGGGGGGTCAGGGGTAGGACGCGGGGTGAGGGAGGGGGGTGTTTGAGACCCCTATCAGTGCCAGGGAATGAATTCCCTGGCACTGATAGTGCCTACTGCCATGGATTTCGTGGCTGTACAAAACCCCATGAAATCCATGGCGGTATGCAGGGTCGTGATACTGCCGGCGGTGTAGTGACGGCCGCTGGTCTGGAGACCGAAGTCTCCAGTTGTTAGGGTTTGTGCACAGCAAAGAGCATGTCCCCTCTCACTGCACTAGTGGGTTCTGTAATAGCTCCCTTTTAAACTTACTATTGAAAGCCTTTCTTGTTATCTCACCTTCCCCCCCCTAGGCTTCTGTGTATGTTGTTTAATGTGCTGTTTTATTTACACATTGGGCCTTGCTTTTACCAAGGCTTCTTTAAAACACTCCTCTCTAGGCCATGTGTTAATTTAACTCATTTGCATAATAACTGAAACTCTGCACACCTTTCAAGAACATGTGCAGCATGTGAGGACCACACCCAGCCCTGTCTATAAAAGGCAGCCCCCGAGCCTCGCCCAGTGCTTGTGCTCGTTTACCTCCCGCTTACCTGAGGACAGATCCCTCGGCGCTGGCACTCCTGCTCTCTACAGACTTTCATTGGCTTCAATGGGCGCAGCTGCTGGCTCTTCCTTCTTCCGGTTTCCGGTTCCTCCTTGCCTCAGCCTCTCTCCTACAAGCAACCTGCAAAAGAGAAAGAAGACAAGGTTAGACTGATCAGTATCTCTTGCCAGCAACAAGTAAGTGCAAAACTTTTATTACCTGAAAGAACTTTGACTACAATTTCTGGATTCGTGTATAGACAATTTGAAACAAGATACCTTCCACGAACATTGTGATTCAAACTCTTTGTTACAACAATACTTTGCGGAACTTTGTGAAGCAAACATTTTTTTATGGAACTTTTAAGAATCGAACCGTGGAAACCATTAACAGCAAGGCAAACAGTAAATCAAGGACTTGCACAAATTACATGCTGTATTTTGACGTAAAAGTACAGTATTTGTTTTATAAAAGATTATGGAAATATGGGAAAAGTGAGTCTGCTATTGGCAATTTAGGCTTTAGTTATATTAAGATGAATGTTTGATATTGATAATTCTGATAACGGTATTTGTTTAATGTTTTAGAAGCTTTAGAGTAATAGAAAGCACATCCCAGAGCAGTAACACATTCCAAACCTGGAAACTAGAGACCAGGATCCAAGAGGTACTTTTAGAAGAAAATTTCTAATAAATAAAGGGATAGTCAGGAACCCAGTTAGGAATAGGATGTACTTATCTGTTCTTTGTTTATGTTTCATTAGGCACCAGTTTCTACAGAAGTCAAAGAGGGCCGCAGATTTGTGCAGCACTTCAACAGTGGAAACGCAAGAACGCTGTTGTCTCTTTATTTTATTTTATCCACTTCCCCCCTTCCCTTGAGCTTCTGTTCTTAGTGCACTGTTTTAAAAACTAGTGTGCTGGAACAAGCAGTTTCAGGGTGGGGTCGGATTGTCTTCAACCTCCATCAGAACTGAACAAGGACTCAGGTGAGCTGGGCTTTGACACCAGTCCAGCGGTCATTACCACCCTGGCGGTCGGAGAGGAGAAATGGCAGTTTAGCATGGCGGTCACCGCCATGCTTGTAATGCAATTTCTTTTTCCGGCGGCCTGTTGGCGGTCTTACCGCCATTTCTCCACCGACCGCCCAGGATGTAATGAGGGACATATTATACCAACTAATAAGTTGTAAGATATGACATAATAATCACCTCTGTGTTGGTGTCTGGATCTTGTGTCAAATACACATACTGGAAGTACCATACTGCAACATGTAGTCAATGATTTCCCATTTTGTGAATCCCTCACTGAATGTGCATTGGAAGTAGGCAAACTCCCACAGTGAGATGTATTGTGCCGTCTCACACTGTGTGAGTGGGCAGAATCACAATTTCTGCAATGTCATGTGGTCCACAATTATGTTCAATAGAAGAAGAAAGGATAAATCTTAGCAAAGTTTGAGATGTGTGTATGCACAATGGTGTGGCATGTCTAGATTATCTGTAAATGTTCCACCAAAATAACGGTTGCTGAGCAAATCTGTAGCATATAGCATACGTATCACACATGGCAGTAAGGGCCGTATTTATAGGCCCCTAGCGCTACAGGAGCGTCACTTTTTGTGACGCTCCTGTGGCACTAAGCACTGTGCTGTATTTACAAGGTGATATAAAGCCACTTTTTGTGGCTTAACGCCACCTTGTAAATACGGCCCCTTCCCACGCAGCACTGTATGTGGAAGGGGCGTGAAATGGGTGTTGCTGTGGGCGTGCACAGAAGTTCCAAAACACCATTAGTGATCAATTATGTGCAGGACGGGACACCTTCCCACTCATAAACAATCACACCCCTCAATGCAGACGTCCTTTCACAGTGGTGCAAGGATGCCTGCATTGGTGCTGGCAGCTAAATTTAGCACCAGTGTAGGGGGAAATGCAGGGGTGAGCCGTATTCTCTTAAATATGGAGCATCCATGCGTTTCTAAAGTGATGCAGCGCAGCGCTGCCAATTTTGCCGCAACACCATGCTGTGACACTTTTCCTTAAGTCTGGCCCCAAATCTGTAGGATGGTCAAAGTATCAGTAGCACAAGTGGAGGAATAACATAAAAGAACCATATATGTCATGCAGTGAAAGTGTAATATCAAATCTTGTTTAAATTTGTATGTATATGTATATGTGATACCAAAAGATCAAAGTGCAGCTAATTCCCACACGTTCCAACATCCAAGTTCCAAATATGCACATAAATAATAAACCACATTGACATACTTCATTAATGTGAAGGATAAATAAGGTAATGCCTCCAGTTGATTACATTTTGGGCATCTTAGTCCATCAACGTAATACTGACACAATGAATAAATAGGCTTTGAAAGATGTTAACTACTATGAAATAACCAAGGTGAAATGCAAGCAAGGTGTGTTATCACTGTGTCCTCACAATCAAAATTTGAACAGTCTCATGCTAAATAAAATGTGTAAGAAACAAAGCATGTAATTACAGATTGACCAACAATGCAAAATCACATACATACATGTAAATGTACCTTTCCAGTACAAAACCTATTCTAGTCTCACTCACACACCCTAGCACTACAGTGCTAGGGTGTGTGTGTGTGTGTGGTGCTCGGCAGCTAAAATTAGCGCTGGCACTAGGGAGAGGGGAGAAGAGAGACATATTTCTGTAAATATGGCAGTCTCCTGCTCTCTCCTTCTCACACAGTGCAGCACAGATTTTCTGGCTGCTGTGCTGGGCTGTGTGAGAATCAAGTAAATCTTGGCCAC
This sequence comes from Pleurodeles waltl, assembly GCF_031143425.1. NCBI lineage: Eukaryota > Metazoa > Chordata > Amphibia > Caudata > Salamandridae > Pleurodeles > Pleurodeles waltl. Next base: position 756,060,662 of record NC_090444.1, on the reverse strand, counting down.
TGTTATTTCTAAGTAACAATATACCAAATTACTGAATGTTGGCTTTTTCCACTTTTCAGGTGACCAAGGATAAGGTTTGCAGCCATGCTTCGTGACCCTGTTTCAAAATCTCCAGATGAATGGACAGAAAATAATTAACTCAGCTCTGAACAAAACTCGAAGGGGCATATTTATACTCTGTTTGCGCCGGAATTGCGTCGTTTTTTTTGACGCAATTCCGACGCAAAACTAACTCCATATTTATACTTTGGCGTTAGACGCGTCTAGCGCCAAAGTCCATGGAGTTTGCGTCATTTTTTTGCGTGGACACCTACTTTGCGTTAATGATATGCAAGGTAGGCGTTCCCGTCTAAAAAATTGACTCCGAGGCATGTGCGCCGTATTTACACTCCCGGGCAAAATTCACGCCCGGGAGTGGGCGGGTCAAAAAAAATGACGTCCAGCGGCTTTTGCGTTGTTTTTTTAGCGCCTGGTCAGGGCAGGCGTTAAGGGACCTGTGGGCTCGGAAGGAGCCCAGAGGTGCCCTCCTATGCCCCCAGGGACCCCCCCTGTCACCCTTGCCCACCCCAGGAGGACACCCAAGGCTGGAGGGACCCATCCCAGGGACATTAAGGTAAGTTCAGGGAAGTTTTTATTTTTTATTTTTTTGTGGCATAGGGGGGCCTGATTTGTGCCCCCCTACATGCCACTATGCCCAATGACCATGCCCAGGGGACAGAAGTCCCCTGGGCATGGCCATTGGGCAAGGGGGCATGACTCCTGTCTTTGCTAAGACAGGAGTCATTTCAATGGGGGTTGGGAGTCGGAAAAAATGGCGCAAATCGGGTTGAGGCGAAAAATTTGCCTCAGCCTGACTTGCCCCAATTTTTGGCGCCCAAGCTCCAAATCCCCCTACGCCGGCGCTGCCTGGTGTACGTCGTTTTTTTTCACGCACACCAGACGGCGCCGGCGGCTAACGCTGGCTAACGTCATTGAATAAATACGGCGCCCGCATGGCGCTTCAGAATGGCGTTAGCCGTTGCAAATTTTTTTGACGCAAAACTGCGTTAGCGCAGTTTTGCGTCAAAAAGTATAAATATGGCCCGAAATGTTATGGAGCGAATGTTTGGGGTCCTAAAGTCCTGTTTTCGTTGCCTGGACAAATCAGGCGGAAGACTTCTGTACTCGCCTCCTATGTCTGCAAGATCACTTTAGTCTGTGCAATATTGCATAACATCTGTCTGAAAACAAATGTGACATGGGACTATGAGACTGCTAACCCACAGGAACATGAAGAGAATAATGAATCTGATGCAGATATGGAGCACACAATGACAGTCCGTGTGAGATGGGACCAAATTCTTGCAAATTTATTTTTCTTACCTTTGTTGAATCAGTAGTCACCCAGCCTTGTTTTTTGAGTAGTGAAAATGAATCATTTCTCACACATCAAAAAAATCTTCCTGTTTGCATCATTTAATTTCGGGCATATTTATAAGAAAGTGGCGCATCATAGATGATGCCCCACTTTTCTTGTGCGCCCGTACCAGCATCTAACAACACCCTGGTTGTTCTGTATTTACTATCAACAAATACTGATTGGAATTGCTATCCACAGGAGCCAACATCAATACATGGCCCTCAATACATGGATCATAAACAATATAATCACATCATAGCACCGTGGCTGTCCTGCTGTCAACACTTTAACATACATGTTCCATTTGCATCATTTAACTCCACAATGTGAAATGACTGCGTAATGACTGGAACTTTGTCTAAGTATAAAATGCCTCTGAAATACGTCCACATGTGGCCTATCAAACATATGACACTCACAGAAAACCAGGTCCCACTCAGATTGACATATGCAACAATCAGCTGTGTATTGGTGTGCTTGTCACAAAGATTCTAGACAGAAAAGGCCTATCAGCCAATGAGTAATGTAGATGTGTGTGCATTCATCTGTACATATCCATGTTGATAGTGGTCAAGTGGTGGATTCCACATTAAGGTATAAGGGCAAGGTATAGTGTAAAATCTACACAAGTGGGGGAGTACTCGTCACAATAACTTAAAAAACACAAAGTACCACTACAGCTGAGTTGCAAATAGACTATTAATCAGTGAAGTCAAAAGAAGACACACGTGTGCATGTACAAAGTAATACATACACCATGGTTTGCATACCAACTGGCTCATAATCAGTGGCTATTGTATACTGTTAATCACACTGAACTAAAAAAGTTGAAACAGAAGCAGTGGTATGAAATGTAATCTGAGTGATGAGAAAGCTTGGTAACTCAGAGTATCAAACCAAAAACATGTCAGTTTTTGGTTTGGTCTGGTAACAAGTCACATTTGTAGAACTTACATATACCACCATACAGGTACATCATCAGCAGTATGACCACTTATCACAAGCAGTCTAGAATTATGTAAGAGTTCAAAGGTGTCTGATGCCAAATGGATGAGGCTATCTAAGTCAGTAATGAGAATCTTCACACATCCAAATCGCATTATATGGCCCACAGAAGTTAACATCAATTCATGTTGTGTAATGCCATTGGTCTTGGTTGATCTGTCCATTGAGACATGTTAATGTCACACAATCCACAATGTTCAACTTCAAGTAAAGCCTGGACAATACACATAAGTCAAGGGACCTATCAGTGAGCCCTCAACATAGAAAGTCTGATCTTTGTGAATGTTGTGAGGTACGCTTATGCTACACAAGATGACAGAGGCTGATGTCAAGCTTACAGTGATCAAGTATCATACACCAAATACACCCATTTGGGAGTGCATGAGTCACAAACCCTTCCAAAGTGGTAACTGTGTGAGATATTACACATATGCACACATTGTCAGAATATCATTTGTAACACCAGAAACACTTGCACACCATGAAATTGTCTGTTACATGAATACCTTTGAATGATAGATACACATTCACGAATTATCCAGACATTTTGGGGCTTATTCATCAAGCATTGTATCGCAGAGGATCCACACAAGGGGACAAAAGGGCAATCACAAAACTAAATCAGATTTGTCAAGCGATGCAGAGGCACCTTGTGTGTCCCTAAGTGGCTTGAAGAAAATAGAAGAACCTAAGTCTGCACAAAATGCAGACTAGAGTTACTCAGCAGCTATGAGGTGTGCCAAAGGTGGAGTGTGGCATTTACCATGCATCCACCCATGGATTTGTACCCATCACCAGACTGACAAATAGTACTACTCCATAGAATGTGTCCTAGTTGTACAATTCCTCACCACAGGTGCATGGAGGTAACATACTGCATTCTATCAACCTTGTTTACACTAAGGGCCTCATTCTGAGGATGGCGGGCACCGCCAAATGGCCGCTCCGCGGTCGAAAGACCGTGGAGGCCATTCTGGTTTTCCCGCTGGGCTGGCGGGCGACCGCCAGAAGGCCGCCCGCCAGCCCAGCGGGAAACCCCTTCCCACGAGGAAGCCGGCTCCGAATGTAGCCGGCGGAGTGGGAAGGTGCGACGGGTGCAGTTGCACCCGTCGCGGATTTCAGTGTCTGCACAGCAGACACTGAAATCCTTTGTGGGGCCCTCTTACGGGGGCCCCTGCAGTGCCCATGCCATTGGCATGGGCACTGCAGGGGCCCCCAGGGGCCCCACGACACCCCATACCGCCATCCTGTTCCTGGCGGGCGAACCGCCAGGAACAGGATGGCGGTATGGGGTGTCGGAATCCCCATGGCGGCGCAGCAAGCTGCGCCACCATGGAGGATTCCGTTGGGCAGCGGAAAACCGGCGGGAGACCACCGGTTTTCCTCTTCTGACCGCGGCCAAACCGCCGCGGTCAGAATGCCCTGCGGGGCACCGCCAGCCTGTTGGCGGTGCTCCCGCCGACCCCGGCCCCGGCGGTCCTTGACCGCCGGGGTCGGAATGACCCCCTAAGTGTGTTGCATTCAGTAGCACACTTAAAAATGGTACATGCCTTAGTGGTTTCCTGTATGTGCTTGAAGGTTTCTTTCCTGCACCAAAAATAACCTGCCTACAAGGCAGGCACCCTTGCAAAATTACATTTACATCTGCAATATGTATCCATACCGATGTATATGGCATATTTTGCCATTACTGCTAAACTATACTTCTGAAAGAAAATCAACTTATATTACTGGATCCTTCCATGTGAAAGTAAAACTTGGACATCAGTAACGTATGAGTTGCATGGCCCTTTGCGTTTCTGTAGATGGACTACTGCATGGCCTTTTGCGTTGCTGTAGTTGGACCACTGCTTGGTATTTTGCATTGCTGCATAAGTGCTACTGCGCCGCTATGTGTGTTACTCTATATAGGCCACTATGTAGGTAACATATGTGTTGTGTGGCTATTTGTGACACACTAAATAGGCCATTGTGTGGCCTTTAGCTTTGCTGCTTAGGTGCTACTGCATAGCTATGTACATTACGAATATAGGCTACTACGTAGGAAACATATGTGCTGCATGGTTATTTGCGGCGCACCCTAATGGCCACTGTGTAGGTATATAGGTATAACATCAGCCTTTGCGTTGTTTGGTATGGAGTATTACACCACACAATGTAAATTTGTGTACCAATACATCAGAAACGTCGACACAAATTACAACAACGTGCCTGTCACAACCAGGAAATGATGCAATGGGTGTGGCTGTATACCACAAATTGTAAATGTTGCTTTCATCTTCTGTTAGTGTGTGTTGATTGGTACTGGTGGTGTGAAAAGTTCTGGATTTTTGGCTGTTTCTGGATGAGTCTGTGCTGTTCTGTCCCTGTGAAGTATATTTTTGTAGTTTGTATGTCAAAGTGTTAAATTCTGTATTTGTCATTCTCTCTGCATTGTTTGGTATTTGTATTATTTGTGGTAGTAGTTACTCATAGTTTGGGGTTTACGTTTTTTTTTTATATAATCATTGATAGGCCTTGTGTCATTGTGGCTATGTCTGGGAAAGCGAAAGGCAGAAATTTTACTGAGGGAGAAGTCGGTGCACTGATGTGGTTGATCTTGCGTTACTTGCCACAGATATGGCTGTAGGAGAAAGGGTCACCCGAGGATACAGACCTAAGGGTTGGAACAATCTATGGGAGCATGTGCGGTGGCACATGGCAAAGGTAGCCCATGAAGATCGATCTGTGACGCAGCTTAAACATAGATGGGCAGATGTCATTTCACGGGAGGCTGACGTGTTAGACCTGCTGGGTTTGGAGATTGGTGGCCCTGTAGATATGTATTAGCTTGTAGTAATGTAGATAACTTAGTTAAGGTACGTATCAATGTCAACATTTAGTTGTGATGTGTGGAAGCCTTTTGAACACAAGGGAAGACAGAGTGATACAAGGTGCCAGATTTACCAAACTGTCACACAAAGCAGCACACCTGGCATAAATGATGTGTTGCATCACAGGGAGCTAGCAGTCTTCACACTTATTACGATCCCCATAAGATATTCTGGGATAGTAATATGGCGGATGGGATATTCGTCAGGCTTGTGACAGCGTATTCCCTCCACCAGGATCTAAATCAGGCCCTTAGTAATGCAAAGCAGCCTTTTCTCAAATGAGGGTTACTATTTAGCAATATACAGCACTGAAGAAGATTTGGGGTTGGAAATAATGTTTTATTTTTTTGGTATTTTTTTTAAATATATATGTTTTCCCTCACTTATGTGATAAAAACATTGCACAGTATGTATCTAAATCTGTTGTTATGACTAGATTTTCAATACATATCATTTTCCACGCTGCACAAGGTATAAGGTACGTCTGTTTGGCAAGGCTAGTCTGTACCATGGCTGGTTCATGTTGCAAGGGGGCATGTGATGAAGCTGGGCGACTATTCTTAGAACAGCACATGCGTGGAGCATGATTTTGGAATATGATGTTAGACATTTCTGGCCTTTCACCTCCAGGCAGATCAGCCCTGCTATGTTCCAATACCTGAAAATGTATGCATATGTGTCAAAGGGTGTTAAAATGTGCCACTACACTAGTATGTCATAGTGCTTAGTTTAGAATTTGAACTGTGTATATTTGCTCTATTTTTGATGATTTGTTTCTATTTTTGTTTTGCAGGAGTACAATGGCTATTTTTGCTAGGAGAAATTGAGAGCTTCAGAGATTCTGATACTAAGAGTAACTGTCATGAAAACATGGTAATAGACCTGTGACAAGTGTGTGTGTGATACGTGATAGTAGCAACAGTGTAGTGTATATGGGGAGGTAACACCTGCCAACAATTAACTCAGATTTATTGAGCAAACACTATAGCACATGTTCAACATGTCTCAGGTTTAAAGGCACAAAAAGCAATATTTCGGTGGTTTTAACACTGTCCCTTACCTGAAAAGTAGAATCTGGTAGCTAGGAAGTGTGCATTGTGCCTGTCTGTATCAAAGGGGATTCTGAATAGAGGAGCACCTCCCTGGCCCCTGCCACAGCAGTTTGGGCTTAAGGTCACTTGCCCCTTAAATAAGTTTCTATTGGTTGTTGCATCTGTTGCTGTGATTGGTTGCTTGGGCTAGTATTTCTATTGGATTAAGGGCTTAGGTTTGAGTTCAGATTGGCTGTTAGGGATAGGGTTTTGATTGGCTATCAGAGCTAGGGTTTCCACTGGATTGAGAGTTCATGGTTACAGTTCTGATTGGCTGTTAGAGTTAGGGCTGTGATTGGTAACCGAGCCAGGTCTCCCATTGGCTCTAGGGTTTAGAGTTAGGATTCTGATTGGTTAGTGTTAGGGCTAGGGTGCCATTGGCCAACAGGGCTATTTACCCTTAGGGCTCAGGGCATCTTAGCCCATACATTGAGGCTAAGGGCGGAGAGGACAAGGGCAGTTGCCTGTTTGGGCCTGCTAGGGACAAGTCTTGCCTAGGATCAGAAATGCTGCCCTTTTTGCCATTCATCAGCCACTACCATAACTCAGCAAGCCCCTCAAACATAATAACACACTCTCAACAAATACAAGTTACTCATTTACAACAAACAAACCCTGTCCACATTTCAATGTCTCAAAAACAACTACATGACCCCACATACCACACCTATATACAATTCTTCCACAACTACAACACTATTGCACCTTCATTCTCACATGAAACACAGCTCTGTCCTATACCACCAACACATTCACACATCACCAACTCAACACAAAGCCACATTATACATAACTTTAACACATCCAGGAACATACACTTCTTGTTCATACAAAACACCACTTCTATCCTCTACTTTCTCCTCACAGACCCATTTTTATCATGACGAAACCTATACTCAGCTTTACATCACACCATCTACCAACACCCTCCTCCTCTTTTTACCAATTACACACAACCATATAATCCTTACACTCCACTCCACCCTACTTAGTAGCTCTTTCATTGCATTGATCAAATCTAACATAAAATACTCACAACTCTTGTCCATCCCATCTTACACACCGCATATACTCTTCTCCAAAACACATCACCACCCTCTGTACTATTACAATATCACTTACCAACAGTAACTCACATACAAATCCTTCACAGCAAATCACTACACAATGGGGGTCATTCTGACCTCGGCGGTAAATGGCGCTTACCGTCGGCCAGAAGGCCGCCATAACACCGCTGCGGTAAACCGCCACGGTCATTCTGACCCGCAACTGTCAAACCGACGAAAACCCGACATCCTCAATAATCCGCCACACCAAAGGTCAGCGAAAAAATGTCACTGACCAAACCTCCACCGTCACGCCAACAGAAATACGCCCATACCATTCCGACTCACAAATCCACGCGGCGGTCTTTCAAACGCGGTATTCCATTGGCGGTACACACCGCCGCGGTCAAAATACACACACCCATAGAAAACTCAGCCACATTGGTCAGTTCGAAATACACACACCTGATACACATACTAACACCACTCCCACACACCCAACACAATATAAAACACACACCCACATCACCCACAAGCCCCTACGCCCCGAAATCATTGACGAAGGCTAGAGACAGAGCACAGAATAGAGAATCCCACAACACAGAGGCACACAACACCATCACCCACACAGAATCCACGCACCAAACACCACACACCACCACACGCACCACACTCATCACCACAAACGCCACCCCACACCTCAACCACACCACCCCATGGCACCCCAAAGACACCCCAGGTTCAGTGACGCCGAACTCAGGGTCATGGTGGAGGGAATAGTCCGTGTAGAGCCCCAGCTCTTCGGGGCACAGGTGCAGCACACCACAATTGCCAGGAAGATGGAGCTATGGCAAAGGATAGTGGACAGGGTTAACGCGGTGGGACAGCATCCACGCAATCGGGAGGACATCAGGAAGAGATGGAACGACCTACGGGGGAAGGTGCGTTCCATGGTATCAAGGCACAACATAGCGGTGCAGAAGACTGGCGGCGGACCCCCACCTACTCCCCCAGAATTTACCGTGTGGGAGGAGGAAGTCTTGCACATCCTGCATCCTGAGGGCCTCGCTGGAGTAGGCGGAGGAATGGACTCTGGTAAGGCAAATCTTCACTACTGCTTCCCACCCCCACCCCACCTGAATGCCAAATCATACCCCCACCCTCCCCCCCTCCCCCATCACACCAACCCCTAGCAAAAGCCTCACCATCACAACCCACCAATCCCAACACCAAGCCCTGCATGCGACCACAAAGCATGGACACCCATCACCAAAGCATGCCCACTGCACACACACATCACCCCCACAAACCACCCTCACAAAAGCCCCCACAAGGAAATGCCTGCACATGGGTACACGGACAGAAGCTATAACCATGCCTTTATACCCCTGCAGGACCCGAACGCCACCACACCGCCACGGAGGGTCCAGAGATGTCCATCCCACCCCCAGAAGAGGCCCCCAGCGATGACAGCAGCTTTGTCTCCCTGGAGCCAGACGACCAGCCCGGCCCATCGGGGACCTCTGGACAGTCGGTTCCCCACAGATAGCCACAGGCTACACCAGACCCAAACCCCTCTGGGAACACCAGCACAGCTCCCACCCAGAGGGCCCATGCCTCTGTCTCCAGGGCACGTAAATCAGCGGTGTGTCCACCACTACAGGGCACCCTAGGTTGACCCACCATCCCAACAACAACAGGGACCTGGGGGCAGTGGTAGTGGGCACACCGGCCAGGGGACAGAGGCCCAGGAACACAGGGGAACTGGGAGGGCTGCTGTGCGACAGGGGGGGGACAGGCCCGGGGAACCGACTCTCCAAGAGGCCCTCTCCTCCATCATGGGAGCATACCACCGCTCCCAGGAGACGATGGCGACGGTACTGGCCCGGTTCCAGGAGATCCAGGAACTGCAGGAGGAACGGTACATGGGGTTCAGGGAGGAACTGAGGAACATCGGTTCCGCAATGGGGACCATCGTCCTGGCCCTTACCCAGATCGTCACCACATTGCGGGACCATGTGGCACCCCAAAGGGCCCCTGTCACTAGCCCAGGCCAGGAACAGCCTACCACCTCCGCCGGCGCCAGTGGACAGGAGGCCCCCACACAACGACAGGCCCCCAGAACCCCACCTCCTGCAGAAGAAGAACCACCCGGCAAGCGGAACCTGAGATCTCACAAGAAGACAGAGTAGGATTGCAAGACCCCTGCCAGCCTAAGATACCCCCTGATGTCCTCCCACTGTCCCACATTGTCACCCTGTCCAACCTTGAACTGCCCCTGCTCCATCCTTCCACAGGCATATGGACAATGCACCTGTGCGACTGAGAACTGGACTCTGCCATGGACATTACTCCACCCCCACCCATCCCTGCTTCCCAATCATTTACCTATATCTAGCACTTAAAATAAATCACTTATTCCACTTAAATAAACAGGAGTCTGCTTGTATTCTTAACAAATGTATTACACATAACGGTTCAATAATGTCCAGTTACTTTGTGATGACAACATACCAATTTCAATAAGCTTTAGTCCATGGGCAAACAAAGCTGAAGTCAGGCAGTGGGTCATACAGCTCTGAAAAGGGAAGGGAAAGTCACAAATCAGTTAACAGGAACTGGGGGGAAACACAGACAGTGGAGACGCATGAGGCCTTAAGTAAATGTAAATTGGGGTGGCTGTTTCTTACCTGTGTGCTACTGAAAGTATTGTTGTATGACTGTATCCCTGTTGTCCGTGTCGTCCCCGTCGTCTTCCTCCTCTTCACTCTCCACAGGCTCCACAGCTGCAACAACACCACCATCTGGACCATCCTCCTGCAGAAAAGGCACCTGGCGTCGCAATGCAAGATTGTGAATCATACAGCAGGCCACGATGATCTGGCACACCTTCTTTGGTGAGTACATGAGGGATCCCCCTGTCATATGCAGGCACCTAAACCTGGCCTTCAGGACCCCGAAGGTCCTTTCTATTATCCTCCTAGATCGCCCATGGGCCTCATTGTACCGTTCCTCTGCCCTGGTCCGGGGATTCCTCACTGGGGTCAGTAGCCACGACAGGTTGGGGTAACCAGAGTCACCAATTAGCCACACACGGTGTCTCTGTAGCTGTTCCATCACATAAGGGATGCTGCTATTTCGCATGACATACGCGTCATGCACTGACCCAGGGAACTTGGCATTTACATGGGAGATGTACTGGTCAGCCAAACAGACCACCTGGACATTCATCGAATGATAACTTTTTCTGTTTCGGTACACCTGCTCACTGTCTTGGGTCCCATCAATGGCCCCAATGATGTTGGGGATATGTCCAAGGGCATAGAAATCACCCTTCACTGTAGCCAATTCGCCCACCTCAGGGAAAATAATGTAGCTCTGCATGTATTTCATCAGGGCAGACAACACTCTGGATAAAACCTTAGAAAACATAGGCTGAGACATCCCAGATGATATGGCCACTGTTGTCTGATACGACCCACTTGCCAAAAAATGGAGTACTGACAGAACCTGCACCAGAGGGGGAATCCCTGTGGGTTGGCGGATGGGGGACATCAGGTCTGGCTCCAGCTGGGCACATAGTTCATGTATAGTTGCTCTGTCAAGCCAGTATGTAAGTATGAGATGTCGTTCTTCCATTGTCGACAGGTCCACCAGCGGTCGGTACACGGGAGGATTCATCCTTCTCCTCGCAAGTCCCAGCGGGCGGTGCCTAGGAAGGACAACATAGAGCACAGAGTCAAGCAACCCACAGGTTCGTTCACACAGCTTGCACAGTACACGAATCGCTATGCATGGAACGGCTTGTATGAGTGGCAATGCAAGGCCTAGGCCTGTGTGACGCAGTAGAAATCATGCCATGTGGGCCCTTGAAATGGCGGCTGCCTGACCTGTGAAGTGTGACAGTGGGATGTGAGGTCACTGCGCTGGCGTGGCACACCGTGGCGGTAGGCGGTCGAAGACCGCGGCGCAAAGCAGCATTGGTTAACATTGAACCCTATGGGTCTCAGGAGCCAATGACGATGTGCGCCGGCGGTCGCGGTACGCACCGCTGCGGTACGCACCGCTGCGGGCGTGACCGCCATTTTCTATCTGATTAATCACTCGAGACCTGATCATCCACAGGAGAGGACCTATACTGCAAGTGCTGCTGTGACCTCGGTCTGGGAGATACAATGGCTGCTGCGACTGGGGAAAGGGCCCCTGCCTTCACTTCCAAAGAATTGGAGAAACTTGTTGATGGGGTCCTCCCCCAGTATGCGCTACTCTACGGTCCTCCAGACCAACAGGTTAGTACACAGGGTGCACGCTGAATGGGCTATGCCTGTGTTGAGTGGGGTGTATGTAAGATGGTGGGGAGGGGAGCGAATGAGGAGTGCAACGCACGACAGATGGGAACATGTGCCACATGGCAAGGTTGGGGAGGGGGGGCCACTCACATCTACCATGCAGAAAAGTGATGATATTTCCTTTCCCACCCTGTACATGCCAAATAGGTCAGCGCCCATCAGAAGATCGACATTTGGCGTGCCATCGCCAAGGACGACCGGGCCCTGGGGGTCCACAACAGACGGGGCACCCACTGCCGAAAGAGGTGGGAGGACATCCGCCGCGGGACCAGAAAGACCGCCGAGTCTCTGCTGGGGATGGCCTCCCAACGTAGGAAGGGTGCCAGCCGCCAATTGACCCCCCTGATGTCCTGGATCCTGGCGGTGGCCTACCCCGATTTGGATGGGCGCGTGAGGACATCACAGCAGACACAAGGGGGTGAGTATCAGCACATTCTGCTATCTTTGCGCGCAGTGGAGGTGTCTGGGTTGGGGAGGAGGGCTGTGGGTGACTCAAGGCCAGGGCGCTTTCTGTAGGCTAGTCCCCTCCGTTAGGCATGGCCCTGTGCCCCCGCACCCCACCTCTGTAGGGTGCCAAGTACAGCTATCCATGGTCCTGCATCACCCATGTGTGCATTTGTCGTCCATAGACCTGTAGGCCTAGTCACAAGAACTGAGTAGTGTACCCCGATTGCGCAGCGTAGTGCAGGGGACTTCTGTGTCTGTCCTCTCTGCCAACGGTGTTGCCAATGCATGCACTCAACCTGTCTTCATTTCTCCCCCCCACCCATTTTCTTTATCTTCCTGTGCATGTGTGCATTAGCACCATCAGGCGGAGGAGAAGTGGCATCGGCGCACGAGGGAGCTGCATCTCACATGGCCCCGGAGGGCCATGCAACCGACTCCGAGTTCACCAGTGGGACGGAGGGCGAGGGGAGCTCCACAATGGGGACCCGTGGAGACGTCAGCGACACCGACACGTCCTCGGAAGGGAGCTCCCTTGCCGTGGCGGCAACATCTGTGCCCACCGCCACAACAGGTACAGCCGCCACCCAGCGCACCAGCCCCGCCCTCCCAGCAGTCCCTCAGCCTTCGCTCCGTGCCTGCTCACCCAGGAAGGTGGGCATCTCCTTCGCCCCAGGCACCTCAGGCCCTGCCCCAGTTACCCCTGCTGCCCTCAGTGAGGAGGTCATTGACCTCCTCCAGACCATCATTGTTGGGCAGTCTACCCTTTTGAATGCCATCCAGGGTGTAGAAAGGGAGGTGCATCGGAGCAATGCATACCTGGAGGGCATTCATTCGGGTCAGGCTGCCCATCAGCGATCGTTCAACGCTCTGGCCTCAGCACTGACGGCAGCCATTGTCCCTGTCTCCAGCCTCCCTCTTCTGACTCCCTCCACCCAGTCCCAGTCTCCTGTTCCTCTGCCTATCCCATCCACACCATCAGACCAGCCTGCACACACCTCAACACCCAAGGTCAGCTCATCCAGACATAAGCACCACAGATCCCACAAGCATTCACACAAACAACATCCAGATGCAGACATGCCAACAGTCACTACCACCTCTGTGTCCCCCTCCTCCTCGTCTCCCTCCTCCCTCCCTGTGACGTCTCCACTCACACCTGCATGCACACCACCATCAGCCAGTACTTCCATCACCAGCACACCCTCCATTACAGTCAGCACACGTGCAGTCACCACTCCCACTGCCATTTACACGTCCCCTGTGTCCTCTCCCACTGTGTCTCTCACCCCCTCTTCCAAACCACACAAACGCAGGCAGCCACCCACCCAACAGCCATCAACCTCACGACAGCCTCCAGCCCAAGCACCTGCACCCAAAGACTGCACACTTGACTCTCCTACAACCACATCCTCTTCCTCCACTCCCATACCCACTGCACCTACCCTTCCCATTGCTCCTAAAAAACTTTTCATCTCCAAAATTAACCTCTTTGCATCACCTGACCCACCCCCTCCATCTGGTAAGAGTCCAAAGAGCACCTCAGCCACCAACAGCCCTGCATCTAGTATCACCATAGTGCAGGGCTATTGGAGTCCACAAGCTCCTAGGGAAGGAACATCGGCCAGCAGCAAGGGGACAGCCAGCCCACCCCCTGGGAAGAGGACAAGAAAAATTAAGGGCCGCCGCGAAAAGCCTGAGACGGCTGCCACCAAGGAGAGTGGCCTTGCCACGTCACCTGCCACATCATCTAAGGGAGGCAAGGGCCAGAGAGCTGCAGCGAAGGAGGGCAAGGGCAGCAGGGCGGAGAAGACATGCAGCAGCCGAGCGCACCAGGAGGGCCCCACCAGCCCCATACCGGGTGTGACGGACGACACCCACGGGCCCAAGACTCCATCACAGGAGGGCCCCGCTACCGCAAGGTCGGAGGGCGACTAAGAGGGGAGTCTTGGCCAGGTCTGGCTCCCTTGAAAGACAGGACAAGCACCGCTGAAGAGGGCCCCGCCAAGACAGGCACCGCTGAACAGGGCCCCGCCGTGAAGAGCACCGCTGAAGAGGGCCCCACCAAGACAGGCACCGCTGAACTGGGCCCCGCCGTGAAGAGCACCGCTGAAGAGGGCCCCGCCAAGACAGGTACCGCTGAACTGGGCCCCGGCGTGAAGGGCTCCGCTGGGCCCTTCATCTCAAGCACCGCTCCGCTGGGCCCTTCATCTCAAGCACCGCTCCGCTGAACAGGGCCCCGCCATGAAGAGCACCGCGGAAGAGGGCCCCGCCAAGACAGGCACCGCTGAACTGGGCCCCGCCATGAAGAGCACCGCTGAAGAGGGCCCCGCCAAGACAGGCACCGTAGAACTGGGCCCCGCCATGAAGAGCACCGCTGAAGAGGGCCCCGCCAAGAAGAGCACCGCTGAAGAGGGCCCCGCCAAGACAGGCACCGCTGAACTGGGCCCCGCCGTGAAGAGCACCGCTGAAGAGGGCCCCGCCAAGACAGGCACCGCTGAACTGGGCCCCGCCGTGAAGGGCTCCGCTGGGCCCTTCATCTCAAGCACCGCTCCGCTGGGCCCTTCCTGTCAAGCACTGCTCCGCTGGGCCCTTCATCTCAAGCACCGCTCCGCTGGGCCTTTCATCTCAAGCACCGCTCCGCTGGGCCCTTCATCTCAAGCACCGCTCCGCTGGGCCCTTCATCTCAAGCACCGCTCCGCTGGGCCCTTCCTCTCAGGCACCGCTGAACTGGGCCCCGCCGTGAAGAGCACCGCTGAAGAGGGCCCCGCCAAGACAGGCACCGCTGAACTGGGCCCCGCCGTGAAGAGCACCGCTGAAGAGGGCCCCGCCAAGAAGAGCACCGCTGAAGAGGGCCCGCCAAGACAGGCACCGCTGAACTGGGCCCCGCCGTGAAGAGCACCGCTGAAGAGGGCCCCGCCAAGACAGGCACCGCTGAACTGGGCCCCGCTGTGAAGGGCACCGCTCCGCTGGGCCCTTCATCTCAAGCACCGCTCCGCTGGGCCCTTCCTCTCAAGCACCGCTCCGCTGGGCCCTTCATCTCAAGCACCGCTCCGCTGGGCCCTTCCTCTCAAGCACCGCTCCGCTGGGCCCTTCATCTCAAGCACCGCTCCGCTGGGCCCTTCATCTCAAGCACCGCTCCGCTGGGCCCTTCCTCTCAAGCACCGCTCCGCTGGGCCCTTCATCTCAAGCACCGCTCCGCTGGGCCCTTCCTGTCAAGCACCGCTCCGCTGGGCCCTTCATCTCAAGCACCGCTCCGCTGGGCCCTTCCTCTCAAGCACCGCTCCGCTGGGCCCTTCCTCTCAAGCACCGCTCCGCTGGGCCCTTCATCTCAAGCACCGCTCCGCTGGGCCCTTCCTCTCAAGCACCGCTCCGCTGGGCCCTTCCTCTCAAGCACCGCTCCGCTGGGCACCGCCGTCTCAAGCACCGCTGGTCCATTGACAGTGCCGGTTCTGTGTCGAGCAGGTGTTCACGAAGCACTCTGGGCACCATGCCTCCTCCAATACCAGTGGAGTCGGTTATCCATCTGATGGACTGTGGCTTTGCACTCCCCAGGATGGTACAGTGGGCATGGAGGCCCCTCGTGGATCTGGCGTCGTGGACTCATGTGGCTGAGGTGCCCCCCTTTCCCTTCCCCCTGAGGTGCCTGTTGTTTTATCATCTGATGCCCCTGCAGTGTTCTCTCCAATGGTATCCGGGCTCATGTGTGGGCTTTGCCCATGTGTTTGTACACATTGGCCCACGGACTATGGATATTTAACGGACTGTGCAGGACTTATTGACTATGTTTATGCTTTGCACTATGTTCATTATTTCTTTTGTATATTTCAATTGGCATATTTACCATGACTTCAATGAACCTATTTTATACATAAATTTTAAACTTCATTTTAATTATGTCTTTGCATTCTTCCAGGGGGTTTGGGGGGTGTCACTCTGACTTGTTGCTCTGCATTGGTGTGTAGGTATTGGGGGGGTGGGTTGGGGGGGTGGGTGTATCGCGTATGTGTGTGCACGTAACCTTTCCTCCTCCCCCCTCCCCTGTGTCGTAGGTGCAGTACTCACCGTTGTCGTCTGCGCCGGCGTTCGTCCTCCTGGTAGATGAGCAGGTAGACAATAGCCGGTAGGATGTGTAATTCGGGCTCCATGCTGTCCTCCTTCCTCGAGGAGTGTGTATAGGTGAGCGTTTTCCCGTTCGTAGTCTGTTTCCGCCGGGTTTTTATCGGCGGGGCTCCCGCCCCGGAAAAGGTGGCGGATTGGTGAGTTGTGATAGGGTGGGCGGTACATTGTCTGCCGCCTGCCTGTTGGCGGTGACCGCCGCGCTGTTTGTCGGTCCCGCCGTGGCGGTCGGAGTGTTAACGTGGCGGGCTGTGTTGGCGGTTCCCGCCAGGGTCAGAATTCCATTTTTTGGACCGCCTGCCTGTTGGCGGGTTGGCCGCCGCTTTATCACCGACCGCCATGGTTAGAATGACCCCCAAAATCTCCTCTTTCTACTCCACAAAAATAAACACACACCAGCACATCAAAATCACACAAACTTTATAATACTTTCCATCACACTCACTCCCACCTACATGACTACACAATTAATACAAATCCTGAACCAACTTTACTCCAAAATTCTCAATCTTCACCAACATCTACCACAAACACCCCAACATTCATTCACCTGCCTCTCATCCATTGCACAATTTAGAGCCTTAGAGTATGACCAACATGATCTACCACCACCCCTAACTCATACTCCTTCCACCCTAAACAGACACAAAAAAAATAAACAACATGCCACTTCTCACAATTTCCCATTCACATGTCTATTACAGAACAGGGCTACTCCGCAAAAAGACCACAACTCACCATGTCACTTTCAACCATCCTCTCCAACACCAACATACACAGACCCAACAACACTTCTTCTAAGCCTGCTGGACAAGGATCACAATATAGAAAAACAACACTATTGTGACCATCATACAATTAATAGCAACACTAATGACACACCTGCTACAAGTTCAAAATATAGGGGGTCATTCCGACCTTGGCGGGCCATTCCCACTGGGCCGGCGGGCGCAAACCAAGTTTGCGCCCGCCGGCCCAGCGGGAATGAGGCCGCAACATAGGAGCCGGCTCCTAATGGAGCCGGCGGTGTTGCGGCCGTGCGACGGGTGCAGTTGCACCCGTCGCGCTTTTCACTGTCTGCTATGCAGACAGTGAAAAGCTGGCTGGGGCCCTGTTAGGGGGCCCCTGCACTGCCAATGCCAGTGACATGGGCAGTGCAGGGCCCCCCAGGGGCCCCAGGACACCCCTTACCGCCAGCCTCTTCCTGGCGGTGCAAACCGCCAGAAACAGGCTGGCGGTAGGGGGGTCATAATCCCCAGGGCAGCGCTGCTTGCAGCGCTGCCATGGCGGATTATCACCGCCGGGGCTTAAACGGCGGGAAACCGCCGGCCCCGGCGGTGCGACCACGGCGCTACCGCCGCAGTCGGAATAGGCCAGGAAGCACCGCCAGCCTGTTGGCGGTGCTTCCGTCATTTTAGCCCTGGCGGTCTCGGACCGCCAGGGTCAGAATGACCCCCATAGTTCTTACTCTTCTCCAAAACCACCACCAAAACACAATCTCTAAAATGCCTACTCATAAATTTTTGATCACTCTCTAAAAACAAGCACCACATCTACACCCTCCTCACTGACACACAACTTGACTTACTCTTCATAACTGAATCACAGTTGGGAGATGACATTGCCCCAGTGCTGCATGAAGTCGTTCTTCCAGGCCATCACACCATCACACAAAACGGTATAGGCAAAAGAGGAGGTGGACTAGTTGTTAAATTTAAACAAGCAATAAATCTAAAAAAAAATGAAAAAATCTCCATACAAGATTGAAGAGACGGGAAACGCCCTGAAGGCCGAATCTGGAACAACAAAGTCATGGGCAACGAAAGCGGAACTACACTTTTGTTAACCATGACTTAGTTGTTTTGTGCCTTAACCACGCATGTGCTGAACAACGCACATGCGTGGTTAAGGCACAAACAAGGGAGTCGGCTGAGGAGGACAACGCGACGAGTCAGATAAGTGGGGCGGGGTTGGGGTTTTAGTTTTAGGGGCGGGGGTGGGGGTATTTTTAGTTTTAGGGGCGAGGGGCGGGGTGGGGGTTTTGGGGTTTTAGCTTTAGGGGCGGGGGTCGGGGTATTTTTAGTTTTAGGGGTGGCGGTTGGGGTTTTAGTTTTAGGGGAGGGGCGTTGGGGCTGTTTAGGGGCGGGTGGGGGGTCAGGCATTTTTAGTTTTAGGGGCAGGGTGGGGGGTTGGGGTTTTAGTTTTAGGGGCGGGGTGGGGGGTTGGGGTATTTTTAGTTTTAGGGGAGGGGTGGGGGGGTCGCGGTAAATTTTAGGGGTGGGGGCCAGGGGGGACGCATGCTGGAACAATGCATGCCTATCACTAATGCCTTTACCAGGAATGCCTTTACAATGAAAAATCGTTGTTAAGGCATTCGTGGTAAAGGCATTAGTGGTAACAACGCAGCAGTTGTTCCGACCTCGTTGTTCAGGCATGCATTGTTCCGGCATGCGTTGTTCCGACATACATTCTTGTGAGACCCTTATCACCAGACGCATCCCTACACCAACTTCCTCCTGTAACTTCCTTCTTCTTTATAGACCACCACGTAGCAATTCAACATTCCCAGACACATTTCTAGGCACAGTTCGAAACCTTATAACAGTCTACTCCAACTTATGCATTCTTGGGGACCTAACATTTGGTTTGACATACCCAGTATGCCCCATCCAAAAGCTAATATCACTGGCCTACTCATACTGAACCTACATCAGTTTGTACACAATCCTATTCACATCACTATACACATTCTAGATGTCATTTTTGCAAACCCAGAACTAGTTACCATTGAAAGCATCACACCAGTCACATGGTCAGACCACCATTTAGTAACTTTCCAACATAAAACACCACAAATTGACATACCCAAGACCACCTTACATACATCCACTTCTCAACCATGGAACAAACTCAATTTTGAACACTTAGAAACAAAACTAACGGCCAACATAGATCTAGACACAATACATTCTGTTTAAAAACTTCATGAGTGGCTACAGGAAGCTTTCGATATTCTAATACCACTCAGAAAAACAAAACAAGACAAAATGAAGCAAGCACCTTGGAAAAATACAGAACTAAAAAAGACAAATCAGAAGGCTGCAACAAACATGGTTCAAACCTAACAACATTGAAGACAAACTTCACCTAGGCAAACTTAACAAAATATACAAATCATCAATTAAAAAAGCTAAAAAAAGTTACTACTCAGAATTCAAAATGTATGTATGCGAATAAGGAAAATTAAACAATTTTCAACAAATTTTGAAAAGCTAAATACATGGAAGGAACTAATCCCATTACTCAAAAATTCACAGACAAACTGGCAAGTCATTGCACAACCACAGCAGACACACTGTACTCCTTTTTAAAACAAAGGAAAACCACCAGCACCAACCTGTTTCCAAAAATCTTCTCCAAGAGTAAGCCAACCCAGCCTCTGCATTCATTCAAGTGAATTTATGAATCTTGTCAAAGCAAGCAGGCCTCCCGGCTGCCCTACTGACCCTTGTCTACCATACATCTTCAAGAATATTATTTTATCTACCTCTGCTGCCTCTCCAGTAAGAATAATAATTAATAATTCTTTAACTATAGGGATCTTTACAGAAGACCCTAAAAAGGCATACATAGGTCCACTATTAAAAAAAAAAAACCTGGGCCCCCATGACCTCAACAACTACAGGCTGATTACAAATGGAACTTTCCTGGGCAAACTGTTAGAAAGAAAAAGCATTCGGCCTGATGTCACAATTCATTGAAAATAACCCTATATTTTCAGACTGCCAAACTGGACTCCACCCAGAAACAGGCACTGAAACTGCTCTAATTGTCATCTGGTATGGTCTTAAAACACACAATACACCGCACTGGTGTTGCTGCACTACTTCTCTTGGACCTCTCAGCTGCCTTTGATACAGTTGACCATGACACCCTAATGCAAAGACTATACGAAATCGGCATAGAGGGTTGTGCTTTCACTGGATCACATTCTACCTTCAAAACAGAACAAATGTCATCTATACTCCACCTTTCTCATCCAAACCCTACTTCACAAAAGCAGGGGCCCCTCAAGCTTAATCATCTCACTCATGCTTTTCAACATCTACATGTTGTCAATGAATTTCAGCTCATATGCTACAACTATGCAGATGACACTCAAATACTCCTTAAACTGGAAAGCCCAAAAGACATTGGAAACTCACACATCTTCAGCTGCCTCAGAAATGTTGATCAGTGGATGACATGGAGCCATCTCAAACTGAATGCTTCCAAAAATGAAATACTTGCATGTGGTGAGGGGAAAATGATGACCCACTCTGTGCCTGGCCTGACGATCTGGGAGCACTTCCTAAAGTACCTAAGGACATTAGAAACCTTAAAATGACCACAGACTCCAAATTAACAATGAATGCCCAAGTGGACAAATTAGCAAGATCAAGCTTCATCACCATGAAAACTCTGCAACACATCTTCTCCCACCTCGGATTTCCACACAATATCAAGGCTACTATCTCCCTTGTACTATCTAAACTGGATTACGCCAATGACCTTTACATGGATCATCTCCATCTACCATGAAAAAACTACAACGTATTCAAAACTTGGCTGCCAGGCTCCGCCTACGTGTACAGCCACAAGCCCACATCCCCCCAGCCTTGAGGGCCCTACATTGGTTACCGGTTGCCAGAAGATCACCTTCAAGCTGCTTTGTATCACCCACAAAGCAATACATGGAACAGGAACACTTTTCATCAGGAATAAAATCACCAAATACAGTCACCCTGCCTCAAAACACCACTATACAAGAAAAAGACAATAGGTGGTGCACCTTTCTCTGTTCAAACAGCCAAACTATGGAACTATGGAATTCATTACCCCCAAACATAAGTTCCACAGATAACTATCTTGTCTTCAGAATTCTACCAAAGAATACCGTAGGCTCTTTCCTACGTAACCACCATATTCAAACAGCATTGAACTGCATTTCCAGTGTATGTAAACATTTATAATTTGAGTGTATATAACTAGATATGTGTAATTCTTTGTACAAATATGTATAGTAACTATTTTATCTTAAAATATATACATACTCTTTAGGCCTATTTAACAAATGTATATTTTACTGACGGTTAAGTGTAAAAATAAAATAATGTTATAAAAGTACACAAATTAACTTCAAATATTGCAACTCTAGAAAGTCTGTGTTTATACAATACAACTTTAAATCTCAATATATTATATTCCTTACGCATGTATTCCTTTACTATGTAATCATGCATCTATATATTTATCACTTTAGTCCTACTGTACAAGAGAAAAAAAATACTCACTCAAAGCTTTATTCTGTCTCACCATCACCCTATACCTCTATCAATCTATCCTCTATCTCCACTCTCTGACTCACCCCAAACCCATTCTACTACTATAATCTCCACAATAACCCTTCTTAGCCTCTTCCCTTCTCTACCCCTCCTTTCTCACCTCAAAGCTTAGTTTACTTCTATGATCTCCTAAATAACCCTACTAAATTCTCCCTCATTTATCTCTCCTTTGACTCATCCAAACCCAATTTTAATACTATAATCTCCCTAATCCTTTTCTACAGACTCTTCCCTCCTCCATCTCTCCTTTACTCATCCAAAACCTCATCTTACTACTTTGATCTCCCAATTAACACTTCTGGATTCTTCCCTCCTCTATCCCTC
Organism: Pleurodeles waltl; assembly: GCF_031143425.1. Lineage (NCBI taxonomy): Eukaryota > Metazoa > Chordata > Amphibia > Caudata > Salamandridae > Pleurodeles > Pleurodeles waltl. Next base: position 756,038,628 of record NC_090444.1, on the reverse strand, counting down.
TATTATTCTATTCAATCCAACTAACAGACTCACATGTCCTCTGCCCAAAGTAACTCATGCCTTCATATACTAATACTAATACTGTACTCATATTTCCCTATCCTAATCCACTACTAATTCTTTTGGGTTCCAGAGTAACGTGCTACCTACCGAAAAGCGGTTTGACGACCCATCAGGGGTAGTAGGCGCTATCTAAATACAATTGCAATTACAATAATGTAAAAAAAACAAGGAGGGTGTTAAGTGGGAATGAAGTGTCAATATAGGTATTGAAAAGTAATTCTGTAGTAGCCCACATGAAATATGAGGATGTTATACCTGTAACAGTAGCTGTGTGTCATACCTAAATACACTTTGCATAGACATTCCTCACAGCATCATAAGGTTAGCCATCACATTGCAATTGTTACACAACGGATAGATGCAGGAAATGTGACAGTGACATCCCAGATTTAGGTGTATCTTGCTGACAACTCATAAAAAGTACAATTGACATCTCACCATGTGTGTTGCAGGAGCATGAGACATTTGTATGTCATCCACACATTCCTTTAGTAATACCACTTACATGAGGTATAGCTGTTGGAATCCTGTCTCAGGGGTGTTTGGCACTTCATCAAAGGTGTCCATGTCAGACCTATGTAGAATGGAGTTACGGTGGCTCAATTATACTGGTGTCCTGGAGGCTGCGTGGATGTAGGGCAGCTAATATATCAGTCCAAGGTTTGCTTGAAAACAATAGCTCTCGGCCATTCTAATGGACATTGTGCAAGTAGATGCCCACATGGCAGGGAACATATGCCGTGGCCTAGCAGTTGTGCCATGGATTGCAGCCTGCATATCTAAGTTTTTAAAGTATCATTGTTAAATAACCTATGTAGCTCCAGTAGGCCTCACAACATGGAAACAAAGTCATTGGCCTATGTTTGGCCAGCAGGACATACACACTAGCTCTACCATATGTTGGCATATCAATGTCAGCCTCATGGGCAGTATCTTACATATATGCACTTTATGTAAAGCTTTCATGCAGTGCTATGCAACAAGCCACCTTGCTGCACTCAAGCCACCTTGCTGCACTCTGTGAAAGTCAGAGGACAGGAATGCACAGTGATTCCATGATACAGTGCATCCCTGTGCTTTTCTACTGGTGGTGTACTTTTGCCTGCCTAGCACCAGCACAGGCACCCTTGCATTTTTGGGCAGGTAAGGACACCTTTCTGCACAATCTCCTATTATGATTTAACTTCTTTCTTTGTATGCTGCAGGATGCAGCACAGGAAGAATGAGGTAACAACAATGCAAAGTTATATTCTTTCTCCTGGTTCAGCTTATCTTGTGGAATTGTAGCATTTTGATACATTTACAGATCTGCACTTAAGCTAAATCAGTGATGCTGGCAAATTAAAAATGTTGATGCAGTCAGACACCCAGCCTCCAATTATGGACTGTTTCCTTGAGGCAGAGTGAGGCAAGTCTGCAAATTGTGCTGCCTTGCTTAACTCCAAATTACTCAAGACATGCAGAGCCACACAAGCTCCCCTTGCTTACCCTAACACATCTCACTAAAGTTTTGCCTTGTCCTTGCCCTCCCCTTGCATGATGCAAGACCAACGCAAAAGTTTATATATCCTGGCCACAGGTATTATTTTCCATTGACACATCAGTATGAGTGGGGATCACTTTTTAAGTGAAATACGTGGTTGTGTACTGTGACTAAAATAATTTTGGTACATCAACACTGACCTTAATCTGGTTAGACTGACATATTATAATTGCAAAAGTCATTGTAGTGTTGGTATGTTGAACATTTCTAAATACCAAGATTAGATGTATGTATGAACTGCCACTTATTATTGAATACCAATGGTGGTTAGAATGTATATTATGTGATGTACGTACAAAACGTACCCTACTATGAAGTACGATTTTCTCCCTAGCTTACATGTCAGCAGACATGGCTAAGAGAGTACAACCGAGACGGGCACGTTATGACCACATGAGAAACAGCACGCATGCATTTCGGGAAATGGGCCGCACAAATGACAAAGAAAGACAGCTGACACTTGGAGTCGATCCAGTAGATCACAGCCACACTGAGGTGGACAGCAGAAATCTACAGAACAAAGGAAGAGAGGAGCTGCAGCAGGCAAATGCATTGCTAGTGAAAAGGTTGCATCAAAGGTACCAGAGGATTGGAAGGATGGAAAGGGAGCAGAAGAGGCAGTGGTCCTGATTTATCCTGATATCCCATTCCCCAAAATATCAATCCCATTACTTTCTTTGGGATTTATATTTCAGCGGACAGGATATCTATCACCTTTGTGACAGAGTAACCCGTCAGCCAAAATCTAAACCAGGCCCAGTGTCAGTTTGCTAAATAATGGGGGTTATGCTCTCTGGTTCGCATATCCAAAAACACACATCATATTTGGGGAAAAACTGTAATGTTGAAACACACACTGTCCAATAGGTGCCTTCCTGGTGTGTACACCCAACCACCAAGGGTGTAATTGTCAGATTGGAAAAATCCAAGTGAGGCTATAAATTCTACAGGAGTACCAGGGCACACTGTAGAAGTTCAAAGTATTCTATGTTTTGCACCACGAGTACTTGAAGTTCCAAAGACATATAGGGGAACTTTTTAGTTTATTCTTCACAGGACTGAAGATTCCCATATACAGTTTACAGATGGCACGTGGTTCGTCATCAAGACTTCCTCAAGGCCTAATAAAACAATATGGGGGTCATTACAACATTGGCACCGCCGTGCGGCCACCAATGCGGTCGCACTCCTGCGGTCCCCATTACAACATCCCCACTGGGCCGGCGAGCGCAAACCTAGTTTACGCCCGCCGGCCCAGCGGGGATGCGGCCGCAACATAGGAGCCGGCTCCTAATGGAGCCGGCGGTGTTGCGACCGTGCGACGGGTGCAGTTGCACCCGTCGCGCTTTTCACTGTCTGCTATGCAGACAGTGAAAAGCTGCACGGGGCCCTGTTAGGGGGCCCCAAGACTCCCCTTACCGCCAGCCTCTTACTGGCAGTGCAAACCGCCAGAAACAGGCTGGCGGTAGGGGAGTCATAATCCCCAGGGCAGCGCTGCCCTGGCGGATTATCACCGCCGGGGCTAAAACGGCGGGAAACCGCCGGCCCCGGCGGTGCGACCGTGGCGCTACTGCCGCGGTCGTAATATGGGTCTCCGTACCGCCAGCCTGTTGGTGGTACGGACGCCACTTTAGCCCTGGCTCGTAATGACCCCCTATGTGTCCATATGTGCCACAGTTCCAATTTTCAATTCTTAAAAGAAGTCCTATGGTGTAATCCTTGACGCGTCACCCAGTAGTAGCACAGTTCAGGGAGCTATGGCCATGATAACCCTAGTATTTCGTGTTGTTGAGCGTAACCAGTGTGAACGTTCTGTTGAAGTGACAGAACAGACTCCAGAACATTGTCACCCAAATTTGACTGGGTGATTCCCCCTCAGGACATTCCCAACCCTGTTTTTCTTACATTTTAGATTGTTATTTTAAGTGTTCATAGTTATAGCCAGTGTTTAGTGTAGATTTAGGATTTGTGTAAGTTAGGTCTAGCTAAGGAAGATGTGTTTAGGCAGTATAGCTTTTATTATGCTTAGTTTTTAAGTGGGTGGGGGGAATGTCTTGTTTTATAAAAGAATAAAAAGTTAAAAAATATATAAAAATATATATTTGTTTAGGCTTATATGTGTATGTTGAATATCTTTAGAAAGTAGTTATGTTTATATTGTAGTGGCCTATGTGTATTAAGGAGGGTGGGGGGGTTGATGTTTCACGTCATGTGTTTTAACTGTGTTAAAACTATTCTATACTACCTCACCTAACACATAAGGTAACTAGTTATGTTTTAGGTGAGGTAGTATAGGATAGTTTTAATGATAGTGTAGGTTAGCTGGTCTTAGGTGGTGTTTGTAGATAATGGGTTTTGTATTTCAATAAATTTATCATTGTTTTTTGTTGAATATTATAATCTTATAGTCCCGCTGTATGTTACTGGCTATTAAATGCCTGCTCCAGCATTAAAGGCTCGAGCTAAAGGTGAGGGCCTTTAACAAGGGAGTGGGACTTTAATGCCAGTATAGCCCAGCTATGTACGGCTATAAGGCTATTAGAAAATTCTACCACTAGAGGGCAGAATGTTCTAGTAAATAAAACAAAGGTCTCATGGAGCCCGAGGAGACTGAAATCCCCTTGGGCTCCGTCAGGCCTTTGTTCCCATCAACAACTAGGAACAAAAACATTGGAATGTATGAGTTTCGGGCTTCTACCGGCCAGTGGAAGCCCGAAGCACTCCATTGTTTTTTAATGAAGCTCCAAACATTCTAATATTTATTTGTCATGCGTTCCTACTATTACGTTAGGTGAGCACATTATGTTCCAATAGACCTCAGTATATTATAGTAATTTGTTACATTGTCAGACTCCTCTGGACAACTGTAGGTCTTTCTCACTTTAGAGTGATGTATGGATATCCATTCTGTAGACAATGTTACTGGGGCGCAGTATTTTCAGTGACATACAGCAAAACACAGGTATGTGTTCCTTTACTGTAGCACCCTGCGTGAACATGAGAGGGCAGGTAAGTGTAGGATTTGACATGATACTACAGATCGCTGCTCCCTGTCTGTGCTGGAACACAAGCTGCTGCCTAGCGCTAATGCAAACACCCTTCCACCATAGGGAAAGGGGGCCTGCTTTGTGGGGTTGATTTATTTTTGTGCAGGAAGTCACACCTGGCTGGAGAAATTTCAATCTTCCTTGGCATTTACTTCTTATTAAGTGTGCCATATCATGCAGCTCAGTTTAAAAGAGCCCACAACAAGAAGCTTTGAACATATATCTCGTAATGTGCCCTCCCCTGGGAAGGTGTAGCAATGTTACAAGTTACCTGGTCTGCCAGTTTTGAAAAATTGAAAGTGCAAATGAGTTAATGCGTTGATATGTAGATGAACTGAACCTCAACACATGTAACACCTCTCTGGGGCTGAGTCACATAAGTCTGCTATTTTGGCCTGTGCTTCATAACTACACATTTACCATGATACACAGGGCCGTGCAAGCTGCCCTGGCATCAATCAATCAATCAGTTTTTGTAAAGCACAGCTACTCAGCCATGAGGGTCTCAAGGTGCTGGGGGAGGGGAGAGCCTCATCTGAAGACCCACGTCTTGAGGTTCTTCTTGAAGTTGGTGAGCGATGGGCTTTGTCTGAGGTACAGGGGGAGGTTGTTCCAGCTCTTGGTTGCGATTTAGGTGAAGTATCATCCTACGGCAGTGGTTTTGCGGATACGAGGAATGGTGGCCAGGGCCATCTGGGCAAAGCGGAGGGATCTGGCAGGGGTGTGGAAGGAGACGTGGTGGTTCAGGTAGGCTGGTCCTGGGTTGTGTATGGCCTTGTACGTGTGGGTGCATAGCTTGAAGTTGATGCATTTCTCGACCGAGAGCCAGTGCAGGGTCCTCAAGTGTTGAGAGATGTGTTCTTGGCGTGGAAAGTCCGGGCTGAGTCTTGCGACAGCGTTCTGGATGAGTTTAAGTTTTTTGATGTTTCTACTCGAGGTGCCGGTGTAGAGGGCATTGCCAAAGTTGAGCTTGCTTGTGACTAAAGCATGGGTGACTGTCCTGTGACAGTCTGCTGGGATCCATCTGAAGATCTTCTGTAGTTTGCGGAGTGTGTGCCAGCAGGAGGAGGCAACTGAGTTTGCCTGGCGGGTCATGGATAGGGAGGAGTTGAGGATGATTCCTAGGTTGTGGGCGTGCTCAGTCGGTGCAGGGGGAGGCGCTGAGGGATGTGGGCCACCAGGAGTCATCCCAAGCTGAGGTGTTGTTTCCGAAGATGATAAGCTCAGTCTTGTCACACTTGAGCTTGAGGCAGCTTTCTCTCATCCAGGTGGTGACAGCTTTCATTCCTGAGTGAAAGTTCCTTTTGGCTGTGTCCGGGTCTTCAGTGAGAGAAATGATGAGTTGTGTGTCATCGGCATATGACATGATATTCATACCGTGGCTTCTGACGATGGCTGTGAGAGGTAACTGTCATTCAAGGTATTGTGTTGCCCTTGTGAATCCTTGTGTGGCACAAGTACAATGCAAATCCGCAAGGAATATGGGAATGAGTATCTGGCTAGTATTGGTAGAACCATTCAGAGTAATGTATTGTAGATGTTTGACTTTTGTGTGAGCAGTGAGGTATTCAAAATATGTAATGATGTTGGCATATTTACTTAGCAGCATTTATATGGATAAACCAAACATTGTTTTGAGGTCACATTTCTTACACATTCCATTTATCAGTGGTACTAATTTGTATACTTTACAATATTCTCACTATGTGTCCATCAAGGAGCTGCTGCTTGTTAATTTACTCTGACATACTATAGGGATACTACACATTGCTCATTTTACCATTGCAATGGATGTCATTGTTGTAGTGACACATACAAAGACAACATGTGCAATTAACTTTAGGTTTATCTTCTTCAGGTTAAAGAAATTTGTTTTGTGTTTTTTGTGTTACATTATGTATGACCACTTTTGAGGTTCAACCGTACAAATCTGGTAATGGGTTTTTATTTTATTTTTAATTAAGCAGATTCATACTCTCACATTACATCATATGAGAAGTATACTTTTTAACATTCAACACACAGTGCCAAAATAACATTTGTAGTGCTTCAAAAACATACAAGTAGAAATGTGAATTCACACTTACATGTGCTCCATGAGTAGAGTGTGGAGAAACAAATTGCCATTACCAAATGTAGCACATTTTTTATGTTAACAGGTGGACAAGGTAAACTACTCCAAACCAGTACTTATCTTGGTTTCAAAGAAGGTGGCATGACAGGACAGATAGAAGAACTGTCCAGAGGGCATTCATAAGTGCTTATCAGGAAGTTTTGGTTCAGAAACTGGGGATTCCTCCTCTAACGAGTTGTTCGACCTCCCCTGGATGTTGTGGTGTTAAAATGGGAGGCAGATGAGTGATGGTACTTGCCTCTGAAACATAAACATCAGAGGCAGAAGATGTAATTCCCATGTTCCCAATAAAATTGGTGAATGCCAGTAAGGCAGCAAGGTAGTCCCTGGTAAGGGTTCACTGATCTGCCAACAAAGCAACAATGTTGTTACTGGGTGCAGTCATTGATGCCATGAAAGAATACATCTTCACCGCCACACAATGTCCTAAGGCCTCCAGTCACTCCTCTTTTCAACGACTGGATAGATGAAATGATGGCTTCGAACTTCCTGACAACATCACTGGTGTCAAATTAGGAAGGCTGGTATTGTTTTTCCTTCTGCATCATGAGACCAGCGATGTGCGCTAGGGAGTCATCAAACCCATACAGCCAAGAGAAGGTGTCTTTGATTTCCTTTGTCAACTCCTTATTGGGGTTAAGACACCTATGGACTCCTTCAAGAGTGCCCACTATGTTCTCCATCTCCAACTGAACTTCATCAGCAGCCATTCGCTACTGGACTCCTATCACTCACCTTTGACATGTACCCTGGGTATGTCAGCTGTTATGTGATAGGCTGATTGTCTATGTCTAGTCTACATTGGTTCATCTGGAGAGCCAAAAATGTCGTCTTCCCTTGCCAATACAAGACGAAAAGCTTCGAAAACATCCAGGAGATGTTGGAAGGTGTCTTCATCCATAGGGGGGCAAGATGGTGTCATGAACAGGTTGGGCAAACCACATACAGGCTGATCTCCAGGAGATGTTGTTAGTCCCTCTGCAAAGAAATGGAAATATGTTACAAAGATTCCATGATGGGGTATGACATAAGTAATTTCTGTTGCATTTGGACAGTTTTTTCCACTTTCAAGTACAGAGGGATATGTGGAACATATGTTTTTGCAAGTTAATGTGTAGATGTCGTACCATTGTTTCTTTTCACATGGCGATACATTTACATTGATTGTACAACCTCATTATTCACTAAGGGGCCTATTTGTGTTAATTTCACACAATCCAACAGAGCTAGCCAGCTTGCTGCACTGGCCTGCCTGAAAGAGAGAGGGAAGGAATGGGCCATATTTTACTTTGAAAGGTGCATATGTGATGCCTAGTACCATCACAGGGACCCTTGTACCATGTAGCAAGAGGACCTGCATTTGCTCTGGGCATCAGTTTGTGCCCAGGTACTAGCCAAAAGATGTAACACACCATTTATTGTTCTACCGTGCACATTCCTGCACTCTATATTTCACGCAGCACAATACACAAAGCTGCCTTGCTGTACTGTCTTGCATGCCATTTGTGCATTTAAGCACCCTAGGGGTCATAGTTTGCAAACATGCACAGAACACTACACAGCAACCCTCATTGCAGCACTGCATGTAAGGGGAAGCCCATGTATGTGTCATGTTTTCGAGACACACACATTCAACTCCAGACTCAACAATACCAGAATCAAAGGACCAACTGTTAGAACTAGGGTTTCCGGTTGTCAGAGTATGCACTATATACAGGTAAGAACCACCACTTCTAAACGGGGGATGCTAGATACACACTGAGAGATAACCTGTGCTCACCCTATGGTAGCTTGGTACAGAACAAGCTGGCTTATTTAACGAGGCAATGTGTAAAATATTTATCCAACACACACACACACCCACACACTCAATAAACACAATGAAAACATCACAAAAAGTCTCACAGGTTTAGAAAAATGGAGAATATTTATCCGAATAAAACAAGACCAAAAAGACTAAAATCCAATTGTAGAAGTTGGGGTATACATTTTTAAAGAATAAACTAAAAATAGTGCTAAGGAGTACTAGCATTCAAAAGATTAATTGAAGTCATGAGGGACTGATGCAAATCCAAAGTTGAGGCCAATAGGGATGGAGGGTAGGCAGACTACAGAACTTAAGCAGAGCCTGCTGAAAAAGTACCTAAAAGTGTCAGGGTGAGGGAGCAATGCGTAGGCGATGTGTTGGACCTGATCCACACAGTCGGGTTGATGCATTGGTGCTGAGCCTCGCAGTCAGGTCCTGTGTCGGCATCCAACTCCATTGAGATGTAGGCAAAGCATTGTTGTTGAGCCACGCAGGGCATCGTTGTTGGGCCACGCAGGCTGTGAATCCACTGTTATCAAATGGCCTCTACGTCTGCGTCGAAGGGTGATGTTTCGGTTCTGATTGCAGCAAAGGTGACAATGCATCAATTTTGTAGCAAAACAGTTGCAGAACCCACTTCTGAGTCACAGGACTGGAGGGGGGCCTCAGGCAAGGGTAGGACTCATAGATGTCAGTGTACAGCAGCAAAAGCAGAGTTGCAAGCTGTAGGCAGACTTTGATGTCCCTGATACTGCAGGAGAATACGGGACAAGCCAGCAAGCCCTTGGAGTCACTCTAGGTCAGATGAGAGGGTCCTTCCTCACTTGGGCAGAAATCAGCAGGCAACAGGGTAATTCATCAAGGCAGAGCGTACTCCTTCTTAGAAAGCAGTCCAGCAGCATAGCACTCCTTGCAACACAGCAGTCCTTACTCCAGGCAGAGTTCTTCCTAGGATTAGTAGTGTACTGATTTGATAGGGTCAGAGCCCCAGTTCTTATACCCAAATGTGCCTTTGAAGTGGGGGTGACTTCAGAGAAGGGTCTTTGAAGTGCACAGAGATCCTTTATTTCTAGCCCTCGTTCCAGACAACCAGTAGGGGGTAATCAGCCCTTTGTATGGGGGTAGACAATTCCATATTCAAGTGTAAATGTCAGCTCCCCTCCACTTTTCATGCCAAGGAAGGCCTATCAGAATTCAGATGAATGCTTAGACACACCTAACCTTCCTGTGTTTGTGGCTTTCTGGAGAAAATGTACAAAGTGTTGCTGTCACTTACCCCAGATGTCTACAGGAGACAGGGTGCAAGGCACACAGAGCAGTAAGAGCGGGGAAATGCCCACTTTCTAAAAGTATTATAAAAGAAAAGAGGTCAGGCCCATCAGTCAGCAAGGCTATGACATATAAATCAAACAAGAATAAATATGCCAATGCTGACACTACCTACACAACAATTCGCTTGGGCGATCCCATAGGTGTGAAAAAATTAATTAGTGCTCACCTTATGTGCTTATCTTGCGCCGCTGATTCTACTACCAAATGACCCATCATTTAGTCATTTGGTAGTAGAAACAGTGGCAGAAGATGAGCCTGCCATCCCAATTGTCACAGGATCTATTTAAGAGCTTTAGCGCACCAATAGACTTTTGACTACACTAAATCATATATGGTTGAAGTAGAGGCACGGCCCCTGTTCACAAAAGAGTGGAGTAATGCCTGAGACTGTTTAAAGGTGCCATTGAGTCAAGTTGTGTGGTCCGCTGGGGTGTTACTGCGTTTGAACAGGGATATTTGACTTGCTGTTGAATACATATAATAATGAAGAAATGCTTCTGTCCAACTGGACTCCCTTCCAACATTAATTGATTTACTTTCCAGTTCCTTAGTGACTGAAGTGTATCCATGTGTTCTGAGTCCTGAGAAGAACAGTGAATCAGCTTGGGATCTAAATGTTTCAACAATAAAGAGCACAATCCAGAGAGCGCAAGTGATTTTGCTTTTGGCAAACACGGAATATATAAATAACGTCTAAGGAATACATAATCCCTGCGATCTGCCATATGTATGATCTACATTGTTTTGCCTCTGGGCTACACTCTTCAGTTAGAAGCAGTTAAAGAATTTTTAACAATTCAGGCTCCTTTTCCATATATATTTTTCTAGAACTTGCATAACAATTGTATTATTGTTCATCGTTATTTGTTTGTGTATATTGTAAAACACATTTTTTGTGTGGTGCAAATTCATCTGATTAGTGTTAAAAACATTGCACATTGTTTATTTGTCCTTTTGTGTATGATAATATGATTTATATATTTGATTGTATTTGAATGATATTTCCTAATTAAATGATGTCTGCGCTAATTCATTTTTTCGCACCCACAAGATCTCCAAAGTGAATTGTTGTGCAGGTAGTGTCAGCATTGGCATACTTGTTCTTGTTTCACTTTCTGAAAGTGGCATTTTTGAAACAGTAATAATAAATCTAACTTTACCATTAAAGAGGACTTATCATTGCCGTTCCAATGATATAAAACATGATGTAGCCACTCCTTTCTGATCAGGAATTACAGCTTAAAATGATGTTAAGGAACTCCCAATGCACAGTAGTGAAAAATGAATTCGGATGTTTTTCACTACCAGGACATGAAAAACTTAAAAGTACATGTCCTTCCTTTTACATACATAGCACACTGCCCTATGGGCTACTTAGGGGTGACATATGGAATATAAGGGGAGTTTAAGGCTTGCCAAGGGGCTGGAAATGCCAAGTCGAAATGGCAGTGAAACTACACACATAAGTTCTGCAGTGGCAGTCCTGAGACATGTTTAAAGCTACATAAGTGGGTGGCACAATTAGTGCTGCTGGTCCACTAGTAGCATTTGATTTACAGACCCTGGGTGTATGGTGTACCACTTTACAAGGGACTTATAAGTAAATAAATATGCCAGATGTGTATACACCATTATTATCATGTTTAGGGGAGAAACACATGCACTATAGCACTAGTCATCAGTGGTAAAGTACTCAGGCCCATATTTATACTTTTTGACGCAAAACTGCGCTAACGCAGTTTTGCGTCAAAAAAATGAGCGCCGGCTAACGTCATTCTGAAGCGCCATGCGGGCGCCGTATTTATTGAATGACGTTAGCCGGCATTAGCCGCCGGCGCCGTCTGGTGTGCGTTAAAAAAAACGACGTACACCAGGCAGCGCCGGCGTAGGGGAAAATGGAGCTTGGGCGTCAAGAAATGGGGCAAGTCAGGTTGAGGCAATTTTTGCGCCTCAACCCGATTTGCGCAATTTTTTTTTCACTCCCAACCCCCATAGAAATGACTCCTGTCTTAGCAAAGACAGGAGTCATGCCCCCTTGCCCAATGGCGATGCCCAGGGGACTTCTGTCCCCTGGGCATGGTCATTGGGCATAGTGGCATGTAGGGGGGCACAAATCAGGCCCCCCTATGCCACAAAAAAAAGAAAAAAAAAACACTTACCTGAACTTACCTTAATGTCCCTGGGATGGGTCCCTCCAGCCTTGGGTGTCCTCCTGGGGTGGGCATGGGTGACAGGGGGTGTCCCTGGGGGCATGGGGGGGCACCTCTGGGCTCCTTCAGAGCCCACAGGTCCCTTAACGCCTGCCTTTTGCAGGCGCTAAAAAATGGCGCAAAAGTGGCCGTATGTCATTTTTTTTGACCCGCCCACTCCCGGGCGTGATTTTTGCCCGGGAGTATAAATCCCACGCACATGCCTCGGAGTCGATTTTTTAGACGGGAACGCCTACCTTGCATCTCATTAACGCAAAGTAGGTGTCCACGCTAAAAAATGACGCTAACTCCATGGACTTTGGCACTAGACGCGTCTAACGCCAAAGTATAAATATGGAGTTAGTTTTGCATCGAAATTGCGTCAAAAAAAACGACGCAATTTCGGCGCAAACTGAGTATAAATATGCCCCTCAGAGTCTAAAAACCAACAAAAAGGTGCAGCAAAAATGTGGGGCAAACAGGCAAAATGTTTGCGGGAAGACCACCCTAATAATGCCATGTCTAACACATGCTCCCCACTCCCCCAACTGAAAGTGGAAAGGGCTACACAACCTCTTGGGAGTTTTTATTGCTAAGGCGGAAAAATCTGGATAGACCATCTGCATTGGCTTGGTTTACCACTGGACTGTGTTCCACCCTGAAGTCCATACCCTCTATGGAAATGGACAGCCTCAACAATTTTGGATTTTCAGCCCTCATTTGCAATAGCCACCAGAGGGGCCTGTGGTCACTCTGCATCGGAAGTGAGTACCAAACAGCTATGGCCTCAACTCCTCAGTCTGAGGTATAGTCTCTATTTTGGCCTGGGGGGATGCACCTTACCCCTGCCCACCAGGTGTACCAAGTACACCACAGACCCCTGCCCTACTACTGGCGTTGATAGTCAGGCCTGCCTGTTGCAGAGTCTGAAACACTTCTTGTAGGTCTCCATACAAGCGAGTCCCTTGTTCACCACCCTCTGGAATATGGCATAAGTATTTTTGAGTGCAAAAGGCATTACACAAAATTAGTAATTACCCTCTGGAGTGGAGAAGGCTGACCTCTCCTTGGCACAATCTGTTAGGGCAATCTGCCAGTAGTCTGATGTGAGATCAAAGGTACTTAAGTAGTGGACAGCCCCTAACCAGTCAATCAGCTCATCAGACCAGGGGACAGGATGAGCATCAGTCTTGGTCACAGAATTGAGCCCTCTGTAACCCACACAGAATCTCAGTTCGAGTGGTGCCCGGTTGGGCAGCTTTTGGAACCAGAACCACAGGACCAGAACAAGGGTTACTGGAGGGTTCTATCACCCCCAACTTCATCATTTTAGAGACTTCACTCTTAATGCTGGCCCTTACCTTATCTGACAACCTATAAGACTGACTTGTGACAGGGAGGTTGTCCCCTGTGTTCACATCATGGGTACACAGGTGGGTAAGCCCAGGAGTAAGGGAGAACAGTGAGGCAAATTGTCTCAACACTTGGTGACAGTAACTCTATTGCTCAAGAGTGAGAGTGGCAAAAAGATTACTCCTTCCACAGACCCATCTTTCTCCTTCGAGTCCTGGAGGTCAGGGAGAGGGCCACTCTCTGCCTACACTTCTCCATTAGTCTCCAACAGCATGGTGAGCTTAGACCTCTCAAAATGTGGTTTGAGGCAATTGACATGGAGCACCCGATGGGGTTCCCTTGGGATCTTAGGGTCTACCAGGTAGATTACTTTACCCTTCTTCTTAATCAGCTCATAGGGCCCAGTCCAACAGTCCTGGAGGGCCCCAGGTTCCACAGGTTCCATAACGGACTCTTTCTGCCCAGGCTGGAATTCCAAAGTGAAGTTTGGTCATATCACTCTTTCATTACAGCTTGACTGGCTTCCAAGTTGTCAGAAGCTTGCTTCCACAACTTAGCCATTGGCTCCTGAAGCAGATCATGTAGCTCACTGCATTCTAGGGAATCTTCCTGAGAGCTTGCTCCCATCCTTCTTTGACCAAGCTCAGAGGTCCTCTGACCAGGTGTTCATACAGAAGCTCAAAGGGGCTAAAGCCCACTCCCTTCTAGGGTACCTCCCTGTAGGCAAGCAACAGGCATGGCAAGAGCATATCCCACATTTTTTCTAGGGCTTCAGGAAGGCCTCTGATCATGCCTTTAAGGGTCTTGTTGAACCTCTCAACAAGCCCATTGGTTTTTGGGTGATAAGGAGTAGATAACGTGTATGTTACCCCACACTCCTTCCACATTTACTGCATGTGAGTAGACATAACGTTTGGGCCCATGTCAGACAAAACTTCTTTGGTGAAACCCACTCGGGTGAAAACCCCATTAGGGCCTTTGCCACTGCAGGTGAAGTTGTGGTCCTTAGAGAAATGTCCTTATGAATACCTGGTGGCATTATCCACCAAGACCAGGATAACCCTATGACCTGTGGTAGTCTGGGGATCCATAGGCCCCACAGTGTTGATGTCCACCCGCTGAAAGGATGTGCCAACAACAGGTAAGGGAATAAGGGGAGCCTTCACCTCTTCCCTGACTTCCCACTGGCCTGGCAGGTAACACACATCCTACAGAATGCATCTGAGGAAGTTCTGATCCTGGGCCAGTAAAACTGGGGGGCAAGCCTTACAAAGGTCTTGCCTTAGCCCAAGCATCCTGCCAGGGGAGTCTTGTGAACCAATTCTAATAGGAAGGCCCCGTGGCATTAGGGGACTACCAGGGTCCCATGCACAAGAGCCTTGGGCTCACTGTAAATGAGGTTATCGTCCCAGTAAATGTGAAAGCTCCAAGAGACATCATCTGCTGATTGGGCTTCAGCCTGGGGCCCCATGCCATCATGGGTTGGACACTCCCTTATACCTTACAAAACTCCTCTTTGGTGGGGTCTCCTTCTATATGTCATTCTGCAAGTGGAGGCAGGTCAACAAGGGAAGCAGTGCCCTCCTCAGTGGACTCTGGGGTGGCCGCCGCAGGTGCCCCATCCATCTCACTAGGGGTATGAACATCCAGGGGCTGTTTTACCATGCCCTCTACCTTTCCACTTTTTAGTAGCTGGCTGGGCCATTATTCCAGGCTCCAGCCCTTTTAACTCCCCTCTAGGGCAGCCATGGTCCTTGTGGGAGCATAGATTCAATCAGGTAACCCCAACATCTCCATATGAGTCTTAAGTTCCCCCTCTTTACAGAAAATGGACTTAAGTTCATTACCCAACAAACAGTCCACAGGCATGGCAGGGCACATAGCAACCTTCAGAAGTCCTGAACCCCACTCACTCAAGTGGACCAAGGGCCACGGGATATTGACCCTCTCTGTTGTCTGCAACCACAACTTGGTGAAAAGCATGGGGAATCACCTGCTCCTGGGACCTGAGCTGACTACTTACTAGATTCATGTTGGCACCTGTGCCCCTCAGAACCTCAATACCTTGTGTATTAATAGTAACCCATTGCCTATACTTTTGTAGCATTTGATGGCATATGGATCTTAGGAACCATCTCACTGTCACCCAGAGACACTAGGGTAACCTCGCTAAACTCCCCTCCCCCTATTAACCGGGACAAACTCCTCCTCCCCTATTGCTACACTAACCACTTCTGGGGCTTTCCCTCCAGTGGGAGGTGGTGCTCTTTTTGGACACTTGGGATCCCCTTTGTAGTATCCATACTCTTAGCACTCATAGCACTTAGGAGTTTTGGGCTGCAGACTTTTGTGAGGGTAGTTTTTCTTCTGACTGCCAGATCTGGAATGAGAACCAGGCCCTTTCCTTCTGAGTTGTTTTGGGGGCCTTTAGAGTACTCCTACCTTTTGTATACCCCTCTTTCTTCTGGTGGGAACCCTGAGCACCCTTTTGGGAGTCCCCCCCAGATGCCTTTTTTGGACACTGGTGCTGACCCAGATGTCCACCTCCTCAGCAAGCTTTCTGGCATCAGAAAGCTTACTATCCTCCAGGTGTTAAAACACCTCTGTAAAACAAATATCAAGCATGTGCTACTTCACAATCAAGTTTTACAGCCCTTCATAATCTTCTGCTTTGGTGCCTCCCACCCAGCCCTCCAGTGCCTTGCTTGCATAGTCCAAGCAATCCACTCTACTCTGTGGTGTAATCTTGTGACTGTCCTGAACCTCTGTCGGTATTTCTCAGTTGGGAGCCCAAACATGGAGACATAGCAGTGTAGTGTGTCTGATCCCAAACCTCTAATGTGAGAAGTGTATCCCTCCCTACTGTAGGCATGGTTCTTGACAAACTACCACCCCAGAGCTCCTCTAGGACCTCCTTGTGCCCTCTCAGGGTCACTCCATAGGCTGCAAAACATTCATCTATGTCACCCAA
Organism: Pleurodeles waltl; assembly: GCF_031143425.1. NCBI lineage: Eukaryota > Metazoa > Chordata > Amphibia > Caudata > Salamandridae > Pleurodeles > Pleurodeles waltl. The sequence continues at coordinate 756,022,189 of NC_090444.1, read as the reverse complement.
CACCACCTATGAGGGCACCAAATCCTTGAGTATCTGGACTCTTGACTCACCAGTGGACACTGCAGGTATGCCTCCATCATTTCCATTACTGGACCCTATATCCAGCTCCTTTAAGCTGAACTCATGGGCAAATTTATTCTTCTCGAGAGCCAGTTCCATCTTTGTAAGCTCCAAGTTAAGTTTTCTCTCCACCCTCCTATCTGCCAGCTCCTCTGGCGACAGGTTCCTTGAGGGGACACTGCTCCCTGGTCTGAGAACCACTCCTGCTTCAGGCAAGCTGTTGGCCCTTTCCACAGGAAGTTTCAAACCCACATTGAAATCCAGAATCAGGTCATCCTCCTCGTGAATCTCCTGCTCCTCCTCTGGGATGTCATCCCTTGCAACCTGGGCCTCTGCCCAGGCTCTCAAGGCTTTCTGCAACTCTACTTTCCTGGTAACTCCTTTTGTGGAAACGTAAAACTCCTTGCAGGAATATTTTAGCTGAAGCACAGCGTAGGATTCCAACCAGGCTATCTCATACTCCATTGCTGCAGGTGCAGGTGCTGGTGCTGCTTCTCCAGAGGAGACATAGGGGGTCATTTCGACCCCGGTGGGCGGCGGGCGCTGCCCGCCGGGCGGAGACCGCCAAAAGACCTCACCACGGTCAAATGACCGCGGCGGTCATTCTGACTTTCCCGCTGGGCCGGCGGGCGATCTCCAAAAGATGCTGGATTTTAGCATGGAGGATAAATATGACCCAAAGGCCAAATCATCCTTTTCTGGATGGGAACGCCTACCTTGTATCTCATTGACGAAAGTTAGGCTTTCCCCTCCAGAAAACGACGTAAACTCCATTACTTTAGCGCTAGGCGTGTCTAGCACCAAAGTATAAACATGGAGTTAGGTTTTGTCAGGATACTTCAATTCGATTTCCTCAGAAGCAGAAGATAACTCCTCAGTCCCGACCCGAGCTACTCACAACGAATATTAATCCTTCGTGCTGAGTACCCCGGAGGGGGAAAGGGGAATGGGATGGTAGAGAGACTGCCACAGAGATGATGAATGCCAGCAAGAGTCACAGTCGCAATTACTAGGGACATACAACATCAGTTTTTCACTTTCTACTCTCAACACTTAATTCTCTTTAATTCTATTATTTCTCCAAAAGATCGCCCGCCGGCCCAGCGGGAAAGCCCCTGCAAAGAGGAAGCCGGCTCCGAATGGAGCCGGCGGATTTGCAGGGGTGCGACGGGTGCAGTGGCACCTGTCGCGAAAATCTTTGTGGGGCCCTGTTAGGGGGCCCCTGCACTGCCCATGCCAGTGGCGTGGGCAGTGCAGGGGCCCCCAGGGGCCCCACGACACCTGTTCCCGCCATCCTGTTCCTGGCGGTAAAAACCGCCAGGAACAGGATGGCGGGAAGGGGGTCGGAATCCCCATGGCTATGGAGGATTCCCTGGGCCAGGGGTAAACCGGCGGGAAACCGCCGGTTCCCCTTTTCTGACCGCGGCTTTACCGCCGCGGTCAGAATGGCCCAGGAAGCACCGCCAGCCTGTTGGCGGTGCTTCCGCGGTCGTTGGCACTGGCGGTCGGTGACCGCCAGGGTCAGAATGACCCCCATAGTTTAGCAGAAAAATCAAAAAGCCAATTTGGGAGAATTGAAAAAAAAATGAAATTAAATGGTCTTAATGTTGAGTTAAAGTGAACACTGAGGCCCATATTTATACTTTATGGAGTTTTGCGTCAAAAAGTATAGCACCGGCTAACGCCGGCCGGGCTCCATATTTAGGGAATGGTGCTATCCTTGGAAAGGACGCTAACAGGGTCAGGGAGGCGTAGGAGGAACGGGGGCTTGAGCGCCAAAATATGGTGCTACACTCTTTAGAGGCAAAAAAAATGCCTCTAAGCAGTGTAGTGCCATTTTCTGGTGCACAACCCCCATGGACATGGCTCCTGTCTTAGTAAAGACAGGAGCCATGCCCACCACCCCAATGGCTGTATCCAGGGGACGAATATCCGTTGGGCACGGCCATTGGGGCCAGCGCCGTGCAGGGGACCCCAAGTCAGGGTCCGCGAGAGGTGTTGGGAAAGAAAAAGAATACACTCACCTGGACTTACCTGGGATGGGTCCCCCATCCTCAGGTGTCCTCCTGGTATGGGTGGGTGGGGATGTCCCTGGGGCCAGGGAATAGCACTGGTGGGCAATTTCCATGGTCTCTGACCATGGAAATCTGCCTACAGGTCCCCTTACGCCTGCCCAGACCCAGGCGTTGAATAATGTCCCTAAGCAAGCTTAGCACCATTATTTAAGGCCCCCATCCTCGTGCTGGATTTTAGCATGGAGGATAAATATGACCCAAAGGCCAAATCGTCCTTTTCTGGATGGGAACGCCTACCTTGCATCTCATTGACGAAAGTTAGGCTTTCCCCTCCAGAAAACGACGTAAACTCCATTACTTTAGCGCTAGGCGTGTCTAGCGCCAAAGTATAAACATGGAGTTAGGTTTTGTCAGGATACTTCAATTTGATTTCCTCAGAAGCAGAAGATAACTCCTCAGTCCCGACCCGAGCTACTCACAACGAATATTAATCCTTCGTGCTGAGTACCCCGGAGGGGGAAAGGGGAATGGGATGGTAGAGAGACTGCCACAGAGATGATGAACGCCAGCAAGAGTCACAGTCGCAATTACTAGGGACATACAACATCAGTTTTTCACTTTCTACTCTCAACACTTAATTCTCTTTAATTCTATTATTTCTTCACTCACCCTGAGTTCTCTGTAGCCTTGCTTCTCTCTATAAATGATAGCTCTTCTTAAAAAATGCTTATTGCTGATTCTGGAAGAACTTCTCAACCTTTGTTAGAGATTGGTTTTATGTTGCTATATATATATATATATATATATATATATAGTTGGTGATAATGCGTTCTTCAATCAGCTGATGTTATTTAATTTCTCCTGTCTTATTGTGACTTCTGTCAATACTTGTATTTGTAAATGCTTGTTTATTAAAGTTCGTTTCTCCTTTCTTACTTCGACATTTGTTGATAACTTGTATTTGTAAATGCTTGTTTATTACAGTTAGTTTCTCCTTCCTTACTTCGACATCTGTCGATAACTTGTAGTTGTAAATGCTTGTTTATTTAAGTTAGTTTCTCTTTTAAACTCTATTTTGGTTTATTACCATTGAATTTGTAAATGCTTATTTGTTAACAGTTCGTTTCTCCTTTAAACTTGGCCTTTGTTTATAACCTTGACATTTGTAGATACTTGGGGCCATATTTATACTCCGTTTGCGCCGGTTTGCGTCGTTTTTTTTAACGCAAATTCAACGCAAAACGAACTCCATATTTATACTCTGGCGTTAGACGCGTCTAGCACCAAATTCCATGGAGTTTGCGTCATTTTTTAGCGTGGACACCTACTTTGCGTTAATGATATGCAAGGTAGGCGTTCCCGTCTAAAAAATTTACTCCGAGGCATGTGCGCCGTATTTACACTCACGGGCAAAAATGACGCCCGGGAGTGGGCGGGTCAAAAAGAATGACGTCCAGCCGCTTTTGCGTCGTTTTTTAGCGCCTGGTCAGGGCAGGCGTTAAGGGACCTGTGGGCTCGGAAGGAGCCCAGAGGTGCCCTCCCATGCCCCCAGGGACACCCCCTGTCACCCTTGCCCACCCCAGGAGGACGCCTAAGGATGGAGGGACCCATCCCAGGGAACATAAGGTAAGTTCAGGTAAGTAATTTTTTATTTTTTTTGGGTGGCATAGGGAGGCCTGATTTGTGCCCCCCTACATGCCACTATGCCCAATGACAATGCCCAGGGGACAGAAGTCCCCTGGGCATGGCCTTTGGGCAAGGGGGCATGACTCCTGTCTTTGCTAAGACAGGAGTCATTTCAATGGGGGTTGGGAGTCTAAAAAAATGGCGCAAATCGGGTTGAGGCGAAAATTTTGCCTCAGCCTGACTTGCCCCATTTTTTGGCGCCCAAGCTCCATATTCCCCTACGCCGGCGCTGCCTGGTGTACGTTATTTTTTTGACGCACACCAGGCAGCTCCGCCGGCTAACGCCGGCTAACGTCATTGAATAAATACGGCGCCCGCATGGCGCTTCAGAATGGCGTTAGATTTTTTGACGCACAACTGCGTTGGCGCAGTTGTGCGTCGAAAAGTATAAATATGGCCCTTGCTCTTTTAAAGTTCGTTTTTTCTTTGACTTTAATATCTTAAACAAGAACCTTGTAAACATAAGGTTAATTCATACGTTAACTCTGTAGTCTTGCCGACTTCCACGGGAACGGTCTACTATCAAACTCTTCAATAAACCTTGACAATATTTATCTGTTTTCTGTAATATAATCTTCATATGTAATTTGACCTCACAGGAGTTTCTGTTCTGAAGCACGCTCTCTCTCCACACAGCTGATTCCTGTCAGACCTCAGTTGAAGTGCAAGGCTTCCAGCTGGAGAGCTCGTAACCTAGCAACCAACCGATTGCAAGACTAGAACTGTAACTAACCTTCAGGACTCACAGCGCCCATCTTGGATCTTCTCTTCTTGATTCTTCCTTTGAAATAAGCGCAAGATTACTCTGCAAACCTTCTTCCAGTTTGGTCTTTGCTGTCTCCACTGAGGATATCTCTTTGCTTTTCTCATGCACTTCTTTGATTTGACTTGGCAAGTTTGTGTGGTCATGACAGGTTTACGCTCAATTAGCAGTAAAAAATGACGCTAATTCAGCGCGAACCGAGTATAAATATGGGCCTAAGTTAACATATTGTATTGCCCAACACAAGTCCTGTGCTCACCGCTGATCACCAATATTAGAACTGGGGTTTCAGGTTGTCAGAATAACCTGAGCCCACCCCCTGGTAGCTTGTGCAACATACGCACACAGTAACACAATGAAAACTACACAAAAAGACTCCATAAAGGTTAAAACAAAATAGAAAATATTCATGTGAGTAAAACAAGACCAAAATGACAAACATCCAATCAGTAGAAGTCGAGATATGAATTTTTGAAAATACACTAAAAATAGTGCTCAGAACCCACAAGTGGTCAGAAGGCCACTTAGGGTCATGAGGGTTAGGTGTAAGTCCAAACTTCTGGCCGAGTGCGATGGAGGGTAGGCCAGCTACAAGACCTTGGATGGAGCAAAACGTCGAGGAGCAATGCGAAGGTGATACATTGTTTCTGATCCGCGCAGTTGAGTCGATGCAGTGGTGCTGAGTCTCACAATCGGGTCTCGCATTGGTTTTGAACTCCATTGAGATGTAGGCAATGTAGCGTCAACCCGCGCTGAGCATCGTCGTCCAGCTGTGCAGGCTGTGGATCTGCAGTTGTCAAACAGCCTGTGCGTCAGCATCAAGGGGTGATGCAGCAGTTCCGATCGGCACAAAGGTGACAATGCATCGTTTTTTTTCCGCAAAACAGCTGCAGAATCCACTTCTGAGGCCCAGGACTGGAGGGGGAAGCCCCAGGCAAGGGAAGGACTCACAGATGGCAGAGTCCAACAGCAAAAGCAGAGTTGCAGGCAGTCTTTGGTGTCCCTGAGACTGCAGAACAGAGGGCAAGCTGCAAGCCCTTGGAGTCAACCTGGGTCAGATGAGAGGGTCCAGTCCTTCCTCACTGGACAGAGATCAGCAGGCAATAGGGTAACTCATCAGGGCAGACAGTAGTCCTTCTTGGAAAGCAGTCCAGCAGCACATCACTCCTTGCAGTATATCAGTCCTTACTTCAGGCAGAGTTCTTCCCAGGTCCAGTAGTAAACTGATTTGGTATGGTCAGAGTCCCAGTTTTTATAACCCAATGTGCCTTTGAATTGGGGGTGACTTCAAAGAAGGGTCTTTGAAGTGCATGAGGATCCTTTCTTCCTAGTCCTGGATCCAGACTACCAGTAGCGTGTAATCAGCCCTTTGTGTGGGGACATGCACTTCCCTATCCAAGTGTGTCAGTTCCCCTCCACCCTTCCTGCCCATGAAGGCGGATAAGAATGCCACAAACACATTCTGGGTGTCTAAAGAGAATGCACAAACTGTCGCTGTCACCTACCCAGACATATATTGGAGTCAGGCTGCAAGGCACACAAAGCAGTAAGAGCAGATAACTGTCCACTTTCTAAAGGTTGTCAAGAGAACAAATTTTCCTGGAGGAATTATTTTTGCACAATTTATCAAATCAAATGACATTGGTCAAATAGATCCAATACCTGAAAAATGGAAAAATTAACTGTATAGACGAACTGTTAAGGCAAAATGTATTGGAAACAAAACCAGTACAGTTGTTAAAGTGTACTGTATAAACATAAAGGCAACAGTCCTTCCATCAACACTGTGGCCCAAATTTAAGAAAAAGGATGCACAACTGCGCTAGCTTTAGAAAACGGCATACCATGGTGCTAAGGAAAGGATAGTGTAAAAAAAATGACGCTAACCATTGGAACAGGTTGTAAAGAAAATCGACGTTAATGCTGCAAAAGTGCTGTTAGCATGATTAGTGTCAAGCTAATTGTGCTAGCGCCATTTTTGCTTTAAAAGCGTAAAAAAAAAGCCAGCAAGAATGCAAAAAAAGCCACAAGGACCCAAGATGGAGAATGCAGGACAGGAAAGACAACAGAGACACCCCAATCAGTCCAATGCAAGTCAGGATGGACAAACAACATCACAGGAAAAGGTGAAAAGGAAAAGGAAGAGTCACTTTAGTGAGAAGGGGAATACCAGCTTGGTTGGAGAGGTGAAAGAGCACCAACACCAGCTCTTTGACACCTCTAAATTGCCAATGGGTAGGAAGGAGGCAATATGGCAGTCAATAGTCAATAAACTCAACAGTGTAGCAGAGGTGAAGAGGACTGTCACTGATTGTAAGAAGCACTGGCACGATTGCAAGCACAGAACTAAAGAGAATTTGTCCAGGAACTTAAAGGCAGCACTGCAGACTGGAGGTAGAAGTTCCACACCCCGGGAGGACCTGGATGAGTTGGAAGAGGTGGTGGCAGCGGTCATCCCGGAGGAGCTGGTCATCAGAGTCACAGGACAGGACAGTGCAGACTTCCAAGACCTACTACAAATGCAGGGTAAGTTGCAGTGGGGGGGTGGAATCTGGAAACTAACAAATGGCAGAAGGGAGAGGCACATAGGAAACGCTGAGTGCATTCAAAAGGGTTGCATGGGTACACAATAATGGCCAAAAGCGGCTAATGTGCTTCCGCCCTATATGCATAGACCATTTCTCAACCCTCACATCAATCCCTTCACTGCTGCAACTGAACCCCCTGCCCATGTGTAACACTCATTGGGCAACATGTACTATGCTTGTTGCACAGAGTGGGCTAGCAAGAACTGCGATAAGCGTCCATGCACCATTGGGAATGGGCACAAAAGTGATCATTCACAACATATGGGGCATGTTCGTGATTATCATCTGTAATGCTGTACAAGTAGCTTCCATGTTACTATGTAGCAAGGTTGCCTGTGTATTGGGATAGCTAGTGTGCACAAAAGGGACACCTTCATGCATAACATCAGCTTCAAGTAGTCTCACTGTCTCACAAGGGGCCCACATTTACAAGCCCTTACTGCAACATTATCATCCTATTGATTGATGCCAATGTGGACTTAAGCCACCCATTCCCCTTGTGCTGCATTAACAAAGTCACACAATGCATGCATAGATCCACTTTGTCCATCCTTGCACCACAATATGCTTGTGCCAGATATGATGTATGCAAGGGAAAATTCTTACGCAGGGAGGGAAGAACAAATGGGACAGACAATCCATAAAGATTGCACTGTGCCATCTGTTAACCTTATTTGTGAGGCCTGCCAAAGGCAGATGTTAAATGCAAACATTGTAAACAATTTACCTCCCTGTGCTTTGCTGCACTAGTGACATCATTTATGGTGCCAATGCAGTAAAGCACCACAATAGTGCCAAAACTCATTAGGCTACTGTGGAAATGTCCACCATGGTGACCAGTAATGTAAATACGGTGCTTCCTTGGTGTCGTTGGCTGGTGCAAGGGTACTGCACTGACAATAGTGGTTTGGGATCAATTCACCATATACATAGAAAGTTTGCGCTACCTGTGATGCACAATGCAACACTGTTAGAAATGGGGTCTCTGGTTGGCAATCAGTTTGCACTCTGTCCAAGCAGGGACTCTCACTCTAGTCAGGATAATGGAGAAACTCACTTAACATAACCCCTGCTCACCCCTTGGTAGCTTGGCACAAGCAGTCAGGCTTATCTCAAAGGCAATGTGTAAAGTATTTGTACCAACACACAGTAATACAGTGAAAACATTCCAAAATGGACACCACACCAATTCAGAAAAATAGCCAATATTTAATTAAGTCAAACAAGACCAAAACGACAAAAATCCAACATACACAAGTAAAGTTAAGAATTTTTAAGATAGTAGAATCTTACTCCATAGAAAACAATGGAAACGTTGCTGTTACACAAAGTACCTGGTTTGCGTCAAAAATAAAGCTGCACGTGCGAGTGTGCATTGGAAAAGTCAGCGATGTGTTGATTCCTTAATTGCAAGTGTGGCCGTGCGTCGTTTCTTCTCCGGACTGGTAGGCGTTGTGTCATTTTTCTCTCCAACAAGAGAGCGATGCGTCAATTTCCAGACGGGGCACCTCGGATCCGTGCAGGTTCATGTTGATTTTGACACCCAGCAATGAAGCACGCAAAATCCAGCCTCTCAAGAACGAGAATCCATGCTGCGTGAGGTTTGCATCAATTTCAGCAGTCGCAAGTGGGTGTTGCATGTTTCTCCAGCCACGATGCAAGTGATGCGTTGATTTCCCAGCCACGATGCAGGTGGTGCGCTGATTTCAGCCATGATACAGGTGGCGCATCGTTTTTACAGCTGCGTTGCAGGTTATGCATCTAAATATTCGCCACACAGCTCCTATGTGTAGATTTCCACCTTGGTTCCACCAGCTTCACCTTTCAAGGGCCCAGGGACTGGATAGGCCACCACTTGGCAGGGCAGGAGTCTCAGCAGAGAGTCCAGGTGCTGGCAGAAAAAGTCTTTCAAGGTCCTGTGACTTCAAAACAAGAGGCAAATTCAGTCCACGCCCTTGGAGACACTTCACAAGCAGGAATATACCACACAGTCCAGTCTTTGTCCTCTTTCAAGCAGAAGCAGCAACTGCAGGCCAACCCAGCAAAGCACAGTCACAGGCAAAGGGGAAGTACTCCTCCTCCAGCTCTTCAGCTCTTCTCCTTGGCAGAGGGTCCTCTTGAACCCAGAAGTAATCTGCAAATCTGGGGTTTTGGGTCCACTACTTATACCTCTTTCTGCCTTTGAAGTAGGCAATCCACAAAGGAAAGTCTCTGTTATTCACAAGATCCTGCCTTGCCCAGACCTGGCCCCAAACACACACCAGGGGGTTGGAGACTGCATTGTATGAGGGCATTCACAGACCTTTCAGGTGTTACTGACCACTCCTTTCTCCCCTCTAGCCCAGATGGCCCATCAGGATATGCACGCTATACTCCAGCTCCCTCTGTGTCACTGTCTAGTGGAGATTCACAAACAGCCCAACCGTCAGTCTGACCCAGACAGGGAATACACAAGCAGGCAGAGTCACAGAATAGTTTAAGCAAGAAAATGCCCACTTTCTAAATGTGGCATTTTCAAACTGACAATCTAAAAACCGACTTTACTAAAATATGTATTTTTAAATTGTGAGCTCAGAGATCCCAAACTCCACATCTCTATCTGCTACCAAAGGGAAAGTGCACCTAAAAGATATTTCAAGGCAGCCCCATGTTAACCTTTGAGAGATATAGGCCTTGCAACAGTGACAGCCGAATTTGGCAGTATTTCACTGTTAGGACATGTAAAACACATCAGCACATGTCCCACCTTTAACATACACTGCACCCTGCCCAGGGCTGCCTAGGGCCAACCTTAGGGGTGCCTTAAGTGTATAAAAAGGGAAGGTTTGGGTCTGGCAAGTTGGTACACTTGCCAGGTCTAATTGGCAGTTTTGAAAATGCACACACTGCATTGTTAGTTCTGAGCCATGTTTATAGGGCTACTCATGTGGGTGGCACAATCAGTGCTACACGCCCACTAGTAGCATTGATTTACAGGCCCTGGGCACCTCTAGTACATTTTACTTGGGACTTCCTAGTAAATCAAATATGCCAATCATGGAAAAGCCAATTACACATGCAATTTACATAAGGGGCACTTGCACTTTAGCACTGGTGAGCAGTGGTAAAGTGCCCAGAGTACCAAAACCAGCAAAAACAAAGTCCAGCGCACAGCCATAACATAGGAAACAGAGGAAAAATAGACAGGGGACACTACACCAAGGAGGCCAGGTCTAACAAACACATAATTAACAACTAAATTCTTTGGAAACACAAACTTGTCACACACCCACTTGTCACTCTCACATCACCCTTGAGTTCTTGTACTACACTGAACCAAACCCAGATGTGTATATTTTTGGAGGCACCCGAAGCTGGGTGGATCAAACATGCATTGCATGGGAAGATCCCAACTATACACATGGAATGCTAACTACATGAAGTGTCAGGTGTGAGGGAGACAAAGAAGAACTAGGCCAGAATAAGGTATGCAAGGTGCCTTACTTGGGCATAGTAAGTAAGAGTTACTAGTCTCCACCACTGAAGTGTCAGATTAAAAAGATATGCATTGGTCGAGAACTATGATGTCTGTGTCTCAGATTTGTGGCACATATTTACCCATTTATGATGGAAGACGTAGTGCAACAGATCAGCTTGCTGTGCAGCATCATCACAAATGTGCAGGGATGTGCAGTTGTCATAGCTAGTCAATGCATCCCTCTAATAATCTTGGGTATGGGATAAGAAATGATGGACAATACCAACATTGCCACACAATCTGCATGGTGTAGGGGTGCCCCTCCTGCCGGTCCAAATGTACATGTGCAGGAAGGTACACATCCTGCAAATTCTACTAACAGGAATGTTTTCTGCCACTTACAATGACTGATGTCGATTGCAACACACATTGAAAGTAGTCAACATTAGGACAACAACGTCAGTCCTTAGTACCACTGCTGCAATGCCACCCCTGATATGGTGCCCCAACATGATGCATCCACACATCAACAAGCCTCAAAATGTGTCAGGCCCTCATGCCGCCCCACGTGTGTTAGAGTGATGTAAGTGGGTGGGCTTTCCACATCCATCCTCCTAGCCACTTGGAGTCATGTATTCAGCATTCTGCACCACACATTGTAATGATGAACCACCTTGTGTGTATGTGTGCAAACATCAAGGCCTACCTTCAGGGAAAACAACACTCAGTCCAGAAATGCAGGCATCCTTGCAGCTATGGTACAAGGAAACATGTGATGCACAGATGAGTGTTGTTCTGCAGGAAGGGGCAAATTTGTGTTTGCACACATACACACAAGGTGGTTGAATCCCACAATTGGTGGTGCAGGATGATGAACACAAGACTCAAAGTGTCTAGGAGAAAACCTGTAGACAGCTCACACCCTTCCATCACTCTAACAATGCAAGTGGGGTGGCAAAGGAGTCAGTTACTTACTCAAATATCTGTAAAATCAAATGCTAAATATTCTGTACATCTCCATTTGTGGTGTGTGCTCAAATCCCTAACAACGCCTATGGCATTCATGTGTAACACGGTCAAATCAATGAAAGGGATACATATGCAGAAGACCATGATAAGTCACTCAACGTGGGTGGAACACACTGTGAAATGTGGACTGGCATATTATATCAATGGTGACTCCATAGAAATGTGCACAGGTGGCACAGTGTGCCACCATCGGTCCATAGATGTGTGTCTTGATGTGCAGGTCCTTATCATGTCACTAAGACACCAGTAACAAGTAAATGATGACTCATGTCAACAGCCATTACAGTCCAAGATTTACATTTCACTATCCCATTGCAGAGGATGATACCATACCTCCAGTAGAGCTGTCTGGTCTGGATTTCTCTGATGATTTGGATGACCAGCTGCCGACTATCAATGCTGACACTCTCCAGGATGTCCTGGGTTCCTTTCAGACACCGTCTCCAGTCACAGGGAGGACACACAGGGGGTCATTCTGACCCCGGTGGTCATGGACCGCCGGGGCCAGGGTTGGCGGGAGCACCGCCAACAGGCTGGCGGTGCCCCGCAGGGCATCCTGACCGCGGCGGATTTGCCGCGGTCAGATGCAGAAAACCAGCGGTCTCCCGCCGGTTTTCCGCTGCCCTTCAGAATCCTCCATGGCGGCGCAGCTCGCTGCGCCGCCATGGGGATTCTGACAGCCCATACCGCCATGGCGGTATGGCTTGTCGTGGGGCCCCTGAGGGCCCCTGCAGTGCCCATGCCAATGGCATGGGCACTGCAGGGGCCCCCGTAAGAGGGCCCCACTTTGTATTTCAGTGTCTGCTTTGCAGACACTGAAATACGCGACGGGTGCCACTGCACCCGTCGCACCTTCCCACTCCGCCGGCTCAATTCTGAGCCGGCGTCCTCGTGGGAAGGCTCATTTGCACTGGGCTGGCGAGCGGCCTTTTGGCGGCCGCCCGCCAGCCCAGTGCAAAAGCCAGAATACCCTCTGCGGTCTCACGACCGCGGAGCGGTATTTTGGAGGGGGGAACTCTGGCGGGTGGCCTCCGCCGCCCGCCAGGGTGAGAATCACCCCCACAGTGTTGTGGGGTCTCCACATTAACCACCCAGCAACCAACACACAGCACTGACCAGTACAGCCACAGCCCTGGTCTCTGAGGACCCAGACATTACCTTTCAGAAGACGGCAGGAGGAGTTCAGCGGGAGCTGGCACAGCAGGTGCGGCTGAGGATGGAGAGCATGCAGGCAGCCTAGAGGGAGTGCAGAGATGCCTCAGTTCGAATAAGGACAACTCATCTGCCATCAGAGGCACCCACTCCCGCTACATGGACTCCAGCAGTCCATGAATGACATAGCTGTCCCAAAGTGGAAGCAGCTTGATTGACAATAGGCTGGGGGCTATCCAAAATGTCCTGGCGTCCATACAGCAGAACCTGGAATACTTCCTTGAAAACATGGCTGCTCCAACATGTGTGTGCCTTATGTGACATACGGTGCACAATGGTGCATGTTAGTATACTAGCATTGTAAACTATGACATTATTGTGGCACTTTGCATGCTTTGCACCATACATGAAGGTACAAAACCTGCTAAGTGAATGTAGGTACCTTAAAAACAATGGGAATGTCATCTTCTCAACCTTCCTTTGGCATGCATTCAATTTAACTCCAAAAAAGGCGCAGTGGAGTTTAGTAGATTTTACTGCTAGATTTTTGTGTGCCTCCTAATACCGCAACACACCCTTTGAACACATCATGGGTCACACAGGCATTATGTGACAACAGGGTTTAAAAGTGCCACAACGCTTGCAATGCACAAGTTTTGATATATGGTGCAGCTTGCCTCCATCAGCCACATTACCTTAAAAAATATGAAGCTAATGCTTCAGTAGAAGCCACTAAGCCCGTCTTACATTTTGGACCTTGTTGTATCACTGTGCATATACATAAGTCAAGGAACACGCACATCCATGACTACCTATACTCCAGCATTATGTTTGCCATCACTTAAACATTACATTGACAATTTCCACAGTTGTCAGGCCCATGATGTACATGGACAGTTGTGCCTGGAAATCATGAACCTCTGCACCATTACACATGTGTGTTTAGTTTTCTGCACTTCAATATGCATATGCGATACACAAGGTACAAGGAGAGGAATATGCTAAATGTCAGCAACCGGTGCATTGCAGACCTGTCATTAATGCAGGTTGGCTGAGACACAGAACCTCACCTTTGCCATGACATGCTGAAGTAATCTGTATGTCCTACTGTCATACTCATGCAAATAAGGATGTAGCTACATTTAAGGGGTACTTACTAACAGTTCCGCCGACATGAATCACCAGGTGTTCCAGGAGATCCAGTTCACGGGAGATGAGATCTGTCCACCGGTGCTTCACCTGGTGGTCAGTGTGCTGCACAGAGAAGATGCATGTCAGTTGGTACAGGACGTTGACCCAGAGCAGCTTTCCTGCCTCCGTCCGGTAGCCCATTATCACAAAGATGGCCACCATGTTAGGAAGGTAGTGGCAGATCAATCAGATGAAGTCTTCAAGTTCATCCCCACTCATCCACTTTGCCCATCCCTTCCCTGACATGTTGCATTATCCCTTCACGGCAAACTAAGGGCCAAATTAACAAGGCCCTTGTGCCCCTTAGCGCCACATTTGCAGCAACATTTTTGCATAGCGCCATATTTACAAGGTGGCGCAAACTCGGTTTGCGCCACTTGTAAAAATATTGCACCACATCATGCATAATATATGCATGATGTATGCAAAGGGGGCGTTCCCTTGATAGAGGTTCACTAAAAATGGCGCAATGGAATCTACATGATTCCATTGTGCCATTTCTAGCATAATTTTTAACACCTGCTTGAAGCAGGCATGAAAATGAGGCTCCCATCGATTTCAATGGGCCTCTTAACACTGTACTGGATTAGCGTAATTCTTTTAACGCTAATCCAGTATAGCATTACAGTAGCATAAAAAAATGACGCTATTGCCCCTAACATGCACCATAATGCACCGTATTGTAAATATGGCACTACCGTGGTGGCGTTAGGGGACACAATGGGGCAGCAAGAAAAGTGGTGCATCACTAGTGATGCACAACTTTCTTGTAAATATGGCCCTAAATACCCCCCAAAATTTAGTGTGGTATTCCCCAACTAATCCCAACTACCCCAACAAACTTATCTACCCCTAAGACAAACACCTGACAATACTGACACAACAATAGCACAAATATTACTAATACAATGACAACAATTACTAAATTACCAAGAGATAGACAGCACACAGCACAAAGGACTCCAAATCCACCACTCCTCACTCCAGCACAAGAACCACACAACCTCTCCCAAGAAGAGACTACAAGATTGTAAAGTAGAAGTGAAAGTAAGTTCACTTTTCCATGTATGCAGCAAAGAAGTCCAATTACATCACTTTCTGGGTGCATGCGTCACATTTTCTGATGTGTAATGTGTTTGACATGTGACAACCATGCGTACAATTTTGTCTGAAGGCTGACAAAGCATGACATTTTAGTTTAGACGTGCAAGGGCGAGGCGTCAAGTTTAGTATTTGCGATGTTTTATATACTACCGTATGTGTCATTTTTTTGACGTATAACAGTCATGGGTGAATTTTAGAGGGAAAGTTGACAACGAACCCGGAATCCCATTACAAAATACAGTTATGCATCTTTATTGTTTGCATGCTAGGGCAACATATGTAAGCATGTGTATTTCACTGTGTACCGGTAACCTAGGAATATGTTTCCATATGTTTGTAGGTGTGTATGATGCATGGGAGGACTGATACTGTTTGTAAATGTAATTGTGTATGGGACTTTTTCACATACATGTTTCCACATGTGTCCAGTGTGTGTACTGTGGGTGTACATATGTGATGGAACTGATTTTTTAGGTCTAACATATTGTTATGTCAGAATTCCCACGGTTTGCTTCACAACAAAGCATGATATAGGTGGGCCATGTGCGAAGCATGTTAATGCATATGGTGCCCTTGACAAATATTTAGCTAAGGATGCTGTTGACTAACGCTGGATTATGATCCAGGAACCCATAACAATGTAAGTGCAAGTGTATGTCACACTCTGGTGTGTTCTATAGGCCAGACTTCATGATGCAATGCAACACGTATAATTTATAGCTCCACATGCATGCTAATTCTTGAAGATGGTGTACTGACATGTGTCATGATTGTTATGTGTGTGACATGTTTGTGTGTGAAAAGATATTTATCATGTGTGATAAGTAATGCATACTACAGTGGTGTGTTTAGGGACATGACAACTAGCAATTCTCTATTCCAGCATGGATATATGTAAATCATTGTAGCAAAGATGTGTACTTATATCTGTGTTTACTATGTTTCACTATGTAGATACATATGTAGTGTTCCTATAGATTTGTGCATAAATATTTAGAACACACACATTTTCATATGTAAATTGTTCACTTTTGTCCCTACACAACTAGATTGCACCAAGCTTAGTCCACCTAGGTAGGACATGTTTGCTAAAATGTAGGGATTATATGATTAGCACATACACTTGGTATTTAGAATGACTCTACATTTTTTGCCAGATCTCCCTTTTAGTATACAATCTGTATGGCAGGGCTGCTCTCAGGCAGTGATGGCAGCCTAGTCATCAGTGACCCAGTGGCATTCTGTATGCCTAGACAGGCCCATCATTGTATGTATTGACATAAGTTGACTGTGGTCACCTCAGCACAGTTCACTGTGCACAGGAAGCAGGCCCCTGACTGAGTCAAAGTAGTCTCCTTTGGGATTGGGGGGGCTTGCAATCCTCAAGATCAATCATCAGCACTGCAATGCACAGTTACCTGCAGACATACACCTGCACAATTGTGGTTCCATGGCCAACTATGTTTTGTTGACTCTGAGGTTGATGTCAGGCTTGCCCGATTATTTACTAGAGACTTACAGCTTGTTTGTGTTGGACATGTCTCATCATTTGCTAATGTTTGACATGGCTTGGCATACATAGGTGACATTATTCTTATGATGCTTGGTTAGATCATTGACAGATTATGGAAGTGTGTCATATCTGCAGACCCAGGGTACAGATACTGTCATTTGTCACTTGCTTCTGTCACACTGTGTTGTACAGTGAGTATTAGTCTATGTGTGTTCCGCCACACACATTGAGGGCATATTTTGTCAGTTATGCTTCTAATTCAACATTGCTGGGGTACTTTCTGCAGATTTCTCTTAATACCGATCTTCGCCATCAACATTGTCCCTTCATTCATGCACAGCATACTATGTCAGACTTGTGAACTTTGTAGATTAACATAGCTTCTTCTAAAGGCTATGCAATATTTGCCCTCACATTTCCTGGCTTTAAAAGATCATATGACTGACCCTCACACATCACTGAACATCCGCCACAGCACTTGTGTAGTGTTTGAGTGACCTCCATAAATTGGATCTCAAAGTAAACTAAGGGAGTCCCTCAGCTGTCCTTTCACATAATTTATTTGAGATGGGCACTTACACACATCCACTTTTTACGACCTTTGTCACATTCACTATGAGTGTATTTAGATTGTGGGATTGTCCATGAAAGTTGAGTAGAGAAGATGCGACATTCAACATATCTGTGTCCTTCATAACACATACAATTTGGCAAGGGTTTGTGACTTGTCTAGACGTTGCTTGACCTACATGCACATTCCAAACTGGATTGAGTGTGCAGACCTGGACATGTAGGTGTTTCGGTCTCTGTATTTCACTCTCGCTTGGTCAAACATGTGAGTGCCACTGAGGAGTATGTTTTCAGTTGTCACCTGTGATAGTGACATTCAGACATTACTTGGTTACATAGCAAACACCAACCTAGCATTGTTGGTGATTACTACTCTTTTCCTACTTAGGCCAGGCATAGGTACAGCAGTATTCATGTGTATTTCCTGGAATGCTGCAGGCATATGTCAACCCAAAACACATGTGTGATATATGTGTGACAATGTAATTTGTTAGTGCTACAGACTATGCCTACTTTTTAACCACACATTCATGTGGTAGTGCATTGTTCATATTTGTTTTTTTTCCTGACTATACATTTTCAGCGCTGCATTTGCACCGCTTTTTGATGCGAAAGGGGCACAAACTTACAAATTACAATTGTATTTTGTATGTTTGTGCCGTTTTTGCTTCAAAAAATGACACAAATGCGGCCCTAAAAAAGTATAAATATGGACCTATGTTCCTAAATTAGTTACGTCTTCTGTGGTCTAGTCATGCTCTCTGAGATGTGTGTGAGTTAAAGAGGTATTTGATGGTGAAAAGCGGTACACCATGAGAAATCAGAGCTAAAGTGAGTTAGTTACAATTTTTTATTTTATGATGCTTGGAGTACAGTCTCTAAGTATAAAAGTTATGCACAATATGGTCTCTTCTGCGTGCTCCAGCAGCAGAGTTTGGTTGTTCCCCATCCTCTTGTTGTGCATCATTGTCCTCATCCTCCTCACTGGGGACAACTACCTGTTCGTCCCGGGGGACATTGGTGTGAACACAGATGCAAAATTGCATAGACAAGTATTATTTTGCATACGAGCGGTGGTGCATATAACAAGGCTTCCTCCTGTTAGGCCTAGGCCTAGGCTCTTGAACCTGGAGTTCAGTATGCCAAATGTCCTCTCCACCACATTCCTGGTCCTTCTGTATGCTTCATTGTAAGCCCACTCAGCCTCAGTTAGTGGGTTTCCATATGGGGTCACGTAGCCTTTGTCCGCTGCAATGGAATGTGAGAAGCATTTGAGCATGTGCATATTTGTCTTTTGCTATATGCGATGACACATTTTTGTTTTCAGTAGAGTGGTGATTCAGACTTGCAACTGGTATTGTGTATGTCCCTGTTTGAATGCATGGTTGTATTGATGTGTGGTGGTGCACTTTCCAGTCATGGGTTGTGCCTCAGGGACCTGGTGATTTTTGGTTATTTTCTGATCTGATAGTTCACCCATGCAGAATATGTGTGGTGTTATCTATAATTGTCCCTTAAACCCATTACTTTAGAACTGCAGAAAAGTGATGTTTGATACATTTGTACCTATTTTGTGTGTTGTGGACCATGAGACAGGTGTTGCACCCTGTGTGTTGCATGTGAATCCCACCCCTTGGCATACCTTACTTGCACAAAGTGTTGTTGTTGCCAATTGCTTGCTTGCATGCGTATGTGGTTCATATGCACAGTGTGGCACAGTTATATGGGATGTATTGCAATGTATGCAACAAGTATGCAGACACCTGTGGGACAGGACAGGGCATGAGGTGCTTTTCTGCACTGCCCTGCATCACCAGTCCAGCCCTGTAAAGTCCCATGTCTCCTTAATATTACGCGTTTCTGGCTTCTACCAGTGCATTGGCAGTAGTTCAGCTGCCACGGGACACTGTATGCACCCTTGTATCATGGTAGGGAGATGGGGGTTTATGGGTATGATTGTTGGTGATGTGTCCATTCACTAGCGTGAACCTATCAATGATGGCGATGTCGTATTTCAATGTATATTGCACTATGCACCACACCTGGGAAAGGTAAACAGTATGAGAATATCGGGTATTTTTGATGATATGTAAATGGTGATGCCACCACTAGGGTGGCATTAATTGTCAGTGCTACCTCAGGTTTCTACAGCATGGTAAATGTGGGGCATTGCCAAAATGACCAATGCAATACACATAGCTGAGCTGTTCCATGCTAAGTGTTATGTGTGAAGGATCTGTATTTTGTAATGAACATGTTGACACATGTAGTGGCTTGACTCCAGCTTTTGAATTGCTCCACCAGTGCATCATTAAAAGTGTCAGTCAGGTGCTGCTAAGAACTTGTACATGTGGCAATATGTGAGGGTGATGTGCTTTGAATCTGGTGTAGTGAAGCATGTGGCATATGTGTTGTTGCCCAAACATCTGTGCTTGCCTGTCCATGTGTGTGTAGTGTGGTGTATGTATTGTTTGCCCTACATGTTTAGTGTGTTGTCTGTGTTATGAAGTGTATCTGGCCTACCTACGAGTAGGTCATTGCCATATTGTCCATCCTGAAAATGTTGATTAAGATTTGATTGCTGGAAAATGTAGGCATCATAGACGTTGACCGGATATTTGGCGAGGATGTTCCGTGAATATCCTGTGATGGTCCACAATGTCCTGCAGTGGTCTGAAATGATCCAGAGGCCAGCATGTGGAGGACAGCCAGGAGTTTGGTCATGGGTGGTATGATTGTAATACTTTCCACTCTTGCTGTGATGTCGAAAGCAATGTGGTAGAGCAGCCATACGATGGACTCCCACTTGAGACTATAAAGTCTGATGACCGTGTCGTCCCTGAGGCCAAGGGTGGATGCACGTGTGTGGAATATTCTACCCCTCCTTGTGTGCTGCCTTTGTGGCTGCAGTGGTGATGGTTGTGGTTGCTGTGGTGGGGCTGACGGCATTTGGGGTCATCACTGTCATCTTCTTTGGGTATAAAGCTGTACCAGTAACAGGTCCATGTTGTCCAGTTGTTTGCCAGGGTTCCTTCTCTGTGCGCTCCTTATGTAGATGTGGCTGGGCCTCATTTTAATGACTGGTCTGCCCGGGAGTTACAATTTTTTTTGCTAATAAGAATTAGCGTCATTTTTTCAGCCTGATCCTAGGCGTACATCACTTTTGCGTTGGCTTGTAGATTTGGCGCTAGCAGGCTATTGTACGTTTTTTAGGGGGGAACGCCTATCTTGCATATCACTGTTGTAAAATGATGCAAGGTGAGGAGGCACTCCTGAAAAATGATGCCAACTCCTTAAATTTGTCGCTAGACTGCTCTAGCGACACTATCTAAATATGACACTGGGTTAGCGCCACTTTTGCGCAAAAAAAATGGCGTGAAACTAGCGCTAACTTTTCTTTCATTTGGGTCTGTATACCTCACACAGAGATCCAACACAATTGATAACCAGGAGTCCACAAGATCATTCTCAGGACTCAGTGCTGAAAGAATGTGATCAATCTGCAATCACACATACACAAAATAAAATCAAGAACTAAAATAGTACATACTGTGAAGTAAAAAACACACCATGTGCACCGTCTGTTAGACCAAAAACAGGTCTTCAGGGTTGGAGTTGTTGCCCTCCTGGCTTTCTGTGGCTCCTTCCATGCTCCTCTGTATTGAGTGGGATTGGTTGTGTACATTGCGTTACTTTGTTTGCTTTTTCCAAACTTTCCCACAAAGCACTCCTGCATGACACAGTGTACATTTGCAGCACGTAAAAGTGTTTCACAACACATAAATAAACTTTGGCCCATATTTAAAAATTTTGACGCACAACTGCGCCAACGGAGTATAAATATGCCCCTTTATGTCATGTAGGTAGTGCTTGCATTGCCATACTTCGCCCATTCAAGACACCATTGCATAAAAATTCGTGATGAATCTAAGGACCTTGCACTATGGTGCACCGTCTCATAAATACAGCGTATCCCTGGCAGAGGGAAATGCCACAACCCAGCGCAAAATTTTCTGATGCAGCACTGTGCAATGCAGCTTTGCCTCAGTAATGATACATTTCCCCCTTAGTGTTTGATCACGTTTAGCCAAAGAATTTAAAATGCTTCTGCCAGATGGGAGCAAACACATATTTCCCTGTCCGGAGTAGTGCTGGCAGGAAAACTACTGTGTCCCGAGGGGGGACACCCCCCAGAACACAGTAAGAGAGCCAACCCTTGGGCATGGGGTCTCCAGGGCTTTTTTCAGGATCAGAGAGGGAGCTGCATGGCCCCCCTCTACCTAAATAAATACATTGGATCCCGGGGTATGGCTTTTCCATGGCCAAAAATGGCTCCGGGAGGGGGGCCACTATCTCCCCTCCCCTTAATATATACATAAGGATGAGAATGGCTCAAGAGGGGGTTAGGCACCCTCTTTTCTTAAATATAACTTGTTGTCGCAGGGGTTGGAATTTCCTGGGGGCCCAAAATGGGCTGGGCAGGGGGTACCCTACTGATGCTTCCCATATATATTATAAAATAGAACCCTCCATTTTGTTGCACCTTCAGGACAGCAGACAGAGACCTATTTACAAGACGTTTGTTCTATCGTTGCACCATTTTTCTTTTGTGCAACAGTGGTGCTAACTCAGTGCCATATTTACATAGTGGCATTAGACTTGTCTAGCGCCACTTTTCCTAGGCGTGCATTATTTTTCAGGGGCGCAGCTTCACCCTGTACCGTCTACCGACAATGATATAAAAGGTAGGCGTTAAAAAATGATGCTAGCCTGCTAACATCATATTTACAAGTCTCATAAAAAAACATGTGCCTAGGAAAAAATTAAGCTAGCTCTGGCTCGCATCAAAATTTTGATGTCTGGTCAGACCAGGCGTTAAAATGATGCAGGCACACAGGTATACAAGGAAAATACACACAAAACAGTCTGGAAACCCACAAAACCATATGGACCTGCTACTGCTCTAGCAAGGCACATGGAGACGACCACAACGATGACGCCAAGCACCACCAGCACCACCACATCACCATCACCAGAACAGCAACCACAAGGGCAGCACAGGAGAAGAGAGTGAATCCATCACCAACGGATATCCATCTTGCGGATCAGAGAAGAAGAGGTCATCCATTATCACTGTTTGAAGCGGGAGTCCATTGTCCAGCTGCTCCACCATATTGCACCCACAATCATGGCGATAGTTGACAAGCCGATAAATATATTACCCCTGAAAAAACACCTGGCTGTGCTGCACATGCAGGACTCTGGCTCTGTGAGACTTGGTATCCTTGGCGTGGTCTCCCCTAACCTTTTGCCTCTGTTTCCCAGGTTGCTGTTGTGTGCTGGACTCTGTTTTTGCTGTTTTTCTTACTCTGGGAACTTTACCACTGCTGTCCAGTAATAAAGTGCAAGTGCTTCTATGTAAAATGTGTGGATAATTGGCTTTCCATGGTTGGCATATTTCATTTACTAGTAAGTCCCTAGTACAGTGCACTAGAGGTGCCCAGGGCCTTTAAATCTAATGTTACTAGTGGGCCTGCAGCACTGGTTGTACCACCAACATTAGTAGCCCTGTAAACATGGCCCGGGCCTGCCACTGCAGTGTCTGTGTGTGCAGTTTTAAACTGCCTATTCGACTTGGCAAGTGTACCGACTTGCTAGGCCTCAACCTTCCCTTTTCCTACATGTATGGCACCCCTAAGGTAGGCCCTAGATAGCCTCAAGGGCAGGGTGCAGTGTATGTTTAAGGTAGGACATATACTAACGTGTTTTATATGTCCTAACAGTGAAATACTGCCAAATGTTCACTGTGCAAGGCCTATATCTCTCATAGGTTAACATGGGGGCTGCCTTTCACCTTTGGGAGCAGATAGAACTATGGAGTTTAAGGACTCTGAACTCACAATTTAAAAATACATCTTTTAGTAAAATCTGTTTTTAGATTGTGTGTTCGAAAATGCCACTTTTCGAAAGTAGGCATTTTCTTGCTTAAACTATCCTGTGACTCTACCTGTTTGTGGATTCCCTGTCTGGGTCAGTTTGACAGTTGGGCTGTTTGCACCTCTCCTCTAGACAGTGACACAAAGGGAGCTGGGATGTAGCCCGCCTATCCTGATGAGCCATCTTTGCTGGGAGGGAGGGGAGAACTGGTCACACAATACAGTCTCCAACCCCCTGGTGTGTCTCTGGGGCCTGGCCTGGGCAAGGCAGGATCTTACAAACAAGAGAGACTTTCCTTTGAAGTTTGCCTACTTCAAAGTCAGAAAGGGGTATAAGTAGTGGACCCAAAATCGCGGAAAATTAGATCACTTCTGGAATCAAGAGGAACCTCTGCCAAGGAGAAGAGCTGAGTAGAAGTGCTGCCCCTGCCTGTGACTGCTTTGTTGGGCTATCCTGCAGTTGCTGATTCTGCATCTGTGAAAGGGGACAATGACTGGATTTTTTTGTGCATTCCTGCTTGAGAAGAATCTCCAAGGGCTTGAACTGGGCTTGCCTCCTGTTGTTGAAGTCTCAGGGCCATCAAAGACTTCCCCTGCCAGCACCTAGACTCCTGCTCTGCCAAGTGGTGCCCTATCCAGTTCCTGGGCCCTTGAAAGGTGAAGTTGGCAGACAAGAACTGAAAATCCATGCACAGAACGCCGTCCAGGGAAATTTATGACACACCTTCCGCAACTTGGCTGATAAATGACTTTGCAGCCGGCTTCACAGCTGAAATCGATGCTCCACCTGCATCGCAGCTGGGAGATCGACACAACGCGGCTGGAGAAACGACGTGCAACACCCGCTTACGGAGGGTGATAATGACGCAAACCCCATGCAGTGCGGTTTTCCAAACACCATGCAACCGGATTTTTCATGCATCGTTCCTGGGCGTCCAAGTCAACCCGACTCTGCGCGGATCTGAGTTGCCCCGTCTGGAAATCGATGCATCGATCTCTTCCGAGAGATAAAAATAGTGCATCGCAGACCCAACTGGAGAAGGAAATGACGCACGACCTCACTTGCGAGTAAGGAATCAACGCATTACTGACTTTTCTGACACATACTTGCCCGTGCGGCTTTATTTTTGACGATATCCAGGTACTTTGTGTAACAACAGCATTCTCACTGTTTTCTAAGAATTAAGGCCCTCCTTATGACATTGGCGGTCATCTGGCGGTGAAGACCGCCAAATTATGACCATGGTGGGAGTCCTTCCCATAGACAGCCAATATACCACCCAAACCGCTAGTACGGTCTGGCCACTGACCACGGCGGTAGCCCTCTTCAGGCAGGCGGAAGACAATGACCTGCCCACCATATTATGACATAGCAGACCACCAGGATTTGCAGGGCAGGACCACCGCCACCAAAAGCCTGGTTGAAACACATCAAATCAAAGGAGACACCCACCTCCAGGGACACATAGGAGTCCGCGGCCGTCATGAAACCCGAACTGGAAGTCCTGCCAATGCTGTACCATGCGATGGCAGTCCAGGACGACGGTGAGTACAGCCACCTAGCACATAACGTAGGGAGGGGAGAGTGACACACACACACACAACATACACCATACACACACAACACACACCCAGAACAATCTACAGAGATTTCCTAAACCAATATATTCCAGAAGTAAAGAAAGCCAGGACACATACCTTAGGTCCAACCTCTGTATTTCGCTCGACCTGCACCCACAACAACTGAGGCAACTATAAACAATGGGCCATTCCAATGTTAGTTATAAGCCACAGGGCAATATCCAACGGCCAACTTGACTCCTGACAGCCCAGTCACTCCACTGGGCAGGTGCATCATGTTGTAAACAGGCACGCACCTCAGCGGGCAGGGTGAGGTGGGGGTGGTGGGAGGGTTCTTTTTGGTGGTGTCCTTGGGCTTGCGTTTAGGAGGGGGCGGGTCTTTACCCTTCTGTTTAGGGGGCAGAGGAGTGGGCTTGGGGCAGGGGGCCGGAGTGCCACTCTTGTGCCCCTTAGTGGCAGGTGAAGTCTTAGGAGGAGGAACAGGAGTCGAATGGGAGGTGGAGTTACTGGGCTGGGGGAGGGATCTTCCTCTTACGTGCAGGACAGGGGCAAGGGAAGAGGTCAAGGCAGGAAAGGAAAAGCTTCTTGGGACCAAGGGGTTGGGTGTTGGGAGGATGATTGGGAGTGGAGGTAGAGGCAGCGGTCGTAGGAGGAGTATGTGTGCTGGACTTGGGTGCAGGTGCATGGACAGTGTGCGTGGTGGATGGCTGTGGATATCTGGATGAGAGCGTTTATGTGTAATTGGGGGGCAGACAGGGTAGGAGAGGACAAACAGGATGTGTATATGTATGTTGTCGTGGTGTCTGCAAGTGAGGTGGGTGTGCTGCATGAGGTTGTGATGGTGGTGGTGGTGACTGCGCGTGTGGTGTGGTGTTTGTGGGGTGCATGTCTGCATGTCAACTGTAGTGGTGACTGTGGGCAAGGCTGTACAGGTGGCAGGATCTAGGACTGATGATGCAGTGCATGCAGGTGTAAGTGTTGATATGACTGTGAGGAGGAGGAGGGGGAGACAGTGGAGGCAGTGGCTTGTGAAGTATGTGTGTTGGCTGTGTGTGTGCTTGTGGACTGAAGTGTGGTGCCTGTATTTGTCTGTGCGAGTCCTGTCTGTTAATTTGGGTGCATGCTTGTCAGATTGTGTGCATGGGATGGTTTGGGGGAGAGGGCTTTGGGACTGGGAACAGGTAGCTGGAGGGGGGATGGAAGAACCAGGGAGACTTGCTGCCTTCAAAGAGGAGGCCAGAGCCTGAAACAATCTCGGTAGGGCAGCCAAGCCACTGTGAATGCCCTCCAGGAAAGCATTGCATTGATGCATATGGGAGGCTAGCCCCTGGATGGCAATAATAATGTGGGGGTAAACCTAAAGTGTCACAGCGCTCCTACTTTCCCAAATCCAAATCACCAATTTAATTACAACACACGGTGCCAAATACTGGGGTTATACCCTCCAATATCCCCAAACAGTAGCACAAGGTTACCACAATATAAAATTGAATATTCGCACACGTGTAATCCTAATATAGCATGTTAATCCATGCCAATAAACATAATATATCTCCTCTCCCTAATATATTAATTTAATACAAATCACAATAATACATAATCTACCAAAAAATCAATTGTCCAAATTCCAGATACAGATAGGTTTATACATAATTTCAATTGTCCATGAAATCAGTGTCCATCTCAAAGTAATCCTTGTAACTTTAAGCATACAAAACAAAGTTCATTTCAAATTTCATCCTCTTGAATCATGTTCGTCCTGTTGTCCTAAAGTCTGTCAACACGTGTTTCATCCTGGGAGTACCCTTGGATTTCGTCAGGACCTCCTATAACAATAAGTATGTATATGCTATTGTAACAAACTAAATAAATGCCTAATTTCATAACAAATAAATGTTAAATGTGATTATATACACATATCACAAACAAATATATGAAATGTGCGGTGGGAATCCATAATATTCAATCTTAATTGTGCCAATAAAAATTTAACTAAAATATCCTAAATTACATGTGCTAAAGTTATTGAGTGAATGTTAGCACACCACCCTTATGTGCCATTCATTTACAAGCCCCTGGATGGCATTCACTATGGTTGACTGCCCTACAGAGATGGATTTCAGGAGGTCAATAGCCTCCTGAGGGCAGCAGGGTTGATGGGAGTAGGGCCTGAGGTGCCTGAGGCTAAGGATATGCCCACCCTCCTGAGTGAGCGGGCACGGGCAAATGGGTGGGGGGGGGGCTACTAGGTGGGCAGTACTGGTACGGTGAGTGGCAGATGATGACGTAGCTAGGGTGGTTCCAGGGGGATCCGCCACCCCCCGGGTAGCTTCCAGTGGAGGAGAAATCTGAGTCTGTAGTCGTGGTTCCTGTCATACCTGCGGTGCTCCCCTTGCCCTCCAACCCACTGGCCCCCCTCAGTGTCTGTGATCTCTGCCTCCTGGGTCCCGTGGGCTGCAGCTCCCCTACTCGCCGGTGCTCCTGCTCCTTCGTCAGATTATGCTAATGCACACAAGGACAGGATGAGAAAAGGGGAGAGGATTGGGGATAAAGAAAGGGAGCACAGGGTCAATCACAGCAACAACAGCACATATGGCATACACATCACAATCGCTCACTGGGACTAACACGGTGTAGTTTGGACCAGCATTACAAACCACTACCTGAGTACAACAGCAGTAAAGGACCCAAACACTACCATCTGCACCCCTACCGGCACTCACTAAGCCCTGTCTGCCATGGTATGCTAGCTACTTACCAATACCAAATATACATACCACCCTACATAGCTAAGCAGGACCACACTGGATAAGCTAAAGCGGCATATTGGGGCACCCACTGACTAGCACCTTGCACCCAAACCCCATGCCAGGCCTCAAAAAATGGATACAACAGTCTGTACTCACCCCCTTGTGGCTTCTGTGCTGCCCTCAAGTGCCCATCCAACTCAGGATTGGCCACCGCCAGTATGTGGGACACTAGGCGTGTCAGGCTCAGATGGGCACCTTCTATGTTGGGAGGCCGTCCCCAGCTGGGCCTTGGCAGTCTTCTGGGCCCAGTGTCTGAGGTCCTCCCACCGTTTCCTGCAGTGGGTGCTCCATCAGCTATGGACCCCCAGGATCCACACGTCCTTGGCGATGGCACGCCACAACCCTTTCTTTTGATGGGCACTGACCTGCAGAGGAGACACAAACAGAAGGACACCATGAACTCAACAATCCATGCTGTCACACAAATGGCATAAATTCTGCATATGACCCACATGAGGCACACACATGACCCCTACTTCTGCATACACATTGAATGCTACCAAACATGACACACTGCCAGCGCACACATACATCTACATGCAGCCATGTTGCATCCAACGTACCCTGTTGGTCTAGAGGGCCATACAACAGCCCATACAGGGGTAGGACCCCATTCACAAGCTTGTCTAGCTCCTCCGATGTGAAGTCTGGGGCCATTTCCCCTGTAGCACAGGCCATCGCAGGTTCCAGACACAGGTCACAGCAGCATATGCAGTGGAGATGTTGATCTGAAGAGAGTCAGGAATCAAGTGAAGTGGTACAGAGAAACCGGCAGTCACGTCCGCGGCAGTGAACACTATTACTGCCGGTGTTGATCATCATTGGTTTCTGTACTCCATAGAGCTCTATGTTAGCCGATGAGGAGTTGCACAGCAGTGCAGACCGCCTTCCACCATGACGTCAAATGCCAGCGGATTGAGGTCACTTCTACCTGTCCCTGCATAAAGGCAGGCGGTTGTCATTTCCCAATGCTAGTACTCATGTGGGACCAATATATGTGTGTCAGCCTTATAGATTGTACACACCTATACAATTCCAGTTTCCTACATACATACATGCACTGTGTACTGTGATGTTGTGTGTCCATACTTATGAGGAGGCAAGCACCCGTGTACAGACCCCTTGTGGTCTTGGCTACATGGAGAACCGGCACATCATACTCACCTATCGTCTGGACAGGGCCACAATCACAGAGCTGTGTGCACAACTGGAGCCTGGTCTAATTCATGCCATCCATAGCATTACAGCAATTCCCACTGTTGTGCAGGTACTTTCCGTGCTCCATTTCCTGGCAAGTGGTTCTTTCCAGGTGACTGTGGACTTGGCTGCAGGAATGTCACCGCCAATGTTCTTGATTGTGCATTGAAGGGTTTTGGCTGCCTTGCTGAAACACATGAGCAGCTATGTCTCATCCCCCCAGAGTGAAGATTTGCCCACTTTGAAGGCTGGATTCTACAGCATGGGACATATACCACATATGATTGGGGCCACTGACAGCACCCATATTGCCTTGGTCCCTCCCAGGGCAAATAAGCACGTCTACAGGAATAGGAAGGGTTACCACTCCCAGAATGTCCAGTTGGTGAGCCTTGCTGATCAATACATCTCCCACGTCACTGCCAAGTTTCCTGGATCTGTGCATGATGCCTATGTATTGAGGAATAGCAGCATCCCACAGGTGATGGCACGACTACAGAGGCACAGAGTGTGGCTCATAGGTGAGCTTCAGTCTCCACACAATGTTTGTCAGTGTATGCCTACTGGAGTTGTACACCATGCCATTGTACATGGGTAATGTGTGTCGCTCACTTCTTCCAGGTGACTCTAGCTACCCAAACCTGTCCTGCCTGTTGACCCCTGTTAGGAATCTGAGAACAGGGGCAGATAATCAGTACAACAAAGCACATGGCCTTACCAGGCGGGCTGTAGAACGCACTGAAAGCCAGGTTCACTTGCCTCCATTTACTGGTGGATCCCGATGCTACGCCCCTAAGAAGGGCTGTCAGATTGTGGTGGTCTGCTCCTTGCTGCACAATTTGGCCCTCAGATGCCAAGTGCCCTACCTGCAGGAGGAGAGGGGTGACAATGCACCTGTGGCAGCAGTGGACACTGAGGACAGTGAGGAGGAGGAAGAGGAGGAAGAAGAGGAGGATGTGGACAACAGGACAAATATCACACAACAGTACTTCCAATGACACTCAGGTAAGACTGTTGATCTGTTCGTATCTCTATTTTAGTTAGGTGCTGTGTGTCAGCTGTGTTGTGCCAATCACTACCTTTGCATTACAATTGACTGTCACTTAGGCCTTCCCTTTTTGCAGATGTTGGTGCGGTTGCAACTGTGTACTGATGTGATGACTACAGATTGCTGAGACACATTTGTTGGATGGATTCACACAGTACAGGACATTAGCAAAGGATAATGCAGTTTAATACATTGCACATTTCTGTCTATTAAAGTACTATTACTCCAGTTGTGTTCAAAGGTGTTTATCAAAGTGACAATAATGAAGGGATGGTGCAATAGAATGGGGTGATGGTTGAGGAAAGGTTCTGAGTAGCGGCCCAGTTTGTTTGTAGCACAGGTCCAGTGTCCATGGGGCTATAGGAAGAGGAGCAATGGCAGTACAAAGTGAACAAGGTGACTCAGTGGCACACAAGGGGGACATTCTGGAGAGAATAATTTCCTGGGGGTGGTCTTGGCAACAGTCTCTGGTGTCTGTCTGGGTTGTAGAGAATGTTTGTGGGGTGGTTCCCCTTCTGCATGGGGAGGGGTGCTGGTAGCCTGTGGCATGTCCTTCTGCCCAGTAGCTGCAGTAGATATGGATGGCTGTTGAGTGGACTGGCTAGTGGAAGTGGGTTGCTGGTGTACTCTGTTCTCCCACATGGTGTTGGCCATGCCACCCAGCACCCCTACAATCAATCAATCAATCAATAATATTTATAAAGCGCGCTACTCACCTGTGAGGGTCTCAAGGCGCTAGGGGGTGGGGGTTACTGCTGCTCGAAGAGCCAGGTCTTGAGCTGCCTCCGGAAGGCTAGGTGGTCCTGGGTGGTCCTGAGGTTGGCGGGGAGGGAGTTCCATGTCTTGGCCGCCAGGTAGGAGAAGGATTTCCCACCTGCCATGGTGCGGCGGATGCGAGTGACGGCGGCGAGTGCGAGGCTGGTGGAGAGAAGTTGACGGGTGGGCATGTGGAAACTGAGGCAACGGTTGAGGTATTCGGGTAGCCAGTGCAGGTGTCTCAGGTGGGCGGAGATGTGGCTGTTGGGTGGGTATGTCGAGGATGAGGCGTGCGGAGGCGTTTTGTATTAGCTAAAGACGTTTCTGGAGTTTTGCGGTGGTTCCTGCGTATAGGGTGTTTCTGTAATCCAGGCGGCTTGTGAAGAGGGCGTGGGTCACAGTTTTTCTGGTGTCGGCGGGGATCCAGCGGAAGGTCTTTCGGAGCATGCGGAGAATGAGGAAGCAGGAAGACGAGACGGCGTTGACGTGTTTGGTCATGGTGAGAAGCGGGTCCAGGATGAATCCGAGGTTGCGTGCGTGGTCTGAGGGAGTTGGTGCGGTGCCCAGCGCCGTGGGCCACCAAGAATTGTCCCAGGCGGACGGGGATGAGGACTTCCGTTTTGTCTGAGTTCAGCTTCAGGCGGCTGAGTTTCATCCATTCTGCGACGTCTTTCATTCCGTCCTGCAGGTTGGTCTTGGCGGTGGTAGGCCAATGGAGGCCATGTTGGCATTTAGGCCCTGCAACTGCTGTATGACCTCCTGGTGGTGTACCCCCTGCAGTCACTGGTTCTCCTGCATGATAGTGATCACCTGGCCCATCCTGTCCTGTGAGTTTGGTGTGCCCCCAGGATATGTGTGAGTGCCTCATGGGCAGTTGGTTCCCTGGGCCTGGCCTCCCCCTGGTGCACAGCTGCCCTCCCACTGTCCCTGGCCCCCTGTGCCTGTGTCCCCTGAACGGTGTGCCCATACCCACTTACACCAGGACCTTCATTGTCTTGCCTGTGTGAGGTTGACTCAGGTCCCTGTACAGGTGGGCACACTATTGATTGACATGTCCTGAGGACAGGGGTATGGCGACATTGACTGGCTGCTGTGGTGTTGGAGTCAAAAGGGGGTGAGCCTGTGGTGGACTGACTGTGGGATGTGGAAGCCGACTGACTAGTGTTCCCAAAATGGTCAGGGAGTTCATCCACCTCGGGAGGCACAAAATTGCTGTCATCACTGAGGGTATCTTCTGGTGGAGTAGTGGGTCGCCGTGGCTCCTGCTCGCCGCTGGCATTGGCTGGGGCACCTGTGGGGATGTAAGTGTTTTGTTAGGGTCAATGTCTGTCATCTATACCGCATTTCTGGCTTTCCCTATCGGTTTGGTGTTGTCCTTGCACCTTTGGTAGTGTATGGTAATGGACTGTGCTATTGGTAGTTCTACATGCTGTCCATTAATTGATGGTGGGTGTGCATGCAGATCTGGGAGGGATGTGCTTTCAGTGGGTAGGGCATTCAAGGGTACACATTTAGGTGTGGTAATTGGGGTGGTGCACTGTGTGGGATGGAGTGGGGGATAGGGTGTCAGGGTGAGGGGGTGACATGGCATGCAGGTATCGGTGGAGGTAAGTTAGTAATGGTGACTTATCAGTGTCCAGCCCTCCAGTGACTCCAGTGCGGCCCTCGGGATGCAGGATTGCCAAGACGTGTTCCTCCCATGCTATCAACTGTGGTAAAGGAGGTGGGGGTCCACCGCCAATTCTCATGATGGCAACCTGGTGCCTTGATACAATAGAATGCACTTCCCCCGTAGGTCGTTTCACTTAGTTTTGGATGTCGCCCCTTGTGCGTGGATATTGTGTCTCGGAGTTCACCCTGTCCACAATCCTCTGCCATAACTCCATCTTCCTGGCAATCGAGATCTGCTGAACCTGTGCATCAAACAGCTGTGGCTCCACCCTGACGATTTCCTCCACCATCACCCGCAACTCCTCATCAGTAAAACTGGGGTGCTTTTGTGGGGACATGCCTGTTGTGTGTTGTGTGTATTGTGCAGAGGGTGTTCAGTATTGTGATAGGGTGTGTGGTGTGTGATGTCTGATGGATGGATAGGTAGATGTGATGTGTGTGTGCAGTCCTCTATGGGATTGGCCTGGCAAGGTGTTGCCGTCTTCTCGTGTTTGCAAAGGATTGTCGGCTATGTGGGGGGGGGATTTATAGTGCTGTTGGTGTGTGTGTAGGGTGTGTGTATATGTGTCAGGTGTGGGTTTTTTGGTCTGGCCAATGTTGCCTTGTAGTGGTTTTAGGTGCCCAATTCCGCTGTGGCGGTGTGCACCGCCTATGGTTGACTGCCGTTGAATGTCTGCTGTGGTGATTCATGGATCATAATTTGGAGGATGGTGTTTTGCTGGCGTAGCGGTGAGGGTGGTGGGTCTGATAGTTTTTCACCTTGGTTGGGTCTGGCGGACTTGTGGTTGTGGCTGGTTTCTGTCATTTTTGTGCTTGTGTGTCATAATCTGGCAGGTGGATTACCGCCTCCGTGGCGGTCTGTTGGCAGACGTCACCACGGCAGCCTTCAGAATATACCGCCAATGTCATGACTACCAAAGACTCTTATTCTTTTGAAAATTCATAGCTTGACATATGTATGTTGGATTTTTGTCATTTTGGTCTAGTTTTGTTTAGATACATATTACCTATGTTTCTACACCTGTGTTGTGTCATTTTGTAGTGGTTCACTGTATTACTGTGTGTGTTGGTACAAATACTTTACACATTGCTTCTGAATTTAAGCCTGCCTGCTCATGCCAAACTACCAAGGGGGAGAGTGTGGGTTAACTGAGGGTGATTCTCCTTTAGCCTGGCCAGAGTGAGGGTCCTTGCTTGTAGAGTGGTTAACATGACTGCCAACCAAAGACCCCATTTCTAACATTGGTGATCAGCGGTGCGGATTTGGACTTGTATTAGTACTTGACACATAGTAATTAAGTGTATACTACTGTTTTCAGTGCAGACCATTACGTGACCACATACAGCTTGTTTTTGCTTTTTCTCTTTTTGGAATTCTTTTCCCTACTTCCATATTTTTGCTGGTCTTTTATTGACTTTTGAACTTCACTGGGAACTCTTTGTCTGCCTTGGAACTTTGCACTTTTGTTTATTCTTCATCATGTCTCCATCTGGAGTTGCATCAGCTGGAGATGCTTTTGACTTAGGGAAAGTGGAGAGCTATACAGGTGCTCAGTTGAGGCATTTCTGCAAAAATCTTGCCTGTCCAATTAATGGCTCCACCAGGAAGGAGGAGCAGAATAAGGCACTGAGGGCCTGGGTGACAGCCAAGGACACTGAGGGGCACACCAAGGAGGAGGAGGAGGAGATGCAATCCATACTTATTGGTATAGTGGTTGGGCCTGTGATGTCCAGGGAGAGTGTCTCCAGGGCAGGTAGCAGTGTGTTATCCAAGGGACTCACTCCTGAAGAGTTACAGGACAGACAGGCAGAGAGGGCTCACCAGCTGGAGTCGGAGAAGTTTAGGATGTAAAGGGAGATGGAAGAAAGGAGGATAGCCATAGAGGGGAAGAAGATACTGCTGGCTCATGAGCTCAGCTTGAGGGAGCTGGATCAGAGGAGCCAACCCAGTAGGGATTGTGGCATCAATATCACAGTGCAGCCTGAGAGGAGGGTGCACATTCCTAGGGACCTTGTGAAGGATTACAATAGGGAGGATGACACATTCTTGTGGTTCAAGGGGTATGAGTCTGCTCTCCATATGAATCTGGTCCCTGAAGCTCATTGGGGGGGGTGGGTCTGTGAAAGCACTTTGAGGTAGAGGGGAGGGGTACTCCGACATCCTTAGGGGATCCGCAAGGTCTCACTTACTCTATCGTGAAGGACGCCCTACTAACAAGGCATGATCTCACCCCTGAGCAGTATAAGGACAAGTTTAGGTCCTATAAGGAGAAGGAATCCCAAACATGGTTGGAATGTTTTGATTCTTTTTGCAGGTCACTGGATGAATGAGTGTAGGACAGAAAGGTGACAACGTATGAGGGACTTTACAATTTAATTGCTTGGGAACACTTGTACAGTTTATGTTTTCCAGAGCTGCACCAGCACCTAATAGACAGCAAGCTGACTGATGTCAGGAAGCTTGCGCAGGAAGCGGACCGCTGGGAGAGCACCAGGGTCCAAATGAGGTATGGGGGAGGCCATGCCAAGGGTGGGCAGGGTCCCTCTCAGACGAAAGGGGGGCTCAGGGTGAACAAGGGGAGTTCTTTAAAGGGCCCCAACCTACTTCCCAGGGTAAGGATTCCCAGCCTTCCAGTGAAAAGAAAACATGGTTCTCCAAAGGGAAACCTGTGAAGGGGGGTCTCCTTGTAAGTGTTATTCATGTGACCAGGTGGCTCATGTGAGTGGGGGACCCCAAAAGTACACCAGCACCCACTGGTGCTCAGTCACAGGGTTTAGCCAGTGTATCGCTTGGGGAGGAGTTGGTTCTAGGTGGGTGGGAGCCAGCTGAGATGACCCTTGTCTCTCCAAGGGACAGTGAGATGGTCCAGATAACCATAGTGCCTGAGAACAGTAAAAAGTACAGGCAATGGGTGACCATTAATGGACAGAGGGTGGACAAGGGGCTTGTAAATATGTCCCATAATTGCCACATGAGGCAACCCTATGAATTTGTCATGTCCATGACTCGTAGGAAATGTGGCATATGCATTGTCTAGTCCTGGTAAAGCATGTACCCTCACCCATGTTGACTTACAAGACATACTTTGGACACATGAAAGAGAGGGGTATGTTGAATTGAACTATTCACAGGCAACACAACAAACCAGATGACTGAAAACATTTAAAAATGAATTCCACTGGACACCATACATCTTTACACATATTACAGTGCTTGCATTAAAATAATCAACAAATTGTCCCAATGCGTGTTTTTCTGAAGCCATTGCGTCTGCCAAAAATGAAGCATCTAATCCGACGCACCAGAATTGCCTCATGTCGCGTTATCATGCGACATAAAAAACACACACTGGCAGGTAGCATAAAAAGAAATGCATTGTCAAAAAGTGACGCATCACCACAGAAAATTAGGTAATGGACCTTCCATGCTGCACACCAGGAACTGCAAAGTTACTTTCACTTTCTATTACAGTCACACTCTTCATGTCTGTGTTGGAGAGAGTTGGTGTATTTTGTGAGCTGTATTTAAGAGTGTTGTTAGAGGTGCCTTGTGTGCTGTTTTCAGTCTCCATAGTACTCCTGTGATGTCTGTTTTGTCCTGTATAGTTATTATTTGTATTGTGTTGTGGTTGAATGGTCAGGTGATTGTCTTTGGGTACTTTTGTTTGTTGGGTTAGTTGGGGGTAGTTTTGGGGTATATTTGATTTGTGAAGGGTACCGTGGGTTTGTTTAAGGACATGTCAGTGAAGGGAACGGCCCGTCACCTCAGTGCGTATGAATTGGGTAGCTTCCTATGGCTGGTCACCCATTACCTCCCCAATATGGTGGCCATGGGGGGAAGAGTTATACAGGGCTACCGGACGGAGACACGCAAGGTGCAGTGGGGGAAGGTCCTGTCCCAAATGACCTATATATTCAAGGTAGAACGCACTGCTTGCCAAATGAAACATTTCTGGGCAGACATCATCAGCAGGAAATGGGACCTTCTGGACCATCTTGGAATTGAGGTCGGTGAAACTGTGGGTGAGTACACACTCTATGTGGCTGACTTCTGTTTTGCAATTGCCAGCACATGTTGTCCATTGGCCCTCCTTTACCAAGTTAAGACAAAGGGCAGGGCTCTGAGTAATGTGTTTACTCAAAACAGCATCCATGACAAGGGCAACAAGGCACCATTAAGAAGACAACTGGCATATTCCTGTCCTTGTCCCCTGGGTTTTGCCACTAAATTCTGATGTGCACCAATGCTGACACAACTGTGTCATGGTATAAGGGTATATGGTTACAAGGAACACGTGTCCATGTCCACTAAGTGCCTGATTACTCTTGTATGATGCACAGTCATGTACATTTGATTTTATAAATGACGCAGGAGTAAAGGGTGTCGTATTTGAGTTTGTCCTGTGAGTCATGTTTGTGCAGACAGTGCCATTACAATTAGCTGTGCTTGGAAATTGTTGCAGTAGTTGCATCCGCAAAATGTTAACAATGTAGCAGAGACATGTATGCCAGGTTCCAGCACATATGTTTATATGCCAGCCTGGCCTACCAATGTATGTCACTGAGACATGTATATTTGACTATTCACTAGCCGAAGTCTTCTATGTCCATTAGCAAATCATGTCTGATGTGCAATAGTTGTTCATAGTGTTCATTGTGCAATATTCACACTGCTATGTCTCATGTTCTCTCTTGCAGGTGGAACTCACCCACACACCATTGGAAAGGTGGCAAGCTTCGTAGACCCCAATGCTACCAGTGAGTGTCAATCTTTATGTGTAATATGTAGTGCAAGTATTGTGTGTGCTGTTGTATGTTGTCTGTAATGCCATTTACTAAGTGCATGTATGCCACTACAAACATTATATGCTATACATGGATATGGGCTGTATGATTGCAGTTGTGTGTACGATGTGCATCCCAAGAAAATAATGCACTGGTGGCAACATGTTCAGCAAGGGCCATGTACACGTTGGACATGGTACCTAAGTCCCAACACAGTGATGACAGTAAGGACATGTGGTAGAAGTAAAGGGTCCTACACATGTATGCCAGGCGGCAAGATGTTGTTCACTAAACATGTTACTGATCTGTGTGCCACACATAGCACAAATTAACTCAGCTGATGGTGTGATTAATGACCATGTCAATATTTCCCTAAGATTAGCAAGATAGTGGTCAACATACCACACTTGACAATGCCAAAGTTTCGGACAACATGGTGGTACAATGTCCCATAATCTGTGTCCTCGTTCGCAACATTGCCAACCCATGTCATCCTCACAGATCTTGTCATGTGTGTTGGCCAGAGGGTTGTCCACACAATATTGCCATAAAACATGCCATCACTCATAACATCATCAAATCGTGGTGGTCCAGATAGTGTCCATGCTTTGATGCAAACAGCTTCACACAATGTACAGCATTAGCCAGTGCTGTTCCAAGATCCATGTGCAGATAAGTTGTGGGGCATGCATGCACTCACATATGAGATGGTGGTGCTGAGTGCTATTGTGCAACACACTGGCTAGAGTGTTGGACACATACAGCCAATGGGCAGCATAGTGGGAGCAATCAAGGTACTTTGGGACTATGCATCAAGCCGTGGCACATTTCACCAGGTACTGACCTGTGTGAATGAGAGTAGTGACATGCTCTTCTGTGTGACATGGATGATGGCTCCACCCTCCAATTTCACATATGATACCTGTTACATCCTTTTTCCATGTAGCAATGTGTCTAGGCATCTGTCCTTGCCATATGAGGCACAAACTGTTGTGGGGCTATATTTAACTTGCAGTCCTTGCTAAGATGAAATAGGTACATGCCAATGGATCTGATGTCACTTGCACAAGCATGAGGACATTGTTGAGCAATCCAACATGATGAGTGTGACCTACCATTGTCACATGGCTGATGTGTATGACAATCTTAGTCAATGGTGACATGGTCCTTCGAACATATTCCAACATGGTTCAATGTTATTGTGCAACAATAGCTAGCCTTGATACCTTGGACGTGAGCAATGTGGAGATGATGGTTGGTGTGCAGATGTGTATTACACATGCCCTTCAGGATGGCATTGTGATTTGTGCTGAGTGACAACTGCAGGTGGTGTTTTCATTGCATGCCTGTTGTTTATGTGCCTAATATACATTTGACTGACATGTCCCATTCATGTTGCAGCTGCAAACAAGAGCTCATCTCTGAGGCTCCAGTTCAAGAAGTGTGCAGAACTCTACCGCCACACACATCAGGTCGCAAAGTGCTACTGAAAGATGGGACACCTCTATGGGAGGGAGTGTGTATCAGGCGCCTGGAAAGCATTCCCTCAAGGGTGTCCACGCAAGGATCCATGAGCCTCCTGGACCCACACAGCAGGCAGGTCTGTGGACACAGACAGGAAAAACTCTACAGGGGCAGGACCGTCAACACCAGCTGAAACAAGAAGTGCCCCAACAGGTTCACAGTCTGTACCAACATATGTGGATCCATCCTATGTGCAGGAGTTTTGCACAGAGCTTGCGGACTAAAAGTATCAGATTGCCAAACTGGAGGACCAGAAGGACCAAATTATGAAAATGCTCCAAGAGAACAGGGCTGCAGTAATGAAGCACTGAAGTGGATAACGGTCTGGATAGACTGAACTTCCCTGCCCCTTGTATACATTTTTGTTCATAGTTGGGATAATTAGATAGCTAGGGTTAATTAAGTTAGCGTAGTGTAGATTAGTTGTAGGACATAGTAGATTTTTCTTGAGGGCGGGTTTTTGGGTAATTCTTTTTTGGTATGTTTGGGGGTGATGTTTTCCGTGTGTGTTAAAAAACAAAAACAAAAAAAAAAACAAATGTAAAAAAAAAACAAAAAAAAAAAAATGATTGTTTAGGCTATATGTTTACTTAGTGTTTAGCTGTACGTACTGTTGTCTTTGTCTATGGATATATTTCAAGGGGGTGGGAGGGTGTGTGTTTAACATGTGGCATTAGATGTATAGAATAAGATAAGTTAGTTGTAGGAATAAGTTACGGTAATATAGTGTACTTTAGGTTAGTATAAGTAGGTAAGGTATTTTAGGGTTTTTAGGCTAAGATTTATACTTTGATTAAATCTCGTTTTTTCCTACTGTATGGTCTCCATAATAATTTCATGTCTAGGTGGGAGCAAGTCTGCACAGGCCATGTTAGGCACATGCCTTGGCAAAAGTAGTTAGTTACATGTGTGACTAATTGTATCCTGTATTGTCAAGAACCTGTAAGGCTAGCAATGGTGTCACATCAGCAAATTCAGACAACATTCAGCAATGTACGTGACTCTCTGGATGCGCATGGATACACATCACGAAACAGGTACTGCTGGAGTCCACGAAGCAGAAAGTGGGTGCCTCTGATGTCCTTATTCGAACTGAGGCACCTATGGACTCCCGCAAGGCTGCCGCCATGGTCTCTATCCCTACCCACACCTGCTGTGCCAGCTCCCACTGGAGTCCTACAGGTGTAGTTTGGAAAATGATGGCTGGGTCCTGAGAGTCATGGGCTCTGGGTGAGCTGGCAGGTGGTGTGTGTTCTCTGTTGGGTGGTTCATTTAGACACCCTGCAATGCTGTGTGTCCTCCCTGCGACCGGAGATGGTGTCTGGATGGCACCCAGGATCTGCTGGAGAGCATCGGGATTGATGCTTTGCAGCTGGTCATCGTCATCATCAGAGAAGTCCAAGATAGGCAGCTGGCCGTGCAGTATGGCATCATCCTCTGAAATGAGACGGAGATGTGTCAATGTTGATCTGCACTAGCTGTTCACATGAGTCACCAGGTTGTTAATCATGGTGCCTTATTTACATGGAGAAGAGACACACACCAAGTCCCTTATTTATGGGCCCCTAGATGCACGTTGTGCCA
This sequence comes from Pleurodeles waltl, assembly GCF_031143425.1. NCBI lineage: Eukaryota > Metazoa > Chordata > Amphibia > Caudata > Salamandridae > Pleurodeles > Pleurodeles waltl. The sequence continues at coordinate 755,982,169 of NC_090444.1, read as the reverse complement.
CAAAGGGGTCATCTTTGGAACGTTCCATTTGCACAATATGCCAGTCCACATTTACAAGTCCAGTCAAAGCCATCTTGTGTAGCTTTTCATGGGCTTCTACATATGGATCCCTTTCATGCATTACACTTTCCAGCAGTTGCTTGCCATGGGTGTTGCTTGAGATGTTCCCACGCAACACCCATGGAAACGTATTGAATCTGTTGCACTCCCAGTTCTATAAGTTTAGGTATGTGTCACATTCCTCTGCCAGTCCAAGTGTTGTAAGAGTGATGCAAGGGGGAGATGCATCCTCTCTGTCACCTCTTGTTATGTGTGCTGTATCCTGCACCACCCATAGTAAGATGCAACCACTTCTTGTATTGTACTTTTACACAGGCCTCCTTGCAGCATGGCTGAAAGGGTGCCTGTGTTGCAGGGCTGAGTGTTGTTTTGCAGGAAGGGACACTTTCCTGTACAATCACATACACAAGATGTGGGCAATTTTCCCCCCTTCATTACTTTTACAACACATGTGGGGTGGCATAAGGACCTGACACATTCCCAAACCTGTTGTTGTATGAGTTAATCAGGTTGCTACACCGCCTCATGGGTGGCATTATAGTGGTGCTACATATGACTAACATTTCTGTGGGCCTATATGTGCATCTTTTAATGTGTGTTGCAGTCAGCAACAGGCAGAGGAAGTGGCGGACAACATTCCTGATTGTTGGTGTTGCAGGAAGTGTCCCTTTCTGCACATGGGCAATCAGACCTGTTCCACCGGCACCCCTACACCATGCTCAATGTGGGCCTGTGTTGGTGTTAGGCAGCAGTTTGTGCCCCATCACCAAGGGTAGTACAGGGATGCATTGCATGTTAGTGACAACTACACATCCCTGCACAGTCAAGATGATGCAGCACAGCACTGCAGGCTGGGCTGCTGCACTACATTGCATCATTTCATCATACATGGTTAACAATGCCCCACCAGAGCATAATTTTAACGTTACACTCCAGTGTTGGATTGTGCCAGGCCATATTTACCAGGCCAAGGAGGGCACCGTGTATGCCTTTTCATGTCCTGTTAATTATGTTCCCCTTTCAGACCTCACACTGCATGTAGGTGGCATTCTATGTGTGTTGCTGGAGGTGTTCCCACACAACACACATGTAACCCACCCAACTTCTGAAGCTTTACCAGATTTCATGTCTGGGAATGCTGCAGGTTCATACAACACCTCAGGGTTGGCGTAGAAGTGACAAGAGGGTGACTATCATCTTTGTGTGTCCCAGTAATGCCATGTTTATATGCATGTTGCATTGTGCATCACACATGGTAGGACAAACCACTTGTGCCTGATGCTGTGCAGGAAGGTGTCCCTTCATGCACAACAGCAATCATCCCCAAAACACAGACACCCTTGCAGCATGGTGCAGGTGTGCTTGCATATGCACTTGGCAGCAATTTGTGCATCAGCACAGATGGTAATAACAAAAATGCCCTGTTTGTTGTGTGTACGTTACATTTCTGCCCTTTCTTAGTGGTTCATGGAGGCGTATCCCAGCCCTTGCTGCCCCACCCTGCGCAACAGGCCTGGTACATGACGCCCAAGGAGAGTTAAACATGGGCAGATGGTGCTAAGGAATGGTTAGCGTAAAAAAGATGACGTTAATCATTGTGACATGCTGTAAGGAAATATGATGCTAATCCTGTAAAAAAGTGTCGCTGGACCATTTTGCAGCACGTAAATATGTTGCAAAAGGGTTACTGCCATTTTTTACCGCATAAGCATCAAAACAAAATGCACAAGCAGGAAAAATGGCAAATTGAAGAGAAGATGGAGTTTTCAGGCCAGGAGAGAGCCCATGGAGACCCCAACCACCCAAGTACCAGCCAGGAGGGTCCAGAAAAGTCCTGGGAGAAGGAGAAGAGAAAACGCAAGTGTCGCTTTAGTGACAAGGAGTATGACATCCTGGTAAGAGAGGTGATAAAGCACCAACATCAGCTCTTCAACACCTCCAAATTGCCAGTTGGATTGGAGAGACGCAATATGGCAGGCAATAGTAGACAAAGTCAACAGCATGACAGAGTTGAAGAGGACTGTCACCAAGTGCAAGAAGCAATGGCATGATTGCACGGGCAGGACTAAGAAGAAACTGGCCAGGAACCAAAAGGCAGCACTGCAGACTGGAGGTGGAAGTCCCGCACCACAGGAGGACCTGGATGAGCTGGAGGAGATAGTTGCAGCAGTCATCCCGGAGGAGCTGGTCACTGGAATCACATGACAGTGCAGACTACCAAGAACCACCACAAATGTAGGGTAAGTTGCGGGGGGGAACATCTGGAACTCCACAAATGGCAGAAGAGGGTGGCACATAGGACACACTCAACGCATGCTAAAGGGTTGCATCGGAACACATACACCCTGAATCAAGATGCTCTATCCCCACCTAAGCCACACATGCACTGACGCTTTGGTTGTGCTATTAGGCCACTCAATATGGCCATACTCCACCATGTAAATATGCAGCACAATCCCTGGAAGGGACGTGCAAATAGTGTGGCTGTGGCTGTGCCATGACACCACCCATTGCATATTGTCAAAGCCCCTGTACCTACACAACTTAGACATCACAGACTAGGATCGAAGTCAATAGCACCCTAGGAGGGGTGTAAGGGTGGTGCATCTGGCCAAAATGCTTCCCTTCCTCTTTGTCGCATTGCCTTTACTCATGTGTTCTGCATCTTGCAGCACACATGAAAATGCCACCTTAGCAAAAATAGCTTGTACATGTTGCCGGATGGGACACCTCCCTGCACATAAACAAACTATCCCCTCAAGGCAGGCACCCATTCATCATGGTGCAACAATGCCTGTGTTGGTGCAGGAAGATCAAATCCGTGCAGGCCCAGGGGGAATTACAGGGCTGTACTGTATTCAAGTAAACATGGCACATCCCTACGTAGCTAAACTGGTACAGTGTTGTGCAACACATATTGTTGCTGCCCTGAGCCGTGCCACATGAGAAAATATCTGCCCTAAAGCTTGCAACCTGTGGAAAACAACCCATACAGGTTGAACCCACAACAACTCAGAGACAACCATATGTGGCATATGGGAATGGCCACAAAATAAAACTCATACAACACATGGAAAAAGTCTGTGAATATCATGTGTGCAGCTGTACAAGTAGCTGCAATCTCACCATCTGACAAGATAGAGGCCCAGATGAAACAGAAAATGATAGTGCATGGCGCTGTTCCAAATTAGGGACCATCATGCACCGTCATTTTCAAAACATAGGGATGCACCATATTTATAAGAATACAGCACACCCCTATGTTTCCCCCGTGCCAGCAGTAAGTTAGCTGTTGTGCGCCAACACAGTCACCCTTGCACCATAGTACAAGGATGGATGTGTTGAGGGGGAGATTGTTTTTGTGCAGGAAGGAACACCTTCCTGCACAACCACAAACGTAAATGGTGTATTGCTCTTTTTATGTGTGCTGCAGAATGCAGCACACATACTAAAAGCAAAAAATCTAGGAGAAATGTAAGCATTTCTCCTTGTTTTGCCATGCTAACGCCACCCCTGGGCTGGCATTAGATTTTGGTGCTATTTCCGGTTTACAAAAAGTTGTAAATCTGAGGCAGTGTCAAAACGCAATGGGTGTTTGTTAGGAATGGGGTTTTTGGTTGGCAGTCAGGTTACCCTCTATCCAAGCAAGAACCGTCACTCTAGTCAGGGTAAGTCACACACAATCCAAATTATCCTGTGCCCACCCTCTGGTAGCTTGGCACGAGCAGTCAGGCTTAACTTAGAAGGCAATGTGTAAAGTATTTGTGCAATAAATCATACAATAACACAACATAGCACCACAAAAATACACCACACAGTGTTTGGAAAAATATAGAATATTTATCTGGATATCTGTAAATCAACACAATCAAAGATGCAATAAGAATTTGTAGAAATATCACTGAAAGGTGATATAAAGTGTCTTAAGTCTTTAAAAAGCAAACAAAGGGGGTCATTCTGTCTCTGGCGGTCCGAGACCGCCAGGGCAAAAATTACGAAAGCACCGCCAACAGGCTGGCGGTGCTTTCTTCCCTATTCTGACCGCGGCGGTACCGCCGCGGTCGCACCGCCGGGGCCGGCGGTTTCCCGCCGTTTATGCCCCGGCAGTGATAATCCGCCAGGGCAGCGCTGCCCTGGGGATTATGACCCCCTTACCGCCAGCCTGTTTCTGGCGGTTTGCACCGCCAGGAAGAGGCTGGCGGTAAGGGGTGTCCTGGGGCCCCTGGGGGCCCCTGCACTGCCCATGCCACTGGCATGGGCAGTGCAGGGGCCCCCTAACAGGGCCCCGCCCAGCTTTTCACTGTCTGCATAGCAGACAGTGAGAAGCGCGACGGGTGCAACTGCACCCGTCGCACGGCCGCAACACCGCCGGCTCCATTAGGAGCCGGCTCCTGTGTTGCGGCCTCATTCCCGCTGGGCCGGCGGGCGCAAACTTGGTTTGCGCCCGCCAGCCCAGCGGGAATGTCGGAATGGGGGCCGCATGAGTGCGGCCGCATTGGCGGCCGCATGGTGGTTTCCGCCTGGCGGGCGGGTCGGAATGACCCCCAAAGTCTCTTTCAAGCACAAAGTACCTGGTTTAAAGTGGAAAATCTCCGCAAAGGGCTGCAGAGGAGGAGATACGTGGAAAAATGGTGTGTGCGTCGGTTTCGCCCCTTCACACACATACTTGCGTCGTTATTTTTCACGGGGGGAAGTCGTGCGTCGTTTTCCGGCACGCGGACAGTCTCCTTCTGTGGTTCGTGGGATTACCAGATGTCCAGGGGTCTGTGCGTGGAATCCTAGGCTTGCTTTCCGGCTGTGCGTCGTTCCGGTGGTCTGTGCGTGGAATCTTCTCTCTCACGGCAGGCGGCACGTCGATTTCCTTTCTGAAGTCGGGCGGCGTTGTCCAGGCGAGGCCGTGCGTCGAAGTTCCGGTCGCACCACAGGCGTTGCGTCGAGCGTCGTCTTTCCGGATCGGCGTGCGGTGAATTTTTCACCGTGGAGCAAGCTGTGCGTCGAATTTTTCAGCGCACAAGGCGTCCAAATGAAAAAGAGAAGTCTTTTTGGTCCTGAGACTTCAGGGAACAGGAGGCAAGCTCTATCCAAGCCCTTGGAGAGCACTTCAGCAGCAAGGCAAGAGTTCAGCAAGGCAGCAGGGCAACAACAAGGCAGCAGTCCTTTGTAGAAAGCAGTCAGGTGAGTCCTTTAGGCAGCCAGGCAGTTCTTCTTGGCAGGATGCAGGTTCTGGTTCAGGTTTCTTCTCCAGCAAGTGTCTGATGAGGTAGGGCAGAGGCCCTGTTTTATACCCAAATGTGCCTTAGAAGTGGGGGAGACTTCAAAGAGTGGCTAAGAAGTGCACCAGGTCCCCTTTCAGTTCAATCCTGTCTGCCAGGGTCCCAGTAGGGGGTGTGGCAGTCCTTTGTGTGAGAGCAGGCCCTCCACCCTCCCAGCCCAGGAAGACCGATTCAAAATGCAGATGTATGCAAGTGAGGCTGAGTACCCTGTGTTTGGGGTGTGTCTGAGTGAATGCACAAGGAGCTGTCAACTAAACCCAGTCAGACGTGGATTGTAAGGCACAGAAAGATTTAAGTGCAGAGAAAAGCTCACTTTCTAAAAGTGGCATTTCTACAATAGTAATATTAAATCCAACTTCACCAGTCAGCAGGATTTTGTATTACCATTCTGGCCTTACTAAATATGACCTTCCTACTCCTTTCAGATCAGCAGCTACCACTTCAATACTGTATGAGGGCAGCCCCAATGTTAGCCTATGAAGGGAGCAGGCCTCACAGTAGTGTAAAAACGAATTTAGGGGTTTTACACTACCAGGACATATAAACTACACAGGTACATGTCCTGCCTTTTACCCACACAGCGCCCTGCTCTAGGGGTTACCTAGGGCACACATTAGGGGTGACTTATATGTAGAAAAAGGGGAGTTTTAGGCTTGGCAAGTACTTTTAAATGCCAAGTCGAAGTGGCAGTGAAACTGCACACACAGGCCTTGCAATGGCAGGCCTGAGACAAGGTGAAGGGGCTACTTAAGTGGGTGGCACAACCAGTGCTGCAGGCCCACTAGTAGCATTTAATCTACAGGCCCTAGGCACATACAGTGCACAGTACTAGGGACTTATGGGTAAATTAAATA